>NC_141466.1:115954880-116554880 GCF_009769465.1 Tauraco erythrolophus | reverse complement strand
CTCTAGCTCCCCAATCTCCTGTGAGTGCTCTGAGCTGATTCTCAGTGGAATGATTTAACTGAAAACCAATTAGAAAAATCATATATGGGCCACACTCCTACACAGAGGTGCAAAACACTACAAACACCAAGTAACCAGATATTGCTCTGTGATTAGACTTCCTTGCCCCAAGTCTCTTGATGTTAGCGAAAAGATAGATTTCTGGTTTCACTGTCTTTAGACAGTAGTTCCTTCAGAGGACAGGGACTACGCTAGCCCCTTCAGCTGAGTTGTTTGAACAGCAGCGTGCTAAGATCAGGAATAATGGTTGGTGTAATATTTTTTGTGTTACTTGTCAGGCAGCATCACTGAGCCTTGTTCTAAGATGCTGTGAACTTTCACAGTCATCTCTGAAGGAAGAGGCTATCAGGAGCAGGTGATGAGAGCTCTTAAACAGTAGCACAGGTCTCAGGAGCATGTACCCGCTTTATTCTCTGGCTAGCACATGGAGAAAGATGTTTATAAAATGGGGCATGAAAGAAAACTTCAGTGCAGTCATTTTGAATGGAGATGCTCAAGAGCTACTGCGGAGGAGCAGAAAAACTGATTGTGTGGGATATGCTTAAATAGCTGCAGTTGGGTAGTGGCAATAAGCTGGAGGCTAGTACTAACTACCTGAAATAGGAAAAAGCTTCAAGGTTGGGAGCCTTTCTCTGTGAGAGCTTTAATATGTGATTACTTGAAAACAGTATATTTGCAACTTGCTCTTCTGCAGTGATACGAATGGAGAGTAAGTAGTTCCAGCCTTGGTCTTCACCAAGTTTACTCAACTGCCGCTGCCATTTTTTCTGAAAACCCTCTTTTATATTTATTTTTTTTTTTAAGTGGTTTGGTGTAATATTGAGCATGCTTAGAAGACTCAAATCCAGAGAGGACTTAGAGTGCCAGGATGCTTCATATCTGAATCCAAAATATCCTAATGTGACTACCCTTTATATTCACCCTAGCCAAGAAAGAGATGAAAGGGAAGACAACTTTCACTGTGTAGAGAAATAACTATGTTTAGACTGAGGTGCCTTAGGTGGCTGGGAAAGGTTAGCTAGCATTTTCTGAAATGTTTCCTTGAGCTTAGGTGCTTCAGTGCATTATCAAATGCCAGCTGAGTGAATACTGCCTTCAGTGGAAGTAACATTCAGCTGTACTTTTCAGCAGTCTGCTTAGCCCAGATGGCCAAATCTGTGAGTGATGTCTCAAATAATGTCAAAATTAGTAGCAGATGTTGTGATAGAGTCACTGTTCATCTACAGCTGGTCTGAGATTACCAACACCCAAGTCTTCCCCTGTGAATACCCGAATAAACATCAGATACTATTGGTTTTTTCTTTTCCTAATTTTCCCCTTTGGGTAAACCAGAAGCCAAGAGCAGAAGATGTTTTGTATTTGATGTGTATTCCACAGCCAATAGCTACAGTCATTGGGTTCCAAACAAGACAGTGTTTTTAATAGATTTATTGTATCTATTTTTCTTATCTAATATAACCGTCTGTTTCTTAATGCTTTTGGTAAGCTTTGAAGGATTATATCAACTTTCATGACTGCAGTGTTGGATACAAAGACTATTGAAACTGGCTCTAAATGTACTGCTTGGAGATCAGGAGAAAGCTGTTGTGGCACTGTGGAGCTCCCTTTAAGTTGATTTATTGACCTGAGAAGTCACGGGTGGGATGTTCACTGAAAGCTGGCTGAGATTTCTCTGCATTGCACTGTAGCTTGTGGATGCAAAGAGCATGGGAAGTAATTGTGGCAAGGTTTGTTTAGCTTGCCTTTTTTTCTATGATTCGTTCTTTATTTTTAACACCAGCATCACAGAAAAGAGGACTGATCTCACAGTAAAATAGCTTACGTCAGAAACCGAGTTTGCTGTAAGCTTTCTGTATGGTAATTAATACGTCATCTTACCGTTTGCATTTGTTTACAATATAAGCACATAAACAATGTAAAAATGAAAAAATAAAAAGAGGAATATTTCTGTGCCCGAAGGATACGTTTTGAATGAGTGTGGAACATTCAGCTACTGTGTGGCTGAAGTCTATGAACGTATAAATGACTAATGTATATTCATGCTGTCAGTAGCAATTGAAAGGCTCCTACTCTCCTGACCACAAAAAATTGCATTCTGATTTTTGTTCTCCTCCAGTCATTGTGGCTTTTTCACTTTTCCCATGAGGATAATGGCCTTAAGACCCAGTGAAACAGAAAGGATTGCTGGAGAAGTGTTTAGAAGAATGTCTCTTTTTATCCTTTTTTTAAACTTTTTTTTTTTAATTCCTCTAAGTTGGCTCAGTCTGTCTCCACCATAAAGATAAAGCCAGTGATCGTGTAAGCTCTACACACACAAGGACACCCATGACCCTGGTTTCATACCTGAGGGTGCTGGGCCAGTTGCAATTACTTCTGGCCGTAGTTTTAATTGCGCTCCCACTGCGGTGTAATTCTAAAGGCTAACCTTCGTTTTTGATGAGATTTGTCATGGTGCTAATAAGAATTACATAAGATATAATGAGCAAAGCAAGCCACTTGTTTCTCTTTGAATGTTCAGGAGCACAAAGTTAGAATCTAAAAGCCTGTTGAAACCAGCTGTTTGACTATGAGAGATTTTGGTTAAATTTGTGTATTAACAGTGGCTTTTAGTTGAAAATGCTTCCTTCATCTCATATTCCTACTTTAGAAAATGCTACCGAAGGATCTGTGGCATCCAGGAAAGAAGTTGTGGTGCAATTAAAAAAAGAGAAAAGATGAAGTGGGAGAGCAATAGGACAACAATTTTTGGACAACAAAGACTGTTGTCTGCACTTGAATTAATGCATTCACAATGGCAGTCATGACGTGTGGGATGAGAGTGGAGTAACCTCTAATTCAAGCGATTTGCAGGCAAAATTCTTTATGAGTGAAGATGGAGGGTAAAGAAGAATTAATCAGCTGTGCAGCTGGGGGGTTAGAGGGGAACAGTGTAATGGTGATGAAAAGTATCAGCAGCGCAACAGGGTTAAAAACAGTTTTGGTCTCAAAGTACTAAAGTCTCCACAGGAACCCTGAATGGTTTCAGTGATGAAGTGGGCTCAAAGGCTGAAGTAAAGAGGAATGTTCATCTGAAGTGTCACACCACTTTTACTTGCAAAAGAGAGTGGGAGAATGCTTGAGAAAGGCTTAACCTGGGAGAAATAATTGATTAGGATAAAGATGGCAGTAAAAACAAAAGGTTGAAGTCTAGAACTTCCTTTTGTATGGTACCATCGACATCAGTCAGGTTGTTGCAGGTGGAGATGATAAAAGCTTTGGTTTAGGTTAGATTAAAACTATGAAGCTCACAAGCACATTTGAAGATTTATAGGGTCATACCAAGCATCGGGTTTTAACTTGAACTGCCTCTTGACATCTGCTTCAGCAACAATAGTCATTTTGTTTGGCTCACAGGAGGTTTTTGTGAGGGTCTTTTTTCCTCTGCAGGTTTTTCTGGTCCTGGCTTCTAGGTGAAGTCTGTGTTCAAATAGTTTTGAGTTTGGATAGCTGATTCAGGTTGTTTTTCGTGCTTTCTAAACATCTGTCATGGTTTAGCCTAGCCGGTGGCTTAGCTACCACGTGGCTGCTCTCTCACTTCTCCCCCTCGGTGAGGTGGAGAGGAGAAAATGTTAACAAAAGGACTGAGGGTCAAGACAAGAACAGAGGGATAAACTACAGACCATGGTCCTGGGCAAAACAACTTGGCTTGGGGACAAATCAATTTAATTCATTATCAATTACTTCAGAGAGGGTAACAAGAAACAAAGCCAGATCTTAAAAACACCTCCCCTCACTCCTCCCTTCTTCAAGGCTCTACCTCCTCCCCACAGTGGCACAGGGGGATGGGGAAGGAGGGTTGCAGGTCAGTTAGTCACATGCTGTTTATGCTGCTCCTCGCTCAAAGGGGAGGACTCCTCACACTCTTCCCCTGCTCCACCGTGGAGTCCCCTCCCACAGGAGACAGCTCTCCACTAACCTCTCCAATGTGAGTCCTTCTTGCAGGATGCAATCCTTACCCATCAGATTGCTTTAGCACAGGATTTTCCCACAGAGTCATGGCTTTTTAGGCCACTCAGGTGTGGACTCCCTACCCAAGGGATGCACTCTGCTCCATGATCAGTCTCCAACAGCATGGGTTCCTTTCCCACGGAGACAGCCCTCTGTGAACTCCTTTGAGTGCAAGCATCTCTTCTCTGCCATGGGGTTCTCCAAGAGCTGTGGGTGGATGGCTGCTTCACCATTAATCTCCATGGCTGCAGGGCGGCCACCCGCTGTCTCACCACAGGCTGCAGGGGAATCCCAGCTCTGGCACACCTCCTTCCGCTCCATCTCACTGACCTGGTGTCTGCGTGGCCGTTTCTCTCAGGTCTCAGTCCTCTCTCTGCTGCAGAGAACCTCGGCGGTCCTGGCAGGAAGGAATTCCACCCAGTGGGCACGCCAGGAGCGGGGCGCTTCGGAGCCGCTTCAGCTGCCACCAGCTGAGTGTCGGCAGCCCAGTGCAGGCAGCTGCCCACACAGGGGGCTGGAGGAGGCCAGACTCCCCCTGCCTCCCCCTCTCTTCACTGCAGGTCCCGCACAGCATGAGCTCCTTTGTCCCCTTATTAAATATGTCATTCACAGAGGCACTGATCTGGCGGGTCCGACCTGGCCATAGACAGGTCTGACCAGTTTTGGAGCCGGGGAAGCTACTCTCAGCTCCTTACAGGGGCTATCCCTGCAGCCCCTCTCCTGCTACCGAAATCCCAGCACAACATCTGTGTCCTTCTGAGTCACAACTGCAAATCAGGCTTTTTCTCAGCCTCTTCCAAAAAAACGCAACTCTGTGATAGTGGTGTATCTCTGAGGATGAGGATCCTGGAGGGATACATGCACAGCAGGGACAGTGCGGTATCCAGATACCACTGGATCAAACCACCAAGACAGAGACTCTGACACCTCCCATTCTGCAGCACCACACTTCTTTTTTTCTTTGTCTCCGAAGTCTTTATAGCTTCTTCAAGAACCATCAACTGAGGCTTGTCAAGCGCTTTGTACTGATGATATGCTGCAATATTTCTTTTTCTCTTTGGCACTTTTAAACCAGTAGCACTTCATCTCTGACAGTGATTTGTTTGTTTGTTTGTTTTTTAGTTTGGCACGCTCTTTGTCCTTGGAAATTTTGTGGTGTTTTGTTTGGAAAATAGAGTGGTTGTTTCTCATAACACTGTTTAATGTTTGATTTCTAAGCAGTTCATATGTGCGTTTTCCAAGAAGAGTTAAATAGAGTGTTGTGATTGACTTTACTCACACACTTTGCAGGGTCGGGGGGAAGTAGAGATACCAGAAAGCAAGAACGTGCATTTCTAGTACAATCAGTTCTGCACTTGGTTGCAATGTCTCTTGCTGGTTAAAAACTACCATATCCTTTCACATGGAAGATGCTAGGCATACTGAACATGGCCTGATGTTTGGCAATTTCTTTTTTTATTTTTAACCACAGGCTTTGATTTTTTTTGCTGTTTTGAGATGTTTTTTTAACAACAAACACCCTTGACTGAAGTCCTGGTGTCTGTCACACTACCTGCGTGCAGGTGCATGTGGCTTCTGATTTTAAGAAGTGAAAGTCCACGCAGAACCCAGATTTATTGAGAATTAGGTTCTGCACTTTTAATCTGTTTATTTAATCATCTGATAACTGATGAAGAGAGAAAAAGTTATTGTGATTAAAACTGTAAAGGTCATGTTTACTACTACTACCGTTTTATTTGTTCCACATTCGTCTTTGTTTTCGCTCTGTGGACTGGATTACTTTAATTCCAGTATTTTTACGTTACTGCCAGAGGTAGGTAGGAAACATTCTGTCAGATGCACTAGAAAGATAGAGGGGTGTGATTGAGTATATACTAGACATGTGGTGTGACTTAAAGAGAAAAAAGAACATTCCTGGGTTTATCATCTAATGTATCTATTCCCCCCATGTCTGGAGAGGAGTCTCACAATTTTAGGAGGCATGAGGACCTTAGTGATAAAAGATAAAAATGAAAAATGAGAACATCTGTTTGTTTATTGCATAAGAGAATATAATGTCTGGAGGTTAGGCAGGAAGGTAATTTTCTGTAACCTCTTTTCAAAGAGGCAGTAAGAGAGCACATGCACATAACTGTCTTGGAGGATCAGCTGGTGGTTCTATAAATGTTATTCCATGGCTAAATTATAGCTAATTTTGGTGAATGTTCATATTTATAGTCACTAAAATTTTATCACTCTTCGACTTTTGTCAGCCTTCTGGAATGAGACATCACACAGTGAATATGGGCATGTGTCCTACCTCACTTTACACTTGAATTCATTTTGGGCTTTTTAAAATTTTCCTATTAAAAATAAGGTAGCTTTCCACTTTTACATCATGAAAGTAAATTGCTGAGCAATGTGGGGATTGCTGTATGGCATACATTACCAGTGGTTCACTTTATTGCCCACTGGCTTTCAGCAACATTGCCAAGGGCATTTAAAGTGATTATTATTATTATTATTAGACAGCATTGATACTATTAAGTTCTTTGATATTGCAGCTAAATGAAAGAAAGCTTAATAAAATTATTTTCCCATTGGAAAATGCTATTCTATCGAACTGGTCTTAATGTATCAGATTTGTTTATTTTGTCTCTGAAGATTTTAAAATTTGCGAGTTTCATGCTGCTTTAAACAACAGAGCTCTAAAATCCAAACTCCTTTGCCAAGCAGAATTTCCATTCTTTGTTCATCCCAGCTTCAGTTATGGGTAAGGACTTCTGATTTCCTGCAGGCTCAAGGCAGGAGGTTAAAGATCATCAGCTGCACTAATGTCCACTGCTGGTTAATCCATTATTAGTATTATTATTTGAATCACAGCAGTGCTTAAATGCCTTAATCAACAATGTGATCCATGTGTGCCTATGCACGCATGTATAGATAATAGGGAATAGTTTTGATGAAACGCCTGACTGAGCAAGCGAGAGAAGAGTAGAAGTTTGGTAGGCACTACTGAGGACCAGTGTGTGTGAAATTAATAAAAAGGGATGTGACAAAATCCCGGGTGCTGCTCTGAGAGAAATCTAATTGAGAACAAGTTGAGTTTGTTTCTTCTGTTGTCACGTTGACCTTACAATGCTCCTTCTAAAATTTCCCTCTTTTTTACAGTGTCCTCTGTTACTGTCCTTTGTTCACCCCATTGTCATGGTGTCCCCGGTGGATAAGGGAACCAGGACTAACTGAAGAGATTGCAAAGCAGAGCTATTGCATTTCTTTTTATTGCTAATCATTTCAGCTCCTGGCAGATGGCCTAATTGCCAGAACAAAAGGAAGCTCATGAGAATCGTGGCCATGGAACTGGCCCAGTGACTTTCAGTAAGATACATAGCTTATAAGACCTCACAGTACATTGGGGTAGTAAACATTATTGCTGCTTGAATGTTCTCAGAAGACTTTGAATAATGGGTTTATTAAATGTAATTTACAGCCAACTGTAACTTAAAGAAATGAAGCAAAATACGTTTAGCAATTTCCTTTCATGCCTTCTTCAGGGCAGGCAGGAGAGTAGCCAGTGTATCTGAACCAGAAGCTTTCTTAATTGATGCTTTCACTTCTCTCTTCAGGTACATAATTCTCGTTAATGTTAATGAGCTACCTGCAGATGCTAGACACACGAGCATATATTCCAAAGAAAGGGAGTTGTATGTATTGACTCCAATTGGCTTGTTTTGTGAATATTATATTAAGTATGTTCTGTCAGGGGGCTGGAAATAGTATTCTGCAGCAAGCCAAGGAACTGCAGTATTTCTGGGGCTTATTTATTTTTTTAAATTAAAAAACTCCTCTTCTCCTAACTCATTTCAATACTGGTTTTCCTCTCTGTTGTTTGAGTCGCACCTGCAGCCTCAAGTAATGATCCAAAAATGAACTAGGAGTGGAGGAAGCTCTGCTAGATATACAGGAATGTAAATTACAACAGCAAAAGAAAAAAGAAAGAAAATAAAAAGCTTGTCTTGATCTTTCTTTGAGGTCAGCAGTGGGGCAGAAAGACTACTGTTTGATTGCTTGGCTTGCCTACTTGCCAAATTTAATATTAAAGTCATAGGATGAAAAGGCATATATTTAAAAAACTCGTTATGTGACAAACATACGGAATTGGAGTTTATTGCTTGTACTGCCTTTAGCCATCCACCCTGCTCCACCCTTTCTGCTGTTGTTTCTGTTGCTTTGTTCTAGCCGTCCTTTGAAGAAGTCTGCAGTCCCCTGTAACTGCGGTGCTGAAGGAGGAAACAGTTTCTTCTCTGCTGTTTCCTTATACTGTGTCAGACAACAGCTTTGGTCGTGCTGAGGCTTTCCCTGGTGGAGCAGCCCCTCAGGGTGCCTGTCCCCGTAGCCGTAACTCCATGAGTGGATCCCTGCAGCTGTTACTGGACAACAAGGTTATCAGTACGGCATGTTAGGGTTGCATGATAGAGCCGCTCCAACTAGGTTTTTAATAAAGCCGGTGAACACAATAGAAGGGTAAAAGTTACCGGTACGTGCTTTTGTTTGGTTGCTTCAATGATTTCCAGTACATATGCAGTTTACAGTTCTCTTCCCTTTTCCAGAATATAAATGAGGATCTCATTAAATTTAAAGCTCAGCTGTGCTAGAAAATATTACTGAAGTCAGAACCTTCGCTAATATCTTTACATATGAGGAAACATTGATGCTGCCTTTGCCTGTGTGCCTCATAGCTACCCCAATTTAATCAAAGCATTTTATGTCTAAGAGACCTGGTTATTGTGCAAAGTGCTGTCCTCTGTGAAGTCAGGGATTTTTTTTCCGCCTGGCACGCTGCACACAGGCACCTATTTGCTATCGCACGGGCACAGGTCGAAGTGAAACAAAGAGGTGTTTCATTCTGAATTCCTGTGCTGACCCAGAGCATTCCCATGGCACTAACATCAGTGTAGTGGGAGGGAAAAATCATGTTCCTAGTTTACAAGCAGAGCAGCTAATTTGCATAGGCAGTTCATAGAGCTGCCCTAGATTTAGACCTGCTCCTTGATCTGAATGACTGAGGACCAAATACAGGCTGAGAAAGTTAACTAACAAGACTCAGAAAAGCAGCCCAGAAGGCCATCCTGGGCTGCATCAAAAGGAGCGTGGCCAGCAGGTCGAGGGAGGTGATTCTGCCCCTCTACTCTGCTCTTGTGAGACCCCACCTGGAATACTGTGTTCAGCTCTGCAGTCTCCAGCACAAGACGGACATGGAGCTGCTGGAGCGCATCCAGAGGAGGGCCACGAAGATGATTCGAGGGCTGTAACACCTCTGCTATGAAGACAGGCTGAGAGTTGGGGCTGTTCAGCCTGGAGAAGAGAAGGCTCCAGGGTGATCTTATTGCAGCCTTCCAGTACTTAAAGGGGCCTACAGGAAAGCTGGAGAGGGACTTTTTACAAGGGCATGTAGTGATAGGACAAGGGGCAATAGATTTAAACTGAAAGACAGGAGATTTTGATGAGATATAAGGAAGAAATTTTTCACTCAGAGGGTGGTGTGGCACTGGAACAGGTTGCCCAGAGAAGTTATTGATGCCCCATCCCTGGAAGTGTTCAAGGCCAGGTTGGATGAGGCTTTGGGCAACCTGGTGTAGTGGAGGGTTTCCCTGCCCATGGCAGGGGGGTTGGAACTAGATGATCTTTGAGGTCCCTTCCAACTCTAACCGTTCTATGATTCTATGACTCCTCACTGCTTCGAGCTTCCCTGACACCTGCAAGGGCTACTGCAAAAAGAATAAGTACCTGGACGTGCACTTACTGTGTGGAATTTTTTAGTAGATTGGGTTCTCTGAACACTGGATAAGTGCTCAAAGAGCATGTTTTGAAACTGGAAAGACAAATGGTGCCTATGTGGAGGCGATGCATGCAGATGCTTCTTCCTGTGTCCATTCACCTATGTTCATGCTGGGGCAAGGTGGAGAAGAGCAGCTTTTCCCTTCACTTTCCCATTCTCAAAATAGGGTCACTTTACAGCCACGTCTGGTGCAGTGTTTTCTGAGCTTCTCATTAAAAGCTATAGCTGCATTGCTGCTTGATAAAGTTGTGAACAATAGCAACAGCACTGAATCCATCTGCTGATTCAGGAAGGCATTAATTCATTAAAAAAAAATTGTATGCATTTCTGTTTGGCTATCGGAAATGAGTTTTCATATTCTGCAGTTGTTAGTGGTGTGAATTCAGTGGCCTATTAGTGAAAGTTTTCTTTCTTCATAGCTAATTCTTTTTTTTTTTTTTTCCTCAAGCATCACGTTTTATTGCACTTCAGCATGTGAACCATGACATTTGTATCGTTACCTTACGGGATTCTACAAAAAAGTAAACTTGACTCTTTTAAACTCCTCAGGTGGCTTGAATATTAAGCTGTGTTTTTCATAGCTGGAAATATAACTTTATTTATTTAAAGTTGGGATTTTCCCATAGCATGACTCTAATAATTATATCCTTAAAATAAAAGATCAGGTATTATGGGATTCACAATAAGATGACAGGAGTCAGAAATATAACCTAATGAGGAGTTGTTTGCTTTGGAAAGTGCTCTTGTAACTTTAGGGTATAACTTAAACATCCTTACTAAGATGTGAATTTGGGGGCTGCTCCAGTATCATTCCCCTATTTGGGAATGCCCCAGTTTCCCTCACTTGCTGTATACAATTATGGAATACAATACGATTTTGAAAGATATATTCCTTTCTCCTTAAGGAGAGAACATCTGCATGGAAAACAATTTTGCTCAAGTGGTAACATTAACACTTTTGTCTGGATAAAAAAGACAATCTCTATAGCTGTGTTAAAGTAATCACTCTTAAAATAAGCTGTGCCTTATGAAACAAACAATTCTCTGTTATTATAAGATTTATATACAGGCTTAAATTAAAGCAAGTTGCCCAGGCACGTTGCAGTCCTGCACTAATCCCATTCAAGTGGCTTATGCCAGACACGGTAAAAATGGCTTTGCTGTTGCTAGTCACTGAAGTGAAATGGAGCACTTTACTCATACAGGGCGAATAATAGCCTATTGTTCAGAACATAATTGTCATTCTTGGGAATTGGCTATCAGTAGGTAAAATTCCTAAAGTCAGATGCAGCTAATAAATACAGTTAAATATTTTGCATTGCCATGGTCTTCCTTACTATAATTCCCCAAGAAGATAGATATATACATACACACACACACACGTATTTATTTATTTACTTACTTACTTATTTTTAATGTGGAAAAATTAGCCTTTGCTTCAGTTTTGGGTGCTGATTTTCTGAGAGTACTTTGGAGGGATCTCATAGCCCCTGGCAAGACTCTGCAATTCTCCATTATCACCTTAGGTAACAGAAGAGAAAGTACTTTTGATTCATTGTCACATTCAGATAAGGAAGGAAGGAATCCTTCCCAGCAAGTGTGAACAGAGTCTTGTAAACACGTGGGATTAAGTACAAAGGAAAAATCCAACCCTCAGAAAGGAGCTTTTGGTTGGAAGAACTTTTTCACCTTTACAGCCATTTTTGGCATCTTTATGTTGCACAGCAGAACTGTGTATGAATAGTGATTGGCGGTACGAGTTTCTTACCTGTAGAAATTGACTCGGAGAGGCTCCCGCAGGAACACCTTCCTTGCTCTGTCTGCTTTACTGGTGGTTTCTCCTTCTTCTGTGCAATACTACAGGCAGTGCAGGGAAAAAGACTGTTAGCTGTATTGTTACTGACTTGTGCTGTATTGACGATCCAAACCGAGTCAGCCTTGTGTTATGGTTTTCCCTTCCAATGAAGATTTGTGAACTTTTATTAGGCATTAACCGTTACGTTAATTAGCTACCAATCTTGAGCAGTAACAAGATATTTAGTTGAAATTAGTAGAAAAAATCCAAGCGCTCTCCGTAGTCCTTCAATATATACCATCAATGTATTTCTAAGCATTCATTTGGGGCTTGATTGTCCTGATGTATTAGTGTAAATGAGATCAGCATTGAACTGGCTGGCCCTAGCTGTCTTCGTAATAACCACAATACTCTGACTTAGCCTGTCCCATGCCCTCCGGTGACCTCCGCTTCGTTGCAGTTGCTGCCTCTATCGCTTCTTCCAGTAGTTTTCTACAATGAAATGAATCACCTGTACGTTTTCAGGCGAATTCCAGGAATTATTCCGAGGCAAATGCCCATAGTCTGTTATCATGTGCTTGCCAACAGTCTGAAATCTTCTCGAAACAGTGACTGGGAAGCCATAGTTCAATTTGCTGTCACCTAATTGTGTGCACCTGCTGGTGACAGCAGTAAAATGTGATGTTGCTGACATGATGGCAGCAGATGGGGTGCTCAGAAGAGCTGCTTCCATTTTTCTTCCTAATGAGCATAGTCTTTTCTCTGCTTTTGCCTTTTCACTGTGTTGGGGAGATACAGAGATATGCTGGGAAAGATGATGGCTGCAGCAGTGGAGCTTAATGCAAAAAGCTGCTGCTTTTTTATACTTTTCGTAATAACGTGTCAATCAAATATTCATGTATGAAACTTTCTTTTTAATGGAATTAGTGAAAGAAAAGACTTTGACAAACGAAAGGACTCACAGCAACTCAGTAACGATGGTAGTATGGTCAGCACGTATAAAGCTACAAACGAGGCAAGAACTATAAGTAGAGCCAATTTCTCTTCTTTTTCTTGCTCTTTGATGCTCATATAGAAACAGAGGCTTGTCAGTATGAAAGTTTATCCTTTTTTCGGTTGGTCTAGTGTGAAGAGATTTCCTCTCCCTACAAGCCTTGTCTCTCTGCAGCCTGACACTGGCTTTTGTACTAATGTTTTAAAAACTGTACCCTGATGAGCAGTAATGCATAAAGGATTTGCACTTTATAACAAGATAAAATCAACATCACCAGCTTGCTAGTTCCAACTGCAAATGTGCTTAATCAGAAAGAAAAAAAAGGCAGCAATAAGTTTTCTAATATACTGGTTTTGAGGGGCTAAAATGCTTATACATCAGCAACTAATATACTTTTGAAGTAAGTACCTTTCCAGAAGAAGTAGTTCTGAAAGAAACAATATTTTTTCAGGAAAGGTATTTAACTGAGGCCAGATTTGACAATTGAAAAACTAAATGTTATTTTGAACAGTGTAATGATGTACTAACATGTAAATTTGTATTACAAAATCACTAGTGTCTATGTGATGCTATGCCTCACCTAGTCCTAGTCACAGACCAGGATTTCATGCTGCATAACCTCTCTGCAGTGGAGCAGGAGATCTTGGGTGGCATCCTGCTTCCAGAGTGGGCTTTTAGGAAAGTCAGCCTGGGATATCACTCCATGTTTTCATGTTTTCAGTTGATGTTTCTGCTGCACATTCCCATGGAGTTGTGACCTGAACCCTAGGCGGTATTTATAAAATTAGCACGACTTGAGAAGTAAACTGAAAGTTCGTAAAGCCCTTTGGCATATTGCAGCCATGGAAGTGCAGTGGTCTTAATTGGAAGTATTTGAGCTCACGTGAATAGATGATGCTGCAAACATAATTCTGCTGCATAATGCTTTAATCAGTTGTTTGCTGATGCTAATGCAGAAACCTTTCATTTTTGCTGAATTTGATTCTACTTTTGTTTTTTTTTCAAATAAGTTTAACAGAAACATTCAGCTGGTGATTCCTATTGCTGAGCTGTGCTTTGTTTGGGACTTTCTAAAGCATTTAAATAAGTTAGGAGCACAGCTTCCATTAATAGTCATTTAAACACTTTGGAAATGTTTTCTCAACGTTCAGTCCATAATTCTCCCAGAGGAATGACTCAGGTAATGTTGGCTATATAAAGCTTTTTCTGTCTGAGCTTAGAACTGTTTAGTAAGTGAGGGGTTTATTTAAAGCATTCAGCGGACTTTGCTGCTAAATGCTGATCAACGCAGTCGGGGGTGCAGATAAATACATTGTGCAAATGAGCAAATATGGGCCTCATCAAAGCCTACCGAAGGCCATCAAAAATCTCCCACTGTGAGGAGCGTTGGCTCAGACCCACAACAAATAAATATAAATAAATGCAGGAAAACAGCGAAGAGATTGCGCCACTGAACACCCTTTATTCTTGCAGTTGAACAATAGCATTCTTTTAGTGTTAATTATTTTGTTTCCCAGCTCTCTACCTCTCATATGCACATACCTTCACTCCCCTCTCGCCGACTGCTCCTTCTCCCTGGTAGAAAGGTCTTGCTGTCCTAGCACGTTCCAAGGCTCCTCTTTGAGCAGAGGGAGGTTATACGCGATCTTGCTACAGGTGGTTGTGACGGGTTGATATAAAGGGGTTCTGGTGGCAGGAGAGGGGGTTTGCTCCCTGTGACTTCCCTGGTTTTGGAACAGCGTCACACCTGGTTCTGGCCACCAGATCGGTCTCCCATCCCCTTCGGGGCTGAGCCAATCGGCACCTCTGCGAATTGCCCTGTTTAAGTTGGGACAAAGGAATCGGAAAAGGTGCTTTGCCCAGGAGTGAGGAGAGAAGGGAGGGGGGCACTGCCCCTGCTCCACGGCTCCCAGCCAGGGGCTGCCCGTGCTGGGCCGGTGCCACCTTCTGAGGATGGTAGCGGCAGAGCTGGCTGGGGAACTTGGGGAGCGCCCCGCTCTTCACCCAGAGAGGACTGAGATCTGAGAGAAATGGCCACACAGACACCAGGTCAGTGAAGATGGAACAGGACGAGGTGTGCCGGAGCTGTTTCCCCTGCAACTGGTGGCGAGATGGCAGGTGGCCCCCCTGCAACCAGGACGGCCTCGGTGGAGCAGAGACCCACTCGCAGCCCGTGGAGGAGTTCATGTTGGAGAAGAGATGCCTGAGACTGAGGACGGTCGTGGAGCATGGGATGCACAACAAGGTAGAGAGGCACCTAGAGTCCGTGGGACGACCCACGCCGGAGCGAGTGGCAACAACTCCCTAAGAATCCGAGACTGTAGTAAAGCCTGTACTGGAGCAATCTGATGGGGAAAGATTGCATCCTGCAGGTAGGACTCACACTGGAGAAGTTTGTGGATTTTTCCTTGTGAGTAGGGCATCCACTGGAGCAAGGGAAAAGGGTGTAAGGACTCCTCCTCCTTTAAGAAAAGGAGCGGCAGTAACAACATGGGATGAACTGACCTGCACTCCCCCATTCCCTGTCCCCCTGCACCACTGGGGGAGGAGGGAGAGCCAGGAAGAAAAGGAAAAGGGGGGAGGTGTGGTTTTTTAAGATCTGGCTTTGTTTCTTTTTATCCTCTCAAGTAACTGGTTTTGTTTCTTTTTATCTTTTCAAGTAACTGTTAATAAATTGTTTTGCTTTATTCCCAAGCCGAGTCTGTTTTGCCCAGGACCATGGCTGGTGGGTGCTCCCTCTATTCTTGTCTCGACCCTCAGTCCTTTTTATTATATTTTTCTCCTCTCCACTTCCCTGGGGAAGGAGTGAGAGAGCAGCTGAGTGGATTTGAGTTGCCAGATTGGCCTAAACCACGACAGTGGTTCAGTCCAGCTGATAGAACTGGCTGTTAAAATCACAGCCGGATCCCAAACAAACACTTATCTCAAGCTCTGCTCCTTGTGCCTGCAGAGCCCTATGTTGGGAGCTGTGCCGTGCAGGCATGGCTTGGCTCTTCCTTTATCATCCCCTCCCAATGCAAACTCAGGCCCCAATTTCCCTGTCCACTGCATGAGAGGGAAGAGCTCTGCCAGTTCCACTCCATCTCCTCTTTCCACCCCCTTGCATCTCGGTCTCATTTGCAACACTGGTTGATATTTCCTTGGCAGCGCGTCTTTCATAGCACCTTGATAATGCGTACAGAAACTGCTGGTAGGGCTAGAGCACTTGGTTTCTTTAAATTATCCAACTCAGTTGAGTTTTATTGAAGTGCAGTGCTGCAATTTAGGTATCAGTTGAGATGCATCTTCAAGATACATTGGTTTTGTTTTCTCTTTAATCGTGCTCTAAATCTAAATAAATAAATATGTAGCAGTAAACGCTCTGTGGTATATTTGGTAAGATTAACAGTCTTCTAGTAGCATAACAGCTCATGATAGTCTTTGCTATTTATGTTCCTGCTGAGAGGAGAGGAAAAGCAGATAGTTCGGTGAGCAAATTATAAACTATGTGGGTTAATGAAGTGCCTGTCATAAAGCTGATTGTTACTTCTTCATGTCCTCTCTTTTTTGCTAACAAAGCTTTTAATATTCTAACGCTTGGAAAAATGGAACCTTCCTCTTTATTTTTCAGTACACATCCACACTCTAAACAAAAAAAAAATCAGTGAAATGTTTATTTTTATCAATCCAGATATATACTGTGAATAAGTTAAGGTATGGAAGTAATATAACTGCTTATTGAGGCATATAAATCCTCAAAGTTTTCTTTTGGATCCCATTTCTACTAACAAGGTATTTTTAAGCTTAGATTATTGCAGATTTTCATGATACTTTCCTCTCATAACCACTATATCTTCTTGTTAGAGACAATTTTACCTCTTTTAAAATACAAACAGGAGGGAAGGGATCAAACGCACCTTTCCGCATCTTTCACTATTTTATGTAGGTCTGTAAAGCCATACAGTTGTTCAAGGGATTATTAAGGTGGTTCTTACACGAAACAATGAGCTTTTGATTTCATTTTTCCCTTTGCACAGTAGGAGGTTTTATGCCTGGAGTTGTGCACTATACTTATAGCTGAGGAATAAAAAAAATAATAAATTCATACCTGTGAACCCTATCTTCCCATACTTACAAATACACATTATTGACTTGCAAAGAAGACAGGGACAGAGAGCACGAGAGTGAGTTAGTACTGAAGGCATCTACTGCCCCATATTTACCAGTAGCAGTAAGCTAAGATCTAAGCAGGAAAGATCTAAGCAGGAAATGTGATTGCAGATGCAGTTTCTTCTGTGTGTTTTCCTTTCCATTTAAATATGCTTCTACCCCGACTCTAAAAATAACATCTCAAAGACGAGATGGTAGAAATGTTTTTCAGATATAATATGAACATGATTAATCAATATACACACTTTGCCTTGGCTTAAATTTCCTTTGGAAAAGACTTAGGATTTTGCTGTGTAAAAGGAAAAAGTGCAAAGACACAGAAAAAATCATCTATTTTTCAAGTGTCCTGACTTGCACTTTGCAGACCAAGACATATTTTTGAAAGATCTTCCTGTTCTTGCCAGTCTCTGTGGGTTTTTTTTATCATGTTTTCAGGAGCAGCACTGTGTTTTCGCATCTTCCCTGAGATCGTAGATGTTATCCCTATTGCACAAAAAATGAACCAAAGCAAAGAGATACTGAAATGACTCTGGTAGTCTATGGCATTAAAAAGTATTAAGCTGGGAGTCTCCTAGCCTTGAGACTCTTTTGCTTTTTTCTGTATCTTCTGCAACAGTGAGACAAGTGTTGGCAGGTGCAGGCAAGTACTTCATATACATCCTATCTGTATTTTCCAGGAGAGTTTGATATTCAGTTTCATTGAATAAATTTAATAATAAGTACCAGCAGGTTTTGTTTTTTTTAAATACACAATGTCATGATGAATTTTTTTTTTTTTTAAATATGACGCATAGGTAAAAGCAGTGAGGTCAGCATTAGGGGTGAAGTCATGGCTGTGCATTTTCCTCTGTTAGCCCCCTTCACCACTCTGTTGCACCACTTTGCTAATGGTAAGAAACCTAGAGAAACTCTCTAGAATATGACTCTAGAACGCGGTAAGAGTGCTACAGTTGTTTCCAAGAATTACAATATTACATTAAATATGGGATTGGGTCTGTCCCACTCTTAGAAAGTGGTGTGAGCAGCAGCTGAAGATGGAGCAATATGCAGCCTTTCCAGGGATTGAGGAAAGCAGTACAAAGCTCAGGGAAACTTTGGACTGTCCCATCTATATTCTCTTTTAGGCGCTGTGCTCTAACATGAAGGTCCAGAAGGAAATTCTCTAATATTTGAATTGCAGTGAATGTTTTTTTAGCTGCTGTGTGGCTCTATACAGACTTGATTTACTCCCATGTATTGAATGTCTGAATTATCAGGCACTGGTCAAATGCACAGTCCTTTTATATTTTGCTGAATTTGGTCGGAAACTCTAATAATGTTATCTCAGTAACTTATTTGGTTACATGGGCAGCAAAAGAAAATTTTACCCAAGCTTCCTTCCTCATAATTTTAGAAACTGTGATCAGTTTGCACTCCTGGGACATCCCCAACCCTTTTTTTCTCAACAACGTGTCTAAGGTGGGAGACTGAGTGCTAGCCACAGTATAGCCAGCCTAAAATGTGAATATATATGGGTAAATATAATCAAACTATTCTCGCTTATATGAGTAAGAGCAGTAGTAAAGTTGGGTTGGAGTGTTGTACGTGCCGCCAGCTGCCGGCAGCTTTGCGTTTGAGTACCCTAGTCGCTGTTGAAAGTTTATTACCCTATCTTTATAGCTTTTGTTGGTAGGAGAGAGCGGCCTAACCTGCACTGCAGCCACACCTTCAACCTGAAAAGGTTGCTGACACACCAGAGACACTGGCAGAGGCTGACCGATGGGTTGTCCCATCTGATGGTGAATAATAGAGGACCCAAGCTTCGATGGGAACGAGCTCTTTTTTCTGCTGTTAGGAGGAGGGAAAATAAATAAGATGATGTTTAGAGAAGGGAGGGGCAACACGTAGCTCAGCCTCCCATCATCTTTTCTTCTACCAGAGTGGAATAAGATCAGTGTCTTGCAGCCTTAGCTCTTGTCTGGGAAGGTCATGAACAACTCTGACTTGCAACCAGCTTGCACTGTGGCCGCCTCATGTTTCTGTGTCTATGCACACACGGGGCAAAGCCCTGTGCCTGGCTGTGCCAATTTGTTGCAGCTATATAGCAGTACCTACATTTTGGAATGGGTTCCGAACCGTTAAAATGATTGGACGCTTTATAAGGATTGGGCTGGGTGTGGGAAGAGAGGGCAGCTCTGAACCTTTGTTGCTTTCTGATGAAGCAGAACTGGAGGAGAAAGCACTGACTGCACACTGTTTCTCAGTGCACCTTATTTAGGAGGGGGCAACAAACCCCCTGTCTGATCTCTAGTTAATACAGGACACGGTGCTTCACATTCTGTCAGCCTCAGAGATTCAGAGTAGATTGATCAGGTCGAGCTCTTCCTAGTGTGTACAGCTCACTAAGCCCTAGCTACTGGCGACCACTTGGATTTATCGCAGCTTGCACAACTGGACCCATTACAACATTGGTAATAAAACCAGAATAGAGAGACTCATGCACTCTCTCCTGTCCTAGCCCTGACTTTTGAAATGTCATTGCTCATAGGGAATGGAGACGCACCCACCCATCAAAACGAGCAGGGATCACGTCCCCTCGGCCCTGAGTGGTGGCCAAGGGGGAGGAAAGACGTAGTTATCATGTGCCAACATGGGATAGATGAGCTAACTTTAAAAAAATAAAATAAATCGACGTAGTTGGTTGTAAGGAGTCTGTTTCCCAGCAATAAAAAGAAATATCCAGCCCATTTCTGCTTGCTGTAATTTTGTTTCCAGCAAAGTCGGAAAAACCTCAGTTTTGATTATTGCTGTTGGGGAATATATGTGTTGTCTTTTATTTGATCCAAGATCAGCTGCAGCGGTCTGAAGCTGATCACATTAAACTTCCGAGCGGCTTAACCAGAGAAGTTGCAATCTTGGCTTCTCCCACAATGGCTGTACTAGCAAATGCCACTTGCACATTTTTGTCACATATCAATCGAAATTTACAACTGAAGAAAGGTGTTGTTTTTTTTTTTAAAAAAATCAATAGTTTTTCATGACTGCCTGAAGCTTTATGATTTGGCTCACTGGGTTGGTTAGAACTGTTTGCTGAAGCTATTCTGATGGTAGCAGAAAGGTATAAAATACTTTTTTGCAGCCAATATCCACGTTGAATTGTTCTTCTAGGTCTACATAATAGAAAATTATTTTGGAAGCCTGTAGAATCATTCAATACACATTTCTGCATTATTTTCTCCATGTTCGCATTTGTTATTTTGCACTTACTTGCTTTTTAAAGCAAAGCAAATTATTACCAACAATAATATCCCTAAAAGGATATTTTCTGTTCCCTCAAGGGGGGCAGAAAAACAGTTGTTATGCACAGTACTGTTTATGTCCACGTGTTTTACCATATTCTCTTTGGAAAATAGGTTTGCAGATGCTTTGGGGTGGGGATATGTGGATTAAAAAACATACAAGAAAGAATGGGGGCAAGTAGAGAGCAAGCCTTAATTTCATAATTTAATGCCACTGCTTCATAGGAAAACTATTTAGGACCACGCTGTGTGAAAGGTGTTATAACACTGTAGCCTGTAATGATTTTAATCATTAATGTGTTTTCAAAGATCCCTGAAGTCTCATGCTCTGCTGACCTGACCCTTCATGTTACTGTTCCTTTTTATGTGGATTTTTCTTCAGGAACAAAGGAGATGTAGAGTGGGCTTACTATTTTGTCAGGCTGTGCCATAGGATGAGGATGTAGAACTAAGGAAACCTGAAAACTTCAGCTTGGCCTGGAAATCTGGGGGAAAAAAAAGCAGGAGATTGTATAGAAACAGCATTTACGATCTACTTCTTTTGGAATGGTTGTGGGGGCTGGTGGTGGGAATCACCGAGTGGGAACACCTGTACTTGCTGGAGTGGAAAGTAATCCAGCCTGCAATGACACTGTATGGGATGGGAGTATAGTGTTTCCTAAACCAAGTCTAAATCCTTCTGAGTTAAGAGCTGCCTAGTGGGGTATTTTTGCTTGGATTTTTGGTTTGATTTTTTTTTTGTTAATGGCTTTTTTAGGCCGTAAGCATGATGTAAAAAGGGTTTCACTAGTAATTAGAATCTGGTTCATGTCGTAGATTTATTATCAACAAACTATAAAAAAAATTGGCCAGAAAAAATTGCTGAGATTACAAACACAAACTAAATCTTGAAGTTTAAAGACCACTCCTACTGCACTGCTTCCTGCACTTTTTGTTTGCTTCTGTATCCGACAAACCGTAAGTCTATTGCCCAACAAGAATAGTAATGACAAAGAAGTCAGACGCTGGACATGGAAGGTTTACCTCAATGTATTTGGTTTTGGGTATATTCACTTATTAGAAAACTGTGAAGGTATTAAGTGCTTTATAGTTGGCTATGGAATCTTTTTCCCATTTATTTATTTTTATACAAAGTTTTCAAAGCCACCCTCTCTAGTGGATCATAGGCCATCTCTGCATGAGTTGCATCCTGAGGCTTCATATTGTATTTCATGATTTTCTAGAACAAAAACAATTTTTTGAAAGGGAAACATCTATTTTTTCCTTTTTTTATCTATCCTAGTTACTGAGAGTCAAGCTAGAACTTTTTATTACTGAATATCAATAATAATATCTATATAAAGGTAAATATAGCAAGCAGTGAGAGTTTTGTAGCTTCAAACAGTAAATCCATAAGACCTTTCCAAATGCAATCATTTTAGCCTTATGTCAGAGAGGGAGATGTATTTTTATTTTTTTTTTAAGGAAATTAATCTTTTGAAGTAATTTTTATGAGGATGCATGAGAAGGAACAGGATCCAGCTACCTTCCCTTGGGGTATTGTGGAGATAGACATCTAGGTGTGACAGCACACATCTCAGCACAAGATTTCCTGAGTATTTACCCAGCTTTTTAGATAGGTTTGGCAGCCTGATTTTTCTGTAATGCCACAGCTGCTCCTCATATATGCATACCTGGGGTTGTCTATGCTATATATCAATCTCATTAATGACTGTGGAACATGCACTCCCCTAGGTATTTTATTAAGTAGGCACATTGCACAGTATTTTAGTTTACTGCTTCTTACTTGTTACATCTGCAGAGAACAAAGTTAAAAAGCTGTCTGTGCTTCAGTCAAAGGCATGACAATTAGCTGTGTCAACATCTCAAAGCTGACTTAAAATCATTCCCCTCAAACAGTGGAAGAAGGGCACTGAAGGGACAATACAGCATAGGCTGACTGCATATTTGTCTGTCTGGAGATGGACCCCACTCTTACACCGATATCAGCATCTGAACTAGGTAGTTTAAGGATACTGGGGGGTCCAAGAACTGCCCACATCCCACTAGTAGTGCTATCTCTGCAGGAACTGTTTCAGCAGGGTAGCAGGAGTGAAAACCAGTAAACATTAATTTTAGTTACATAAGGCAGTTGGGTCTTAGTCTGAACAGATACACTGGTTTCAAAAGATACTGGTTTTATTTATTTTTCCTTTAAAAAATAGAAATACAATTGAAGAGTTTGAATTGAGCTGTGAATCAATTATTCTGTAGAGAGGAATGTGTTCACAAACAGAAATTAAAGAATAAATTAAGCTGTCTGCCATAGAAATTGACCCTAATTAAGGTCAATTCTCCTTGATAAGTAATTAATCAGGAACCCTTATTATAGTTTAGTCTCTCTGTTAACAATAAACAGAGCATTATTTTATTTTTATGGTTAGAATAAGTCTCTTAATTGATAGTATTCTGCAGGAGGCAAACATCCATCAGCACTGAAACTGATACACTGAAGACATTTTAAATTAGAACTGAGTTAGTTAAATTAGTCAAAGGACAAAACTGCAAAGCTCAAGAATATACTTTTTCTGGAAACCTCACCCTTCCGTAACTTGTTGCTTATAAAGAAGAGAAGCACGTCACTTATCAACAAATGAGAAGACAAGGTCTCTGCCTTGAGCTGATTACAGATATTATTATTCAATATTATCATTCTCACAGAATCTGGTTTACCATGGTTATCCTCCTCTGCTCATCATCTTAGTACCTGAACATCTTTTGCTAAACAGAAATTCAAATATTCATTATGTTCTTTTGTATTCTTATCCCTCTACATGGAGTGTGTGCAGTAGGATGTTCTGTCTCACCTTGTGACTCAAATATGTATTTATGCATATGTAGAACATATATATATATTACACAAACATATACAGAGGCATCTAAATACATATCTAGATATTGATGTATTTATATTGATGAAAGAAGGTGAAAAAGTTTTTGACTGTCAGCACCTGTCTCTCAACCTCAAGTTTAGTTTCTAAGTGTGGGATGCTGCACAGAAAATAATTATAATTATCTAGGAGGTAAAGTAAGTCCTCCTGTAATATAAGAAGCGGAGCTTAATGGAAGAGCGGCTCTGATGGATTCCTTGTTTGTGGTATCATTCTGTATGCTGAAGTTTGTGGAGTTTCTTCACAGCAGGACGGGCACAGTACTTGCACGATGCTCTGCCTGAGCAGTCCCCAGGATGTGCAGAACTGAAAGAGGAAATGGGAGAATGCTTATTGGGGAGATCTGTCAATCACAAATGCCCTTTGCTATGGTGAAAGAGCCAAGGAATCTGTTAGCAATTGCACAGGCAAAGCAGAAGTGGCAAAAAGCTAGCTTCGCTTCAGGTGGAAAATTTTGTGCATCATGTCCTCTAATGATACTACTGCTTAATGAGACTATTTGTGGGCAAGGAACAATTTGGAAAAATAAGAGACGAAAAAGAAATAGGGTTTGCTTTTTATAGCCCTGAAATCATCACGTCTAGTCCAGAAGAGCGTCCGAAAGGCTGTATGTGTGCACAGCCACACACACATGCACGCACACCTACCTTGTCTGATGCTATACTAAAGCCATTTTGAGCCTAATGCTCTCGATTAAATTGCTTAAGAGTAGTTAGCTCACCCATGTGGAAACCTCACCTCTGTGATGCTAGCTCAGTCAGCAAGACATTGGGTTATCTGCACCAGAGCACAGGCATTTCCAACATAAGCTGCCCAGAAAGCTATTTCAAATGCAGAATTTTCCCCCTGCTATGTTTTTAGGAAATTTTAAGAGTAGGACTTGATCCAACAGGTCCATGAATCCCTTTCCTAGTGACTGTACTTTTTCTGGGTTTTTTTGGTCCTCTTTTTTAGAGATGCTCATTCTCTTCCCGGCCACCCTGATGTATTTGCAAAGGCTTATCTGACCAAATTTTTATTTGTGAAGCTGTTCACAGCCTTCAAGTAATCAAAGATTCGTATGTCACACACCAGCCAGCTAGGCTGTGTTTTGGAGTGGCGGAGCTGTGGGGAGGGGATGTATTTGTAGGGTAGCTGTTTATAGTAGGGGTCTTCTGGTGTGTAAAATCCTGCCCCCTCCCCTTTTTTTCCTTTTCAAATATTCCCTCACTAACATTAAAGCTGTAGTAGTATGAAAATGAAAACAGTCTGGTTTCTACTAAGCTTTTTCTAGAAAGACTTTGATCTTAGTAAAGCCAGAATTTTAATAAAAAGTAGTGAAAGCAAATAATTTGCAGCAGCTGTCTGTCAAATATTCTACCATCACATCTCTTCCACACTGAAATATTTGAGAAGAACGGTAAGAGGCAGAAGCTCTGAACAAGCAACAAGTGACCTAATGAGAGGTGACCTGGTTTTACCACATTGTTATTTCTAACGTGACCTTGACTTCAGTAGAGTTACTTCTGCCTTTTAACCCTTCAGAGGTAAATATCTGCCAGGTATATAAAAAGCACAAAGAGAAGAAAGCAGATGCACTAAGGGCAGAAATGGGGAGTACACTATCAGTGAGGTTAGAATAACGCCCTAAGAAGTTGATTGTTCATTTCCTAACAGACGCCGTTTGCAAACTGGTAATTTTCAACAGTAGTAAAAGGCTACTGTAAAGTACATAAGAAGTGATGAATTTGTAACTAAAAGGATGACATCTTTCCATTCCCTTGTGCAGTTTGAAGATAATGATGGATTTTGCAATTTTGGCTCTTAATGGCTGTTGCGCCACATGTCGTAAAGCAAGTATTTATAAACTGTTAGGGATTTTTTAAATACCATTGTGTTCATGAACACAAATGATATATTTGAATGACATTCAAGCCTGATGCTGATCGCTCCAGTGAAGACATTCATGACTGTTCCCTGCTTCAGAGGGGCATTCAGAGCCTGACAGAACTGAACTCTGTTTTATGCAAAACCTCCCTCACTGTGGCTTAACTTCTGTTTTGATTTTGTCTGGTTTGCTTGGGGTTAGCATTTTCAGATATCTGGCAGATTTCTTCTAAATACAATGAAGTTTATTTGCAAGCTTCTCACATTTTGAAGAACATATTGTTGAAGGTGCTCGTGCTCTTTTGCAACGCTTCATTCAAACATTTCTTCCTTATAGAAGCTGCTCACAAGCACTAATCATTGCCTGTACACAGCCCTTTCATTACTTCGTGGCACTTCTCTTTCACAGGATGGTTTTTGTTTTGTTTTGTATTTTAAGATGCCAAAGCAGTGTTGTTCAAACCTTAGGGGCTGTTAGCAGCAGTAGCAGAGTACAACGTAGAGGTAGCTCTCAGATTGTGCTTTCCCCTTCTAGCTACCAGTTGGATTTCACAGTCCGGTAAACTAAAGCTGTTTGATCACTTCATGTGCTGCATGTATTCAGTGTAAGAATTTTTACATGCTCTGCAGCATTAAGTGATCAAAAGAAGTGAGGTCCTTTGTTGTATCATTGATAATAGGCTACTCCACACTGCGTATCTCAGTACAGCACACAGGGAAATTGTCAAATTGGTTTTGATTCTGAAAGATCTTCAAGATGAAGAAAGGTAAGATAAAGGAAACTACTACCATTGAGAAAAATATACAAGGTATTAAAGCTTGCCGTAGGATGACTCTACACTTGATGATAAGAGAAAGAAAACTGGCAACAGAAAAAGATAGGGCTGCTCAGAAAACGGAACAACAACCGGGACTGCCTTTCTGCAGAGAGCCCAACCTGTGGCATGTTGTAGCTCTGCTGTCTGGTAATAGCATAGCTGTGTTTCCTTGTGCGAGGTCTTTTCACTTCAGTTGTACATTTATGTCGTAGACCAGTAACTGATTTTGTTTGGTTGGTTGTTTTGTTTTGGTTTACTTCTGCTTAGCTACTTTGCAGATGTGAATTATTTCAGATATGATATTCTCACTTCAGAAACTTACTATATATTTTCTTCATTTTACAGAGAAGAGACAAAAGTATTCATCTAGGTACACTATTGAGATGCCCAGCTTTTAAATCACTTTATGGGCTGAAACTTATTTGGTTTTGTTTTGATTTTCTTTTGTGTGAGTCCATGGCAATGATAAGTACTTAGTGGCCAAGATACATTAGGAACAAGTTGTTTCCAATTGGAGACCCTGAAGCAAGAGAAGAAGGGTTAGGAAACAATTCTGGAAATATATTTGTACACAGGCAATCAGAACAATAAAGGAATGCAAAGCTTGCGTTTAAACAGTGTTTAAAAAGTACTTTGTCCCAGTGTCTGTTGTAGGCATCTGGAAATACTCAAGATTGCCTTAATATTAAAGAAAAGCTTATCAAATGATAGCATGAATGGCAGGTAGGTGTTCAGTTTTCGTTAAAGTTCAGTAGGAGTTGGGTGTCTAATACCATTTTTGGTTTTTAATAATTCCCTGCAGGAGAAGCCCTTTGACTCAGATTCTCAAAAATTTATTACTTGTGTTTTCATGAGCATGTGTGTTGATCATATGGCTATTAATCATTTAGCATGAAAGCCTGCTTGAGAATTTGCTGATTCTTCTCTTCTGGTCCCAGTTATACCTCCTTCTGACTCTGATTTTGGATTTGTTTCAAACACGCAAATTATCAGAAGAGTTCTGTGAAACCTTTCTGAGCACAGAAATCAATACCCTTAAACCAGTGCAATTTCCAGTGCAGATTAGATTGTACCAGTATCAAGGTGCTACTCATTTTTATTTTTTTTTCTAGGAGTAACTTTACACTATTGGATGACTGTATTCAGTCCCAGAAACACTATTTTAATCGTCTCTGTATAAATCCACTACGAAAAAGTGGAAAGCAAGTCTCATTTTCAAATCTCACATTGATTGTCTGGAAACACGTGTCGATGTATGTGTGGGGAGGAATGGTATTTGTCATTTTGAGTGGCTGGAGGTCTCAATAAATATGCCGTTCCTCACATTGGATATACTATATTTGAGGTGCACAAGCTCACGGGTGGGTGTCTGCCTACATGGAAAATAATTGTGCAAGGACAAAGTCAAGGCATGTGAGTTACCTTGGCTGATAGTTAAAAGACTTCCTTTTCCTGTGAATTAGGCTCTGTTTGGTATAACAGCATCTACAGTCTCTTCAACCCATCCATACCATCTCACCAGAACTGGGAATCCTTAAGTGAGGCAGTAGCAAGGTCAAGACATTTCTGTGCTACATGCTGTTTTGATAGAAAGTACGATGTTAAAGGCTGACTACCTAAATTGTACTTTACTGCATATTTTCTCAGAAAAATTTAATTTTATGTAGTGCAGTAATGATGCTGAGTGGATAATAAGATGCAGTATGCTTCTGCTGCGGGCTCTACACCATATGTCTTCCATAACTATTGCATTTTAGGGGGGCTGGTTGTTAAGAGTAATTGTATCATCTCAGTAATTCATCATCAGAGTAACTTGAAATAATGCAGCTATGATATATAGCAGTGAGAATTTCAATGTTTAAAACTAAACAGGAAAACTGCAGTCTGAGCGCTGAAGTGTCAGAATTGTAGATTTATAAATATTTCTACATTTTCTGCTTGCTGAGCTTTATGTATAAATCGAATTGCTATAACAACACTTAAAGCAGACTGTGAGGACAATTATTTTAAAGCAGAAAGTGATACAAGTCATTATTTCATAGTAGTAAAGAGTAGTTACTTCCTGCCCTGAAACGCTGAGACGATGAACACTTCTGTGATACCTTCTTTCCATTTTTTTTTCCTGTGATCTCATATATGGCATTTTGTGACTTAAAAAAAAAAAAATATTTAAGTCATGTGTCACTTCTTCCACTTGGTGAGCCGCTTAGGTTGTGTTTTTTTTCCAGGTGCGTCTCAGTTGTAAATTAGTGTGATGCTAGGCGCATATTTCAGTTACTTCTTGTAGGGGTCATTGGTTTGAGACTAGAAGCTGCTTAATTTTTATAGAGCAACGTTTAAGAGTGCAGTAGCTCTGGTAGCATCTGTATGTATTTGCATACATAATATTGTTACAGTGACAGTACTATTTCTTATATGTCAACCAGGGGCATCTGGTGAACAATGAATTTTTATTATTTCTGTATTGATTTAGAAGATCTAGATAACTTAATGGCATGAAACCGGGGTCGTTTAAAGGTTTATGAAATGATCTTACAGAGCTTCCGAGTAAAACGTGAGAGCAAAATATGTTGCAAATTCTCCCTTCATCTCTCTTTAACAAAATCCATGAAACAACGGAGTGAGGATTCCAAAATTAGGGGAGGAAAAAAAGGCTTGTTACTGCATATTTATGATTATAGATCTGTTTTTCTAGTGCCTTGTACTGTCTCTGGAAGGATCTTGGTGTAGATGAGAAAGACGTGCTTGGGTTTGCACTCAGGTGAGCATGCACAGGTGCTGCAGGAAATATTGGTAACATTTGTGGCTCTGCAGACAACATTTTTCCACTCTGAATAGTAAGAATAGTGGGTTAGCATAGCGTTAGGCAGCAATTTCAAATTCAAAGTGGACCGTGCTTCTTTCAGGAATCCGAGGGTCAAATTTAGATTCCAGCCACCACTCAAGCCAAGTGATTATATCCTTCAAATCATGAAAAAATTTCCTGAATGCAAGCCTTCTGTGTGCTGGAGGCTCAAAAGACCAGTCAGCTGTAGACAAAGTCTTATAGAGCATTTTGGAATTAAATATTGCCAGTTCATCCCTCCAGTCCCACTGTCTTGGGGACCAGGAGGCTGAGAATTGAGTAAAAGAGAACGAATCTTTTCAGAAGCACATCCAATGATGAAAGAGGAGCAGTCAAACTTGCTGGGAGACTGGATTGAGAGGAAGCCCCGTTTGCTGCATGTTGCTCAGATTTGATATGAGGCTGACGAAACCAGTGTCACTTGCACAGGGTATCACACATCCGTCTGGGAAAAAAAATCAAACGTGTAGTTTAAAATCATGGGATTTAACATGATTTTCAATTCTTTTTTATTAGCTTGTTAATGCAGTAGTCTGCAAGGCTTTGGATTTTAAGATTTTTTGTACAATTATCAGAACTAGAAGCTTGATTTAAAATGAAAAGTGGAATTTTCTTATCATTTAAAGTCTCTACAGAGCTGTGGATTTAAGAAATAAGCAAATATCAGGAAAGTTGCAAATAAATGTTGAGAACTGATGACAAGGAACAGTGGGAAGAGCTCAGTCTCCTTGCTTAGGCAACTAGGAAAGAGAAGATGAAAAAAAAAAAAAATTTTTCCTTCTCTGCAGTAGCTACGTATTTCCAGCTTTTGGGAAAAGAAAGAGAAACCAAATAGATTCACACTTGTCAGATGCCACTCTAGCAAAGACTGAATACTGGATGGATGCACCCTATCAGACGTCAACAAAAATCTTTGATTCCTTGCTCGAAGTGCCTAGCTATGACTGATAACTTGCCCTGCTAATGCTCTGATAGTGTTCAGGCCCCTCCTACATTTTCTACAGCACGTCAAGCACTGATAGACTAAAAGCTATAATCCATCCCTGGAAATGGTTACCTTTCTGAATTCATGAAGGGACACAGAACCTGACTGTAAGTACTCAAGATAAGGAGTGACATGAGGATGCCAGTGTCTGTAGTATACTGTCTTGCAGTTGATTAAAAGTAGAGAGATTTGATTAGTGTTGATAAAAATTAAGTTGAATATTTTATCACTTCTCATAGAGAAAAGCAGGACCAAAAATATATTAAAAATTTCACTTATGAGGTTAAGTTAATAACATACTACCTGAAAATATGAATTTTAAACCCCATATTGTGCGAGTTAACTTCTTTCATTGGAATAGAAAAGATGGATTCATTCAAAGAACTCTTCCCAGATATTTTATGTTTTCTGTGTCTTTCCCAGGAAACAATTCCTATGGAAGATATTAGACAATAATAAGAAATATTGATGGGTCATTAGACTGAAATATACGTGGTTACTCAATTAATCTTAGAGTTCAAATATATCTTCTGTCCAATATGTATCCCTCCTCTCACTTGCTGAGCAAAGAGTACTATTTTTATGTGTGAATTTACTTACAGGAGTCAGAAAACTAGAAATTATTTTAATTATTTTGCATACATTCCTGTAATATAGAATATTAGCTTCTGATTACATTTGAGTGGAAATGATCTCACTCTTCTTAATAAAACTCAAGAAACTTATTCTTCAATAAAATCAAAGTAAACCATCAGTTAGTTCTAAGACTTTGTTATCACATTCACCAGAAAGTTGTGCCTCAGGGACTGACACTATAAGATGCAAGCGGCCACGCTTGAAATTTTTTTTTCCTCTATTTCTTCACCTATGGGAGTCTCAGTATTATTGCTTTTCTTTGGAAGCAGTTAAAGTTGTAAGTATTATGAGCTTAAGCTGTCTGCGGTCTCTTCTAAAACTGCTGTAGTGCCAAATTTGCACACGCTCATGTTTGACTGATTCCAGAATTATTACTACAGAGAGCAGTAAAACCTTGCTGATGCTATAGGAGATATCATTATTCTGGAGAGAGGGAGAGAGAGATATTTTATACTAGCATAGATTTTACTGCATTTGGAGTCGGCAGATCAGTAGCACTGGACTAGGGTCCAACAGGGAACAAATTGCACTGTCAGCTGCTGGCTTGATTTGCATTTCACGTTTCTTGCTTGGCTCTCAGGTTCATCAGCATTCTCGGTGCTTCGTCAGAAGCCTGTTAAAGCCAAGGTAGAAGTGTTTAGAGCTACTAAAAAGAAGAGCTAACTCTGTCCCAGCCTAAACCAGGACAAGTAAACAATTCTTAAAACATGCTTGAAAATATTCCACTGGAGTTGCCAGATTACAATAGTAGCTGCCAGTGCTTTTGAAGGCAAAATGTTTTGAAATGATTGGTATATACACATGCGTGCACACATGCCTGTACTGTCTCAGCAGTCAAAACTACTAGCATTTCAGAGCACATTAGGAATGTAGGATTGGAGCTAAACACGTATATCATAGAATCATGCTTTTATCCAACTGCTTTGAAGCCATTAACATGTTTATCCTTACCCCCTGAGCTTGGACTCCTACAAGTTGCTGAACAGCAGAGGTTAAACTATAGGCAAAGCCTACAACGCATGTTGCAGTAGTGTGTAGGGGCACTTTAGATAACACCAAAGAAGGTTACCTGCCTGTTGTGGTGCTGTGGAGAGAAAGTCACCCTGGCCTCAGAAACAGGAGAGCTACATGGCCTAAGCATCTCCAAACCAAAAGTTTAGCTTTTCTGAAAAGCAGCTGGTTGGGGCTCAGAGTGTCACGTTGCTTGTCTGTAGGTGAATCTGAGATCCCTGTGCTGCTTTGTCCTAGGGAGCGGTGGTGGTGGTGATGTGGTAGTTGTAGCAATATTCATGGTGGTGATGTGGTGGTTGTAGCAATATTCATAGTGCCTTCTGATTTGAAGTTTGAATTAATTTCCAGAGACAGAGAACAATGTTTATGCAGCTTCTTGAAATGCTTCACTCTTCTCCTGAAGGTGTGTCCTCTCTTCTGGCCTCTCTCAGAAATTATGTTGGAGACTCGCCTATCTGCTCCATGGCTTTGCTGTGTTATTGTGGCCTTCCCAGTTCAGATTAGATAAAGGCACAATAGGAAAAGTAGTTGATTTCATTGCTATGTTCTCTCAAAACTGGGTGAGACTGAGAAAAACAAAACACAGGCTAAGAACTGTAAACAGCGTAGAGGACTTCTACGAGCCCTGTGTACAGAGCTGATTTTTACCAGGGGAGCTCTGAAATGATCATCTTTGCTAGTGGGCAAACATAACCTCCTAGAAATGTGAGCCTGAAACGCTGTGCTGTTTCAGATCGCTGGCAAGGATAACGTCATTCGACAGTAATGTTGACCTATTGCGGTACTTAGTAACGCACAGACAGTTCTATAGTGCCCATCATCGGGGTGCTGAAGGGGGAACCACTCATTCAGCATTTGTCTGAGGCTGTTTCTGATAAGATTATTATGAAAGAACAAGTGATAAAGGAAAATTTCTACTACTGCACTATGCATCTGAGGCTGGCGAAGGTTAAGCAAAAATAGAAATTCAGTATGTTTCAGTTATATCATTCTCTTCTCTTTCCACACTACCATGTTGCTCCAAAAAGAGGAAGGAAAAATGAAAAGCAGTTCTTTCTGATGGTTACAGGCCCGTTATATTAAGCATCACAGGGCTGAGGGCTGAAGTCGGGTTATCTCAACAGGTTACTGTACATCAGCTGATCCACAATAACTGTATGTGCACGTGGTCTTGACCAATGACAAATGACAGTAATGTGACTTACGTTATCTTGCAGTGAAGGAGGAGTACAGTGAATCAAACTACTGCATGATTATGCAAGGACTTAAAAAAAACTCCATGATCTACCTACAGAGATACTTACTGCAACTCAACTGATACGTGGTGACTTACTGCTTTGTGGCAGTGTCATCATCTGTCTGGGCCCATGTACTGTCCGGTCTTTGCATTGTATTTTATTTTGTGGTTCTAAAGGGCTGTGCACAATGGGATTGTAGTCCATAGCATCTTTAGCGTGATGTTCAGAAGTCAAATTTAAATATGAATATAATAATAAGGAATACTTCAACTCGAAACCCAGATTTGCTTCCTTGTTTTATGGGAGGTTACATAAATGCCCACAGGTGCTGAAGAAGTGTGAAAAAATGAAGCGTATCCTTTGAACATGGAGTTTTTCATGTTCTCCACTACATGAATATATTGGAAATAGAACCCAAAAAATCACTATAGTATGTTATCAACTATTAGAGTGATACTCTTTGCTCTATTGCAGCTGTGTGCTTGGTGTCTGCGCACAGTACTTCTGTACAAATGTAGGGAAGTCAGGGAAACTTGGGGTTTTTTGCTAAAAATTATATATGTATCGAGTAAGGCTACAAGTCCACCTTCAAGTCTGTAAAGCATTCATTTCACTTGCCAATACCTGGCCATTTACAGGTGGCAACTTGGTAACTATTGCAGCACCACATTCTCTTATTTTGGAAAAGCTGCTGGTATATTTGCCTTTTATGCCACTTCATTTTGCCTGCACCTGTCCTGTTCATTCAAAGGTGTTTTTTTCCCTTATCATTTTTTTATCTAAAATAATATATGTATATTCATATATGTAGCAAAAAGCAAAGCAGGTATGTAAAGTGTAGGTTATGAATAGTATAATTATGAATCACTGTAAAATTAGTCACCTTTTTTTAGTCCTCAAAGCCTTTGATTTCTTGAAAGTACTGTGAAAAGGTGAATATGCCATTATCATTACATGCCATTTTTCTGCATTTCGTAAATTAGTAAAAGAAGAGATGACTTTAGAGCCAGAATAACGTTCTATTTCTTTGTATACATTTCTGTATAAAGAGAGTAGGCATATGAATGAAACAGGTGAAGCAAATAAGCTACTGCATCCACGGGAGAAAAATGGGTGAAATCTGTTCTGAGCCGTAGCTGAACCAGTTGAAATACAATTATTCTGCAAAGTTAAATAGGAAATTGCTCTGCAACTCACATGAGAGGCAAAAGAAGGTGTGCCAAATAAGGTGGATCCCTTATCGGCCCCTATAGGTATGGAAAAGTAGGAGGACCAGCCAAAAGAGAAATGTTAAAAGAATCCGCAGGAAAAAGGAGGAATGTTTAGAACATTATTTAAACAGCTGAACAAATAAAACAAACAACTTTACAGAGTCATTATGCAAATCTCAGCAGTGAATGGTCCTTTTATTGTTTAAAAAAAAAAATCATAGCTGAAGAGGTGATAGTGTAGTGCCATAGTGTGTGTTGAGGGACTTTGTCTAAAGGTGTTCAGCAGCTGCTCAACTGTATAACTGGAATATGCAAGCACTATGGGAAAATGAATTCAGGTATTTAAAAAGAGATTAAAGTAAAGTGGAAGAACTCCTGAGTTCACTGCTTGGGAGACTTGCAGAGATGAGAAGCTGCAGGATACGCTCACTACAAGGAGTGATGCCAGGGTAGTAGGAGAAAGAGGGAGCAGACACAAAAGCTGTGTGAGAGGGGTGAAGCTGGTTCTAGAAAGATGGAAGTGAATGATCAAGAGGAATAATATGAAATGTTTCATTGTATTTCATCTGATAGTGTAAAAACTTTCAGAAGTTTTTTAACTTTTAACAAGGATGTATAAGTACCAATTACATGAAATTTCATGTAAGATTGCCACTTATTATGCACAACACCTAATCTCATACTGTGCTGTGCTTTTCTTTTTTCCTCCTAGATTTAGTAAGTATCCTTATTCAGGTATAGAACTGATTTTATAGGAGAAAATAAATAAATCACAAAGCCCTTAAGTTAACAGACATTAAAAGACTTTGTTAAAATGTAGATGTCCCTTTACAGTGAATATCATAATAATTAAAAGAAAATAAAAATGAAAGCCTACTAATGTCACAATCATCTGGAAAATCTACAGGCTTGGTCCTGAGTATGAATGTGCATGCAAAGTCCCCTTAGCCCTAGGACCCCTCAGGCACAGGAGTTTACAGGCAAATCCCAGTAAAAAAAAAATCAGTCTCCATCCTTAGTGGGAACAAGATGTTGTATCTGTATCACAGACGCCTTTCACTCCTCTCTGGCTTTGATCAGGAAAGTCCTTGTTAGTCAGTCAGTCTGCTGTTGTCTTAATGATTCGGAGCTACTACAACATGATGCAAAAAATCCCTCCATTAGGGAAGAAAAAAATTTCCTCCTTTGTCATTATTTGTGAAGAATCTGAGTATGAATGAGGTTTGGCAGACAGGAGATGCAGGGCTGGACCTCGACTTTCACGTCTTGAAAATCCTTGTACCTCTTCCAAGTGACTACAAGACTTTCCATTTTGAAAGCCTAAAAGGAAAAATGGTGTTTAATCCTCATGGAGGTGAGGAGGGGACAAAGAAAGAAAATTTCAGCTTTCCTCCTCCTTCCCCCCTCCTCATCTTGATCTGAATCTCTTGGAAAAGGAGAGAACTCAATTTGATGAACTAACTCATTTGGAATATCAATTATCCATCAAAGAGATGTCCCGGACTTACTGAACTGTCAGGAGGCTTGTCACTGCCGCATGCAAGCCTTTAGAAGTTACATCTGAGGAAGGAAGATGTTGCTAGAAATCTTTCCCTGTATGACATGTTGTCTCTATTTCTTGCGAAAACAACTATTAATTAGTTCTTCTTTTTCTTCTTTCTCTTTTTGCCTTTTTTTTTTTTTTTTTAAATTGCAGCACCAGGGAAAAATTGGAGTTAAATTTAATGTTGGAACTGATGACATCTCTATTGAAGAGATCAACGCAATCATTAATGATGGAAAATACCATGTAGTACGTTTCACAAGAAGTGGTGGCAATGCCACGTTACAGGTGGACAACTGGCCAGTTATTGAACGTTACCCAGCAGGTAAGGGCTTACGCAAACGTGTGCGAGTAAGAGGGGGAGGATGCGTGGAGTTTGGCTCCTTTTGCTTCTCTTCGAATACGTCAGCTCCTTTGCAGTGTTTTAGTAGCTAATTAAGTAGTCAAAGAGTCCTGAGCAATGTGAGGTTTATGATGATGGCATTTCCTAAGTGAGTTAAAAGCAGAAATCCAAGTTATTACTGGAAGTGGAAAAATACAGTTCTAAAGGCATGAAATAGTGGTTTTGTTTATTGTTTTCATTAGTTTTTATTGGATTAACGTTTTAGGGGGAAAAAAAAAAGGCTTTGACAAAAGCTACACAGTAAAGTGACTTCCAAATTGATCTCCAAAGCATTTGGAGGGGTAAAGCATTTGCTGAGGAAAGGTTGTCTGTGTTCTTTTAATTACAAATTGTTATTAAAGCAGTCTGAAGCTTATGAATTTAGAAGTGTTCCAACAGACATAAATCAAAAGGTGTATCAGTTACTTGTTGTACAACCAAGCAACCAAATTAAGATGCCTTAACTTAAAATCCAAATTCCAGGATATTACTTATGCAAGTGATGCTGGTTACTTGAACAGGAGCGCTTGTGTGAATACAGAGTTGCCTTGATCAGGCCCATATTTAATTTTATGTAAATGCCATGCACTGAAGATTACTGTGTTACTAATTTTATTCATTTTTAAAGGCAACAGGTTTTTCAGATACGCAATCCCTTTCTTATTGAATAGGACTACTGAGCCGTTAATGGTAACTTACAAATCTGCATGTTATCTGTTAACAGTTGGTGTATGTGTTTATATTACTAAAGAAAAGACAGCAAATCCAGAGATGTAAGTGAAAGGTATTCTGGTTTGCATATTTGCTATTACATAAATGACAGTTCTGATTTATCTGTTTAAAAGTAGAAAATTCTTCATTTTGGGAGTGGAGTGGGAAGGGAAAGTATGTTTCACTAATAAGGAATGCATAAGACATTCCCTGTACTAATTATATTTAGGGGTTTTGAGTTTTGTTTTTTTTTTTTTTTTCTGGTGTTTGCGTTGTAGTCCAGCTGTTCACCTGACTTTGTAAAAAATACAATTTTTTAAAAATCCACAAGTGAAATATAACTCTTCAGATAATTTCTTGGAAATAATTTAGCATTCAAAATAAAGCCGAAAGTATGCACTGCAAAAGAATAAAGGAATACTCCTGTATAGCAGGAGCTGTTAAAAAAACCCACACCTGTGTGCTAATGCATTATGAATGAGTGACAGTTCTGGCTTTAAGTTAGATACATCTCTGAAAAGTGATAAACTCATGAGGGAAAGGGAGATACTGAAAGAAACAAGTCCTGTTATCTTTCAGATAATTGTATTTCTCCCTTACCTGCCTTTTTCTAACTTCTGCAATGTTTGGTAAATGGTAACTGAAATAAGACAGTGGAAGCTGGGTAGGAGTGCAGCTTTTCATGTGTTCAAGACCTATGTTGCAGAAAAGGAAAACTAGGTTTTGGGTGGGTTTTTTTGTTTTTTACCTGAAATGATGCGCATGAAAATATTTTTCTTTTTCTTCTTTGTTCTATTTCTTCATGAAAATACAAAGTGGCTACAACAAGGACAAACTGTGGTTGAGTTCTGAAGGTAGTGGCACACAGAATTTGTTTACACTGAATATAGATCAATTTAGAAAATAGAGTGATTTCCTTAGGATGAGAGCAGTGGAGTTGAAGGAAGTCGAATGTTTTCTTTGGAAAAGGAAAACAAAAAATTAGAGCTTCTTGAGCTTCCTTTAGCAATCTATGCACAAGCTGCATTTTAAGGCATTTTCAGTTGCTTCATCAGCCAGGGTACAGAATCTCTTGGCTTTGTTGTGAATGATAGTGATTTAGATTGCTTAAAGAATCATCATCAAAGGTATTAGGAAAAGTGATTTTAATAAAAGATGCACCTTAACAGAGTTCAGTGGCAAGGTCACTCTATTACTTATTTTACGTAAGAAACATACAAAGGAAAATCAAGTTACACTCAAGTTAAAATGATTCACAGAGAGACCGTAGGCATAGAAGGGTAAGGAAGACCCTCCTGCTGAGTTACGAGGTTCAGAGTGAACCCCCTTACTTTCTAAACTCCTTATGGAGCCTAGGTGTGGCTAGATCCACACTTAGTCCCAGACTTGGTCAACAGTTTATGTCTAATGAAAGACAAGGAGTGAGGGAGGCCCTCCCATTGAGTCACAAGGAACCCCACTGTCTTCTAAACTCCTTCTCAGAAAGGCATTTAGGTGCAGTTGGATCCAGACTTAGTCCCGGACTTGGTCAATGGTTTATGTCTAAAGGATTATGTATGCAAGGTTTATAATGCTTTCATTAGCATCAATTCAGCATGCAATCAAAGTTACCAAGGTACAATTAAAGTTACCCTACAAGATTAGGCACAAAATCAGTTGTTTACCAAAGATCTGCCATTGGTAGAAGGTCTCTCATGCCTCGAGGAGCAATCTTGAGAGGCTTCCCAGCTCAAGGGGAGATCACCACTATACAGTCAACGTGCCTAGTAGGGAGAGCTCAAAGAAGGCTCACTTAGACTGTCATATTTACGGGATAAAGTGGCTGGCTCATAGTCAAATTACATGTGAAGGAAAGGTGTGCATGAAGCTTCTTGTACCCACAACTAACTTTGTTCCTTGATAAATGAGTCTTGGAAAAGCTACCTGCTTATCATGCATTAATTGCATGATTGGTGTTCCAAGCTAATATGCGCTGATGCTCACGGTGTCACTTTGCTCCTTTGTGGATTTTCGGAGAACAGATTGAAACTAGAGGAGTTCTTGGCCTTGTTACAGCTCAAGCATTTACCTCCTCTGGATCCTGCACCAAAACACTGCCAGTCTGGTCAAGGGGTTGAGCACACCTGTCACAGGCTTGCCTTATTGCTGAATCTTCCAAGACTGCTGTTGGCTTTTAGTTTTCTTTGCCTTTCTCATAATAATATTTTATGGCTCCTGTATGCCATAGCATCACTTTTGAAATCCATCCTCCCCCTTTTCACCTTCTGTCTCTTCTCCCTTCCCAGCACAAGAGCACCTTGCCATACCTTTCTCTTCTGTTTGCATGCAGCTCCGTCACGTTTGGCACTCTTCATTTAAACCCCTTTTAAACACTAGTTTCTTCACAGACTGGCATTAATGTACCTTTCAGAAAAGATGCAGGCTTGTCCTGAAGACTATGCTGTCTTTCAGCCAGGTTGATATTGCTCTGAAGATATTAATGGCCCCATGTTGAAAGCTACCACTGTCATTCCAGTTCTAAAAGTAGTGTTTACAAAAATGATGTCTTAAAGATATCGGACAACACAGTTTGGCAAATGCTGCTGCATCTAATTTAGATGTGCTACTGATGTTGCTGGTTTAGGGACTGACTAGTACCTGGCAGTACTGGTTAACCAGCTAACTTGCTCTTTGCTCATGTTTTGGATGGAGGATATGTTACAGTTGTAAAAACGTGGACCAAATTTGATCTTGTTTGTATGAGTGAGGGCTCATTAGCTTTCATTTCAGTGCTAGAAAGAATATTCTTTTTGCTTTGTGCCTTTTTTCTGAATTGTTTGTTTCTGCATAATTTCTTAATGAGCCTGCATTACTATACATAAGCACAGATGTATTTCTTCTACTTCTCGTTTTTTTAAAATTAAGAATAGAAACAAGATTAGCAGCTTAATTAGTAAGTTTGCTATTCTTAAATATGCTAGATTTCCTTTTTCAAAAAAAATAAAATAATATTAAAAAAAAAATCAGTTGGTTGCCTAAAGCATTCACACTGATCAGTTCTCCTTCCTTTACGAGGAAAGATTATACTGTGAATTACACTTCTGGTTGGAGTGCTTGACTACAAGACATTGCTTGTTTGTGATCGACGTCTTAAAATATTGGGTGAAGACGTGGAGGTTTTCTGAGAGGAGTTTCTGATAAGAGGCTCAAGATTTTCCAGTTTCATTGCCTGGGTAGCATTAATAGAGCTCCATCTAACTGCTGCAGATAATGGCACTCAAGGCCCAATAGCAGTCGGTGTTGCATCACTTGCTAGGAGGATGCTGTGGGCATCCCTGTCGGTACTCAAAGTGAGCATCTTTTGAATAAGAGCTGTGGCCCTGATTGCCACAAGACTATGTGGGATTTGTAGGGAGTCAGAACTCAGTCCTGGGTCTCAGGAGCTGTCCAGAGTTCAGTTCTCTTGCAAAGGGTTTTCTAGCTGGTGTAGCACATGCGATTCTCTAATATTGCTTTATAAGCAGTCAGAGGTAGACACCTTGCAAAAAGTATCATGGCAATGCTCTGTTGGGCTTCCATGGTTGATTCGTGTGTTTTATCCTGGAGCTGCATAAAATGCAGAAATGATCCTGGCAGATGGCTAGGATCTACCATGATTCTCTTGTACACCCTTCTCCATCTCGCTAGACTAGAGTTTTCTGTTTTCTCAGAAGTCTTGTCTGGGCCAGTGCGTCTTCAGTTTGTATCTGAGTAGACATGAAATAAGAGAGCTGTAAAAGATGTGGGGGTGGTCAGTGGTAGAGGATGATTATCCTTGTAAAGGTGGCTGGCTGGTTTTGGAGTATAGTAGGGAAAAATGTGGTTTAGTCCTAGACAGGTGTGAAAAACTTCAGGGTTCCGAAATGTCTGGATGATTTTCAGAAACACAGGTTTAGATTTAGGTATGTATGTTCTTCCAGACTCCCATCAAAGTCACTTTCTCTTTCTGTCAGTGGCCGACAGGTAGCCCTATGATTGAGACTGGCATATTGTAGTTTTTTGATAGCTGAGATGCCCAGATCTGTACTGGATTTGTATATTCCATCTTAACTAAATTCAATGTTATGTCTCTATACTTAATGATATCATTCTTCTGCAGCTTCCCAAAGAACTTTAATATTTCACCTTGGCTTCTTTTTCAGAGAGTCATTTCCCATCAGCTTATCTGGATGAAGCCTAATTTCCGATCACATTAAACAGGAATGAGGAAAGTGCTGACTGTGCGCTCAGAGTTCCTAATCAATAGACTAACCACATTTTCCATGCAGATCTTTTCTACCCTTTATGGCTTATCTTGTCTGCTTCACAACGCTGAGTTTTAATTCCCCTCTCCAACTGGTTGTCCGCTGTTGTGGTGATGGGGCTGCACAATAGTAGCAGTTCCAGGCGCTACTGTGAACAGGCTGCTCTGGTACCTTGAGTTAGGTAATAATTCTACACTGAAATGTAGATTTGTTAAGAACGCAATTATGAGAGGAAACCAAAGGACTCGTTAATTTGGGTCAAACTGAACTAATAATTTAGGCCAAAGGAAAAACAAAATAATAGCAAATTGGTTCTAGTAAGTTAAAATATTAATTTCAATATTTTCTAAATAAAATGTTCTGACTTTTCATGTCAAGATTTCCCAGTGCTTATAGGGGATTTAGATAATCTGAGAACAAAGATTTCATTTAATTTGAAACTACCTTTTATTCCTTACCTGAAAGAAAATATGTTTCGAATCAAATCAAATAAGAAAAAAAAAATCATTCTAACAGTGCTTATAACCATATCTATTTAACAAGAAAAACAATTTTCCCAATTTTCTGATTTTCCTTCCTTAGTAGTGAAGGGTGCACATTTTACCAGTCTGGGAAAGTATGTCAGAACAAGCTAGGTGACTTTCTAAAGCCACAGTAATCACCGTTTATTGTGAAAGATTTTCAAAATCACTTTTTTGTGAATAACTCCCCACTTTTTGCAGCCAAAGGGAGTTTGCCCAATGCTGATTCTTTTAAAAAACAGAGCACAACCAATCATTTCACCAGCAGGAACTTACTCTTCAGGACTTCCACCATAAATCAGGCTGATGCAGAGTTTTCTGAATATAAGGTGATCTGTTAGATATTGGCCAACTGGCCTATGATTTCGAAGCTGTTCAGACTGCTGGGAATACTTAACAGTCCCTGAGACCCTACAGCAGTCTGGAAGATACAGGCTGATGTAGGCAAATATCTATAGCAAAGCCTTCCCAGTCATCCCTGGATCCCTGGTCAGTCTTAGAAAAGCATAACTTAGTTGCAGCTGTCCTCATGTACCCCGTGGGTCAGCAGACTTTGTCAGCGATGTGTCTGACAGACCTAGATCTGACAGCACGAGCATCTCACACACGTTGTTCACAAAAAAGAGATTGTCCAAAACACCGCCAGATTACCGAAACAGATGTATCTCTGTGATTGGGGAGTATAAATTGAGAGTACACACCAGAGAAGAACCTGTGTGAGAGTCTACGTACCTTGGCAGAAGATCAAACCACAGGCTGACATTATGGTTAGTGCCAAGTATCTCTGCAAGATGCCAATCGACAACTGAAGCTCTTAGGACTTTGGTGTAATACAGAATAATTCTGCTCTGGGTTTTACTTAAGGTTAAACTTCTGAGAGCACGCATGTTGTCTTAGGGACTTTCTCCAGATCTGTGAGCTAAAGATTGTTATTGCAGAACATCCGAGGGCTAGGGAAGGGGATATCTCAGTTGAATGCTTCCCTTGGTCCTTGTATTCTGAAAAATAGACAAAGCATCTGCCATTTTTTTCCTGGGATACACCTGACTTTAAGATAAATGCTAAGAGTCAGCTATTACCATGTATGCTATTTAGGATAAGTGCTATCCATTCGTCTTGGTTTTGTGTGTTCAAATTGGCCATAAAATTAACAGGAGACATTTGTGTCAGTGCATTTGTTTCTCCAGAATGGATTAGTATTTCCCAAGCAGTCCATGCAGGTGTCTAACATTCATACCATTGCCTTAGAAATAACTTCCAAATTCAAGCCCCTACAACCACTTCTGAAGAGAATCACAGATCTGTTTCTCAGGCATTAATGTGGTGGCCAGGAGAGATCTTGAACTCTTTCACAAACATATCTTCAAATATTCTAATAAAAGGTACAGGCAGCCTGGTATCACTGCATCGATGCAAAATTGTAAGAGTCAAGGTGAGGCAGGAACCTAACAAGTAAATGGTCACTCAGTATTTGCCTTGCCCTGCATTTGCCACAGAGTAATTTTTCAAACCTGCCTGGCCACTGCTCTTAGGACATGAGACTTTTAGGGTATTTTCCAAGCTGAAGTAAGATAAGCCTTCTGACTCTTGTTTATTTAGTTAGTTGTTCAGCAACACACCATCTTTGCCTTTTTTCTCACTTACTTCCTTCTTTGGATAAAAGAATACAACATCTTGGTTCTCTCTCATCCTTTGCTATGGTCAGAGTTTTGACAGTCCTGCAGTCAGATCTGTCACCTTGATAAGTCAATCCCAATGGTGGACATAGAGGGGATGAAGAACACCCTCTTCTGTTGCGCTGCAAAGCTCGCAAACTTGGAGCAGTCTCTCATTACTTGGTGGGGGGCAATGTTCCCAAAGACAAAATAATGACTGCCTTTCTGCTCGGGAGGGAAATGCAATGGCAAAGACTAAGTTTTGTTCACAGCAGTTAAGCTTCTGTGAAACAGATACTGCCCAAGGTCTCCTGTTTTGTATGTGAATTTCCTGCTGTGAGAAACTAACAGTGCCAATGAAACAAGGACATCTCATAATACTTTACTTCCCTTGGAGATAACAGTGTTTTGGAAGAACAGGAGGACTTCTCTCCATCTGGGAATATGTAGAAGATGAATTATACAGTGCAAGTGAACACTTTATGTATAAATTTATGCCATATGTATAAAATCAGGCTATAGATGTGGGTCTAAAATATTTAGTCCATGGAGTTAGTAAGAAGAGAAAGTGAAAAATACCAACTAAGTCAGTAGTTCTTTGGTTACCAAGTAATGTTTCATTCCTCTCAGATTTGGAAAGCAAAACTCATCAGTGTTCTTTACGATCTTTCATGTGTCCGTGAAGTCACATCTCCCTGGGGTTCTGTTTATGCTGAGGTCTCCATCTGGGAATGTCTGCTGGTAACCATTATAGTTAAACCTACTGTGGTTTGGTAGGAGATAACGGGGCATAAATATGAATGAGTTAACATACTTTTTTGGGGATTTGCACGAAATCTTTGACAAAGTTCCATATATGAAAGTATTCAGGAAGAAATTACACAACCCTGGTGGTAAAGGCAGAGTTCTTTCATGGATCACACTCTGGCTTAGGGAAAATAGAGGCACAGATTCCCATCTAATGAAAATCAACAGAGTAAATCCATTGATTTTCAATGGAAGTATGATCATTTAAACCTTAAGTTATATATTCATTAACATTGATTTGTTTTTTTTAAAAAAAGTAGAAACCATACATACTGGCTGTAGTAAAGCAGATTTCAAAATTACTAGAGAAGACAAAGATTAATGAATGAAAAATTAAAAAAAACAATGTATGCTTCCTTTGATAGGCAAGGAAAAAGCGAATTGAAAAAATGAATAATAAAAGGCATTTTTTAAAAAAAACCCAAAAAGATATTTTAAAACACAAGCATTTAAAACCCCCATATTCTTATACATTTCTAAAATATTAAATTAAAAAATTTAGTGGTTTATGCAATTTATTTTCATTTTTTCTGGAGTTAGAGATTTTGTAAAGTCTTCCTTAGCTTAAACAATGTTTTAATCAATCAAAGCATTTTCCACTCTTGTCCCAAAGTTAAAAAATCAACTTGTTCTGTTAGATAGGCATCATTAACATTAAAAAAAAAAGTTAATATATTGAAAGATAATGCACACAGGTGAGATCATTTGAATTTTTATAGAAAATATTTTGAAGTAATTGCACTGGCGGAAGATAAAGGTTTAATGCTGTGGACAGCTCATGGATTATTTTCATTAGCCATTAAAAAACAAGTAAGTTCTGAGAATATTTAGAATGCTAAAGAAAACATTAAGAGAACTGTATTTAAATCAATGGCCCACTTCCCCTCTAAAGGATTAGTGGTTGGTTGGTTGGTTGGTTTGTTTTTTTTTTTTTCCCATTCCCGGTTCTTTTTTCCCTATGTGTGTTTAAAAGTTATGTTAGTGATAGAAGAGCTTAAGAAATGAGAACGAAAAATGTACTGGGTTAAGTCTGCTTCTTCGCATAAATTGCTTCTCTTAGAGGATAACTTAGGAGAAAATTCATGCACTTAGAAATTTCTTTTCAGTTTCCAGTCCAAACGCTTTCCAGTTCATCCTGCTTTGTTCTTGTATGTCTTTTCACAAAATAGTTTTCTCTTTTCTCTGCTTATCATAATAGCCTTTCTTCTGATGCTTTTTCGTTCTGAATTCATTTTTCAAAATGTATTTAGAAATGGACAATAGTGAGAATACTAGAACCTTGTGTAAAGACATATGAAGACATTAATACTCCAAGTTATCTCCACTGATGCATTCTAAGATCTTATTTTCCCTTTTCATACCTCAAAACCGGATGGCTCAATATCATTCTGCAGCTGATTAGTGTACCCATTGAATGTCTTTCCTCATGAATTCCCTCTCGTTAATATCCCAGGTTATTGAAAAAAAACCTGTGTGACTGGTCCTATATTTTAAGTGTATGACCTGCACTTTGTAGTATAAGCTTTAGTGTCACTTCTGTTAACTCAGAAGGGCTCAGTTCCTCTTGGCTGATATCTGCAGCCTCTTTAGAGTTACCAGTACGTCTGGTTTTATGCCATCTGTGTATTTCATTGTGTGGTTGACATTTTATGCTGAGATCAGTGAAGAAAATAGCAAAGATTGATCCTGGAGCTCATCTCAAGTACTTTCTTAGGAGTTCCACCCTGGTAGTTTTCCTGTGGGAAACCACTGATTTTCCTTACATACCTACAGTGGCCTTAGTGGTAGCTCCTATGGTATAGTCTAACACAGTTTCTGAATTCACCATGCTATCCATATTGTTAACTCAACATAGAACTATTCACCATGATATCCACATTGTTAACATAGAACTCAGCATTTAGTTTATTATACTTACTTGACATAAGCACACATAGATCTTCCAGCCATTCAACTAAATGGCATCAGCTCTCCAAAATACTTGGAGAGCTTTGATAGGTCTGGCTGACCTACTATCTCTTGAGGATTTTTAGTTTTCAAATATAAGTAATCTAGTGGGAAACAATGAAAGCCAGAATATGATATAGTTGACACATTGGCAGGTCTGAATGCAACAAGTAATAATAACTCTTTATCACCTGTGCAAATGATTCACCAAGAAGCTGAAGAAGACACCTTAATGAAATGGAAGTATTACAGAAGAAGACTCCAATGCACTAGGTGCATTGAATCCTGGGAAGGTGGGCACCTTGAATGTGACCTAAAACAAGCAGCCCTTGTATTCAGAAGCCTGTCAATAGATATGGAAGCAGGATATCAGGCTGTGGTCTCTCCATGAGAAAGAGGAGGGAGGAAGGAAGAGAGGAAAAATTCCTTGTTCAGTGCTATCCCTCGTTATCTTTTTTATTCAGCTTTTTACTGTACAAGTTTTATACTCCTCTGTTTTCCACAGTTAATCAGTGATTTGCTACATGGCATCATATCAAATACTTTACTGATATCCAGATAAATTAGATATACTTCATTTCCTTCATCTAGAAAATCAATTAACTTATCAAATACAGCTATTAGATTAATCTAACATGATTTGGTAAAGTTTTGCATTTTATCTCATTTTCCAGTCACTTCCACGTCTTTAATTCTTTCAGTTCGAATTTTTTCTAAAGCACTGGGTACGGCTAAGGTCAGACTAAATAGTTTGACTGGATGATTTTTTTTTTCCCGCTTCTCATGTAAAGCTGTTACATTTTCTGTTTTCTAATACAAGAAGTAGCACTGGATAGCTATTTTTTAAATACAGCCCCATTGGATACCTGTATTTAAAAATTCCTGGCTTGTTATTTTATGTTCTGGGATAAAGATCATCTTCCTCGCCTTCTGACCCTTCTGATTAGGTTGGATGAGGCTTTGGGCAACCTGGTGTAGCGGAGGGTTTCCCTGCCCATGGCAGGGGGGTTGGAACTAGATGATCTTTGAGGTCCCTTCCAACCCTAACCATTCTATGATTCTATGACCCCACAAGTTCATTAAGAATATGTATGTTCCTTTCTTCTGAGCTGTGGAAACCTACATTTTCACAGACACATTCCTGTTAGTCAATCCGATCTACTCCCTTGTGTCATCATCAACCTTACTACAAAGTGACTGCCCTTCTTTCCATGATCTCTTCTTGCTTAAGAAACTCTGGCTTTTAAATTTATTTTGCTTTCTTTGAAAGGCCCTTTGAGCTTGAGTTTTGGCAACTTGTATATTTATTTCTGTTTCTAATTCTGAAAGTCACTGCTTTCTTTGCAGAGCAAATCTGGGTTTTTAACCCCCTGTAATATAGTCTATGATAGTGTATTTATTCAGTCTAGTAGGTCTCCCCTTGTATATTTTTGACCTTGCAGGTGCAAGTCCAAATATTTATTTATTTATAGTTTTTACATTAAAGAAATTCCAAGTGTCCTTCCTCACTGAGTCCAGCCCCTCAGACTGATTACACAATCTGGTTTCCTTCACTCTACCGAAGTTTGTTCTTTGGAAATCAAGAATCTGATTTACTGAGTTATTTTTGGTTGTCCTTGTATTAATTTGAGTCAATTCATGATCAATCAATCCAAAATATTTCCTGCAATTAACTTTTCTATGCTGTTTTCATTATTTATCCACAGCAAAGCTAAAATAGCATTGTTTTTTGTTTGTTTCAACTGGAAAAAATCTTCAATGAATATTACAGGAAACTGATGTATACCTGTATTCATACAATTAGGTTCAGTTATAATATGAATAAAAGAAGGCATTATAGCAGTGCGTAAAATAATGGCATAGAGAATTAAAAATAAGACAAGGAAATCTGTGAAACTGACTTCAGCAAGTTCTCTAGAGTATAGTAAGATGCAAGAAACTAATTTAGCAGGTATCAAAATAGATTAAATTTTAATCTTAGTTACTGTGCCACAAACCAGCAGTTAAATGATGGATGTAACTAGGCCAGCATGCTGCCTTACCTTTGCCAACATGTAATTGCACAACTGATTTCTTGCATCTTTTTCTAATTCATACAGCTCTGTCTACTCTTTGGTTATGATTAAATGTATTTTTCAGTGTGTGTCTAGGTCTCACTTTCAGTATAATTTTAGTGTTCTTGTGAAAGATTGGTGTTAACAAAAATGGTGATTTATTTTCCTGTTCTCTTTGGGTGAACCTCTGTTACAGCTTATCCAAAGTCAATGAAATATTTTTTTCAAAAAGCACTTCTGCCCTGTGAGAGATTGGGAAATGGTTCTTTCCTGCTGTTGTCTTTAAATAAAGAGCCTAGGTGATACCCAAACAAGACGCTACAGTAAGTCTCTTTTCAAAAAGTGGTTTCAGTAAAGTTTCCCAAATCAGCTTTTTAATTTGACAGCTTATCAGGTTTTTCTGTCAGATAATGCTATATAATAATGCTTCTCTAAGTCTGCAGACAGATTTTCTTTTTTCCTTTATTTTTCATCTTGGATATCCTGGTGAAATACAAAGGCTCATCCCTTCTTAGACTTGATAGATCCTGTAATTAAATTCAGATCTTGATAAAATGTGTGGTACGGTTGTCATTACTTGATCACAGAAGGTATAACACCTTTCAGTTAAATACGGCAAGGTGGCACAATGCCTGTAGTTTAGAAGGAGAAAGAAAATGTCAAATGAGCAGTGATTCAGAAAAAGATGTTCTAAAATACTGAAAGAAACAGATATCTGCTCTTTTTGTGTCTTATGGCAAAGGATATGGAGCCCATACCTGCTTACCATAATTAGACACAGGGTGATATGGAAATGGAATTTCTGAAGAAGACCACGAGCCGTGGGGATTCAAGTTAGAGGAAGAAAGTAGGAACGAAAACAGATCTCAGAATGACGCATGACAAATCTGTCACAGCTGGTCCCATTCAACTCTTCAGGAAAGCCATTATCTATCAACAATCCCAGTAAAATTGGGATCACAAAGTTGAAGCATTGCCAATATGTAAGGGTTCTTTTTGCACACTTTTCTTTGGTTTTACATATGTTTTCCATGTAACCTGCAGTATCACAACTTATCCAATGTAGTAGGGTAAGTTCAAGATGGAGGATTAATGCCTTGTTGGTTAAAAAGAAAACAATTTGATCAAATCTTTACCAAGGAATTTTAGCTACTCAGTAGCTTCCTTAACAATACAATGCTGCTATCTGTGATAGAATCAATGTCTTAAAATATATTTGTCATTCTTGCTTTCTTTCCCAGTGGCAGGACCATGTTGTCGATGCAAAGTTTTGAACATCAGATTCCTCTATTTCTCTTTCCTTTAGCCTGCCCTGTAGCAGGTTCACAGCTGCCTCGTTCAAGATTACACAGGATTTTATGAAACGCGTCACTCACTGAGCCAAACCAATATCCACTGACTTCCGTAAAATTACTTCTGTGTAACACGTGAATAAGTGTTAATCTGGTTGTGACTGGGCCCCTCACTTGAGATGACTGACTTGATGGGCATACACACGCGTTTCCTCTAAGATTGGTATTAATGGTCCCAGTGGCTGATAGAGCATGCAAGAGAAGAGGGCAATAGTCTGCTTCTGCCGTGTGTTCCTCTGCCATGCAGTTTGTTTCCATTAGCTTCTGGGGCAACCCTGAAGTCAGTCTGAAATGGGAGCCTCTCTCTGGAGAGAACAAATCAATGCGGTGTTGAGCCTTCCAACCAGACAATCTATCATATGGAAAACAAAATTAATTTCTCTGCAGTGCTATTGTGTTTTAGGTGCTCTGGGAAGATGAGATTTTTTTTTTTATTTGGGGCATATTTGTGCGTGTGTCCCCAGATATATTTTACTGGTGTTGTGAGGTGTGACAGCAGAATAGTACTTTATGTCTTCAGGATAAGAACTTCCATTAAGCTAACTAATTCAGAAGCAGTCACTATAATTCATACTGCAGCAGGAAAAACAGCAACCTGCTCTGTCCTAGGCATATTTTTCAAGAGACTGAACTGCGTTAACCAGGTATCCATGAGGACACAAATCATTGTTATCTTGAACACATGAGGATGTGCATGCTTTAGACTCTCTTTCTCCCCTTTCTACCGTGTGAACACGGGAGAGAAGATGTACACATGGTGTGGTTAGCTATATGCAGTCTTAAGCCCTGTTGGTTAAAAAAAGCAAGCATCTTCAAACGACAGTGTCCACACTTTCAAAATAACTTTTTCTTTAATACTTTGGATTTGTGATTAATGGCAACATCGTTGTGATCAATTCTACAGGACTGTTGTGTTATGTTGTGCATTTGAAAGTAAGTTCAGAGTGTTCCAAGTGTGTTGAAAGAGTTACCTTGACCCTAGCAAGGCGTAGTTAAACCAGAGGGTCTTTTTTGCAGTCTGTCCTATGTGTCAGAACAAGACTGAAAAGGTAGTATGATTTATACAACCTAGAACCCTTATGAGCTTCACAACAGTCAGATTTTGTAGTATACACCATTTCAAATAAATTTGAAGCAGAAATTGATATCCACTGGTGTATCAGAAGCACAAAACATTGCGAACGACATCCTGAATTCAACCCCTTACCAGCAGAAGTTAAGTGAATTAAAGGCAGTGAAATTATGCTTTTGCAAATTGGTTTAATTGAGATGCGAGTGGTTTATTTTCCTCAGTGGACTATTTCTAAGGAGTTAAATGGCCTTTCTGGAGCAGCATTGAGTTTAGGAGACATTAAAAAACTGAATGAAACACGATATTGTCAGGGTTAAGTACATATAAAGACAATTTTGATATTCTTGTTTTACAGAACTGATGAGCATTAATAGACTACTGGTTTAAAATTTTAAAATTACAGTTGCACAATAGGGAGAGAAGAATAAATATGCCCTTTTCAAAAGAACAAAGGGTACTAAAAGTTTACCTGTAGCTGGGTATAGGGCTAAGTCTTAAAAATATGCTCTCATTTGTAGACCACACCAATTGCCTCACAGCAATTTTCAACCAAAGGATTCTTGAGCATCTCACTTTAGAGGCCTAGTCCTGTAGTTCTCTCTGATGCAAATTCATGTGTGTTTTTGTCTGAACTAAAATACAAACTCAGACTGAAGACAGTGTCATGGCTGCACCATCAATTCCAAAAAGCTGTGATAGGATAAGGCACACGTCAAGGATTTGGACAGAGGAGTTCAGGCTCAGTTTCAGGGTTCCTCCTCCCCTTTTTAATTTCTCTGGTGCTCGTAGGTATCCTGTGTGTATAAATCATCCTTTATGAGTCAATTTGCCATCCACAGAGGTGCAGCACTGCGGAGTTCGGTGTTGCGGTGACTTTGAGGAGTCTGCGTATCACAGCCACGCATCTCATTGTCAGTCCCAAAGCTGATGGATGCTCCTCATAAAAGTGATGAGCAGTGAACATAGTTACTTTTTTATTAGTCAGCTTGAGCTAATAAACTCAATATTGCATAGAACAAATAGTTATCAGTAAGAAGCATTCATTGACTGGAAACATGTCCAGTGCGGTTCTGTACTGGGCTTGAAAATATCTAATGCTTTTACAAGTGTAAAAGTCTGCATAAGATCGTTGCTGATGATGTATGACCATTACAAAGACAAAAAAAGTGGTAAATAATAGTGAGGGCAGGGCAAATGTAGTGTGTGAACATGATCACTTGGGAAGCCAGGAGGATTTAAAGAAAGTTGCAGAAAGTACTGCATCAGTGCTAAACGCCAAAGTGTGGGTCTAAGAGGAAGGACTGAAGGTTATGGCAATGTAGACAGTGTCCTGGAAATGTATAATTCTGAGAAGTCACTTCTGGGGGCCTCATCTTCCAGATTGCTCCATATGAAACATCATGTGATGCTGTGACAAAGGACTTTATGGAAATGGCTTTGTGGGCACAAAGGGGTAAAATGTAAGAATTGGGGAGGATTTTGCCACCCTTTACAGCACTTTGAAACCAGCCCTGCAACAGGTGCCAAAGTCTGTAACTGGAGTCTGTGGTTTTATGCGAAAAAAATGGTGCATGCGTAACAAGAGCCCAAAAGAGGTGCTATCTCAACTGATTTACAGCATCAAAAAGAAAAGTATGCAGTGACTTGATTACAGTTTAAGTGTTTTCAGAGGGAGAAAACACTAGTTTTCAGCACTAGCTAAAGTGCTCTTCAGCTATTCCTGGAAAGGCATAACCAGAACTAAGAAATTCATGCATGAAATAGAGCATGTGATTTCAACAGTGAGCCTTAGGATTCGCTGATGATGAGAGATTCTCCTCTACTGTGTGTCATCATATTAGGAGAAGATGTTTTCCTGGAAGACTTGTTTGAGCCCGTTACAGGTTATGAATTAACCAAAGAATAGTTTTATGGCTGAATACAGGATGAAGTGATTGAATATTCATATTCTGTGATAAGCAGATCAGGTTATGCCTATGTCAATATTAAGACTGTATTATCAATATAAGAATACTACTATGGTAGCATTGTGATCGTAATATATATATATATAACTATACCTTCCCACAAGCTAACCAAGTTGGACTAGAAAAAAAGAATGTTTCCAGGTATAATTTCTATATCCAGAAACATTACCTTGCTAAACAGCAGCTATATAATGCCTTCAGTGTGTTAGTCCTGTTGCATTACACTGAGAATGTGCTTGCAGAAGGGCACAAAGAGCATACTGAAAATATTATCCTAATCCTAACGTATCCTTTTTCTTTCTCTTTCTCAGCGTTGTGTATTTATACATCCATAAATCCTGGTAGCTAGGAAAATGATTATTAGTTACCCGCTTGCTTAGCCATTCCCTCTGATATCTCACAGTTTGTTACATGTATTTTTTCCAGTAGCTGACTTTAGTTAAAGAGCTTTCTATGGAGTAAGGCTGCGTACAGCTTTTCCAGCTGAGCTGGAGAGATGAGCCATGTTGCAAGAGTCTGTCAAAATAATCTGCTGTCTGTACACTTTCCTTATCTGTCATCGCTCCGTGGATGTGAGCACCAGGGGTGTTCTATGCTGAAAACAAAACGGGATGTTATTCCATTCTTTGCTTGAACCGTGTTTTAGCCATGTGCTTTATTGATGGTAACAATCCACCCTGACAGTTAGACATATTTTAATCTTAATTGGATTTACTTCAGCCTTAGCCATGAAAGTTTGTTTATAACTTTGAGCAGTCTACGTTGGAAACAATTGCAAATCCGTGCACATATTAATAAAAGCAAGGACTGTTGGTAGTTTCCTTTTCCCATCTATTCTATTAATTCCATGGCAGTACTTTCGTGGGTGATGGTGGACTGTGGATTGATGGAATGATGTAATTCTTCCTTCTTAGACTCCTGAATTTTGTCTTGAAAATATGCCTATTAAAATGGAATGCATTAATATTTTGTTTGTAACCCACCTGCATGTTTTAGCTGTTAGTGTATTATCTGCTTAGAATTAGATATTTATTTAATACTTCATTGTTCTCAGTATCAGTCATTTAAAAATAAAAATAAAATAGCGTATTGCATTATATTTAATAATGCATTAGTGCTTCATGTTAGAGAAGCTCCTAGAATTTATAAAGGTAGAAAGATGATAATATCCTTATCTAATTTCTTCAACATAGTTGATTTCAGTATGTTTTTAAAAGGTCAAGTGGTTTCTTGAGAAAAAATGAATGTGTAAATTGTGCTAGAGAGCTGTTTTCTTTCAAAAGTTGTTCTTTTCCCCATTTAATATTTCACAAGTGTTTCAAAGTAGAAGTAGAGTCTACTTTTTGGATATTTCATCAGCAAATGGATTTTTGTAAAAGAAAATGAAAAATTAAACATATTGGCAATTGACTAGTGATTACATATTTCCTTGCAAATTCATATACGCTGAAATAGTTCAATATTGATTGTTTTTTCATTCTGGTGTTTCAACTCAGATTAACTCTGAAAATCAAGCCAATAAATTTAGACCTGCATGAAAGTTAATTGCCAGCTTTGGGTTGTCCATCTTAAATATGGCCTTGTTAACTTTAAAACAGAGTAGCTCCTCATATGAAAGTGTGTTCTCAGCAAGGGCTTAAAGAATTGGGATACCTTGATTTAGCTGGTGCAGGTGAGATCCATATGTTAGATCTGGCATTGGAGTCGGTGGCTTTCTCTTCTAGTTGCCCAAGGCTACCTTGACACCAGCTGTCATCTGAAAACATCCAAGAAGAGATCTGTAGCTTCAAAGGCCTTTTCAGGTCACGATTTAGCAAGGCACTCAAGAATTGCTTCTGTAGTTGACGTTCAGTATGTCTTTAAGTGCTTTTGCAGAACAGGGTGCACTGAAACTGAATTTCCATAGGAGCGGTTGGTGGCAACACTGACAGCCTTTCTCACACCTATGCCCCCTCACAGGTGCTTTATTCAGCAGTGGATCTTTCTCTCATTTTTACACAGAGAATATGAGAAGTCATTAAGCACAGATTTCAGGAAAATGATAAATATGTTATGGTAGCCATCTTTTCCCTCTGTGGAGAACTTCCTAAGTCATAAAAGAAGGAAACTATAGAAGTTTTGGACATAGGAATGCAGAGTATTTGAGTAATGCATTTTTCAATTTTGTTCAAAATGAGAATCTCAAAGCAAAATAAAATGTTTCACAATAATTCTGTGTCTTCTCAGTCAGATACACAAAAAAACCTGAGGTGAAGCATAATCACAAGGGAAAAATACTTAGCTAATTGGAAACATTGTGCAGATTTAAAAAAAATTAGCTGTGTTTTATGAAAAGTTATAATGACATGCTACATATCACAGATTAATTTAAATGGAAAATATTACTGAAGCTTTTTAAAATGTATAATTAGGGAATCAGATTGTTTCACCTTTTAACAGATAAAACTAAATCACTGCTGGGAGTCTACCCACGGCCATTATGCTATTGCGTGGTGGACTGCTCATTATAGTTGTGTAGTCCTAAAGCACTCCTCTGCTTTTATCTCAGTGAGCATCTGTTTCTATTATTTACAGTTTCTGTTTCTATGTCTTGCCAAAAGCGTTAAAAAAACCCTATGTGTACAAGTTTAAACCTTTCCATTTGAAATAGATTATTCTTTTATAGTAAAATGTCTGCAAGGCATAAATAGACAAATCGAAATGCCACTTTTAGACAGAACTGAAAGTCTGGAGCTTGCTTTGGCCGAGGGCTGCTTTTATTGCTGCACTGCTGACACAGAACAGATTTTTATCTCTTAAATGCCATTTCCTATCTGTATGGGTGCATTTAGTTTCTTCTGCTTGGCAAAGACTTGTCCAAATAATGACCTTACTTTTGTTTCCTTTGGCTTATGTGTAATCATGCATATCCCTAGGAGAACAAGCTGATGCAGCCTCAGCAGATGTAGTGAGTGTGACAAAGCACCTGTATGGTCCAGGACTTTGGGGCATCGTGGTGGTTAAATCTAGCATTTTCATGCTTTGTGAAAGAACGTGAAATCGGCGTTCTTAATATTTGCAGTTTCAGTCAAGTTACTTTGCGTGCTGTTGATGAGGGTCGATGTTAGGTGTTAGGGATGTTAGGTCCCTTCCAGCCCTAACCATTCTATGATTCTATGATGTTGATTCCCTTGGATTTCTTATGGGTTTTTTAGGTCTCTGGTCATGTAATTAGCATGAAATTTTCCTCACTGCACCTTGCATTGCCTCCAGTCTGCTAGAGCAGTTCAATTCCAGTAACTTTGGTGATAGCAACTGAAGGCCAAACTCTATTTTCTCTTATAAATCACATAACCAAGAGCAGAATTTAATCCCAGAAGTTCGTTTGGTCTTTTGTAATTGTTTCAGACAACTTTTCGTGTTGCAAATGGTCCAGAAATAACATATGGAAAAAATATATAGAATTTCCCAAAGCCTTTCACTGATGACCACGAAATGCAATGATATGAGCAATGACCTTTTGACAGTTTGTCCTGTTCCATCCTCAGAATCATAGAATCATAGAATGGTTAGGGCTGGAAGGGACCTTCAAAGGTCATCTAGTCCAACCCCCCTGCAAGGAACAGGGATATCTTCAACTAGATCAGGTTGCTCAGGGCCTCGTCCAACTTGGTCTTGAATGTCTCCAGGGATGGAGCATCCACCACCTCTCTGGGCAACCTGTTCCAGTGTTCTACAACTCTCATGGTAAAAAATTTTTTCCTAATATCCAATCTGAATCTACCTCCCTCTATTTTAAAACCATTACCCCTTGTCCTATCACAACAGGCCCTCCTGAACAGCCTCTCCCCATCTTTCTTGTAGGCCCCCTTGAGGTACTGGAAGACCGCTATAAGGTCACCCCGGAGCCTCCTCCAGGCTGAACAGCCCCAACTCTCTCAGCCTGTCTTCATAGCAGAGGTGCTCCAGCCCTCGGATCATCTTCGTGGCCCTCCTCTGGACCCTCTCCAACTGGTCCATGTCCTTCTTATGTTGGGGGCTCCAGAACTGGACGCAATACTCCAAGTTTGGTCTCACGAGGGCAGAGTAGAGGGGAGAATCACCTCTCTCGACCTGCTGGCCATGCTCCTCTTGATGCAGCCCAGGATGCGGTTGGCCTTCTGGGCCGCAAGAGCACATTGCCGGCTCATATTGAGCTTCTCGTCCACCAGTACTCCCAAGTCCTTCTCCTCAGGGCTGCTCTCGATCCATTCTCCGCCCAGCCTGTATTTGTGCCTGGAATTGCCACGACCCAGAACTTGCAGTGTGATTAAGCTTAATTAGGAGGCTCACACGTAGTTAAAACCACCTTTCTTATTGATGGCTTCTACCTGAATACTGGGTACTCATGGGGTTACAGACCAATAGAAATTTGAAATAACAGCTGAGCAAAGTGTTTTCCGTTTTGCCATCGTTCATTTATATAACATATTATTTCTGTCAAGAGACATTCTATATAGCAACTCTTTGCTAAGATGAAATGAAGATCATCCAGATAGCTACCTGGGCGAAAGTCAGAAGAACACATTCAGCGGTTGCTATCTCAGACATAGCTAATTTTAGATACAGTCGGGATGAAATATTCTCCGTTTTCCACCTGTTGAAAGCCTATTGAATAAGAAACTGCTTGCCGTCAACTTCTGGTTAAACTGCTATATGAAAAGTAACCTTAAATGCTATGACATGTGATTTAGAAACAGTTCAGAGTCTTTTTACCTTGGAGAACTGCAAAATGTCACTCTCAGAGTGATGTGGGGCAAGGTACTGTACTTAGAACAATTAATTTTTTATATTTTAATCTTCCTCTTTAATGATTTCTGTCATTTTTGCTGCCTATTTTAACAGCAACCGTACAATATTAGCTCCTTAAACGCCACACAGGGAGTACAAAGGATCCTTTTAAAACTCCTGATAACAAAATATGACCTTTAATTTATCAGACAAGTCCTATGTTTTCTTATCTCCTTCTTGTTGCTTTTCATCTTCTCTTGCTTGCTTTTGATACAATGCACCAATCTCTCAAAGTAAGCAATCTAACACTGCACAAACTGAGACAGGTATTACACCATAGTAAGGAAGTCAGGAAGAGCACGCTTTTTGTTTAATTACTAATTAATCCAGTGAAAAATAATCAAAACCAAAACAGGGCGGAAGGTAGTTGATTTGAAGTGAAGGTTCAGATCTCCCCGAGAGGTTAATGAGAGTTCTCAATTTTATCCTGTAGGAAGTTGTAAAAATATGATTTAGTTTATTTTATATGCAAGCATGAAACAAGGATCTTACAGGTAAACATAAGACGTTTGTTTTAGTGAAGTCTGTAGTATCAGTGGAATGGGAACCAACTGACACATACATCTTCCAATAAATCTGTTAATTGGATTATTCTTCAAGGCAACTTAAGTTTTGCTTTGTGTTTAGCAGTGTCCTAAACCACCGATGAGATATTTCACTCTGCTATGATGTCTGCTGTCAGTCATTCTGTGAGCAGAATGTCCTCTTGGAATACCTAATATTCATTATAAGGAATTTGGGAATCCCTGTAGCATGAAAAGGGCCATATTATGTTACAGTCATTTAATATGAACTTGCCAGGTTTGACACTTTAAAGTTTGGGGAAGTCATACCTCATGGTGGTTTCTTTTTTTATAGGTTAGCTCTTCTGCAATAAGGTAAGGCATTGTAGAGTGGCACTTGTTACTTGCTTGCTACAGGTTCTTTCTTTAAGTTTAGAGTTTCTTTGCTCTTTTATCATCTCACCAATGAGCAAAAATTTTGTTCAAGATGTCCAATGGGGAAAAATACACATCCTAGACCTGTTTGTCTGCCTTGCCTTTGAATACTGGAGGAGACTCAAATCAGCCTTCTGGATATGTAACTCCTTGTACAATAGTCTTTGAGACTGACCTCTGTATCCTCCTCTGTATCTCCTAACTCATCGTCCTACCCATTGTAATGGCTAGAGCTGGCATATTTTAGCAACAGAAAAAGATTTGCAGCTTTATCTGATCTCTTCGGAACTTTTTCATTCCTCAGTCAAATACCAGATCTAGATCAAAAATCTAGATCAGAGCAGTGTCAGAGTCTTCCACAAATAGTGATTTCCTGGAGTGGACCTCTTGTCCTCTGCCTTGTCCAACCCAGTTTCATGCTTGTATACCCTGGACCCAGGGGATTGTGATGGAAAAGGTGATCTTGTGTTTGCAGGCATAAAGGCAAGCTTACTGATGGTTGCTGAGGACAAGATGCTTGCAGGTAATAGTAGCGCTATTTTTGAAGGGAACTAGGGAACTATCTGAAGGCAGGATCAGATGATGGGATGTGCTACAGACTATTTAGGAGGTAAGTTTATTAGGACCAAGACTTGCTAGAGGTCTACAGTGGCAGGTGAATTAAGGTTATGCCCTACCACTCATTGTGTGTGGAAAGTCTGGGAACATACTCTGGGTCTGCAGCGTACGTGTAGGTGGGGAGCCTCAGTGACCATTCTAAGGGGTCTTTGGTCAAGCACAGCAATGTAGACATAGCCACTGAATTCCTTAGATGACAGTTAAAGACTATTTAAATTTGAATCTTAATACAGCTTTAGAGAACATCTGTATATTGGCTATTCAAAATGCATTACAATCTGAATCTATTGTATCGTTAACATCAATTTAAGTTGTGACCGTGATGGTACTGAAAGTATTCACGTGTGGCCAAGACATGGAGCCAGTGTGAACACCAGCATGACAAAATTGCATGCAAATAATGTAAAAGTTTGTGCTTGCAATTGATAGCACTTAAAATATCTTTTCCTCTTTTGCTGGGAAGAAGCAAACTGCACATGCAAAATCATCTGTTGTAGAAATTTTAGACCACAGTCTTTGCACCTCCAGTTTATTCCAACATCAATATAAATTTTATACACAAATGTGTGTGCACAGTAATAGATGATTTGAATGAACTTCAGTATGGGCCATTACCGAGATTGTGCTTTTTTTTCCTAGCCTGGCCATGTGAGACACTCCAAGGACTGTTTGCCCCTGTACCACAGAGCTGCTGTGGCTTCCTCCCATGCCGTGCAGCTGACACTTCAGTCAGGTTTCATCCCTAACTGCATCTGGAGGAATGATATGGGTCTCTGCCTTCCTCTTGCGGGAGTCAGGGGAGTCATGATTCAGAAATAGCAGTGTCAAGATCATGATGAGCAAAACTAGGGAGAGGGGGTTGTTTATACATGGAGATAGACCTTGGTTTCATCACTTTGTTATTTATTTCCCTAGCAGATCACTAAGACTAACAAGGTAAATTTGTATTCTGTTAAAGGGTTTGTTTCAAAGAAAATATTCTACAGTCTAGGTTGTTCTTCACAGACTCTCGATTTTCAACCTTCTTACTTATTCTCTTTCAAGGATGCTGCTGTTTCACATCAATAACTGACACCTTTATTTCAGAGAACAAAATAGAATTACACTCCAGCACTGACAATATAATAAATCAGGAGGGATAAAATACATATTAGTGAAGTTCACATAGTTGGTTTGTCCCAGCTGACCTATAGATATAAAGGTATGATTAAAGTTTTTTTTGGACTGCTTCTTCTCAATCTTGCCACAAGATTTAGCTCTGACTCAAAGATTTGACCTTTGCTGCTCCTCTCTGCTTACCTCGATTCTTTAGAATTATTGTTATATGCTTGAAGCCTTTCTGCCCGTACAGAATTAACACTGTGTTGTAACAAAATATTATCTATTTGGCAGAAGAATGAAGCCATGTAGAATTCAATCAGGTTAGACGATGTCACTATGCACATCTTGAATGGATCGTTTCTACCTAGCTGTTTTAATCAAAAAAGTCTCGGCCGTATGACTAGGAAGTGTTGTGCTCGATACTCACATAGCTGTCTACAATTAAAGTTTAGGCATATCAGTTGTTTTTTATGAATTATGGTTGAAAAGCATGCCTGTCAGAGCACTTAATCTTTCAGATGGGTAACAGAAATAAAATCTCAAAGCCAGAGGTTTCTCTAGAGTATGGAAATATTTATTAACCTTCTTGGAAGTGTTTTTACCGAAGAAGTTTCTTTGTGGTTTACCATATTGGTAAAAACAAGCATAAATAAAGGAAGCATGTAAAATGTGCACTGAATACTCTTGAGAAAAACAATATGTGGTATTTATGGTTTCCCTACTGGAGATAAGATTACCACATGGAGCAGTAAATGGACATAGTTTTACTGAATTCAGTGGGGCTATTCAGATTTGTTGTAGCTGATTACATGACCCAAACCAGCTGTTTGGGAAGAAACAGTTATTTAAAAGATATGTGTTTTTCACGATGTAATAATAGGATGTTTGTTGCTTTTAATGTAGTTTGCATTATTTTCAGTGCTATGTATTTTTTTTTTTTGTTAAATGTAATTGTTAAGTTACCTATGTGTCTACTAGTTTCATCATTATTAAACCTATGTATTCTCCTTGAAACTATATCTGGATAAGTTCTGCACCATTTCTCCTTAGCCCTTCCATTTATATTATATACTAGAAGAATTTAAGCTAATATAATAGTGTCAAATTGAGATGCATTTGACAATGCACTTTTCCTCTGATGACGGATGGGCTAATGTAATCAGCAATTATTTTTTTGTATGACCTTTACAAATCAAATGGTTATTTCCTTGCTTTTCATTTGTATTTTGCTCCCAGTGGTGCAAGACTGCTGCAGTTAGTATAAAACCTAATTTATAGATAGAATCACGTTATAATAGGGTGCAATACTCTCAAAAAATGTCCGTATTGCATGGACTTTTTAATGAAATAATTCAAAGAAATGTGTAAGCTGGCCAAGACTAAATTTATGCTGTTAATTCACAGAGGAGTTTCCATGATCACCGTAGAGATGTCCTGGAGCAGCTGCCAAGTAGCGAAAGTGGAGGCAGCAATAAACCTTGTCTAGGATAAATCTCGTATGGAATAACAGTAGAGAGATGCTGCAGTGTTAGGGATCCAGACTGGTGACTGCAGAGAGTCCTTCCACCAAACACACCTAATTTACACCCACTGGTTGAATAACCAACATAGAGTTTAATGCCTTCCCAATATATGCAGCTGTGAACAGTGTTTCATTTTGACAGGACTATATGGTTCTTCTGAGGTCTAGGGAGCATTTGTTCATGACAGGTATCCAGTGAGTAACAGTGGGTGAATCTAATGAGTGAATGACGATTTACATCCATGAGACTTCTTTCCATTGCATTAATAGATTCCTTATGCCCGCAAACATCATCTGAACAATTTAGACTTTTCTTATAAATGACATAGAAGAATGCTGTCCACTGTCTCTTTTTTTTTTAAATATAGATAACAAAAAACCCATACCCAACAGCAATATAACCTCATAATTCATTTGTTTTAAGTTAAGGAAACCTTTTGGAAATAGGACTTTCTCTCACTTATTCAGTGAATCAACTGATAATGCCTCGGTAAAAGCTGTAGAAACATCTTATCGAAAAGCTAAACATAAGTGTTAAAAGTAACTGACTGTCAGGGAATATAAATTATTAACTCACAGGTGTGTATGTGTGTATGTATATGTTTTAATAGAAGATACAAAACCTGAACAGATCTTCACATGTCTCTTCTGACCCAAACCATTCCATGATTCTGTATTGGAAAGTGAATAGGAAAAGGACATTCCCTCAAAAGAAAATAGATCGGTTTTGGCATGATGAACTATATCCATGCTAAACCAAATCAGGGAGACATGAAATATAGAAAGTAGCAGTTCATGTCACTGCAGAATAAATATCTGCATAGAACCACCATAGTTTTTGGCACAGAAGCTGTTGCTTGTGCTGTTTCTGGGGGCTCCAGTACTGATTCTTCCCTGCAAGCCTGCTATGCCTTGTGATGTTGATAGTGGGCATAATTGTCTAACAAATTAGAACATTGATTTTCTGAATTTGGATAATACTTTGGTTTGATAATTACCAACAGGATCCTTCTAGCTCAAGAAAATGTATTTCTGAGCACTATGTGTGCTACTGCATCCTGTGCTTACGTTTCCACTGCAGATATAGGATTTGGTTTGTTTTCTTGGGTTTTCAAGTCGAAGACAGTATGCACATTCGAGCTAGTAAGATTGACTTTGGATTCGAACCTGAATTAGAAATGACTGCTTTTTACTCATCTGGCTCTTCTTATCTCTCAGGTTCTTTACTAATATGAACCAATACAATGGAAGAAAAAGGTATTGTTGGTTTAAAATACTACTGCTACCAAAAGCCTGTACATTGAAGGCAATATTTAGGTTTACCATTCTCCTAAGAAATATTTTAAGTAGAAGACAAGGTTTTCTGAGGGATCACACTTGTATCATTCAAACACAAAAAGCTATAATTAGCAATAAATATTGAAAGTGATTTGCTAATTATTCTTTGTTATCTGATACTTTTGTCTGTAGCAGCCTTATTTTGTCTCACTGTTTTATTTAAAGAAGTCAACGATCTCTGCACAGATTGGGAATGGATACTCTGCAAATATGACAAGTTTGTGTTTTGCATTGCTGAGTTCTGGTTAGTTCTTAATTTATGAAACCCTACTCTACAGATGGCCTTTTGCTAAATTTTAAAGCACTTCCACATTTCAGAACCAGGCTACCTTTCAGCAAGTCACTTTTGTCAAAGCCTTGGTGTTCCTTCAAGACATTGTCAATGTGTCCTATGAGAATGTAGAATCAGTGAATACCCTGGTCTGTTCTGTACCATATATTTGAATCTCTGGCATTTATTTAAATGAAATGAATAAGAATGTATTTTTTTCTGACTAGGAAATAAGTTACAGCAGGTCTATTTCTAGACAGCAGAAGTAAGTGTGCCTTAGATGGTGCTTAAGAGTTGTGTTCGTCTTCTTTAAATGACTAACCTGGAGTGAGAGGTTGGATGTCTTTTGAAAACTTAAACCTGTTTCACCTGAACATGTTTAACTAGTTAATAAGAAACATCAAAAAAGACAAAACCCTGAGGTCAATGATCATTTTTTGTAAAGCCATTCGATGATGTTTAAATTTGTTTTTTGGGTCTGTCTATAACATAAGTTTAATAACCTAGCTCAAATGCAGATTTCTAATTTTCAATTAACATAGGAATAATTTTGTTTGCTAAAATAAAATAAATGAATGAATGAAAAGTCTGAACCATGAAATGTTCTAGGTAGCACTTTTTAAAATTCCAAATTTCAAAAAATCATGTGGCAACTGTATAGCTCAAGCTTTAAGTATTAACTTTTAACCTTTGACCTTACAGATTTTAACCAATGAAATGTCTCTTTAAACTTTAAAGGAAACAATGATAACGAGCGCCTGGCGATTGCTAGACAGCGAATTCCATATCGACTTGGTCGAGTAGTTGATGAATGGCTACTCGACAAAGGTAAAAAACATTGATTAAAACTTCAAATAAAAAAATAATTTGAACATAACCAAGTAGTACTTCATTGTAACACTAATAAACATAAAAAATAAATTTCAGTAAAACTAAATTAAAACAAATTTTAAAAAGTAAAATATAGAGTAATATTTGCATACCTTGTATAATAATTTCTATACATTTCTAGAAGTACCAGCTGTTTAATAATCTTACCCTGTTAACTTAAGGTTAAAGGGACTGTTAAATATAATCCACTAACTCAATCTATGAAGGTACTTATAGCAACCATTAACCAAAAATTATAAATCATTCATAGATTATATTACATGTTCCAGCATCTAAATTATTAACTAAAAATATATGTAGTTATGATATCTTCATTATGGTCCTGAAAAAAAATTTGTTTAAACTGTAGGTATCTTAAATAGTGGGCAATATGAATTGCCAATCAAAATGAAGTCCCTTTAACGTTTGCAACCTTCTAAGGGGATTTTGGAACAAACACTAATTAAACTAGAACTTAAAGTTGTGTGCATGCTTTTTGTGAGCAGAAACCAATCTGCTAAAGTGACTATTCTATTTACTAAGAGTGGTTCTGTTGCTGAGGATTTCTCTGTTTAATGGAAATGTGCCATGATTTCTCCATCGGTATGTGTATCATTTCTGAAGCCGCTTTTACATCTAAAATCTTTTACTATAATTGATAGCCTTGCTGAAAGCCAATCAGACATCTATTTTTGAATCTGCCTCTGAGATACTCAATGTGAACCATGTGTTTCTTTTCAGTGTGTATGTTGAAGGAAGATAAACACTTAAATACAAAAAGGAAACATTAATTAAAATGTAAATATTTGATTCACTTATATAGAGACATGACAGATTACTGCATAACATATTCTTTAAAATTCACGTGACCTAGTGGCTCGTTGACATATCTATAAACTCTCTCTGTGTGTATATACATACTTGTATATGTCTATACATACATAAACTCACATGTACATACTTAAAGCTATAGGCCCGATGTTGTATTGCGTGGCAAAAAACTTTGAAATGTTGGCAGACTCGACGAAAAAGTAATTTTAAGGAATTAGAAACCTGGCATTCTTCACACACACCAAAATCTTAACGCTGCTTTCAGGTAAAAGGGAGAGGAGTATCATTTCTAGTACTAAACACATTTGCAAGTATATTTGATTGGCCTTTTAGCAAAAATATAATAATCCCGAAACTTAGTAAATTTAAAAAAATTCAAATGCTCTCAAAATTTATGCATTTCATGGACACCTCATTAAAAAGCAATGAATTATGAGTCAAATCCTTTTCTTATAGTTTATTGCTCTCATTATTCACCCCATGAAAATCTGTTATCACTCGTGTAGAGTATAGTGTTCACAGTCAACATTTTTGCATGTATATAATATTATCTTCACAGGGCGTCAGCTCACAATCTTCAATAGCCAAGCAACCATAAAAATTGGAGGCAAGGAACGTGGCCATCCTTTCCAAGGCCAGCTCTCTGGTCTTTACTACAATGGCTTGAAAGTTCTGAATATGGCAGCTGAAAATGATGCCAACATCGTGATAGAAGGAAATGTGAGACTTGTTGGTGAAGTGCCTTCCTCTATGACAACTGAGTCCACAGCCACAGCGATGCAGTCTGAGATGTCCACGTCAGTCATGGAAACAACCACCACTTTGGCCACGAGCACCGCTAGAAGAGGAAAGACCCCGACTAAAGAACCTATTGGTCAGGTTAGTCGGCTTCCTTGCCTTTTGCAAATATTTTCCTGTCTTTGAGTGTGGCTTCGTGTATCACGTTCACTCTGCAGATGGAATTGTTCCTGTTGAAGAAAGGCATGAATTACAGATAAAAGTTCTGTTCCGTACACGGCTCATGGACGCGATGTTGATCAGCATTTGAAGGGAAAGTAAGAACTTCGCTGTTGTTCTAAATTGGGCAAACTTACCAGTTCAGGTTTTTCTTTGCTGAGTTTTATTACCATCCATCTTCATAGCGGTGCACTCTTTCTTCCTTTGATGACTTATATGGATTATTTTCAGTGTAGGAATGCAGGAGATGTGGAATTAGAGATGGTGAAATGAAGTGATGACTTTAGCCATGAGATAGAGAAAAGAGACTCAGTTTGAAGAGGGAACAGGAAGGAATGTGAAGACAAAAAGTTGGAAGAGGCTGGAAAAGAAGGAATTAGTCGTTTCTCTAGTCCCGTGATTGATTATCTTCTTGGGCAGAATTTCTCACAAGAGGCAGTGGCAGCAGAGACAATTAAAAGTGCTCTGCACCTTGGGAAACTCGGGCTCCAAGTCAAAGGCTGTTGTTTACTGTTTATTGAGGTTATTTGCATCTCATGAATTTAGTGATATATTTAGTAACTTTCAGGTTTTGTCAGGATCTCTGTATAGTATGTGGGGGAATTTAGTTACTGGGAAAAGGTGGGGGGAAAACAGGTGAGTGAATTAAGTACCTTCATCTTGTGGATACCCTGAGTAACAACATTCAGACTTTGTGCTTTAAAAACCTAAAACTTACCAGGACATTTCTGTGGCAGAGAAGATTCTTTTATATTTATTGTGCCTAAAAAAACCCCCACAAAATCAATCAACCAAACAAAAAACAACCAAAAAAAAAAAGGTACACTGCTAAAAGCTTTTCGTATGTTCACTCGGTTCACACGCTTGCTTGTGTGCCCACTGTGCCATCAAGCCATGACAGCTGTGCTCTGAGATCCAGAAGTAGGACAAGCAGCAAAGAAAGTGTCAGGAGCCGTAGGGAGGAACAGAAGCACGATGTGATGAATGAGGTTAATTTTCTCAAGAATGGAGGGGAACATGCTGATTAGGCTGGGAGGCTGAGGTCAAGTTGCCCGTTTTCTGTGTAAAACCTCAACTCACAGTTTGAATTTGATCGAGGCATCAAACTCAACACTTCAGCTTTTCTGTCTGTAGTTTTTTTGTACACTGTATACTATGGACTGAAAACTACAGTGATGTGAAAGTAAAAACTATATATTTTATAAACTCAAGCAGAACATTTAAGTTAAAAGTGAGCTTTTAAGAAAGCATTTTGACTTGTATTTTTAAATAAACACAGGTTTTATGCATTTTCATTCTTTATTTAAATTTCATGAGAATCCCAAAGGGGGAAAAAAAGGGGGGGGCAACTAAAACCCAACTAGAGATACTAGCCTCCAAAAAATAGCATCCATTGTAGATAGTAGGTTGCAGGTTTTTTAATTATTATTGTAGTAAGCTACAGTATTTTATTAGATAAGCAATAAATTTTCTTTTTATTAATTCTGTTTTAAATAGTGTCTCTTACTTTATTATCCAGCCAGTCTGATCTCAGTATTTTGCAGCAATGAAGTTAAGACTACATCAAATTTATATAGAGGAAAATGCATCTAAGAAGTGCAGGACACTCTCACAGTGTGGAAGAATTTGGGCTAAATTAATGCTACTAAATTAAAATTTTAAACCAAGTTAAACTGTTCTAGCAGTTCCAAGAATGCTTTTGGCTTCAGACACTCTCTCTGGTAACTCCCAGGCATGATTCTGGAGGAAAAACGTCCCAGGGACCGTTCTCAGTTGGCACCTTGCATGTTCTCTTCCAGCCCAAACCATTCTGTGATTCTACAATCTGTGGACAATGAGAGTTTACTGGTATAGTTGCTTGGCCAGTTAGCCTCAGTTTCCAGGAATATTCCCCAGTATGATTTACTCACTTGTTTGGATGTCGAGCCACTGAGATTTTTCTTTTTGAGGTGTTCCAATGACATATTTTGTGAAGAAAAAAGTTTCTTAAGCGAACAACTATGGCGAAGTGTAATTTTTTCTGAAGAGGGGAAACAGACAATTAGGCAGAAAGATCTTCCAACGATCCCCTGTTTCTAGACTGGTGCCTGAAATAAGGTGTGGCCCTTACCAACATCTAAGTAATTTTTTTAGAGCACCTCGCTGCCACTGGAGCAGAGTGACCTCAGTGCAACTGTGCCATTCCCTCCTGGCTGAAGTGGCTACACCAAAATACCATGAGCACCTGCTGTTTGATGTCCCACCATTGTAAGCCTTGTGCAGGCACCAGGAGCATCCAGAGATGCACAGCATCTCACCAAAGCATGTTCTGAGGGAGAAGGTATAAATCAACCTCTCTCACCCATTAGCCTGACTGGTGCAAGTATTTGATGCAGCGCATTTGAAACAACTTGGTAGGAATATTTCTGTATCTAAGAGCCTGAAATCAACATTTTTGAGGAAAGTGTTCGGTTTTAATGCCATTACAGCACATGGCATTCTGAGTCTATAACTGAGCCCTTCTTGCCATTAATAATACACAGTGGTTTACTTCAGCTATATCTAAACATCCTGCCTGGTAGGATCTGTGTCGTCATTCTGACTATACACTTAATTAGTCAGGGACTGCACTAGAACGCAGTTTGCAATCAGGCCTGTGATTTGATTTAAGGAGATTGATAACATCCCAAAGTCAAAGCTGAAATTTGTCTGCAGGGTGCTATCTTATTAATGCAAAAATCCCAGAACTAGGAAGCTACCAAATCAACTTAAGGACATAATTTCTTCTCTTCATTAATACCTGTTTTTTCATTCTACCTGCATGTAATAATTTCTGCGCTAGTGACCCACAGGACTCTCATGGGACTGTCCTGCAGGGTGCTGAGTAATCACTTTCCATCTTGATGTTGCTGAGAGATGAAGGCGCTCACCATCTCAAGGAAAAATCTGCTTTTAATTTCTGCATTCCCTTTCACTTTTGTCCTTTACATTTTTTTTTCTGATTTTTATTTATATATAACCTCTGCAAGAGTGTCAACTACATTAACATACTGTAATGCACAAGAAGAAAAGTTACCTTTCTAGCATTAATTAGGTTACTGAAGAAATACGCAGCTCAACAGCAGTTGCTAATGAAAAAACCCTACATTACTGCAAACCAGTGCATGTCTGAAATAGAATAGAAGCAAATGATCTAATCAGTCAGAGATTGTTTGCTCCATTTGCAGAGGTATTGAATTCAATTAAAGATTACAATACTTAAAGAAGATCATTTAAATCTCTATTTATAGGAAATGTTCTTTAAAAAAACCTACAATGTTAGCGCTTAAATTGATGGAGTGTGTGCTTCTCAGCAGATATCTAACTAATGCAATATGTGTTGCAAGATCGACATGATACTTCCAGAAAGTATGTTGAATACTGTTGTGTATCATTTTAGACAAACGAGGTCTTAGCGCTTTTGGAAAAAAAAAACATGCTTTTTGTTAGTGACTCTGCTCTAAATGAAGGTTTTACCTACTTGGAGACTGTGTCATATTTCAACAATAGATGTTTTTGTGATGACAGACATCTTAATTATTATACTTGAAAATGTAGATTTTTTCAAAGGTACTCAAAGCCTATTGAATGTCAGTGGTAGGTGAATGCCTCATTTTCCTTAGCGCCTTAAAAATCCCACCACCCCCCTCCCCACCCTTTTGATTATAATGGTATCTAGAGCTGTCAGCCTTCACACAAGGCACTGCATAAACACCTATGAAGTGACAGCCCCTGCCTCAAATAGCTTACAGAATAAACAAAAGGTATCAGGTAAGGAGGAGAAAAAAGAAAGGGTGGAAACTAGGAGATGGGAGGAAGAGGGAAATAATGCAAGCACCGCGCTGTTTCAGTGTTAACAAAGCGACGTGTGGATTTGCAGCCATGGTGGGAGGGATAGTTTACTGCCTGTTTTTTGGTCCAGGCTCTTCAGCCCCTGAGCTACAGCTGTCCTGTAGGATCACTGCATAGCTTATGGTAGGCTCTGAAGGAGGCAATTTAAGGACTGGGCTGCACAGTTGGTCCCATTTGGGCAGTTGGTGCAAAATCAGCACCAGCTGGGTGGTCGGTGAGAGGTTTTCTCTACTTTGTGTCTCGCTTTGCCATCAACACTTGGGGGAACACATGGCCAGCGGTGCAGGAGCTGAGGATTGCGGGAGAGGTCCTTCGCTCCCCTGATGCTGGACGAGAGGAGGCTCAAAATTTTTCAGACCTTTAAGAGCATGAAAAGATATCCCCAACCTTAAGTGTTATAAGAACAAGACTTATGTTAAGTGAAAATATGCAGCTATGTGTTGCTAACTTTTGGTGAGCCATAAGTATACACGGGGGCTCAGAAATCATGAATTTGTTCTAAGAAGATCAGCCTCTTTATGAAGTTAATCAGCAAAATGATACAGTTCTTTCTTCTTTTTCTCTTTTATTTTTGATGCTTTTTAAAAGTCTCATTTGCAAGTTTTTCTATTCAGTCATGAAGGCAATGAACTTCTTTTAAAATTGAAAACAAAGGAGATTCATATGTTGTATAACTCCAGGAGCCAGAACGTTAAGCAAAATAACAAGTACTGCAAGGCTTGCAATAAAAATTGCAAGGGTTGGCAGAAGCAGAAAGGCTTCAAAAGGACTTTGAGTATGGGTTTTGCTTGAATTAGGATAGCACAATCAGGCCTTTAGTATCTCTTTGGCATGGCTTTGTGGATCTGTATTAACTGGAAATCATAAATGAAGTGATAGTAAATCATGAAAAATGTGCTCATTTCTCATCTGTTTCTAAGGATTTGATTACGACAGCCCATCCACAGAGCAGCCTCTGCTCTCATGCGTTGGAAGCCGTTTCTGAAAGTTGTGTGCAAAATAGCTTTTTTTATTTTTCAGAAGGGATTCTGGCAGTCCTCTTTGTTCTCGTCAGAGTGGGCTCTTATCAATAACACTAAGCCACTTAACCAGCAATTGCAATATACTGTGAGATGATTGCATGTTTTGGAACAATGGGCACTGATTTTTGGTCAAGCAGAATTAAATTGACTTCATATTAAATTGATGAACTGAAATTTGGTCAGTTGCCTTGGAGGGCATACATCAGGTGAAGGGTATGTTTCTTTACGTGTATTGAAGCAGTGGATTTAAATGGCATTCATTGTAGCAGGGACAATGATGGGCTTGGCTCAGCATCTTAACCTGCCAAATAAAAACAAGCATTTCAAAAAGACAGGAGTGTCTTCCATTGAAAGAGCTCTATTTTAAGAATGGTAATTGAGTCCATGACCTTTACACAGGATGGGAGATGTTCATATATTTTATGGAGACACACTAATCATGAAATTAATGTTCTTAATAGGAGGAAGAGCATTTTCCACCCATCTCGGTTTAAAAATATCTGCTGTATGGTTTGCAATGCCTATTCTTATACACTGGGGTTAGGTTCTTTTGTGCCTCTGCTTCTTCCTCTGGATGTTCACACCAACCAGTCCGCAACTCATCGGCCCCAGTAGGCAAAGCTCTTCCCCAGGGGTCTGGTAAATCACAAGGATTTGACTCAACAGATGCTCACTAGTGTAAAATGAATCCCATAGCTTCCAGCATCACAGTGCTCAGCACCCATACATGCTCGCTAGATGACAGAACCTGGGGAATTCAAGTGTTAAGGACAAATCTCATTTGCAGTAGGATCTCTATGCAAATATGGTAGTCGGGAAAGTGCTCACATTTTAATTGCAGGTAGACAGAAAAACAACTAGGTGCAGGAAACCCATGCCTCTTTTTTTTTCTTTTTTTTTTTTTTTCCTTTTTTTTTCTTTTTTTTTCTTTTTTTCCTTTTTTTTCTTTTTTTTCTTTTTTTTCTTTTTTTTTCTTAAACTATCACACTATGCTTTTTTAGTTTCTTCTAGTGATATTTGATAATTTGATTATTTATTTGAAAATGTAATTGTTAATACTGACACTCAAAATCTCTGAAAAAAAAAGATGCCTTGAACACTAAAAATCTCTAACTATGTTTTAATATTTGCTACCTGATCACATCTGACTTTCCGATTCTCCTGTAAAGTATTAGCATATTGAATATTGGCTTTTCAGTTGGAGCGCTGGAGCTATATAAATAGGGTGGCTTTAGAAATGCAGCTTTCAGCACACCTGCATGTTGGGTTGGCTGATTGGTGTTGTTTTCAGATATGACTTATGTGTTTGCATGGTTGTCTGTCTGTTCCTCTTAATAAATATTGAATCTCTCCACCAATTTAGTCAAATCTGGCATTGGCATAGTGACATTATGGACATGTCAAGGACATTAAGCTCACAGAGAAGCCAAATTGCATGAGTTCTGGTGCCCGTCCTGGTCTTCTGTTGCATATTGTAGAGCCATGTTCTTCCCTGTTTTGTGTTTAAAAAGAAAAATAAAGTGAATGAGTGCTTAGGGTGAGGTTTTCAAAAGTTCCCTCAAACTCACTAATGTTTCTATATTACTTCAATATTCTTCAAAATCTTATCCTAAGACGTTTACACATACAGATACTGTAACAGAGTATCTTTAATGTGCAAGAAAGTTAGTTACTTAAGAAGTACACGCTTTTGTGTATGTAGCCTTGCCATTGAACTCCTAAATAACAGCAATTATCGTTAGCTTTATAGTCTACAGATAATTTTGCTTTGTGTCAAGCTCAGAGGATAAGACTCACTGTTAGCTGTTAGCATTCGTTAGAGAGGAAGGGTTCATGCTGGCAGTTTGTAGCACACTGGGCCACCAAAAGCAAATCTTAACCAGCTGCTTGGGAAACTACAGGCGTAAAAATGCCTGGACTTGATCAGCAATGGTACTTCACGTCTCACTGGCACCCCTCCATTGATGTCCCTTCTTCGTTGTTGTTCAGTGAGAAAGCTGACTGGGATAGGTTTGCAGTCTCTCAAAAAGGAAGCCAAACCATGCCATTTCCATTAAGCCAGTGGGATATGTCTAGAACCTTGAGACCTGCTTTGAAAAAAAACCCTACAGTGTGTATGAACAGGGAAAAAAAAAGTTTGTAAATTAAATTACAACACTGTTAGTATCCAAAGAATCTCAAGACACTGGTCTAAATTGTTGATTTATTGGTCACAAATCAAAGTTTCTTTATAAGTTCACTTTGGGGAAGAAAAGGATCTGAGGCCACTTGCAGCTTTGATTTTGTTGTTCTTTTACTTTCAAATGACCAAGGTCATTTATTACAAAGTTTGCTTTATTGTGTGGGGTTTTCTTAACCCAAATCGGTGTTATCCAGTCTTCTGACTCATGATGACTTTTAAATATAGTGAATTTTAATTTTCAAGTAGAGCAAACATAATCTCGATCCTAGCGTGTTTTTCAGATTATGTTGCGTTTCTTTTTTCCTAATATGTTGCTCATGTCACATTAGCGCTGTAATATTTCTAAAACATCCCTTTGCATAGTATGAGACATGGTATCTAATGGTTGCTGAGCCAAGTCACCCCCAAACTGAGCCAGTGATTTGTTGTTGGAGAAATATTTCCCTTGCGATCACAGGCTGTTTCTTCCAACCGCTTTCTTAGGAAGGGTCCTCTTACACGAAGCGGTGCTTGGTTCTGTCTCATACTCTGTCCGCTGTTCCCCCTCAGTGCCTCCCAGCACGCTAACCAAACATCTTTACATCAAGATTATGCAGAAATGGGATTGTTTCGCCCAGGTGAAGGAAGAGGCTGTTGCTGAGTTGGTGACCCATAACCATACAGTCACGTAGCTGTTACGCACTTTTCTGCGTTTGGGATGGCTGAAAAGGCCGGGTGTTACAGCCACTACTGATTGTCAGTAGCCTTGCAGGATAGAAATCCTTGCCTTATGTCTTGAGAGCTTCTTCTGTGAAAAAAAAGCGATAGTCGTTCAGTCCCCTTATCGCTCACAGAAGCTGTGGTAAGCCCGTTTCCTTTGGTGGATTTCTGTGACTGAAGTACGGTGTGTTTTACATACTTGGCTCACAGGTTTGCCTTTTGGAAATCACGAAATAATACATTTTATTTCTTTACTTTTGTCTGTGATTCCTCAGAGGTGAGGGAAAGAAAGGTAGACCAAGTCAGGATGTGATTCTCCTCTCCCAGCAGTGGGAACGCAAAGCGGGTACCGACCTCTGCCAAAGGATGGCTTAAATCATAGAATCATAGAATGGTATAACTGGAAGGGACCTTAGAGATCATCTAATCCAACCTCCCTGTCATGGGCAGGGATGCCTCTCAACTAGATCAGGCTACTCAAGGCTCCGTCCAACCTGGCCTTGAACACCTCCAGGGACAGGGCATCCACAACCTCTCTGGGCAATCTATTCCAAAGTCTTACCACCCCGTACCGAAGAATTTCTTCCTAAAATCTAATCTAAATCTGTTCTCCTTCAACTTAAACTCATTTCCCCTTGTCCTATCAGTGGACACTCTTGTAAAAAGTCCCTTCCCAGCCTTCCTGTAGGTTCCCTTCAGGTATTGGAAGGCAGCTATTAGGTTCCCCTGAAGTCTTCTCTTTTCAAGGCTGAACAATCCCAGCTCCCGCAACCTGTCCTTGTAGCAGAGGTGCTCCAGCCCCTGAATCATCTTTGTGGCCCTCCTCTGAACATGCTCCAACAGATCTATGTCTCTCTTATGGTGGGGACACCAGAACTGGACACAGTATTCGAGGTGGGGTCTCACAAGAGCAGAGTAAAGGGGGAGAATCACCTCTCTTGACCTGCTGACCACGCTTCTCTTGATACATCCCAGGATGTGGTTGTCCTTCTGGGCCGCATGAGCGCACTGCCAGCTCGTGTTGAGCTTCTCATCTATAAATAACCCCAGATCCTTCTCTTCAGGGCTACTCTCAACCCACTCTGTGCCCAGTTTGTATTTGTGCCTAGGCAGACCCCCCAGGGTGCTGCAGCAAAGGACCAGTCCCACTGCTGCAGCAAACACTGATCACAACGGTTTCCGTGCTACATGTATGTCAATGTCGCTCAGGTTAATTCCTGCGGGTTGCAGTGTCCAGTGTGCTTTTAGGCACGGCTGGCAAGGACCCATCTACAACAGTATGTCGTCTGATGTTTTGTTGAACATCAAACATGTGTTAGAACTTTTCAAAATGTAGGTGATACAACCGTATTATATACTGGAGGTTTCTCTAAATAGGATGGTGCCAGTAGCGTGTGAAGCCTTTCTGCTCACTTACTGTTATTAAGAACAAAGCTTCATTCACGGGACACCTGCTTCATAGACTGCAGATAACCTTCTTTGATGAAATAACTCTTGGGAGTATGTTCTGTTAATAAGTTAGTACGGAAGGTTTATTAAAAAAAAATGTACTTTTCTTCTTCCCCCCCCCCCCCCCCGTGAGCAGTACCAACATTCTACATCTGTCTTGAATAAATCAGTAATTATTTTATTACTTATTTCATTTAATCTGGTAGCTAAAGTTGTCTTTAAGTATTTCATTCCATTTGGTATCAGCATTTGATCTGAATAGTTGAGCTCAGGTTTTGTTTATATATGGGCGTTGCTTCAGACTTGAAGAATTTCTAATAGTTAAGTCTCCATGCTCTTTACCTAGAGTATTTGCAATTCTGTTACAAATAATTTTGCGTGCAGGTAGTGTATTATTTCTTTGCCTAGTTTTCCTTTTTTTTTAACCACTCTATTGAAATGATTCTTTTTTGCAGTATAGTTTTGCAAGCACATATATATACATACACACGCATACTTCTAAAACCCAGAGGAATTTATTAGATTGGAATTTTTTTAATGCAAAGGTGAACAGTAAAGTCTCTAAAGAGACTTAAAGAAGAAAAATGTGAGACTTGCCAGTTCCACCCAAGAGGGTACATAAATGATGGGCAGGGATATCTGCATTGAGAAAGAGAAGAACTGAAGTTGTCTCATGGATCTAACTATACCACTGAGATACAGAAATAATTTCCTTAAAATGATGAGAAGATGAGATGATATATTGACCAATTAAACAGAAACCAAAGACCTAGGTTTGTAGTCTGACTTGGGGAAAATGATACTGTCTTCCTCCAGTTCATTTCTCAGCAATAAGTTAGCTGAGTACTTCCCTGCTGTGAGATGACAGTGGGGTGAGGATGAAATCCATTGCTGGCTTTGCTATGTTCAAATAGATTATTAAGGATTATATTAAGATAGATCATTAAGGATTATGTCTGTATCTAGAAACACAGGAGTGGAAGTACCAGGTTCTAGGAGAACATTTAGCAGGTAAATTAGAAGTAGTTCTCGAATGAGCAGAAACTGTGTAGGAGAAAGCCCATGTGAAGAGCTTGTGTGGTGCTGACATACACAGATCCAGGAAGAAAAAAGACTTGCATGGGGAACAAAAGATATGAAGGTATAATGTACTGCAGTATTTTGCTACATCTTTTAATCTAACCACATACTAAGTGTTTGGGATTTTGTGGGTGGATTCTGTCAAGAAGGAAGACTGAAGAGGTTGACAAGGTTGTTGAAATGCCCATCAGCTTGCACGAGGTTTTGCTCAGCCCCCAGCATAATGCTATAAATATAGAGAACATATTTATTCTGACATTTTCCTGCTTTAAAAAAAAAAAAAGATGAGGTCATAATAAATGGCCTTAGACATATCTTAAATGACACTTGCATATTATTTTCAGGATTTTAAAGCAGGGCATTAGTATCTGTGCTATGATAATGCTGGGAACAGCAAGAGTGAGATTCTGTTGTCCATGTAGCCATAGGTGACTCCACTGACCGAATAGATTCGGGAGCTGATCATTTGCTTTTCTTTTCTTCTCCAGATTCTCCTGTGATTTTCACGAAATGTGCTGGAGTTAATAAGTATAAAGCGCTAAGAGAATATTCCCCCTTCCTTCTGTCTATTTCTGGTCATATTTTGAGAAAACTAGTGTAGATCCAGCCTCCATGTTACACAAGGCCACAACTTCACTAAAATTAGGTGTCTGGGATTTTTACCAACTGCTTTAGGGAGATCCAGCTAGACTGAATGTGTTCAGCAAAGCTGATAATTCCTTACATTAATACTAAGACTTAGTTGTTTAATTCCAGGCTCCCAGAGGTATGAAATACGACAGTCTGAATACATTTTCTGTAGATGTGATGGACTTGCTAATTAACTGATTTAATCCATACCAAAGCATTATCAATACCTTTGTATATCATGCCACAGTGTAGGATAGCAGTGGTAGCTAGCTATATGTTGCCTTCTAAAAATTACAAGTATTTGCATACGTATTTGAGTGTATAAATATAATTTTTTAGTTACCTTTTTGTGGCAATGTCCAATTGCAACTATCATAGCATAAACACTTAAAATATTTCCCTGATAATTTCATTGACATTAACATTTCCTCTCTCTGAGGTAGGTGATGGTAGCCTGAATCACCATGTGCAGGAATAGTCTAAGAAATATTTTCTAGAGAAATCTGAACAGTTATATTATAATTAAATGAGAGATAAAGGCAGCTGTAGCATTTTCTTTATGAAATGGCAGTCATGGTTAAAACTGTACACACAAGTGGCAAGAGAGGAAAGTTCAGGATGTGATTATTGTTTTCCTCAATGAAATGATCAATGGAAGAATCATTTGGCATGACCCAAAATAGTTTTTCCGTTTTTATCAGCAACATAACAAGAACAAAGGAAAAGAAACTCCTTTGTTCAAATCTATTTCTGTTTGATTTTTTTAAATTATCATTAAGTTCAGGCAAATTTGGAAAAAAATAAAATTTAAAAATATTCAAATTAAAAATTCAAACAAGACTAGTGTTTAAAAATGTTTTGAGTGTATTATATTCACGTAATTAGACATAAATCTGTAAATGGCTGTGATCAGCCCAGTGTTTTCAATCAGCTCTCTGAAATCTGTTGTTGCAGCGCCTCCTCTGTAATCTCAACTGACCTTAGCATTTAAACTTTTGCAATATTTTTGTAGTGCAATGAGTCCCCACAGAAAAAGAGACCATTATCTGTTTTTTTCAGTGTTATACAGGTAAGCCTTTAGAGGTAAGCCTCTAAAGTAAATCCTACAATATGGGGCAAAACAATTTAATATCTTTATATATTAAAAATAGCTATCAGCTTGCTTACCCTGTGAATATATTGAAGTGCTTTGTCTTTCCATTAAAGGGAGTTAACAGATGTCTGACATGATAATTCCACCATACGGCAATTTCGTTTTCTTTCTAGTGCAATATTAAAATAATAATGATGAACACTGAGTAACATTGTTAATCTTAGTAGGTGGAAGTTTCACCAACATTTAAGAAGCAACAAGTGGTGGTTTTAACTTGGTATGGAACATCACAAGAGGTTTGCTGTGGTTTTCCCTCTTTAGTCCTGGATCGATGGTAAAATGACCTAGATCATAACAAGACTTCACCACTCCTGAATTGCGGGATGCTGCTAGTGGTGAGGACAACAGCCCTGTTCAAGCGATGCTAATGAAGGTCATGGGGTAAATACTCTGTTTTCTGGTAGCAGTGAGCAGGAGAGCTAATATATTGCCTACACATTTCTTTCACATTATTTCTATTCATCAACAGTTACTATAGACCTCTTGGCTTCAAAGCATACGATTTGTCTTATGTAAAGTTTATCCCTCTATGTTGGTGATATATGAAAAGTCTTGGATTTGTCAGAGAGAAGTTTGAGCTGTGAACTGTAGAAGGTTTGGAGGGTATTCTAGGAAAGGATTCACTTCAGCTTGCTGTATTCCTATGCTCTTCCCAAGGCATCCACTGTTAACCATTACAAGGAAAGAATACCAAGCTAGATGCATCTTTAACTGACTGAGTATGGCCATTTTTATAACACAATGTGGCTGCTTCTTTTGTGTTCTGCTTTTCTGAAGATAGATGCTCATATTTCAAATAATGGTTAGGGTGTAAGCACACAGTTTCCCCAGAATTATTTGCAAACTTTGTTCATGCTGATCAGTTGACTGGCAAAATAAACTAAATGGCAGGTTTTCATTTTGAAGTCTTGGCAAGACAAGTTCATCAGTATGAAACAGTACCCGTATGATCTAGGTAGGTGGAGCAAAGGGGGAAAAACAAAAAGAGAAACATTAAAAAAGCTGTATTCAGGTATTTCGGTCAGGTAACAAGGAGGGTCTGTACACTCACAGAAGAAAATAGGAACTCTCAGTTGGCATTCTTCACTCTGAGGGTTTGTGAGGCACTGGAACAGGTTGCCTAGAGAAGTTATGGATGCCCCATCCCTGGAAATGTTCAAGGCCAGGTTGGATGAGGCTTTGAGCAACCTGGGATAGTGGAGGGTGTCCCTGCCCATGGCAGGGGGGTTGGAATAGATTTAAGGTCCCTTCCAACCCTAACCATTCTATGTTTCTATGATTCCCTTACCTCCTTCTTGCTCAACAAAAAGAAAAATGCAGTGGCATGGGTGCAAGTGACAGCGTGAGCATGATTTTAGTTACAAAAGTTAAGAGTAAGGTAGAGGTCTAATGCTGCATTGTCTGAGTATTGACTGTAATAGTTGAAATTGCTTTATTTTCTTTCGGTAGTGTAAAAGGAAATATTATAAAATCTATTGCTGATGAATAAGGCATATGAGATTTTTCAGATGATACATTTGGGCCTGAGTACGCAGAATAATTTCTATTCAAGATAGCATTTAAATATATGTGTTTTATTTAAACATGTGCTTAAGTAAATATGCTGGAATTGGAAGGGATTTAAACACGTGCTTTTCAAGTCTCTTCTTCAATGAGCAACTAAATTAGAAATAATGCTGCCCATTCCAGTACCATCTAAGCCTAGGATGGAACTAAAGGTAAAATCGGAATCAATTCCCTACATATCATCCTCTACAGAAGAAGGAGTTTTGTTTTCTTTCATTTTTCTAATTAAGATTTGACATGAGGTGTGATTCTGATATCCGAGCCACTGTTTTGTAACAAAAATTTGAAATGAATGAATCATTTTATTTCTGTCCAGGTTGGGTGTCTGTGAATTACATTCTACAAAACTTCACTCACAGGTGATAGGCCATGTAAAGTGCATTCTGATTTGCTAGTTTTAAATAGCTCGTTATTCATGAATGCCAACGTTCTCTTAATTGTGATTCTTTGTGACCAGCAGAGCATTTACTGGTGATCTGCAGAGAAGATGGCTCATTACTTTGTTGGCTCTCTTCCATTTTTTCCACTTGCTGTGTCACACTACTGATGGTTAAAAATATATGAATAATTGACAGATTGTTTTTCTACATACTCTGCTGTCATATTTGCCACAAAAGCCTGTATTTAACTTCCTGTGGGAGCAAAGCAATCTGCAGGATCTTGAATAGAAGGTATTTAAGGGCTGTGAGGCCCTTCTTTATAAAGATGAAGTTTGGACAATGAAGACATTTAGAGAAGTCAGGATAAATTAGTCTCCTTAGACTATCCCATAGTTATAACAGTCCTGGTGAAGCGGAAGAAGTTACACAGTGCTAGCACATAAAACATGAATATACTCAACCATGAATAAAAGTAGACCTCAGATCTGCCAATATTACAGCATATTATGGTGTAATATAAATTTTAGTATAACTTTCCCCAGTACAAACTTCCATTACTCTCTCCGAGTTCCTAGCTCTGACTTTGAAGAAAAGCTGGGATAAATGTGACTTATTCTGCTACTAATGTCAGTTCTTTCTGCCAAGGCTGCCAGCAAGCTCTCATTTCATGCTGGAAACAGTGGATTTTTCACTTGCACTCTGGGAACTGGAGTGAAAACACCTGTTGAAAGCACACAGGGTAACAAGCACTAGTTGCACAGAATAACTTGTGGCCACTATTGACCAAGAGGAGATTGTCACTTGTAGGCTAGAGAGGATTAACTTTGGGTGAAAATTCCCTGGGCTGTGCTGGCAAGTTTCTCAGTGCTGTCAAAGCTCCCACATTTTTGTTTCTTTGAGAAGAAGTGTTTCTCAAAGAAGGACAAAAAGCCATTAGTACAATTGAAAGCAGCCAAATAGCTAATTCTTAATATTTTATTTTAATTACAAATGAATACGTTCTGAGAGTTGCGTCAGAAACGTGTCTTATTCTGGCACCACAAATGGACAGAAGTGAAAGGGTAACAGATCCTTGACTTTGGCTAAATAAATGACACTGTTTAATGAATGCTCCCTACATCAAGCCAAATTCTCAGTCACAGTGGCTTTGGTACAACTTTATTGACTTCAGTTACAGGCATCAGAGTAGCTGAGAGGAGAATGTAAATAACCTGTGTTTTGAGAAGACGTTCAACACACTATTTCTTCATCTATAAGCCAAATAATGAGTTTGAAGCATAAAAGAGGAAGTAAAAAGTAAAAAATGACAGCACCAAAGACTAGAGAGACAGAGTGTTGACTGGAAGAGCAAGAAAAGTTTTAAACAAAGGTACATGGGTGGATTTAACATACACTACCACCACCACCAAGATAGATAAAGCTGTGCAAGAAAAAAAAAAAAGTAGGTGCTACTGAGCTGAGAATTTCAAATGAACAAATGTGCAAAGTAGCCACAAACTACCTGTGTTTGCAGTCAGCCCCGTCAACCACAAGCTACTCAGGTAGGTGCCTGTATTGTGTGCTGTGGCATATGCGAATGATCAAAGATTTTGGTCTGAAGTTAATGTTTGTCTATACAAGACCAATTAAGAGTAATAGAATTTGTACTGGGATAAGACTCTCTTTCCCCTGAATCTTATCCTGTAATTTCAGGCAGTGTGTCTGGTTTGCTGTCCGATTTTCTAATTCAGATATTGCCAGTACTTGAACGTTGCCTGAAGTCACGTGGAACTCGACACGGTTGACCACACAGAGGCATCCAGTGCCATTTCGGATGCCCTGGGTTATGAGGTTTGCACAGGGCTTGCAGATGTGACACGGAGCTGGCGGGAGCCCTGCGCCCTTCTGGAGGGGTGCAAGAGGGGCAGCCAGCACTCCCTGGGACACCGAAGGCGGGCACACTGCCGTGAAGCCATGCCCTGACCATTAAAAGAGCTTTTGTAGCAACAAGAGGATCCTCCCTCTAAATTTTCAAATGTTCTTTTGCTCAGAATAGGGTCATGCTCCTAACAAAGTAACGGCAGTAATACTAATATTTGACTTTTAACAGATGCTTTCCAATCAGTGTGCCTCTGTGGCTTTTGCAAAGGAGATTGGATTGCTCTGCTTGTTTTGCAGAGACAGAGAAGCCGAAGTGATTTGTTCAAAATCAGCAATCAGCAGAGACAGGGCATGGGAGAGCTCGGGTCTCCTGAGGCCGCCTTTGTAGTTAAAACCTGTATTTGACACAGGCGAGTTTCACGGTATAAAATAAGTCAGTAAATGGTTACAGAATTACAACACACGCAACCCTGAACTGCATTAATCAGGTTTGTCACTTTTTTTCATCTTATAGCGGAACATAAGAAACTATTTCAGGTTAAGCTGCAAACAAACAGGTGGGTTTTTTTTCTCTTCTCTCATGTGAAGGGGGGGAAAAAGGGTAATTGTATTTTATATGGTGATAGAGGATTTGTGCTGACTTCAACTAGCTGCTGAAATCAGTGATAACAGTCACTGGCCGCCCCCACTACCGTCGGATAAAGAGCTGCCGCTGAGTCCGTTTCTCAAGCTTAAGCCGAATTGCTTTGAAGGCTTGTGAAATTCAATTTGCAAGAGAACGGAGGATCCTCTCCATGTAATTTCAAAATGTGGAAAATAGTAATTGCTTTTACTTCACTCTGAGTACCCACCTAGGTAAGTGGCAGCATCCTCTGGGCCCCAGCCTCCTCTGCTGCTGGGGGTCGCTAAGAGGTTGGACCTGCCTGTGACTGCAAGTGATGCCAGACCCCACAGCTTTTTGCCATGGCTGTTCCGTGTCGGCGGGCAGGCACGCCAACCGAACGGCCGGTGCCACGGCTTTGTAGCTGCGTAAGGCAGTGCTTCGTATCTCACCAAATTACGTGAAAAACGGTTTCATTACACAGCTCTCTCCTTAATTGCCTGCGTTTGTATTTGTCTCTTCAGCATGGAAGATAATCCTGTATATGAATAATCAGGCTTGATCTCAGATTTATAAGGTATTTAGATTTGTTCCGTTCGGTAGAGAACAGAAGTATTAGTGGATTTTTTTACAAGGCTCATATTAGGAGCTATCCTTGATCCTATGGCTGGCTTGTCTGCTGGTAATCTTTTTCCGTGCTTGAAGAGTTGACAAAAGCATCTGGGCCCCCCTTGCAGTAATTAGGGCGAGCAAACTGCCTGCTGGGCTGGAAAGTAGCTCTGAGGTTCAAGGAAGTGCCAGTGCAAAATGCAAACTGGCCAGCATGCCAATACCTTCTTTCCTTTATACAAAGGAACCACTGCATTCGGTTGCATTTAACTGAGACCATTATCTTGGGGCTTTTGAACTGAAAAGTTCTACTAAGCTCCAGTGTTGTCTTGAGAACTCCAAGCTCAGAGTAAGGTGGGTTTGTTTTTTCTCTGCTGCACAGCTGTAAATCTAGAATTGCCTTTGCAAATTAATCAAAAGCCTTCAGTTTTCAAACACTGAATTTTAAAAATCTAACGGAGGAACCTTCCTGTCTCCAAAAACTTTTATAAAGACTTACAACAGCAATTCCTTAGTCAGTCTTTTGATGTCAAGTCATTGGGTACTAAGTGTTTATGAAGTTTCCTCCAAAGTGAAACTTAAACATACAGAAACCTGTAGGTGGAAAAAAGATAACCTCAGGCTGCAATCTAGTAATTTTGTGTCCAGGAAGACTACCTCCCTTCAAAGATGTTGAACAGGAACAGGAGAAGGGATTGCTAATAACATATATTTTATTAACACTCCCAGCAGCCTCTGTGCACTTGTGCTGTCAGGTTTGAATGGCCTTGCTTAACAGGGGATGATTTGCAAGCTGAGGATGTAAGTAAGTAGTATGTCGTAAATGACCACAGCCCCAGGAAAAAGTCATGGGGAGCAGCAGCTAATTCTGGCAAGCGGGTAACAGAATAATGATGTTATTTGTGAGCAAAATCCTGCCTGGCTCCTGTGTAGGTCAGGTAAATTAGGGCAAAGTAGCCTGTTCCTTTCCTCTGGTGGACTTTGGGAAAGGCTGGATGCAGATTGTGATCTTTTTTTTGAATACTGAATGAATGTGAAGATGCCCTGAGATCCTGCTTTGTCTACAAGACTGTCTCTGTGACAGATGTCTGTTACTCTTGACGTTCCTTTCTTTGATAATCATTACAGTGCCATTAGGAGGGCTCTGCTGTACTCCTAAAAGCTAAAGCAGCATCTTCTGATTTACATGGTCAGAAATACAAATTTGGTGTTATTAAAGAACAGGTTTTGTTTTCTGTAAATCACCTGAAGGCTCTTCTTTAAATCTTTATCTTATTGTATGACTTCCTGATTATCAGATCCCCTTCTTGGATTACTTCTCACATTGTAGCATGATGATGCTACAACATTTCTTCCTTCTCCGCAGGAAGAAAAGTAGCATCGCCTCCCTCATCGGAAAGGGGACACTATCAGTGCTCCACCACAGACTGGCTGACAGCAGGTGCTGTTAAGTCTTGCAGTTATTTTTCTTTCTCTCTTCGGAGGTAATTTTCAACAAATCTTGATATTTTTTTTTTTTTTTTTTAAGATCATAAATGCATTTGCCACAGCACTGCACCTTTGCTGTCACTTATGCTCAGTTCCACCACCGTGTGCCCTGAATCTGTTTTGTGATACATGACACAATTACATCTCAGGGAGATTTGCTCTTCCCTTCCCTATGTTGTACGATTAATTTATATGCAGTCAGTCCATGCTTGGAATGAAATAAGTTTTTCATCTTTCTGTCTTTTTTCACATTTTTGTGATCAGTGTTTTTGTGAGAGGGAGGTTTCCATGAAGCTGTTTTGGCATTTATTTTCACGGAGAAGCTTAGTTAAATAATTGAAGCAGCCAAAAAATGGCTTAAAAAAGGGCAAAATATATTTTCTTATTTTGCATCATGAACAGCTGAGTTTGAATACAGATGCAGACACTAAAGTAAATTAGATTATCTCAGTTCAGTATTCTGCACCGCAGTTCCAATCCCCATCATTGTCCCAATCCCCATATTTATGAGATGGAAAGATTAAGTAATAATGAAGACATGTCACTGCACCTGCTTTCACGGTATCAAGCTACAAATAGTAAATCCATCCGCAGTTTTGTTTGTTCCCCCTCTGGCATTATCTGTTGCTCACAGCTCCCAGCTGAGGGCCTGATCTAGATCTCCAAAGACTCTAAAAACACATTCCTAATCATTGTCTGTTAGATTTGCCTACAGATTTTGAAAACAAGCTGCTTTTAAAGGTCTGTCTACATAAAGTAAACTGTAAGCATTTGAGCTGACGTGTTGCTTCATTTGTTAGAACACCATTTAACCAGAAGACTGATTAAATGGCGAACATCTGGCACATAAGGTGGTTTAGTGGCTACAACATTGTGACTGGCATGGCTGTGTTCTCAAAGAGCGCTATGGAAAAGGTAAAAATTCACCAAAACAAGATTTTCAGGAGTATGAGTAGCGTTTGAGTCCCTGAGAGACCCTCTGTGACAGCAGAGGAAGCTTGTGTCCTACCCTGGGCACGTGAAGACGGTGCATTTGCTCAGCAGTTGTCCTACAGCAGCTTCTGGACTTGCCCGTTACCTCCTTTGCCCGTCCAGCTCAGCATGGCAGGTAGCTCCGGCTGGCACAGCTCTGAGTTCCTGAGATGAGCATATGGTGTGTGATGTGATAACAGAGGAAATAAACCCATGAAAGGGCTGCGAGTCAAGAAATAAGGGTTAAACTCTGATCCGTTACATTGCTGTGCTCCTTGAAAAAATTACAGCTATGTCAAAGCCATCTTTTCCTTTGGCACTGGCATGGCCTTTGACTTTCAGTCTCTTTCTCTATTGCAACTTATTTCTTTTTCTCCCTCTCTAAATTTTTCTTCCTCCTCTATCAATCAGCATTGTTTATGCAAGAATTTTGAGGGTTTTTTATTTTTTCCTGCTGCACTAGTACACACTGTGATGATGTTCCCCCTTACTATCCTCCAGCTGTTTTTCTATTGTTTTTTTTTAATGTCAGGTGGCCCCTTGCTGTTAAGGTCATGTGCCATCAGCCTCACTGGAGAGTCTGAGTTCTATCGCAGCCATATAATTGACTTGATATCATCTCACTCAAAGGTCACAGTGTGCTTTGGAGGGTGCTTTTCCCTTGTCTTAGTAGCATTCTGGAGAGGTAATTATGTTTCATGCAATTCCAGACTCTTGGTTTGAATTTACAGTTTTTCTTATTCTGTAAATGGAAAATATATTTCATGTTAAGCATAATTTATTGTACTGAACAGCTGCTGTTATGATGCTTCAAAAATGGCCTATCAGGATTGATATGTTTACACTGAACCACAGCATCTGGAATTTCCCCATGTCTTCCTGTCCCCATCTGCCCAGATCTGAAGCCCTTAGTTTTGGAAACCAAATTGCATAAGATGAGGAGTTAGGGAGTGGGAGGGAAGAGTCCTACAGACCCTGTAGCTCTTCCTGGCTTCTGCTGATGCTTTTATAAATACAAGGAGAGTTCTGCAGATGAGAAGTGAGGCAGGATGTGTCTGGAGATCAAAATTCTGTTTGAGTCCTGAAAACAATCCTTGTTCCCTGTTGTCTTGCAGTGGCCTAGACCCAAAGTTATCCTTCAGCTTGGTGCTGACTCCTGCAGTTGCAGCAGTGAGGATATTTCCTGTTATTTCCAGAAAAGGACCAAATGTCAACCCTTCTCCATGTATCAGTAGTCCAGGCATTGATTTGTTCCTGGTTATTCTTCTGCAGCAAGTCCCTATCTTTTTAGGTGATGCAACCAACACATGAATAATAGGAGCAGTACTTCAAGATAAATGCTACTAAAAACTAGGTGCAACCCTTGTAGCATTGCCATAATGATAACTTCTTTATTCTTTTTTTTTTTTTTAATCTCTCTTTTGAGATCTGCAATATGGAGTTCACATTGTCAGTTTTCTAAAAACTGAAGTAAGATTACGATATATGCATTTGCAAAGGCTGGAGTTCAGAGAACAGTGCCAGATGCCATAAGACTTGAAGGTCAATGAAAACTGGCCACGTGTGTATGTGCTAGAAAAGACTAGAACAATGGTTTCATAGGAGTGTTGCTATAACATTTTATTAATACACTAATAAACCTAAACTTTGAAATGGCTGGTACTTTCATCTCAAATAATTATTGTAATAGAAGACTTCCCAGGTCATTTTTATTGCTCTCCTGTGGGGCTGAAGCTGTTCTGGTATAATGGAGTTTGCATATTCAAGATATTTTTAAGACCTACAAGAAGGTCATCTGTTAATAATAACGGTGAGTCCAAACAGCTCTGCGAGGCTCTGTTTTATAGCTTGTCTTCGGACATAAATGTAAGCTTCAAAAGAATAATAATGCCCAAGCCAGTAAATAATATATCAGCCATCCTTGCTAATCGAGAAAAACTGTGCACGCTACTTCAGCCTATAGATATCAACTCCCTTCATTGTCTGAACAGAGACCTTTCTAAATCATTTGCCTCATATAATAGATTATGAATCAATTGTTGTGAATTGGGGAGTTCTGGTGACTTCCATTTTATTGGATTTAATCTCCTTCCTATCATGGGTGTCCAGGGAACTGGCTCTATTCGTTATGGCCCACTGTTGATGGCAGAGATGTATTCTCTTGCAGGAAAGCTGCTCCTGTGAACTGTAAATTGAAGTTGAGAACTAAATTTATTCCTTCTAATACTTCATGCTCAATGGCTGAACTTCAAACTAGTCCCATAGCATCAACTTTGGTGTTAGTTTGACAATGTTGTGTTTCCAGTATTTATCTGAATTGCATAATTGAGTGCAAAGTAATGCGAATGTTTTTTCTGTGTGTACTGTGCTTTAAGTAATACTTCTCCTTTTTCTGTTCACATATTTTTTGAGCTGTCAAGTAATTTGTATGCCAATTGGTGTTTTGAGGTTTGCCCAACATATTTTATGGTTGTATTGTACTGGGTTTGAGTGTTTATACCTTGCTGATGCTCCATCTTGCCTGGCAATGTAGTATATATATCATTCAAGGCATGATATTTGATGTTATTGCATTTTTTTCTGGGCTATCATTTTCAAGCAACACCAAAAATTGCCTTGATTTTGTCAAAGAAGAGTGCATTTGAATAATAATCAGAACGAGGAATGAGAACGACCTGAATTTAGCAACCCCATGCATTTGAACAGCTTCACCTAATTGTTTTTGCCCTTTCGATAACGCCGTACAGTTTTTGCAGATGGCCGTGAAGCCCAGCAAGCTTACATATGGACACTGCAGGAACTTTGCAGGGGGTTTTCCCTTGGTTTTTTGTCTGAGCAGGTTTGAGCTTGTCATCGATTTTGTCTGAAGAGCAGATGCCCTTATCTGTATGGCACAAAATGCAGATGAGAAATCAACATCTTTTTTGATGTGGCTAGCTCAGTCCAATGTAAATTTGACTTAATGGGTGTAGACACTGAAAGCGCTTTGATATGAGAGATTGCAAAGAACCATTCTGTCTGTAGCTACAAGTGGGATGATTTCCAGTGCCTCCTACTCCCGTTTTCTCAAAAGCAGGCACTCTCAGGCTCACACGGGACCAGACTCTGTCTCTCTGCTGAGCTGCAGTGCTGTAAACGTGAGTAGCCATGTGCGTAGCCATCTGGAATAAAACTTACATGAGTGAAAATGCAAGCAGAAATTTTGGTCGGTCTCCTTAGCTATGTGGGGAGAAAAACTTGCCATTGAAAATCCTTTTATGTATTTTAGCCACTTCAAAAGAGACTTGTGAAGACTTTTTTTTTTATTTCCCTTCTTTGACTTTTACGATAGATTTCTGCTTTCAGGATCAAGTATTTCTCCCATCTCTGTGGCCTCTCTTTGACAAGTCTATTCTTCTAACCAGCTGTGTCAGCTTGCAGACATGCTTTTAGAAACACCTGTCCTGTGTTATAGAGGGATGACAGTCATTCAATTTATATCCTTTACCAGTTAAACTCATGAGATTCAAGTGTAGGGTCAAAGCCAAAGTGTTCTTTGATTTTTTTTCCTAGCATTTAACCAATGTTAAAATAGGAACATTCTCCAAGAGTATTAGTATTAGTGCACAGAAAGGCATGCTTAATGTGCAGAAAGCTGAAACATGAACATTTCAACTTCCCCCATCATCTTTCTCCTGTTCCCAGCTGCTAATCCTTTTCATTTCTGTGCATCTCAAGCTCTTCACGGTTACTCCCCAATGGACCTGTAACAGTGCACAGTACTTCTCCTAGGTGGTAGCTCCTACTCCAATGCATAAACCCAGTTAATGAGTGATCTTGTCTCTGTCACGTGGACTGCCTCTCAAATGGTTTCTTTTTATCCCATGTCCATAAGAAGTGTTGCATTCACAGAACATGAGACTTAGAGTATTTTTTTTCCTAGTAATAAGTAATAAAAGTCCCCTTAAAGACAAGCATCCTTATTCAAAACTAGTAATGAGATTTTAAGTTCTAGAGACACCAAAAAGATGACTTTTGGGATCAAATCCATGAATGTGCTGATGCTACGGCTGGGTCAGCAGGTGAGCAAAGCTGCCTTGTAGCCCATCCACATGAACCACCAGCCATGAGGTCTGTAGTCCCACAAGTAGTGTAGATGTTCTCCATAGCCAATCATACACAAAGGAAAGACCTCTTTTTAGAGTTTCCTGTCCTTCAACTGGGAAAGAGAAGTCATTTTTTATACCTCTGTGTCGGTAATGCTTAAAAGGCCTTTGGAACATGTGAAATAAAATCCATTTGGGATTTTGAGGTTAGTTTGTTTTTCTTTTCTCTTCAAACATCCTGGGGCTTGTACTCTCTGTCATCCCTTAAATAGTAACCATGTTAGGTTCATGTTTAGCCTCCATATGAAGTAAATGGGATGGAAGCAGGATTATTTGAGCAGGAAGTTTTTTCAAGTAAATTCAAACTTGAAGAAAACAGTACATTCCACTTTTTTAACTGAGAGAAAAAGGTGGTGAAAGTTTGGGAAAATTGTTACTGGCTTGAAACACTTCACTCATGTTCTCTATTTTTATGAGAAGAAGCACCATATCATAGACAGATTTCTTGTGATTGTCTTCCCATTATAAAATAATGCAATAAAATAACACTGGAAATGAAACAGAGAATGAAAAAGATGAGAATTTATAGGGAAAAGGGCTTTAATGTTTAATAGCTACCACTAAAGTCCCTCATTCAGGCTACCAGTTCTCATGCTGTAAGTAAGATGAGGTGTCAAACACTATTTAAAGCGTATGTGCTGTGAGATTGGACTACGCTTTGTGTTTTGCGATTGATAAAGTATTGTTCCTAAGTAAATCTTGCAATTCTAGTGGCAGTGACACAAATAAAAGAACATGAAGGTGTTGAAGAAAATGGCCAATTTGAGTGATACGAAAATAAGCTATGCTTCATTTGATCTTAGAAAATAAGGCACAGTACAGATATGATTGCTTTTCTCATACGGTCTTATAGAATTGCTACTATATAAAGCTCTCCCTGCTTACATTTTTGGAGTGACTCAGGGATTTGTGCATGTTGTGCAGTGTATTTTTCAGTCTTGAGAAACATGCTAAGGTAATGAATAGTTAATTAAATTTTAAATGTTGGAATTGTATAGCTCATGTTGACATCAGATTCTGATTTGTTCACAAACTATGTATTCATGTGTAAGGGTGGCAAAACCAGACAGAACACTGATCCTGAGAAACACTGCGGCTCACAGAAGTAGTTGTCATTTTATTTTTGTGTGTAATGATTTGTTTTTAAAAGCTAAGCTTTCAGCACCAGGCACTAAGGAGAAATTCATTCCTCTGTCTTTGAAAAATAATATCGGCCTAAGTTACACCTTCTGGATCTCTCATACCCTTTAGCATTTTTACTGCCTGATGCTGGTTATACTTCAAGATGATTTTCAACCTTTAGCCTAATGAAAGAAAAAGTATGTTTGTTTCTTTGTAGCAAATATGTAAGCGGCCAACAGGTTAAAAATTACATTTACAGAGAAAAGGCAGCCTGACTTCACAAGAAAGTCAGATTGACAAATACCATTGGCTTCTTGTGTTCATTTCAAGTTGGATTTAGCTAATGCTTGCGTGGCTGTAATCTCTGTGAGGTTACTTCAATACTTAGAACATGTTTTGAAGTGGCAGTCAAAAGGATGAGGGCTTGGGGTTAAAAGACTTTCAGACATAATAATAATTCTTAATCAAAATCTCATTTGGAAAAAAAAATGGCAACTGGATTCAGTAAAGCAGTAAAGAACCATGACTCTCTTCTAGGGAGTATAGCAGCCTGTCTTGACAGTGATGTATGTTCTTTTTTGCCTACCATGCCCAAGTATATTATCTAGGTTGACATGCATATGTACATATATCAAGTGAGGTCTCAGCGCCTGCCACAATCCCCATACTGAATTTATCCTTGTTGATACCTCTGGATATCGGTAGAGAACAAAGGACGCAGTCCCTTGACATGTATCAGCTAGATGTAGCACGACATGATCTCGGCACAAGCCAGGCATATATTTAGACTCTGCAGAGTCAGAATATTGCAGAAGCAATTAAGAGTGGAATTTGATTGTCACCTGGCCTTGCAGTTGTTCTTGCCATGAGAGTCTGGCAACTTGTAATCTTACAAGTCAACAAGCATCTACCTAAGTTCCATATTCTTTGACATTTCAGGGGCTATTTCTGTGTAGAAGTGAAGCAAGCACTCTATGGGAAAAATATTACAATAATAGATGTGACTCCTGAAATCTTGTCAACTGCAGAATAATTTAGATTGTTCTGCCAATCCTATGCATACATTTCCTAAATTAAAAACATGCTGCACTATTTGAAAAATACCTAGCCGGAGCATTACCGCCTTAAGCATTCCAAAAAGGTCACTATATAATTTACTAGAAAATTATAACCTTCCAATAGGTTTTCAACTGTCCTGTAAAATTTAATACAAATACAGCATTCCGGCTTGGAATTTTATAGGACACCACTGAAACAATACAAAAAAGATTTACAGATTATATTTCATGGAATAATGTCTATACAATCTTTGGATATCTCTACTACTACTACATTAGATGGGATTTATTCATAGAAGTTATTTGTGCGCTGGTTTGTCTTGTCTTAATCTCTTCCTTCCCCTCTACCCTCAATGCATAGGGTATTTTTTCCATATAAAGCATTATTATCTTTTTTGTTTGCATTCAGGTAAGTCTTGCTTAAACTCCTCAGTATGACTTGGTTACTTTCGTAAACAGCAAAATATTACAAGCCAGAACAGATTCTTTTAAAACTTGCTAAAAACTGTGCAAGCATGTTTTAAGGGATATAGAGGAAGAGCCATAGAGGCCTCCAACATCTAAAAATGAGGTTTAGACAGAATATGGGCAATTAAAAAAATTTTATAAAAAAGTAGTCCAGAGCTCCTCTACTTGGAAAAAGCTTCTGGGCACCAAAATGAATCTCATTCTGAAATTTGGGTGGCTGGGTTCTCTAGGTGCCTTAGCTTAGGGTTTCCCCTGTTGAACCAAACATGAGGTAAAGCCATATCTAATGTGTTTCAACAGTTCTCTGCAGTAGAGGCTGTTTTTTCTGAGTTATGTCTGAACCTCGTGTCACTGAAGAGTTACTCAGAATTTCTTCCTGATGGTATAATGTAGCTTTGTAACTTCATTGAATTTGCTGAATTTATATGTGAGTAGTGAGATTCCAGCCCTGTGATTATGCACCAGAAAGACGAGATTTCACACAGATCTCATTCTCTGCCTTATTCAGTGGAATCATCGAGTTATTATCATCTAATTATTACATGGAACATTTAATGGGATATGTGCTATAATTACAAATTTGACCAGGACACGTTAAGGAAAAATCTTAGCGTTTCATCAAGTGAATGGATCATACTTCAGAAGATGTGTGAGGTTATTTTCAGGAGTAATGCACAGAAGTGAAGAGTTCAGCCTTGATTTATGAAATGCACAAGGCACATTATAAAGCAAATTTGAAGGGCAGTATCCTAAAGTGATGAGGACATCTGGGAGAGGTTCAGCAGTGAAAGAAGCGGTGGCATAAATCACAAATGGGCTGTTCTTTGGTTGAAGATGTATATTAGTGGGAAGGCTATGAAATTTGCATTTCATTCTTGTTCAGGCTGAGGTAGCTCAGTGCCAGACCTCGGATCACAAGCATACTTCTGTGATAGTCTTTTGTGCTGTACTCTTCTGCACAGTGAATGCCCCCAAAACAGTTTTTCAGGAAGCAGAGCTGTAAATACATCTGTGCTTACAGTGTTGAAGGTGCAGATTATTTTAAAATACTTCACATTTCAGAAACAGAAGTATGTTGCACCAGTTTAAAAGTAAAACATTTTTAATGAGTGTAAATGTATTATTTGGAGAAAAATATAAGTTGCAAAAATATACATAAGTAATGAGCCAATTTACTTAGGATTTTAGTGAAACAATCTATTGTCTGAAGCTTCTCTTCTTCAACAGAATTGCAGGTTAGTAGATGGAAAATACTTTTAAAGAAATATTTGATGCTTTTGCATTATCCACTGATTAAACAATATGTAGCATGTCCATTTCCCTCTAATTACTTAAAACCCACTCTAGAAATGTGGGGTGTGTGCATATATCTGGGACTGATTTCAAAACAGACGTTTCTCGATGTTTCAACTCCCTGAGCTTCTGCTATGAAGAGGTGGGCGAACACATTCAAAATCTATTTAGCACATACAAACAAACGTACTTGAAGACACAGTCAGCTGTGCATGACATTGTCTCTCTATGATGGAGCTCTGGCTAGATAAGAGTTTTGTTGTCTGCAGTGGAAAAGACAAAGATGAGAAATGTGAGTGTGCACGCTAGGGATTAGGAAAAAAAAAACAAGCAACAGATGAGGTAATGTTTTGCAAGTTTGAAAAGCAAAGGCACATGGGGAAATAAAAAGCTTTAGTAGCATATTATATCTGACGTTGTTGTCTTTCTCTGTGTTTACTCTCACCCACACAAAAGATCATTTCTTATTTTTTCCGTATGTTTCCTTTGTATTTTTCATTATTTGTCCTATTTTGTATTTTCCATAATTAATTGCATACTTCTAGATTTGTTCCTCTTCTGAAAAATTCTAGTTGATTACTCTCTGCATCCTTCCTCTCTTTTATTTAGCCGATTTAATCATTATTACCCCTCAAAACCTATTCCCTTTTTTTTTTTTTTCTGAAGCAAGAGCATTTCTCAAGCTGCCATTTCTCATTGAACTTTAGCAGCATCCTTGCATCTGCTAATTCCCTATGGCTCTGTTGTTCTCTTGCAGTAATAACAGTCGTATTTTCTCCTTCCTAGGAACACTGAGGCGACTGATATCAGTGGTGAAACTTTCAGGAAAAAGCTTCTAAGTCAGTATATGTAGAAATGGGATGCTCCTGTCAATGCCACAAGTAGCTGTCATTTTGAAAGGACTTTTATATGGTGCACGGAGCGTGGGTGCAGAAGGAGGCTTTATGGCTTTGTGCAGAACGCATGTCGCATGAACAGGTCCGTATCGGCAGCCTAACAGTGAAATGTATGCTGGTCCCAAAGGATGTCTTGGTTTGCCTGGTACTAATCCACTCCTGTAGCCTAAGACTCCAGTCTAGCTAGGTTGTTCATTTGGTGAACCTTTCTGTGATTGCCAGTAAAGGGGGCAAAAGACCTCAGAGAGGCTTGACGAGTCATTTTCATGGGAAAGCATATTTATATAGAATCTAATCTCTTTTATATTTGTCCATATATTTCTGCTTTCAATGGATTCTTAATCTACAGTGGCATTTTCCTCAAAAATGATGTGAACTCTTTGTTTCCTTCTCTCCTTTGTTTGCTTTTATTTCTTTTAGCGTGCTTAAAAAAATAATGGAGAAAGAAAGGAGTCGAAAGCAGAGGAGTCTAAAAGATTTTGAGTGAAAGCAAACGTAAAATATTAACTTACTTGAAAGACTCACAGAAAATATTGTCCTTTGTCTCATTGTAAATATAGGACTTTATATGAGTTTTCTTGTGATTTAGTCACCTGTCATAGAGGAGCCAGATTTGCTTAGAGTCTTTATTTTGGGGAGATGTTGTTTGTTTCTTTAAGGGAAAAAGAAAACAGAAACAAACCCTCAAAGCTTCTAATTATGGAGAGAGGGAAAGTCATCAGGTACAATTTCTTGTTGATGTCATAAGTGGAATGACATGTATTGGGTTTGGGATGGGCCAGCTCATTTTAGACTATTGAGTCACCGTTCAGTGGGCTATCATGAAATAAAAATAGAGCGTCGTCTTTACAAAACGAGATGTAGTAGCAGCCTGTGAGAAAGGTGCTTTCTTCTTTGTAGCGAAGAATATGTTACACATGTCAAATTTCGGCATTGGGAATATAATAGGTTGAGGTATGTATTTCTTGGGTTTCAGCTGTAAAACTGTTCATGAGAAGCCACCACTTGTAAGAGGAAAACATGCATGAACATAGCCATCTGCGCCACTATGAAACTACTTTTCTCTTGCTTCTTAGGCTGAGATAAGCCTGCTTTGAAGGCTCTGGTGATAGGAATTTCTTTGGAGACCAAAACATAAGGTGGAAATGTGAGGAGAGTGATGGTAGTTTCAAGATGTTTAACAACACATACATTCATGAGCTACATACCTTCTCAAATAGCTCACCTTACTTCTCAGGAGTTCACTGTTTAAGAGTGGTTCTTGTATCACACTTTTCCCATGGTCCAGCTATCAGGGAGTTTTGCTATTTCATTTGCCAATACTGTGTGCAGGGCTTTTAAAAGAACGTTATTTTGTAGCAGAAGGTACAGGTTTTCATGTGATAAAACAATGTCAGTACTGTGTATTTATATAGCCCTTTCCTAACAGATTTCTGAATATTAAGAAGGGCACAATCATTTTATTGTATGATGGGCTTTATCTTCATATCCTGTCCTTGTTGGAGGATAAATGATCTAGGAACGATCATCTTGTGCTTGAAAGGTCAAAACTCCCGCAAATGTATGAGGTTGTGATCCTTAGTGCTGTCTCATTCATTGAGCTCAATGAAATTATGGGAAGACATTTCTGACCAAAGTGGGCTGCACCATTGCCTCATCTTACTGCAGGTCTTATCGTGAGGCAAACTGCTGAACATTTGCAGAGCTTCTTGACTGAGTCGCATGGTCCTCTTGGAGCTCAGTGTTCCTATGGCTGTGGGGTTCGTTGGTCGGTTGAGTTACCTCCTCTAAAGGTACACGTACAACACCAAAACTCAGAAGTTGCTTTTCTGGCTCTTTGTGTGAGCACGTTTAAATCATCTGTATGTAGTGAACTGCCAGTAGGCTTTTAGCCACAGTACGGTCTGTTAGGAAAGGCTCTGGGAGTTGTATTATCTAAACAATCAGAATAGGAACAGTTATTATTTCTTGATGCTTTTCTTGGGATTGGAGAGGTGAGGAGAGGCTGGCAAACACTATGCAGACAGATCTAAGAAACTGTAAACCATGTTTTTACAATCGATAGAAGTTGTTTTAAAAATTTCATCCTTCAGTTCCCTGCTTGTTTCTAGTTACTAAATCCCATGAAAACAGCATATCATTATCTTATCCTCTGCTCCACCATTTCGAGTGTTCAGAGCTCTTGATAAATTAACAGACTGGTTATTCAGAAAAATAAAATTACATTTCTGGATTGGATTTATGATTATTATGCAAATGTAACTGCCATATTCTGTGCAGAAAACCCATTTTAAAGCCCAAAAATAGCAATAATCCTGTTCAGGAGCTACTCCAATTAATATTTTTCTATATAGAATCGAGTATTCATTAATAACTTCTGGATTGTTATTAGAATTGTTTTATTGTAACATGTAATTTGCTTGAACTGACTATCTTTCTCAAAATGGTTTTAATTACAGAAATAAATGACAAAGCTTACTGGAGATGCTTATACAACAGTGCAGTCATTTTCTGTGTGCCAACTGGAAATTCATTCTTAACAGATGGAATTCACCAGTCTGCAAAGAATGAACACGAGGCCTTTGCACTGCATGAAACTTTACTTAATCTGTCTGATAAAGTACTAACATGATGTCATACATGCTATTTCTTCTTGGCTTCTGCACTATTTATCAATTATTCTGTGGTAGCTGCAGAAAAAAATAGAGTTAGTCATTTTACTGAGGATTTTGCTATTAGGAGCAATTCTATACATCAACAAGACGTACCACTGTGGGTCAGAATAAAGATATGGCTCAGAATATTTCCTTTTCTTTACAGGGACTGTGACATTTATCCTTCTTCCTTCTGGGGTGTGGGCAGTACTGTTTCAGGTTATTTTGGCCTCTCTTCTTTTTTCATTATCATTCTGCCTGACTCTGTTCTTGTACCTCTTGTTGTCTTTACAAATCAGTAGATATGACCTTGTTCCAAATTCTGATTCGGAGTAAAGGCTGTAGATAGCCATAAGATGAAGCCAGGACTTTAGATGCAACCTACTAGGAATAGAAAACCAATACTTTGCTCCTAGTTGATGAGCTGGTTGATTGCAACTCTTGCCTGTTCGTTGAGACTCAGTAACTTTAATGAGCAGCAGTAAAAATGTAGCCCAGGAGTAGCTCAAAAAGTGGAGGTGCACTGATTAGGCATGACATAAAGAAAGGCGGCATCGTCAATATGGAAAAAACGAGGGTATCAAGCTGAATGACCCTGCAGACTGGGGTAGGAGCAGAGAGATGAATTCATTAGTATCAAGTGCAAAATCACTTAAGAATAACAAGATATTCAGCTACAAGTTAATTGCTCATCAGTTAGAAATGAATGAGAAGTAAAAGCATGTGATGTGCTAAATGACTACAGGATGAGTAAGCTGGAGTGTTGTGACCATGGAAAAGGCAATTGTACTGCTGGCCCCTATCAGGGGAGAGAGAACTGGCGACAATCCTGGCCTACAAGAGGAAAAAAAAGGGTATAGCTACATCACATAGTCACCTCAGCTTTACGTGGAGCTTGTGGCACGTCAGTACTCTGTATCCACTGGAAATGTGTGTGTCTTTATCCCAGTGTACTTCAAAAAAGCACGACATTAAAGTAGTTGCCGAAGAGCATAAGAACTCCTCTGAGTTCACATCCTTGATTATCTGATGTGATCTTTTTCACATTTCCATCCTCTGAAAGAACATAGCTTGTTTTAACACAGCAAAACAATGACTAGAAGTAAAAAGAAATGAACCAGAGAGGGGAGAGTAATATTTATGCCAAAGAATTGAAGTGACAAGAGAGAAAATGGAGATAAACTGGCCATAGATAAACTTAGGTTGGGAATAAAAAGACGGTATCAAGAGAGTGGTGTTCCAGTGGGAGTTGCAGTCTAAAGTGAACTGGTGTGATCAGCTGATAAAGGATCCTGTGCTGGTGATAAGGGGCTAGCCCCGTTGAACCAGGAGGTCTCCCCCAGCTCTGCCTTCCTGTAGGATCACTCTGGATGGAAAGGGCTTGAGGAGGTCTCTGGTCAAACCTCTGCTGCTCAGAGGAAATGGTCCTCCTGAGAAATGGATCCAAACAAGAAAGACCTGGCATCACATCTGTCAAAAAATAGCTAAAACAGACTTAAAGAAATAAATGTTAGGCCAGTAGGCAGGACCCAGAGAGTTTCCAACCAAATCTTGCACTGAGTAAACATTTGTCATTGATGAATTAAATTGGATCATCAGTCATGGACTCCAAGGTAAAATAAGTTCAACACAAAAATTGTATCAATTCTAAGCATAGTGACTTCTGACTTTTTATTATATATACACAAGCATTTGAATCTGTATTCTGTATTTCTTTTTCTTTTTTCAAAGTCTGCTTCCATCTTGCCATGTCTTATTCATTCGATTATTTATGCATTGGTTACAGCAATATTCTATTAAATATTGAAAAGTTTGTGACTTAAACCTGACTGTGATTTGAGTTGTAGATATTTCTGATGGACCTAAAGGCTTAAATTTAATATTAGGCTGGTTTTATTTACTTTTATTGTTTTAATTTTGTAGCAAGACCAAGCAAGGATATACTTAGTTCATTAACAGTAAATGAGGAAATAGTGCAGCTATGCTGTCAAGGAAATGAAAGAGCATAGAAAATACATTCAGGACTATTTAATTAATGTTTTTACTCTGTATTGTCCTACTTTTTATTCTGCGGTCTTCCTTAAAGCACAGAAGATATTTTTGATAGACAAAGAATAATTATCCTGGTTGCTTTCAATTAAATAAATATACACTTCTAGAATGCCAAATAAAATTCAATGATATTGTTTAAAAACAAAAACAAAAACAAAACCACCAGAGGCGGGGAGATCTGAGCAGATGAACTATCTGGTTTTGTAATCTGTGAATATATGAATATCATGGCAGAAAGTATGTCCCTGCTTCTTTATTGTTAGAGTCGAGATGCATAAAGCGGCATAAAGAAGGGCACTCTAGTGGAGCCTGGAGAGTACCCAGCTTTGCTGCCCAAGAATGCTGCCGGTCCAACATAGCGGCGCTGCGGCTTCTCTTCGCAAGGCTTCAGCGGAGAAACCTAAACCTGGCGGGGAGCCCTGAGGGAGGATAACGTACTCCTTTCCTCTCCTTCTTTGCACAAAAATACCCTCCCGTGGCCAAGGAGCTCTCACTGGCGCAGGAGGAGGTGCCACCTCCCGCAGTCGGAGCCTGCCTGATCGCTGGGGCTTAGCTGGGGCAACGCAGGCACCAATTTCACTGCAAAGAACAGAAGAAAAACCAGATTTGCATTTCGCTTGTTTTGATTCCACTACTTAAAACTAATCTCGGGTAGCTTTTTTTATTTTCTTGAAAGCTGCTTTGTACTGACTAGCCCTTGGTATTTGTCAAATTCTTTGTTTTCTCCGCGTATTCCCTGCTGGCCTACTCAGAAGCTAGTTAAATTATGAGGATTATTCAGAGCTGCACTGGATAATAAAATGGTCTATTGATTAGTAGACTTATAATTACTTGTCTCTTAGCATGAAAGAGAAATAAGAAGATTTGATAGTAAACAAAGCAGAGAACAAACAGGGTGTTTCCAACATGTAGGGGTATACATGCTTGTGTGTGGCCTCCTACATAAGTATTGTAATTTCCAGTTTATCATCATGAGCTTATTTGACTGCTTACAGAACTGTGACCTGCACAAGCAGACTGTTTGACAGATAATCAGCCAAAAATACAACTCCTTAATTTTTTCTGCAATACTCAGCGTATGCACTGGAAGAATAACATCATGATGAGCAATATGTTTTTGATTTTTCATGTCTTGTAGTAATGAAATGAAAGTTATGGCTAATTTGTATTTTAACTAGGTGTGGACCAATAGAAATGAATATAAATAGTGTGTCAGAGATTTAGCTTGACAACCGTGAACACCAGTAGGTAGTGAAACCTTTCCCCTTGCATCACATGCCTTCATACTGGTTCAACATGTCAAATTACCTCTGGTCTTCCCTAAAAATGATGCATAGTATGTACTCCACTTTCAAACCAGCTTCTCTAACAGCACTCCTCTTAAAGATGCGTGTGAAATTTTTGAAGATGTTAATCTACACACCTACAAGCCTTGCCTGGGAGGAGAGCAGCACTGACGTCTTCTCCTCCTTCCTTAGTGCAGACTGGCAAGGCGACAGCAACAGTGCTCACAAGAGAACTTCTCACTTGTGCTTGTAGGTGACTGTGCTTCCCAAAGAGGTACGAAAGCAGAGGACAGACTTTGTGATGTCTTGAAAAATAAGGATTGAAATCCTGCCAGAATTGTCTTTGATTTCAGAGGGACCAGGGTTTCTCGCAAGCCCTTTAGTGCCTCTTCCATGATCCACAAAAGTCTTCCCATGAATTTCTATGGGGTCTGCGCGCCTGTCTTATTTTTTTTTTCTAATCTCTTTCTTTAAATGCTATGAATGTCAAGCAAAAAACAACTAATACCCCTAACAACTCTGTCTAGTTCCTGCCCACGGCAAAATGGCTGAGCCAAAGCAGTAATTTAATTAAAGTGTGAAAATCATGTAATTCTTGTGAAGTATTAAAATTCCTTTTTTGTTTTGCTTTGCTTTGTTATAGTTGTCCAAGTACAAAGGGCTCAGTTTCCTGTGCTGTTATGCCCTTCTAGAGAATTTGAGTTTCTCATTCAGAAATTAAGGAATTCCCATTGCTTTTAATTGCCTGTCGGTTGATTTGACCGTGGTGAAGTTTGCATGGCTCTTCTAGTTTGCCTGGTGTTCCTCCATGGTAAAAACCTTTTCCTTTTAAACTGGCTGCTGGCAGAGAGGCAGGTGAGCAGCCCTGTGCTTTGCAGACACAAGCAGTCTTGTCAGCCCATCAGTCTCTTCTGTCACCTGGAGGTTGATGTCAGAGCAAGATATTCTCTGCTAAATGTGAATTCCTTCATTAGTTTTGTGGTCTGCCTCTAGGCCTGTAATTAGACCCCTCCTGATAACCAGCACACAACTGCACCCATTAATTAGCTCTTCATTTGAAGGCTTCTCTCTCCGTGTTTCCATCGTTGTCAGCTTACGGGAGGCTCAGCTACCTTCAGCTGCTGCTTGAATCCACTATCCACGTCAATCATCCCTCCCATAAAAACCCAACCCACAGGCTTGAGGAAGCCCTGAGCATCGTCGTGGACATGGGAAAACCACCTTATTTTCACACAGGGAAGCGCTGTGCTGGGTGAAGAGCCAATATCACATTGTGTGTGCTTTTGTGGGTGTCTCTGTAGTTATTCAATAGCTGCTTTATTTTTCCACAGAACATAGAAAAGAGCCAGGGCGCAGGCTCTGCTGTTTACCTGACAGATCAGTCAAAACAGGTTTCTGATTAAAGAGGCAGCGGTAGACACCCCAGTCTCTGCGGGCTGCTCCGCATTAGCGGATAATGGAAGCGTTTACTAACAGCCAAAGAAATTATTTATTAGGATATGAAACCTTTAATTTAGAAGGAAGGTTTCACATTCTCTTTTTTTTTTCTTTTCCTTATACTCCTACTCTGCAAAACGTAGCAAGGCCAAAAATTAATGCATTTGCACATCTATTTCTAAGCTATGTGGGTGTCTCTGAAAAGGTATGATTTTGAAGTAGAACAAATAATATACTGATAGCAAATCTTTGAACCAACAAGGTTTTAGAAACCCGAAGATCCAGATCAATCAAACTCAGTATATTACATCCTCTGCTCTGTTAGTTTTAGATTTAAACTGTTTTATAAATGTTGAAATTGCAACAAGAATTCCCAGCTGCCAAAAATGGCTGTCATGGAGCAGGGCAAAGTCACACCTGGGGGAAAATATGCTGGAAGCCGAGAGTTCACCTTTCTTTCTGCTCCCCTATCTGGTACAGCAGGTTTGTGTCTTATGGTATGTGTTTCATCATTCTGTGTGCATTTTGATGTAGACATTTGCCCCTGTTACCTAGACAGGAGGCTGACACAACAGAGTAAAGTCTTTCCTGACCCTGCCAAAGCTGATGAGAGAAGCACTTTGAATCTCATCATTTGTGAAATACACAATCATATTGAAACATTTAAGTAGCAAATGTTGACAAAGGTATGAAATGGTATAAATAGCTTTATTGTTTACAGAATATCCTCATTTGCAGTTGCTCCTAGTCTATTTGTACACACACAGATGTGCATTATGTGCCCAGTAGGAAAGGACACAAAGTCTTTTTTTCTTTCTTTTGCTTACTCTGGGGACAGAAGACGTGATCTCTGACATGCTGAAGAGCACAGAGCGAAAGGCAGATGTGGGGCTCACTCTGTCTCCTGATTTCTTCCTCCCCCAACTTCTGTTTTCACCCCGTTACAACTTCTTGTGCATCTTGGGCAAAACGTATTTTGTTGGTATGCTGCTGCAGGCACGGGAGCTCTTTCTTGCCTCCCCATTGGATCCTGTTGCTGTTTGCAAGAGGAGAAAACCTCTATGCAATTTAGAAGTTTGCTTCTGCCTCAGCTTGACCCTTTCCCCAGGCTCATCTGCCCTGCTGAGCCTCTGGAGATAATTCAGGTTCCCTAATAAACCCAGGGCCTGAACCGACATCCACTGAAACGAGAATAGCACCTGTAAAGTCACTGGGTGTTGGCTTAAAATAACAAATCAAAGAGATTTGATCCATCATTGTGCAGTGCTCCCCTTGCTCCCCTACAAAAGAAGCAGGTGGGCCCATCAGAATCCCCTATGGGGAAAAAAAGCTGGTTGATTTAAGACTTTTTGACCTTTACAGAGGCACAGATAGATGATACAGAAATCAAGGCAGATGATGTCTTTACAAGTCTTTTAGACACTGGACAGCCAGGTGCAAGTTAAGGCAGCCTTAATACTTCCTAGATTGAAACAGGGGGGCAAAACCTCCTCTCCTAGTCAGCACAGGACAGCAAGGGTGAATGCTTTCTGTGTGTCACACCTGACGTCTTTGTGTAGCTATGGGGTGAAATGGATCCTCGTGAATAAACAGACGTTGTCATTGTGGATTATTTTTAATTAGCAAAGCGTGGGCATGATCCCTCCAAAATTTCAGAATGTTCCGGTGAGTTTGTCTCATCTCATCTTTGATTTTTTTTTTTTCACTGAAGGGTATCATACACTATTTCTTTGCATCTGCTTTTGCAGATAGGATCAGTTGCAGAGGAAAATTTTTTCCTCTTCTACAGGTATTCAGCTTTAAACATGCTTCTACCGATGTTTAATTCTGCCATTTCAAAAATGCTAAAGTTTGCAGCTGTTTACTTTTAATTATCCTTGGAAAAATTTCAGTACAAGTAGCTCCTCCTTCCTAAATCTGTATCTGTGTATCTTCCCCTGTAATTTGTCCTCTCCACTCTAGAAAAAGCAATGAGTACTCATGTCTAAACCTGATAGGAGTGAGCAATCAGGTAGTGTTAATATTTGCAAGGGTAAGAAATGTAATTTATGGAGACAATTGAGACAAAATAAACGTGCCCTATGTAATTAGTGTAATAGCTGCATATCATCAAGTTTTCCTTGTGTATTATTATGACTGTGTTGATTAACCAGGTGTAGAAGGATTTGGAAAGACCGGAAAAAAGGTAGGGAATAAGAAGTAGGAGGCAATAGGAAGCGGAGAATGAAAATACGTGTGTGCCCAGCAAAAAGAGAACATTTCATCTCTTTCTTGGCAGTATAGGCTTCAGGACTGAAGTCTGACGGCAGCTGTTAGTTCCAAACAGGTAGGATTGATCTAAATTATGGTTTCTTGAGAGGGTAATTTTTTCTGGCGACAGTTTTTCTGCTTCCATTTGCTTAAAGGGGGAGGAGGATCTTGACCTTTTGAGCAGTGGCAGGCAGTTCTCAAAGATTTTCATCACTGTCGAGCTTGTTTTCCTACGATCCCTGGGAACAGAGGTATCTGCAAGCCGGCCTGATGGGCGCAGTTTGGCTGACAGCATGATGGGAAAGTTCAGACCTCTGGGAAGGAGATTACAGACTTCCTGCCAGAAGGGGGTAATTTTGTCACAGGTGCAGAGTACACCAAGTGTTACAGAGATGACAGAAAGTGTTGACACTGACATTTATTTCCCAGAGTTTGGTAGTTCAGCAGAGTGGAGTCTTGCAGAAGTCTGCAGGGGGAAAGCAAAGAAGATGTCACGTTGAACGACATCCCAAATTCTGTCCTGGCTCTCCTGCGAAAAGAGTAGGGCTACCTCCTTAATACCAGCTCTCTCTGGGTAGGAATGAATTTGCCTATGAGTAATTATGAAATTAAAACCCACAGCAGACCACAAATCCACGTGTGCCTCAAAGTTGTTAAATACGTTTCCCAAGGACACTATTTGGGGGTTTGCAGGTGACTGGGCCTCCGCGGAGGCCCACCTGAGCATGAGAGACATAACTCTCAAGATGAAACCTACTAATCACACGTGGAAGTTTATATTCAAAACTCACATAACTTCCACATTTGTTAAGAGCGTTACGAGTGGTGGGTAATGTGTTTCAGCCTGTGAAGTGGCCGACCAGGATTGTAGCTGTGTGTGTACGTGTGTACATGCACTTAGTGATAAACCCCTGCGAACGATTAGCAAGTTGTTGTGGTTTTAGGCTGATCCAGCAACTAAAACTCACACAGTCTCTCTTTCTCCAGTAAAGTAGAGAGGAGAGGGAAAAAAAACACCAAAGGGACTGAGGGTTGAGACAAGAACAGAGGGAGCACCCACCAACCATGGTCCTGGGCAAAACAGACAGGGCTTTCTCAAAGCAAAACAGTTTATTAATGATTACTTAGAAGGACAAAGGGAAACAAAACCAATTACTCAAGAGGACAGAAAGAAACAAAACCAGATCTTAAAACCGACACCTTCCCCCCCCCTTTCCTTTTCCTCCCGGCTCTACCTTCTCCCCCCAGCAGCACAGGGGGCAGGGACTGGGGGAGTGAAGGTCAGTTCATTCCGTGCTGTCACTGCTGCTTCTTTCTTAAAGGAGGAGGAGTCCTTACACCCTTTTCCCCTGTTCCAATGGATCCCCTACCCACGAGGAAAAATCCACAAACTTCTCCAGCGTGAGTCCAGCCCACTGGAAACAATCCTTCCCCACAGATTGCTCCGGTGTGGGCTTTACCACAGTCTCGGGTACTTAGGGAGCTGTAGCCACTTGCTCCAGCGTGGGTCGTCACGCAGACTCCAGATGCCTCTCTGCCTTGTCGTGCATCCCAACACGACCATCCTCAGGCTCAGGCATCTTCTCCCCACGGGCTGCGAGTGGGTCTCTGCTCCACTGAGGCCATCCTGGTTGCAGGGGGGCCGCCTGCTATCTCACCATCAGCCGCCGGGGAAACTCAGCTCCGGCACACCTCCTCCCGCTCCATCCTCACTGACCTGCTGTCGATGCGGCTGTTTCTCTCAGATCTCAGTCCTCTCCAGGTGAACTCAGCCCAGTGGGCACCCCGGGAGTGGGGTGCCCCCAAGTTCCCCAGCTGGCTCCGCTGCCGCCATTCTCCGTGGGCGGCGCTGGCCCGACGCAGGTAGCCGCCCGGCCGGGAGCCAGGGAGCGGGGGCAGTGCCCTCCTCCCTTCTCTGCTCGATCCTGGGCAAAGCACCTTTTCCGGTTCCCTTGTCCTGACTTAAATAGGGCAATGCGCAGAGGCGCCCTATTGGCTCAACCCCGAGGGGGATGGCAGTCTGATCTGGTGGCCAGAACTAAGCCTAACCCGGTTCCAAAACCGGGGAGGTCACAGGGAGCAAAACCCCTCTCCTGCCACCAGAACCACCCCCCCCCCCACATCAAACCATGACACAAGTGCTTTCAGGTTTCCATCACACAAGATTTAAGTACGTTATTTGTTCACGCAGAAATTATAGTATATAAAAAGTCTCACTCTCGTCTCAAACTGCTTCATTAGTGCTCGCCCTTAGGTTGAAGTGTAAGAACTTAAGGCTTCCACCTCTGCCTGAATTGTAGGTGCAAGTTTTTATGATAAAATGGTCTCTGAAAAAAAACAAAAAAAAGAAAACAAACACAGAGGGGGTGGTTTTTTGCTCTTGGGTAGATCTTTTTCCTAGATAAATTACAATAATTTTAACTGCCTGTTCTGTGCAGTAGCGAGGATTTTAATGATGATATGTCTGTACAGTTCTTGTCTAGTTAATGAAACATGTAGCATATTTAGATTTAAATCAAATCTCAAGTTAGGCTTCTGTTCTCAGTTGTTTATGGTGGATTTTATGTCTTTTTTTTTGTGTGTTGCTTTTTCAAGCATTATGCTGTTACTGCATTTTAGTAGCTATATAGATTTGTCTTTGTGATACTACGATGTCCCTCACTATGAAATATGTGCTATACTACTCATTTCCTATCCCTCACATCATCGACAAGCAGGTTTTTAAGCAAGATTTTGTATATATTTGGCAAAATATATACATTCAACAAAACTCTCATGTACAGCTTGAGAGTGTGTACTCACGCAAATTCAGGTTCATCACCTTTTTCCATTTAGTGTCATTTTTTTTATATCTGGCCTTGATTCAACAAAGCACTCAGGAATTCACTTAAATGTAAACTCATGAGTACTTAAGTATAGTCAGGTGCATTTCTAACTGTTTTGCATTGCTAAGCCCGTAACGCTTACAGTGTCTTCATGCTTTTTGGGTAAAATCAGTCCTAACCGCATTGTCTGCTGTACCTCCACATCACACCACAGCACTTCACACACGATACACATACAGCTGCATCTCCATGAAAAGCAAAAAAATAACCCCTGAACTTGGTTAAATGGAGGGACATTGTCCAACAGAAGGAATTCCATTACAACCTGTTTTTTGCTGGGCACCCAGAATCTGTACATTATTCCCTTCTGACCTAGCACAGCTCATAGCAAGCGGTGCTCCACAGCATTTCTCCTGGCATTTCAAGGCAGGGCTTCCCAAACAGCATCCCATCCTCACAGCCATCTCCTCAGCATTTGAGAGGAGTCGGGATCTGCCATTCCTCCTCCATACCATTGCTGTTATTGCTATGTTTGTCCCCTAAATAACCCCACACGGGACATATGACAGTCCATTACTGTTCATAGTGTTATTGTAGAATCACATCTACCAAAAAATACTGCCCCAAGCAAAATATTACAGATAATTTAGTCCTGTCCTTCAGGAAGGCGCATGCTGGGGTTAATGAAAGTTTGACTTAGTAAATGTGAACGGACCCCATTGTTTGTACTGCTTTAAATGGTATTTTGCATTCTCATTTAGCTAATTTTCTTAATGAAAACAAGAGTGGTTTTCTTATTCGTTTTGTCCCCCAGATGAACTGCTTTCATTGAGGACACAGCCCCGACAGGGGTCATTGTCAGGCAACCTAGGGAAACCGATGCTGATGCCAGAAGGGTGGTCAAAGCACGGCTGCAAACCATCAGAATTGCCCTTGCTGTCCTCTACCCCAGTCCCTGAGAAGGGGTGGGCAAAAAAGGCTGGAAGGGCTGACCGTTGCCACTCCCACAGGAAACCCCTGCACACACAACCACGTAGTTATGGCCTGCTGGTGTCCTCTGCCATCTTCACAAAGGGGAAAGGTGCAGAGTCAAGATCTCAGGATTTCTAGGGTGCTCCCTGGGGGGCCAAGAGTTGCTCTGAGTGGAAATGCTGAGAGGTTTACAGCTGTGGGAGCTATCAAAATATCATGTCCCACTCTAGGAGACCATTTAATTTTGCTGGCCCACACTACAAGAAAGCAAACTTAGACGTGTAGAACAAGTGAGTATAGTGCTTTCTGCGCTATCATCCACTTGCACGTTGTCTTGAAGGCTGCCAGTCTCAGGGCCAAAGTCAGGTTCCACCATAAAGCAACAGGCGTAAGAGACTCAGAGCAGGCAGAGATTTTTCTCTAATTAGCGCCATGTAGCACAGACAGACAGGCAGACATATAACAAACACTTCCAGCAAGCCACGAGCACTACTTCCAGCATTAACTATCTTTGTTTCGACCGAATTACAGCCAAATGAACGAACGCAGACGGCACCCATGTCCAGCCAGCAGCCTTGCTGCTGTCTACCTGGGTTGTTAGTCTTCATTTCACCGGGAAAAACAACCAGCAGACACCTATTACACACGCTTATAATTTAATAACTGAATGTTATAAATCTAGGCACTGCTATGCAAGTCCACCACATATACTGAGCCGCGCACCTCAGGGTCGACCCTGGCCCATGTGTGTTTAGAAGAGGGAGACGTTTCTCATACAGAGAAGACCTTATTAACCCACCTCGACTTATTTTCCATGCCGTATCAAGACATAGCATTAGGTTTGTTTCACTGCCATGGGATTTTCCACGCAGAACGTGTGGTTTGCCAAATGGTGTCGCGAGTTCGAAATGCCTTCAGAAACACGCGACACACACTGCTGCCACGGAAACGGATGCAAGAGGGCAACACGCAACGGGGCGGCCTTATCGACCCCGAGCTCCTGTTAGGGGAACAAGGGCAAAGTTACTTCCACCCGACTTTTTCGTGTCTCGCTTGTCTTTTTTCCTTGGCGCGGACATCATAGAGGCATAGAATGGCATAGGCTGGAAAGGACCTCAGAGATCATCTAATCCAACCTCCCTGTCATGGGCAGGGACGCCTCTCAACTAGATCAGGCTACTCAAGGCTCCGTCCAACCTGGCCTTGAACACCTCCAGGGATGGGGCATCAACAACTTCTCTGGGCAATTTATTCCAAAGTCTTACCACCCTCGTACTGAAGAATTTCTTCCTAAGATCTAATCTAAACATCCATTTTTAAAGTAGTTTTGAGGGCTTCTGGAAAGGATGGTGGGGGGGAGGGGGAGGGGGGGGATGCGTGTTCTGAAATGAAGGAGAACGCCCCCATTTTGTGAGGTTCGGTCGGCTTGTTGGGTGATCTCCAGCTTCTCCTTTGGACCTCCACTTTTGAAACGTCAGGTGACGGCACCGAGGCGTCACACGTTGATGTCACCCCCCACACACACCTTCCCGCAGCCACCCCACTGAAATCACGAGAGACAAAACCACCCCGCCCCCTCCCCCCCCGAGTCCGAGAGGGCGGGGGGGATCCGCGCTCCCTCCCTCCCCCGCCCCCCCCCCCCACCGCGGCGGGCGGACGGGCGGGGCGGCGCCCGTTGCGCAGCGCGGGCGGCGGCGGCTCCGCGCGGCGGCCGCCCGCTGCGCGCCGCCCCGCGCCGCCGGGCGCGGCCATTGGCTTGGCGGCGGCACGTGGCGGCGGGCGCCGTCTCCCCTCCCGCCGCCGCCGCCGCCGCCGCCGCCGCCCGTGCGCCGGGCAGTGATAGGCCGGGCTGGTGCGCAGGCAATTTATCATCCTGGTCTCCCGCGGAGGCAGGGAGCGCGCCTGTCACCAGTATTGATTTCAGAGGATGGACTAAATTTCCTACGATTTCCATTAAGAATTAAGGGGGGGGGGGGAGAGGAGAGGGGAGGAAAAAAAAAAAAAAAGCTATAAGCACGCAGGGTAGCCAGGCAGACATGGATATGAGATGGCACTGTGAAAACTCTCAGGTAGCTTCTTCTCTCACAGCCGATGCAGAGCACAGGCGAAGCACTGCAGCATGCAGGGTTTAAGATACCATTAGTCTGACAGCAAGGAGGAGGAAAAAAGGGGGGAAAAAAAAAAAAAAAAGGCATTTGCACCGATTACTGAAAATGACTTTTTTTTTTTTTATAAATTAGAATATGTCTCCTTGGAGATTGCATGTCATTAATATTAAGAGCAAATTTCTGCACGATATCTGTTTTAAATATAGAAAAGCTTTTAAATTGTTTTTGTTGGTTTGTTTTTTTTTTTTTTCTGCTCCAAGAAAATAACGCTTTGATACCCAGAGCATGGATGCTTCTGTTTTTTCTCTTCTGCTTTTTTAAACAATAGAGATGGTTTTTAGCATGTTTGCTACAAATGAGTCGAAAGGAAAGGAAAGGAAAATTGAGAAGAATCAAATAAAAGCATGAATAAAAACTGCTTCAAATAATTGCCAGGCTGCTTTCTTTTTAATAATCTAGCAATTATTTTGGCTTAAATGATGCTTAAACCCTGACCATGCATGCTTTTCATTTTGGCTCTGAAGACGCGTGTATGTGTGTGTGTACGTATGTGTGTATTTGTTTTGATTTGATTTTTTTTCAGTGAACGTTTGCACAACTGGAATTCCTGTGAGTTATATGCATGTTTTGATGAGAAAAATTGCTTACAAATGAATGTCTGTATCTGATTGACTAATATTTCATGATATATAATGCAAAGTAGCTTCATTTCTAAATGAGTTTGTTCTGATCTTTTGGGGGAGGGTAAATCGCTGCATGTTTATGACAATGAAAGTGTTCGTGTGTTTTTTACAGATTAATTATTTATTTGCTGGTTTCTAACACCGGAGAGAAAGGCTTTTCGTTCATTTATTTATTTATTTGTTTTTTAAATAACAAACCTCCAAGGCATCTAATTTAAAAGAGCATCTGTTACAAATTTTTCCGTATTACCTGAAAACAAGCAGAAAGGTATGTGTGTGTGTGTGTGTGAGAGCGCTCAGCTCCTTTGGGGAGGTGCGTGATCTTTTCTCACTCCTTATTCTCCCCAAGAAGAGTTAAAATGCCGTGGCACTATCGCGCCTATGTGCACCATGGGAATTCTGCTGGCAAAAACCAGGGCTGGCACCAGGTGGGACGGTCATATCGCGATAGTGAGCAAAGACAAACATGAGGATGAGGGCTGCCAAAAGAGGTAAAGAGGCTTTTGAAGAGAGGAAGCAGCAGCTTCTATCTGTACATAGATGTTTTAATTTTTCCCTCATTAGGTAGAGAGTAAAGGAGAAAAGCTGTTCTGATACATTGTTTTCTTTAAAATGAATCAGAGGATAATAAAGTGAGGGAGCCAGCTGTTGAGATTTATCCCAGTTTACAGGTTGTAACCACTGTGTTGAGAGGGCTTATGGTTTGGGGGGGCATTTCTCATGGTTGTGAAAAGGTTACCTGCTGCATTGGATCTGAGCTGTCTTAATTTTTTTTTACTGCAGTTGTGGGGCTGAGGATCAAAACTTTGTGCCTTTGGTGTACCGAGTATGTTGTATAATCCTACTTGTATGTGTTAGCTGAGCTTCCTCAGAGTTCTGCCATTAAGCCTTTTTTTAATTATATGCATTTAAATCTCTTAATATGCAACTCTGTGAAGCAGCTCTTCTCTTATTGCTCTGGGCTAATCCATACCTGGTTTTGCTCTTCCCATAGCATCTTTCCGTAGCATCATATTGGGAGATCTTATAGCAGCCCTCCAGTACCTAAAGAGGCCCTACAAGAAAGCTGGAGAGGGACTTTTCGCAAGGGTGTGTAGTGACAGGACAAGGGGTAATGGCTTTAAACTGAAAGAGAGAAACTTTAAACTGAAAGAGATTTCCATTAGATCTAAGGAAGAAATTCTTCACTCAAGAGGGTGGTGAGGCACTGGAACAGGTTGCCCAGACAAGTTGTGGATGCCCCATCCCTGGAAGTGTTCAAAGCCAGGTTGGAGGAGGCTTTTGAGCAACCTGGTCTAGTGGAAGGTGTCCCTGCCCATGGCTGGGGGATTGGAACTAGGTGGTCTTTAAGGTCCCTTCCAATCCAAACCATTCTATGATTCTATGATCTTACCCCCTGAAAAAATATTCTGGGTGGTTGTTAGAGTTTTCCCATGCAAATGGCTTTGGCCTGTTGGTATCTGAGGCCGCTGTTCAAGTTCAGGCTGAAAACTTTGTGAATTGAGTTTGTCATTCCCAGCTCTGTTCCTAATAGTCTTCCACATCACCTAGGCATCATATATAATTTGACACAGCTGACAGCATCTACTTAGAAGAAGCTTAGGGCTGAGCCAGAATGGAAATTGAATTGCCTCTCGACTCCCTAATATTAATGATCCTTCTAGGTCAGCACAGGAGTAATTGCCAGTGCAGCCTGAGGAATTGTCCATTAAACCTGCCTGGATGGTAGCTCACCTGTGGAGATATGCATCCGGATAACGTCTACAAAATGAAATCCATTTGCTTAATATAAGGTCTACTAGAGTTATGAATATCTCAAAAGCCAAGTTTAATATCAAGTGATTTTTTCTGATATTTTAAGATTGATTATAAGGCTAGGCGTGTTTGCCTTAGATGTATCTGAAAGAAGTACACACAAAAATCTAGTTGGTGGTTCCATCTTGAAGGGGAAGCGTGTATTTCTGTAAAGGTATGGTTTGATCTAAAACCTTGTTGCATAAAGCAAGAGAAGAAAAGTTCATGTTGTCCATGTTCTTTAGTCCTTGAGATATCTGCGCATTTAAAATAGCCCATTAATCAGTCAAAGTTTGTATACACCAGGGCAACCTGATGAGGTGGGCAGCTGGACCTTTAAATCCAAAATCAATATTCAACAGGAATTCAGAGGAGACAAACAGCCTAAGGACAATGTTTAAAAACTCAACTGTGCTTTATGTCTTGGAGTAATGCTGATTTAGCAAGAAATCCCAGTCACAGTGCGAGAGGATTTATTTTTTGACCTTGTGCATTTGAGATGGCATAAAAAGTTAAGAGTTGTCAGCACAGCTTTACTGCGAGGAGGAAACGCAGAAGAGGTTTAGCCATCTCCCATTGCCATTATGAAAGGTACCCGCGTGGAGTACCAGAGAACAGAGGTGCACACAAAAGATCCAAATACCAATGCTTCGAAATAAAAACTACATTCTTTTGAACTTGCTTCTGTGATAGGTAGATGATTTAATGAAAATACAATCATGATGGTCGTTTGATGACATAAGTGAGGGTGCGATCTAACCTGCTGCAATCCAAATGAGAAATATCGTCTAGGAGATCTTGGACCTCTGCTTGTTCATCTGTCCTCTGTCTCTTCACAGCTACTGAAAATTGTGATGTTTACACAACGGCCGTGTAAACTATAGCAGCTCCATATAATAAAAGGATTCTTATCATAAAAGGATTCTTCTTATCATAGAAGGCTCCAGGATGATCTTATTGCAGCTTTGCAGTACTTAAAGGGGGCCTACAGGAAAGCTGGAGAGGGACTTTTACAAGGGCATGTAGTGATAGGACAAGGGGCAATGGCTTTAAACTGAAAGAGGGCAGATTTAGACTAGATATAAGGAAGAAATTTTTCACTCTGAGGTGAGTGAGGCAGTGGAACAGGTTGCCCAGAGAAGTTGTAGATGCCCCATCCCTGGAGGTGTTCAGGGCCAGGTTGGATGAGGCTTTGGGCAACCTGGTGTAGTGGAGGGTTTCTCTGCCCATGGCAGAGGGGTTGGAACTAGATGATCTTCAAGGTCCCTTCCAACTCAAACCATTCTATGATTCTATGATTTCTCACTCTGCTAACACCCTTCTGCCTTGGGTCACCCATTACCACTGCTTAGAGCTGTTGTTTCCTCTCCTTAGAGCTCTTTATGTCTTCGCACCATTAGAGATGGTGTCATGGCTTGGTTGGGTTGTGTGCATATAAAGAAATCATCAAGATAAATAGTTAAAGAAAACATCAAATTCAATCTTAGCCAAGAAGAAACTTGATGGTTGGTTGATTACTTGATAAACAGTAAATGGTTTTCGTAACTTTTTGGTTGACATTTTCAATAGCCTGGAATATTTTGTCAGTATTTTTAGTTGTATATATTAATATAAGGTTTAGTCATTCATTTGTTTCATGTTACTAATTCTTATGAATTAGCGAAGTTTTTTTCAGCAACTAACAGATCAGCTTTTCTGACATAAAAAGTAATTTATGCTTGGTTTGCCCGTTCAGCTAGTAGTAACTTTGGATTTCTGGCTCTATTGTTCTCACTTTGTTTTTACATTTCTGACATGGTTTCTCAATCCATAGGGTGCTTTGTCTTCCTCTTGCAAGCTGCTCTAAGCAGCAGATCCAGGAAGAGTCTGACAAAAGCACGAGAGGTTGCTTTTGTGGGGTGGCTTGAATGAATACAGTTTCTTGATGTGCTTTTCTACATTGCCTCACTCTTCTTATCTTTGTCTACATCTGAATTGTACTTTATTTTTCCCTGTGGGATGCATAATTAGATTTAGCTATATAGTCACACGCAGTTAAGTAGGGCTAATCCTTTTTTTCAGATCATATCTTGCAATTCCTTTCGGGTGAAACTTCAGGTAATGCCGCCAATCTAAGTACCATATCGAGATGAGACAGAGTAGGGGCCAAGGGCAAAACTTGCAGTCAATGGCTTTTTGAAAGGGTGTGGAGTGACTGTACGTCAACAGCCAGCCAACAAAAGCCTTGCAGTTATTTGTCCGTAGTTCCTCCAAAGAAATACCTGTTGGGACTGTTTCTGTGCAGCCCATGTGCTGTGGCTGGTTCGGTTTTGATGGGATGCTGCAAAGGAGGTCAAATTCTTGTTCTGTGCTCATACATCCATGTTGCTACTAGCAAGATATACTGCTTATTTTTGTCTGCTCATGCATTAGACTGCATAAGGGAAAAATTCGTGTGCAATCTTTAAAAAAAGCTGGAAAGGCCATGAATTAGAAAGTATGTTTCATATGTGCAGGAAGTCTGGGCATTGTGGACACACAGGTTAGTCCTGTGCAGCAGTGTGGGTCCGTTTCCAAAAAAGGTGGATTTAGGGTGAAATTCTACCATTCTTAAGATCAGTGAAAATTTTGTCACTGACTTTAATGTCATTCACATGTTATCCTTGGCAGAAGTCTGAACAGCACAGAGTTTGAAGTCCAAAGCAGGTAAGGACATGTGAATTGATTTTTAAACCTAGCTATCTCTTGGTTGATTGTTCCTAAAAGTGTATAATAAATGAAGTGAAAAATGAGCAAGATGCTATTTTCACCAAAATGATTAGTTTTAAATTTCATCTCAGGATCTAAATGGTTACTTGCCAGTGAAGAGCTGGGAAGCTTTCAGATGGTACAGCATTGCTCACGCTCATAGCCTGTAACATCCAGGACCTTCGAACACCTTCTGGTTTGAGTCTGGCCATATGTTTTTGACACAAATCCAGAAGTGAGTATAGTAAGTTGCGGGCTTTAGCACAGAGTAAACTGCATTTCTTGGTCACAATAATGTTAGTGCCTTGTTGGCTGGTTTGTCTAAATTGGCTGTGGTATGGCTGCAAACCAATAAAAACGAAACTAGATGAAGTAACGACTTAAAGTATTTTTTTTAGGCTTCCACAAGTTTTGTATTTTTTTTTTTTACTTTTTTGTAGTTCCTCTGATTTCTTTTATTCCCTTTCCTATCTATTTTCATAGCTCCCTTGCCAGTTCACTCTCATTGTGAAGGCTACACCATCATGTACGCTGTTATATTATTCCGTAGTGGAGGCTGGGGGAGATGCTTTGCTTTTCTGTGCTGTTGTTTAGTGCTGTTTCACCTTAGTGATTCAGGGGTTTTGTTGGATTTTCAGAATTTGTCGATGAGGTTATTTGAACTGTCAACCAAAATCAGTAAGTTAGCAAAGTTTGTGAGCAAGTTCACTCTCGGGAAAAGGGTGGTTAGAGTCCAGGGCTGTGTGTCTGCACTGTGACCGTTCCCAACGTTTACGGCTCCCTCAAAGCAGGATATGCACTTGGGGCACAACTGCATTGAAGAAGTGGAGAATGCCTTTGGTTTTCACCTGTTTTATCTTGCATGACCAAAGGGTCTTTAAGAAATGTGTTGCCCAGACAGTACATAGAAAATGAGCAGATGTACATTATTTGAGTATGTTGTACAGTAGAAACAAAAATGAAGTTAACATGGTTTTTAGGAGTAAATCAAATTTATGAGTTCCTCATTTATGTTGCAGTTGCTTAGTAACATGGATATGACAGCCAATGAAAAGTCAGAATTTTACTTTACATATAACACAGGCATATTAAATACTGATGTTTAAATGTCAGTGATGCACCAAAGACAGGGGAGCTGAGGAATGGAGTACCATGGAGTTTGACAAAGAACAAACCTCCGTCACCTTTTAGAGCAGTGAGGTGGCAGTGAGGAGTGAGTGGAGACCACTCAGCCAAAATCACAGTGAGCCAGTAAAGAATCCCCTCCAGTAAGCTCCACTCCCAAATGCAAATATGTTCAGTGAGGTTGAGGTCAACGTCAACCACCGTATCCTGGGCAAACTCACTTCCCCTGGCCCGTGCCAGCTTCACAGCAGTTTGCAAAGCCAAGCTAAAAATGTGAGCCTGTGATTTCATAGAGGATGTCCATCTGCACCGAACAGCCTGAGCAGCCCCGGGCCCTCACCGACAACTGCGTCTGCGGAACTGCCGCATCCCACATGAACAGCGGCCACCGATTTCAGCACACGTTGCATCAGTGCCAGAAATAACTCTCCTCTCGTCCTAAGCATAAAGGGCACAACACTAGGGGACTGCACCCTTGTTTGGATTTAGGCTTAGCCCCGAGAAACGCAGTTCGCATCCTTTAAATGGGTTTAAACTCAGCCTGGCCCAGTGAGGGATCTCCGCAGGAGTCCCCTGGCACATTCAGTGCATGTTGGATTATGGTCGCCTTGTTGAGTTTTGGTTAGAAAGAGACTTGACAGGAGAGCCTTTCTGTTGCTTTTCTTTCTATTTATTGAAGTTATTCTAGCTAGCTTAACAGACAGTAAGATGTTTCTGCTACCTCTTGCAAGGGTCAGGGCACATGAAACGGCTAAGAGAGCATCAGCGTAATTTGTTTCTTTCTACCTGTATCTTAAGTGCCACATTGCCAGTTGCACGATTTATACCTAGAGGCATAACAAAGTAAGACCCCACGCTTTTCCATAAGCTACACTGACAATTGTCCCCTTTACCAGCCCTCACCCTTCCCTTTGCAGATTTACCTGTGCAGAAAATTTCTGTCACTACGTAATTCCGCTTTCTACTGGGGATACCTAGGGAATAGCGTAAGCAAAGTGGTAGCAGAGACGTCTGAAAAGGCTGCAAAGGCGACCTTTGCAAAGTACTCCTTCAGGGTTACTGGTGATGATGTGTGAGGCTTTCTGCCTCAATACAGATTGACATTCAAATCTCACTGGTTTTGTGCAGCAAACGGTTACAAAGGAAATAATAGCAGCTTTTAAGCCCACAGGAATATATCTGTCACTTTGTCTAATCTTTGTTTTCTGGCAGTCTAAAATAGGCGACTGAGATGGTCAACCTAGTCTTTGAAAAGTCTGAGACAGTTTTCTTGCGTTCAAACTGTCTGTAATATCTGTCCCCCATTGCTATATAGGTGATTTATCTGCACTAGGAAAGAGAAGCATCTTTTATGACAGTGGGATCGTTCTTCCAGTGTGCAGCCACTGCAGGACGAGGAGCTTTGGCAGCTGATCCATGACCCTTGCTCCTGCCTTGCATTGTGCCAAGACTGACTTGACTGTTCTAGTAGACTTTGTGCTGTTCTTTTTAGAACCTGGTATCCAGACAGCTTCAGGGATTAAAGTCAGCTTTTAAACTGCAGGTATTGTTGTATGTCGAAATCAAGCAACTGAAAGTAATCTGGTTAAATGATCTAAAAATACTGTGGGAAGTGACTAATTCCCATTGAAAGCCCACCTCAACTGTAATTCATTTCATTTCCAAGAGAAGATTCTCATTTGCTTACGGTTAATTAGACAGAACCATCTGAGATTACTAAATAATATGATGACCTCAGAAAATAACGTTACTCCCCTTGAATGAACTATAAGCAGCTTCAGTTGTTTATGAGACTATAAGTGCCTGTACTTCTGATGAGCTATAGTGAGAAAAATGGAAAGACGTTGCCTTAGCCATGTTGATAACTGGAGTAACAACAGGCGAAGCTGTGAAGAATGTTGGTTAAACAATGTTCTCTCACAATGTGGAAACCAGCGTTAATCAGAGCCTGACTAGAGCCTGCATCTCTTTTAGTGCAGCACATGCAGATGGGTGAGGGCTTGGTGGTGTGAGTCCTGGGCTTTCTGGCCCAACTTCCTTGCCAGATCGGTTTGTGAGTGCAGAATTGCCTGTATTTCTTAGCTTGAATGTAGAAACTCCTGCTCCTTCATCTGTTTCTGGAAACTTCACGTTCCTCATTCATTTACGAATATGCGATGTAATTTATAGGTTTTAAATGAATTTGAGGATCCAAGCAAGAATTGAGCAAAACAGTTATTAATCACACTATTCTGGCATTTAGGAGAAAGTTTGAGTCACTGTTTAACTAACCTACATTCAATTCATGGTGCGCTTTGCAAACTGTCTTTTATTTCACATTGTCTTATAGTAAAACTTTAATGCCCTTTTTTTCAGATATTAAAATTTTCCCGTGAATATTCTCTATCAGGCTTTTGCTCCAGTACAAGTGTCCCAGAACAGGACATCTTTCTAATAGAGAACATTAAGAATGACAAATAAATTGTGTCGTGAGTTGAAATTATTGTGAACATTAAAGTTGACAGTTTAATAACTTAATCTGTTAGAAAATATGTAATCATAGAATTGTTTAGGTTGGAAGAGACCTTGAAGATCATCGAGTCCAATGGTTAGCCTAACATTGCCAAGTCCCTAAGCACCACATCTACATGTCTTTTAAATACAGTCAGGATGGTGACTCAACCACTTCCCTGGGCAACCTGTTCCAATGCTTGACAACTCTTTTGGTGAAATATCTTAATATCCAATTTAAACCTCATGCTATTTCTTGCATTTTCGAGGTTCCATTTGAGTTACTGTCCAGATTCAGTGTTTTGATTGTATGTGTATGACCTGAAATAGGTCAATGATTCAGTAAGTTACTTCTTTGGAGTTGGGTGGACTTTTTCCTCCAGAGATAGTTTTGAAGTGTGGAGGTGGCATTTGTTCCTCCTGTGAATGGTTTTACATGGATGTATGCTCAATTGTATTAGTGCCGATAACTGGGAGGGGCAAGGATATTCTTGGAAGAAAGGAAAGGCGGGAATATCCTGTGTCCCTTGCAAAATAATTGGGAATGGGAGTTAAGGAAACCACTGCATGTTCTAGGTGTACTGAGTTTTGTCTCCGAGTGCTTTCAGAGAGTGATCCTGCAAGTTAGACATTGCTACCAAATATGATCATGAGACCTGTGGTAATCAGTGAGGTCAGCAGTCCAAAAAAGTTTGTTGTTTGGCTTTTTTTTTTTTGTCTTTGTAAATTCATGTAGACCTAATGGAAGTGTTAGTAACTGCATAAGTTGCTGGATCTGATTTCCATGTGAGCTGTTCTGGCTCTGAAATACTGGAAAGGATGCTTCGCTCAGCAGGCACTCTCAGCCTCCAAAAAAAAGAAGAGGAGTTTCAGTGGGGAATGCCACCGGAGCACATGCACAGGGATGGCCTCTGCAACCAAACCAACCTCCTTGTGCTGGTGGCCTGATTTTGGGCCATAAGGCACGGTGTGTGTGCCCAATCCACGATCTCTCTGGCTGAGGGAGCTGTCCCGGTCTGGATGCTCAACGGAGCACAACGCTGGCTTCATTCCAAGGATCTCTAGTTTTATTGGATTGTCTATACATGCAGGTGGCTGACTGACTACCAGATACATTTTAAGAGTTGAGATTGTAGTCTTTATCAGGGAAGTTTTGTTTATCTTGCACTGCAGAGGTCAAATCAGGGCAAACAGCGACTCTTTACCATCAATTTTGTGCCAATTAAAATCTCAAAATAAGAGTCTTGTAACTGTCTCTGCTGCTTTTGGTAGTGCAGACTCCTTTTTTAACCTCATTTGCAGTGGAAGACTGAGTGTTACTCTCATATTTCAGTACCAGCACGCCCCTGAAATGTCTGAGAGCAATACTTGCTTCTTATATCTGTTGTTTCTTTCTGGCTGAAAATTCAGCTGAGCATCATCGCAGCTGTCTCTGCTCCATACCTGATCCTCTGGAACTGTACATTGGGCAGTAGCTCACATGCAGTAGTCCCACTTAGAGCCATATCGGTACGAAGGGGAAGGGATCTCAGTACAAGAGCTGTCCTTCAGTATATTTTTAAAACAAAGTGGCCAATACGCTATAAACTGGGATCTTGCAAGCATGCCTGCTTCCCAAGGGTTATTCAGAACAACAAAGTGAAAAGTCTGAAAGGGTTCGTCCCTCAGCAGGTACTTTGAATTTTGCATGCAGCCACAGAGAGTTATAAATTAGCCTTGTGGGGACAGCTAATTGGCAGCTTCTCCTTCAAAACAGACCCTTTTGTGGGGTGAGTGTGTGTGTGTGTATTTTCATACTCAGGCAGAGTTGTGAAAATGCTTGATATGTAATCTCCCCGTTTTTTCCGCAGTGATTCAACTGTGGAGAATGGCTTATGTGTTAAAGAATGACCATAGAGCCCTCAGCCTTGATGCAAAGGGAAAGATTGTATTTGAGTAATCTGATTTCATAGAATCATAGAATCGTTTGGGTTAGAAGAGACTTTGAAGATCATCGAGTCCAACCATTAACCTAACACTGCCAAGTCCACCACTTAACCAGGTCCCTAAGCACCATGTTTACACCTCTTTTAAACACCTCCAGGGATGGTGACTCCACCACTTCCCTGGGCAACCTGTTCCAATGCTTGACAACCCTTTCAGTGAATAAATTTTTCCTAATATCCAATCTAAACCTGCCATGATGCAACTTGAGGCCATTTCCTCTTGTCTTATCGCTTGTTACTTGGGAGAAGAGACCAACACCCACCTCACTACAACCTCCTTTCAGGTAGTTGTAGAGAGCGAGAAGGTCTCCTCTCAGCCTCCTTTTCTCCAGGCTAAACAACCCCAGTTCCCTCAGCTGCTCCTGATGACTCTTGTGCTCTAGACCCTTCACCAGCTTCGTTGCCCTTCTTTGGACACGCTCCAGCACCTCAGTGTATTTCTTGTAGTGAGGGGCCCAAAACTGAACACAGTATTCGAGGTGTGGCCTCACCAGTGCTGAGTACAGGGGCACAATCACTTCCCTATTCCTCCTGGCACACTGTTTCTCATACAGGCAGAGACTATTCTTTGAACAGACATGCTACCCCTAACTTGAGGCTGTTGACGCTGTCCTCAAGAGCACTCCATAAAACAGGGCAGTAAACACTGATTAATGTCTTAGAAGTGGTGGAAGACAGGATTAAATAAATTGCAAAAAATTATATTTTTATGTGTATCAGTGATTGGGAAACCAGTCTTGAAAACTCCTGTAGCCCCTTTAAAAAAAAAGCAATCTAAGAAGAACAGGGCATCTTAACGTTTCAGAAAGGGAAGAGAAATCTCTTCAGAGACTTCACCGTTTATCCTTATGGTATTCTGAGACATGAGGAGGATAGACGAATACCACTGCCAGAGAAGCAAGGGTAACACATGGCTGCACAGAGAGAGGATTCAGGCTGCAGAAGGCAACAGAGAAGTTTTGTTTTCTTCTTATTCTATGTTTATGAAATTCCACCAAGCCCTGAATAGAGGGTCGATGCAGGCAGGATTTGACCCCGTGGATTACAGCACACCTTCCTTGAGGATTACTGTTCATATCACAGTGAGATTTACCAAAATGCAGGATTAAACAGATAAGCAGTTGGTGGCAATCTGGAAGGTACAGAAGTTGTGTGTTTGTCCCCAGGAAGGGCTGTAGTGATGCTGGAGAAGATTGTTAAGTACGATTTGCGTTTTCCCAAAGCTATGACAAGAAAGAACATAAGCAGTTTTGAACTGGGCTGGTTTGGGGAGGAGTGAAAGCAGCCTGCAGAAACTGGTGAATAGCTGAATACGCAGCTGAGTGATGCCGAAGTTCACCAGAGAAGACAGAGGCAGGACACTGTGGGATGGTTTCAGCTGATGTTCATGATATTCCTGGCATGTCTTGGTCAGGTGCTGACAGGTCTCTGTTGTGCTGCTGGAAGCAGTCAGCAAAGTTGGCCGATGGGGTATTTCACAGAAGGGAAGATTCCTGCCTGTGAATAAACAGGCAGCAGAAGAGGCCAGCTTGCTACCACAGCTGAGTGTGGAAAAGCATGAGGAATATCAAGCTCAAAATAAAGCAGCTGAGATCCAAAGTTTCCACCATCAAGACATCTATTCACTGAAAAGATGAAACCACTGAAAAGTGTTTTCTCGTCTCTGTATACGTATTTCAGCCAACCTTTAGAAGATACATTAGAAATCATTTTCAGTAGGCAGCTTTGGAGATGCATCAATTGGAGAGATTACATTGGGAGAGAGAGTTGGGGATCTTAAAATGAAGTCAGGTTTTAGCCATGTTTTTGCCAGAACCAGTATCCTTTCCACTTTGCTCACCCAATTAGGAGCTATTTGTATTAAACGTGAAAATTGTGTTGTAGAACCTGAAATGTGCAGCTCAGCTGTTGGAGCCCTTAATTTCATAAAGCCTATTTTCCATTTCAAAAGTAGCATTTTAAAGGAAATGGTTACTGGGACATGTCTAGTTTAGCAGGCTCTTAAAATTTTTTGAATATATGACGGGGTTTTTTGTGGAAAAAAAAAGAAAGGGCCTGCAAAGCTTATCGCTGTGGGGATTGAGTTTTATGGATATGAAGCAGGATAGCAAGTTGGAATCATTGCCAAAGGTCTGTGATATTCTCTCATTAAAGAGCACTAAAGTGTTACATGAAATGGAAGAGGCTGGAACAGGATGAGGTCTGAGCCAGTTTTGCTGCAGGCTGTCACCTGCAAACAGATTTATGGTCAAGAGAACTTATGTGAACTGTATGTCTGTGAGAGTACCTGGGGGAGATCACATTTTGAGGTGTGTGTTGGTAAGATGGTCAGGCGCAACGCCACAAGAAAGCAGCTACCAGAAAGAGGAGTGGGTGTTCACACATGTTCTGGCATCGGCCTCTGTGCTAAAACAGCAGCAGGATTGGGAGTTAAACTGGTGCAGGCTGGAGAGCTCCTCCAGCACGGAGAAGAAAACCTTTTTTCTTTTTTCTCCCCCTACCCTGCTACTTGACGAAGTTGAAGATGATGATTTGCTTTCCTACATCAGTGCTTGCGTTTTTTATTTTTGCCTGTTTGCTTTTGGGGAGGGGGAGAGTCTATCAGGTACAAATACTGGACATCAAATGAATTTAGCCTTGCTATTTCTAAACCAGAAAGAAATGGCTTTGTTGAATCTCACAATATACAGAAAGAGTCTCTGCCCATCACCATCACAGCCTGTTCCAGCTAGAAAAATTTCAATTCAGTTGAGAGAGACCTCTGACTGAAGACAGACAGGTCTATCTCAAGACACAAATTTTAAACGAAAACTTATAGTGGTTCATTCACCCACATAGGAACTTACTTATAGTTACCTAAGTTGAGAACGTAAGACTGAAAAAGGATTTCTGGGTCATAAAGTCCAGGCTGTTTCCAAAGCTCTCCGCTAGCATTGCAGTTTTAGATGGACCTTTCTAGCAGTAGATATGTATTAGAAGTCTTTAGGCAGGAAAAAATGCCCAGCAGTGCTCATTTGGCCCTTTAAATTAGTTGTTTTGGAATGCTGAAGAGTGAACATATTTTTCTATTTCATTTTTCTATCATTTAACTAGGTATTGTTTTAATATAGCAAGACCTCAACAAATTACAACTACAGAATATAAGCATAAAAATCGTTATATACCGTAATGAGGACTTGCATTACTAGTTACTGACAGAGCATAAGCTAGATTCTTGTTACTGTACATTTTTCAGATGTTTTCCTGACACCAGCAATTTTGAAGTCACTGATGCCTTCTTCAGCGTTCATGTTATTTAAAAGTCATCACCATGTTATGCTGAGTATAATAACAAGAGTAAAACATATTGCGGGTAACAAAGGCTACATGATATGTTGTTCTGCATATCTGTGTTTCAAAACGTTGACAAAGAATGCTTGACCCTGACAATGTCCCATGACCTCTGGAGTCGCCTTCCACAGTCATCCTAAGGAAGACATCCATTAGCTGAGTAGTATTTCTGTACATGAACTGTATCATTATCTACAATAACCATGTTTTCTACCAAAGTGGCCTGTTAGCAACAGCCTATTTATTTAAGAAGATATATATATCAGTAATAGTGGAACAACTGACCAAGTAATCTTAATCCAGGGGTTCCCCTACTAATGATCTGAACTTCTGCAGAACCTCTTGAGGACATAGAGGCTGGTAGATCTGTCAGTCTTTATCCAAGTAAAATTCTCTCAGGCAGCAGTGGGAGAAATGCCTAGTAAGACCTTAAAACGCAGTTAGTGGAATTACACCGGAGGAATTCATCCTTACTTCTGAAAACTTCTACTTTAATCAGTTGACATTGTGGGAGAGGAGCAGAAGTGGGAGATGAATTTAAAAAGCAATTAGGAGAAGAGTTTGCTTGTAGAGCAATTCTGACTTTTTGCTGTTTGATTTTGAAATTATTTTAATTGTCTTTCATTTAAGAATGTTGAACCTTTAAGGAAAACAAGGATTTAGATGCTGCCATTAGAGGGGAAATTGCACTCATTACAAAGAGCAGGCTTGGGTGCAGAAGTTGGTGCACAATGCTAAAGCCACTTTTGTCTTTCAATGAGTTGATTAAAGTGGTTCTTGCCTTTGTGAACATCTGTGCATTTTACATGGTAATACAAAACATTCTTTCATCTCTTTTCTTTTTAAAGTATCCTTGTGCTTTAATATCTGTCCTGTGATGAAAAGCAAAAGCGGTGTAGGTCAAACATAGGCATTCCTATTTGTCATGGTTAACATCTATAATCTCTTCAGTGCCTAGTATAGCTTAGTCTCTAGCAGGTATGGCCATAGGTATTGGCACTTCTGAAGCTTCCCTGGATTTCTGTGGGAGAGGAAAAGAAGGAAAAAAAGCCAACAAAATGCAAGTTCCTGTTTTACATAAATATCTTCCTACTTTGGCTCTCCGCAGTATAAAATATGGCATGAAATACTGATTTGTTGCAAGGCGGTTCCATAGCTTATTTGCTTAACTCCTGCAGTATTTTAATGAAAATCCATTTGATTTTGACAGGTTGTACTTTTAAAGGCAAAGTGGCAGATTTGTAGATAGTGATTCCTTGAAGAGTGATTACAGAGACAGTTGCTTATATAATTACTGTATTATATCTTTGTTACCAGTGTTAAAAGACTTTAAAATCAGTCATTAATCCATATTCTTATTATCCCCAGTAGCTAGAAACACAGGGAATGAGAAAAGTAGATCAACCACCATGAGAAATAAGAGTGGATCCTCAAAGGATGTCCTGATTGCTTAAGAAAATGAGATACCATGTCTGATAAGAAGGTTGCGTGCATGTATTTCTGAGACTCTGGCATTACACTTTGTGGATAATTTTCTTATCTAGAATAATTAGGAGTATTTGTTGCTCGCATGTTTCTGTGTTTTAATGCTGAGCTGCTGCTGCTGTTGCAAAAGTACTGGTTTTCTCTTGTGTATACCCAGCACTGGCCCCAGCTCTCAACTGTAGCATTATGGCTCATGCTTCTCGGAGCTAAAGTGGCTCGTTTACCAGATCAGATAGAGCAGGTTGGGCTACAAATAAAGCATAATAAAGGCTCCTGGAGATTTTGGGTGATTGCCCTATGTAAAAAGGAGCAGGGAGTCCTTCCCATTTAGTTCACCTCAGGTTGGGTTGGGACTTAAATTAGTTTTATTTTGCAAAACGTAAGGCTGTGCAAGTGTATGTGAAGGAGTGATCTAAAAGCTTGGACTTGGGAAAGAAATAATGAGTTTATTGAATCTCTATTGCGTCTAAATGTATATAGTCCTTTGCAAGTAGAAGTGAAAAGACTAAAACCGTTGCATGCAGTGGATGGCATCTCCAGAACTGGGTCCTTCTTAACATGGGAAAGGCAGTGCAAACTTTGAAGTTAAGATCTGATCTGATGCTGAATACAGCCACATGGAAAGATTTGCCAGTCTTTGAATTGATGATTTAATAAAGTTTTGAGTCATACAGCAAAAACCTGTGTGAAAGGAGCTGTGAAACAGTGATTCTGTCTTTCTCAACATTATGAAATGCATGGATTAAACACAGAATCTCCCACAAACACACACACATACTCACTCTACCTATTTTCTAGTTCACTGTGTACAAGAGACAAATTAAATATTTAGACATTTTCCTCTTCTGCAGGTAAGATTACGCTTTCTTTTAAATTATTCTCTTCTAATAAACAGGTTATTGTTTGAACCGAGCAAGTTTCAACCACTGTTAATTAGCTTTTGAACAGTTTTTTTGTTTGTTTCACAGTAATTTCTCTGGTGTTTGCTCTGTGCTTAACCAGGTAAAGTAAACATTAAATATCAATTGAGATTGCTATGTTCATCAAGTTAAAATTCTCAGTAGTATTCAATTCCTTGAGCCATTGCTTTCAGGAAAGCAACACTGTTGTTTTGCACGAGTTGGATGCATTATGCGCCTACGGACAGTGGACAACGGGCTTTTATGTAGTGCCTTGAATATGGTGAAATATGCTGCTGCCTGTGGATAAAGCATTCTAGCAAATTAATGGCAGACATGCTGGGGTTGGGTGTGTTGTTTAATGTTAAGATGTGTCTTTAACGTACGGAGCATATTTTCTGGAAAGTACAGTACAACCTGAGGAATTCTGTAGAACCAGACTCAGCCTTCTGCAGTCTTATAAGTAATAGATGGTGCCTCATTGTGTTTCTTATGAACCCCGCTGAGGACGGAAAACACGAGCGCAGGGAGGGTTCCCTGTATCACAGGGGAATTAATGATCTTTAAAAAAATTCTAAGGTGCAATAGGAAAGGTAAGGTTTTTAAAACTTTAATAATGAATGAATGAACCCCTCAGCATTCATAACAGAAGAACTGGAAATTGTGGTGGTCCTCCTCTGGTAAGCAATGGTTCCTAAATAATAGGTGCTTGTGGCAGCGAGGCAGCACTGCTGACGGTGCCCTCTCCTCTCGTCATGGTGTCCAAGTGCCGGCTCTCCGTTGCCATCCACACCTGGGGAAGCCAGTTGGATCAAAACATGTGGAAGCAGCGGGTGATTTCTTGGTGCTTTGCTGAAAAGGCGCACTACGCAGTTGTGGCAGGAGCTGGTCAGAAAGTTAAGTGTGGGGTGGGACAGTCACTGTGGGTGCCTCTGCCTTCTTCTGGTGCCGTGTTTCCCTCAGGAAGTTGTGCGTCTCTGCGTGCGGTGACAGCGTGTTTGTCACTGCCTTCATTAGCCAGGAAAGAGGGCTGGCTTGCAGTTTGCGGTATGGAGAAGAGCCCCAGCTCATTCATATGCAAGCAGCCAAGCCCAGGGGATTTCAGGGGACGGGTTTTCAGCATCACACAGAGTCGGAATGGGAAATGCCTGGCCCAAAGCAGCGTCTCTGCCTTTGGTGCTGAAGCTCGACCACGAACATGTGATGGGTGACACAAAAAAAAAGTAATTAAATTCTGTTTTCACGTAAAAGAGAAATAGGCAGAAAGACACAGACTTGTTCACCTGAGTCCTCTGTATGTTTTTAGAGTGCAGCTTTTGCTGGGGAATCTTGAAGAAGTAAAAATTATATAATTCTGTCTGTTCGGTGAGCTGAATTATTCATTTTAAATGAAAATATTTATAATCATATGTCAGAAAATAAGTGTGATTTCTAGGCAACTATGTCTAATAAGAACCCTGTGGTGTGAAATCTAGTCTATGGCTGCTAAATAGTTATCCATCTTAAAGCTGCACTGGCCTATGTGTATTTTTAGGCATCCTATCAATAAATATTTTATAAAGTGCTGCAGACAGTCGAGGGAGGAAATGTTCTGTTGCAGAGGAATCCAATTTCAGATTCCCCATAAAATGATGTGTTTTATAGGGTTTGATGTCAGATACAAAAACAAGGATGTTGTATGAAATGCATCAGATGTGATCACTGAAGAAACCCCGCTGTGTTGTGAATAATTTGTGATCCTTCAAAGAAACTGGAAGGGCTCTAAGCAGACTGTGTAGCGATAAATATCAATCTACATATGTTCCTGTATTGATGAAAAAAGCTATTTCTTTCTTTTATTAACGACAAGGTCAGATTGGTAGTAAAGGAAAAGAAGACAAACGAGCTTTATTGATACTTACGCTACATGTTTAATGGCAAATAAATTTTGCAAGTGCTCGCTATCATTGCATATGCTGTTGCCAGAATTCTGCCTTGCAAGAATTCTGCCATCTCCAAGTCAGCATTTGGGGATTACAGTCACCTCTTTGAGGCTTCAATCCAGCGTTTCCAAAACTCACGGATTTACGGCATCCTGCGGTGGTGGCACTTGCTGTACATTCTCTTTGTACATGAGAACCGCCTAACGCTCAGTCCGCTCCTGTTAAATTGACGCAGGGGATAACAGCCTCCTCGAGGTACAAATTGACACGTACAGCTGAAGTTTAGCTATTAGCATAATCTCATAATGGCAGATTTAACTTTCAGAGCAGAATCACTGAAAACGCCCCGTCTGCCGGCATTCGCCATGCCCTGTTAAGCTGAAGAAACAGGCGGTGATGGAGGAAAGATGGCAGTAGGTGTGGTGGAGCAGTGCTGCCCTACTTTCTGCTCAATAGCGGATGGGAGCCACTGGCTGACACCCCTGCCCTGCCTTCAGGAAGCAAAATACTAATTCCTCTCTGATTTCTCATTTGGAGACTATCGGCCATCCCCCTCTTCATGGCGGATTAGTGCCTGCCTTTTCCTCGAGGTGCTTTCCACGTAAAGCCATCTTGACGTCGTTCAATCAAAACTGAGCCATGGGTATGTAAGGTTTTGGGGGGAGAAACCAGCCGTTCACTCTCCATCCTGCTGTTTTAATTGGAAGCTGTTGCATAATGCTGCAAGCACGGAGCTGTGCGCGCCAAGGGGGTCATTTCTCCTGAAGGAAACCCATAACCAAAAATGGTTTTAAGGCTACAGGGAAGGCTTTCATTTCCTTTGTTTTTCCAGTGATAAAAACTGTGTGAACAAGGATTCTCTGAGTTCTGTGTTGTTTTAAAAAGATAGGAATGCGGGTTTTTGGAGATTTTGGGTGTTTATAAGTAAATGGTAGGATAGGAGACGACAAGACAGCAGGCTTTTGCTTGGGTCTACAGCATTGCAGCTACTTGGTATTGTGCCTAATAAAAAAAACAGGAGCCAAGTTTCAAGACTGCAGAAGAAGAAAGAATCATTCAGTGTCAGTGTCTCCTGTATTACAGGGTTACAGATGAGTTTCTTAGATATCTTTCCCCTAGTCAGTAAAGCCCTAGGACTGTGTAGATGTCCATATTTCTGTTGCCTATCAAGAGAATTGTGCTTTTAAATGTCAACCCCATCCTATCCTTATCTATTTTTAATGTGGAGAATTGGGTAGGGAAGCTAAAGAGCAACTCTGTACACAAATGCTAATTATTAATAGCAGTTATCAATTGTTTTATTGTTTCAAGTTAAAAAAAAAAATAATAAAAAAGCCAAAGGGTATCCTGTGTGCTCTGAAAACAAAGCAAGTACATTCAGACTGAGAATTAGCATGACTCAAGTGCATTTTAGAAAATGGCTTTGCTCTATTACCTGTAAAAATACTACAGGGAGTGGCTAGCCTACTCTACACATTGATGGATAAGGTTAAGGATGACTTTCATGTGTTGAAAAGGGCTCATGGATTTTATTTTGAGACAAAAAAGCCAAAGACAAATGATTGCATTGCTCAGAGAGCACTCAGTTATACATAGTTTTTTTTCTAGGATTTTCGTCTCCACAAATATCTGAGTGTAATTTGCATAAGTAGATATTTTATACCTATTTTAATTCAGACATTGCTGCAGAAGAAGGCTGGAAAGAACAAAGGAGGGAGGCTGCAACGTTTTCATTAAGCTGAAGCAAAATATTAAGACATGCCGAAATATGTGTATATTAAGTTGATAGGCTGCAGATACTGGGAAGGAAACGTTAAGGAACTGCCTCGCTGTGTATCTGACAGAGTTTAGTGAGAAGCTTTTGTCATTTTGGTAAGCAAGTGCAGAACATAGCCAGGTCCTCTGTGGCCTCGTTTTACGTAGGGCACTCACTTTGTGCCATGATGGATATTTCATTACCAAAGACTTCGTTGTGAAATTAAGCGTTACGCACTCCTAGGACCCATCCTGTTCTGGCTCCTGAAGCAGTTTTAAAAGTAGAAGGTCAATTAATAAAATTAATTGGAGATTAAAGAACAGTAGGTTGAAGAAAGTGCTTCTAGCTGGCGGAGTATATGACTTGAGCACCCTGGAGAATCTGGTCTGCGGTGGTAGCTTGTCCATTTTCTGTGAGTTTTATGTTTGTAGATTGCTTTACTAGACTGAACTAGCTTCAAACATAAACCCTCTCGAATCTGGGATGCTTTGGCTCTGAGGCTTTGATCTGAGGCCTGAAGCTGCCCATTAATATCACAAGCATTACATGTTTGCATTTATTTTTAATGAATATGATCTTATAGCAGCTTTCCAGTACCTAAAGGAAAGCTGGAGAGGGACTTTTTACAAGGGTGTGTAGTGATAGGACAAGGGGCAATGGATTTAAATTGAAAGAGGGCAGATTTAGGTTAGATATAAGAAAGAAATTCTTTACAGTGAGGGTGGTGAGGTACTGGAACAGGTTGCCCAGAGAAGTTGTGGATGCCCCATCCCTGGAAGTGTTCAAAGCCAGGTTGGATGAGGCTTTGGGCAACCTGGTGTAGTGGAGGATTTCTCTGCCCATGGCAGGGGGGTTGGAACTAGATGATCTTTGAGGTCCCTTCCAACCCTAACCATTCTATGATTCTATGAATATAGCCAGAAAAATTTAGTTTAGCTCAGCAGTGAAGTAATATGAAATGGACAAAATACATGCAAGGGTGATTCAGTTATATCTGCTTTATCTGCTGCTTGGGCTTTTGAAAATACTTGAACATTGTGTTTTCACGCCCGTCATTTATGCTGAACGGTTATAAAATTTTATCTTGATCTAATTTTTTTTCCTGTGCTTCCAAGTATTAATCTGATCTTAAATAACTGCTATTCAAAGCAGATCCCATTTGAATAATGTATTATGCACAATAATTCAGAAAATGTAATTGATTGCTTTTAGAATATATTTATGTAACTTTGACTTCATGGAAAAGAGCAGTTGAAATATCTAACTGAATGCATAGATCTAAAGGGTTTTTCTGAACATGATTAAATATGAGTAATAAAACCTATTCTTCCATTCCTAGTTATTGGAAGTACATCACTATAAGTAATTTACAAATCTTATTAGGATACAGTAAGCATCAGGCAGTTTATATTCTGGTTATGAACAGCATGCATGAGCTGAGCAGCAGGCTGGAGAGCTAAAATGCGACTGATGCGTGTTCCCACAAATAATTGCTATAGCAACATTGTCATAATGTCTGAGATTTGCCTCCCTTGGGTTCACACCTGAAGTTGTCTTTATGGTGAAACAAAATTACTTCTCAAGTTGAAAATACTGTGTAATGGTGAAGGTATTGATGGCTTTTGCATATTTTTTTTCAAGTAATTAAATTTCAAATGTTGAGAAGCATAATGGAACATTAGGGGAAATTGTTTGCTGTCATAGTGTCCATTTATCATGAAATTCAACATTGTGTGGCTCCTTCCATACAATTAATCTCCGCAAATTGGTGTGATCAGGTGAAGAAATTCTCCGTGGGTGATGTCACCTAACTTTTGGAGTTTTTCCTTCTCTTCATCTGAGTGCTTAGATGTTACATTAGCATTCTATAAAAATCAATCAAAATAAGATTTCGGAGTTGTTATTTCTCTCATTTCAAGCTGCTGCACATTGTAATGTAGGTTGTGTCTCTGCTTATTAGGAACTTTTTGACTCAAAGCACTGAAAATACAGCATTGCATATGTATCAGCTTTCTCGAGAGACACTGATAATTACAACTTGCAGTTATGTAATATTTCTTGACCAGATTCTGGATCCCGATTCCTGCTTTGTGCTGTTAGATAAAACTAGCAAAGGGTGCCCTGAGTGGAAAAGGCTGCATCACAGATCAGCCAGTGTAATAGTGCCGTGTTTGGTGTCCCAGCTGAAAAGAAGACATAGTGTAAAACATTCTTATGCATCTGAGGACTACTTTTTTCTGCTTGATAGCTGATCCAGGAGGAGAGGGGCAGTGCATTGCAGGCAGCCCTTGCACTCCTGTGCTTTCCAAGCAGCTCAAAATCTGTTCCTCTGCGTTGAAGTTTATTATGGATATTAAAATTCTTGATATATGGCGATGTTAAGAGTATTACTCCATTATCGTTATGATGAACAGAGAGCAACAGATGAAATATTTTCACCCTGGGTTGCAGTGAAGTCTGAATGATGACTGTGGAAGGTAGAGCACTGAGGACAACAGAGGACTTTGATCATCTGAGCAGGCTAATTAGAAGTCTTTCAGCAGAGAGACAAAGGTGAGCAGAGGTTATAAAAATTGCATCTTGCAGTGATATTAGAGAGAAGAGAGAGGTCCCATGCTCCAAAGGACAGACATCAGGAGAAGAGCAGTGGAGGAGGTGGAGGTTGGGTCCCTTGTATAAGACCAAAGAATACTAAAGACGTGAGAAATCAATGATGGGCAATGTGTGAAAGTAGTTTTATAGCTTTGTTCAGATCTGAGAAATCTGGGAAATCTAGGAAATCTGGAGAATCTAGTGATTACATGTTTTTGTAAAGATGTTTAAAAAAAAAGGGGGGGGGAAGAAAGAAAAAAACACCTCCCTGTGCTAAGATGCTATGCTACACTGCTGAAGAAAGAGACAGTATCAAAGCTTCCTCAGACTCATAAAAATTTCAGAGACTTGAACTTGACCCTTCGATGGCTGTCCAACATGAGGAACTCAGGGAGCACTGACGATGACAAACTGCCTGGGTGCTTTGTGTTGAACCAGTGGGAGAAGGACTGAAATAGTCTCCGTTAATTCAGATTTTCTCATACATTGATCTGCATTGTTTTGGTTGTGCATTTTGCGCTCCTGACAGCAGTACGTAGCCGTTGTGGGGAAGAGAGCTAACTTGAAGAGTTGAGGTGTTGTGGAGGTTGTTATGCAGTCAGACACACGGAGCATGTCAGCTTGAGCGTAACGGCTTGCCCCTGTCAGGGGTCTGACACATCGTGTTGCTGCCATCACAGGAGTATAGCTGAACCAGTGCAGTCTGACCGCTTCAGCTCCTCCTTTTGACACACCGAGTAGAACCACGAGCTGGCTGGAGGGAGCTCACACTGCCCTCCAAAGCTACGCAGAAAACATCTGGTCTTTTTTCCCAGCATAAATTTATCCACCTGGGAGTTATACCGGTTTTAATTAACATTATTTATATCACAATAACATTGCCATATAGACAAGACTGACAGGGAGTTTAATTATAGCCTTTCCTGACATAGCGTGCCTATTTAGGGAGCCAACTGAACGTCTTAGTTGCACCAGACTTCTTCTAGACTCCCATCTGAGTTCTAGCCTGGCTCTTACGAAATCCTTTTTCGTTTTAAAGAGGAACCTTACACTATCTTTCTGTTTGTGCTACAGTGAGATGAAGTTTTCTTGTTTGTGTGCTGTATTTCAACATATAAAATCATACAGTCTTACGAAAAGAAATTTTAAAAGATAACTTATAGATAACTTGCTAGTGAATGGAAAGACCTTGTGAAAATATAATGCCAGACTGAATAACTGGGTTGCACATGGATGGTTAATTTCTCACTTTGCATTCTATTTTAAATTCTCTGCCATAGTCCTAGTAATTGCTCATAATGTAATAATGAAGGTGAAACATCAGACTTTGTGTGACTTAATCATTTTAACTTAGATTTTTTGGATTACCCCACAACAGAAATGTCTTTGGAGCATGTCGCAGAAGCATGCCATGTTGCAGCCAGAACAGTGATTATTACGTAGCCTTAAGCACGTTCAAGTTTAAGATAATTTGCTATGGGTTTGGGCTTTCAATTTTAATCGATATCACAAGAAATGATGGGCCAAATACACAACTGAAGTGTGAACATTTTGTTTCCCTGGAACTATATAGCTTTACACCAGCTGACATTAAAATATGTTGTTATTAATCAGTACCAGCATGTTATTAAAGATGGCATCAGATCAGATTCACAGGCACGAGGCGTGTGAATTAAGGCATCACGTCAGACTCGAGCTGTGGCGTCTCCTAATTGTTGGGCGTTTGTTCCCTTTCATGCTTAAAAATTCTCCAAAACAAATGTTTTGCGTGTAGTTTCTCCAGTTGCTTTAAAAACAAACTGCAGAAATGTATTCTGCTATGCACTATCAAACTAACACCCCGAAGCAGGCAACTGGCACAGCTGGAGCCTGTGGAGCCGCCTTGCAGATCTCTGAGGTCGAGATAACAGTGATTAATAGGAGTCTTTGGCTTATGTCCTTTAAGATGATGGATCCTCATGCACCAAACATCTGCAAAAAGTTGAAATCTTTGCTGGAGTGGTTAGCAGATAACTGCTGATGGTAGATGGAAAGCTGAACTCTTGGTGCCTGTTCTGATGGCTACAAACCTGTAATTTTCCCTACCGGTGGCTGGTCCAGCATCCTTTGTCCTCACCCCAAGCCTCCCCATGCCCACTGTTCTTTTTAGCTCTCCATGTGCTGCTTTGCTGATTTACTGTAATTCTTTATCCCTCAATCCTCTCTTCCCTTTGTAATGGTCCCTCTCACCTCCCAGCTTTACTTTAAGCACAGTGTTTCATTTCTCTTCCCAAATCCTCCAGCAGCTTAGAAGGCTTAGCTTAGGAGGCTTTGGGAAGACCTTTAGAGCAGCCTTCCAGTACCTAAAAGGAGCCTACAAGAAAGCTGGAGAGGGTCTTTTTACAAGGGCGTGTAGTGATAAAACAAGGGGCAATGGCTTTAAGCTGAAAGAGGGAAGATTTAGGTTAGATCTAAGGAAAGAATTCTTCACTCTGAGAGTGATGAGGGACTGAAACAGGTTGCCCAGACAAGTTGTGGATGCCCCATCCCTGGAGGTGTTCAAGGCCAGGTTGGAGGAGGCTTTGAGCAACCTGATCTAGTGGAAGGTGTCCTTGCCCATGGCAGGGGATTTGGAACTAGATGATCTTTAAGATCCCTTCCAACCTAAACCATTCTATGATTCTGTGATTCTCTGTGATTCAAGTCTATCCTACTCCTCCTCACTGTCCAAATGCCATTGGCAGCAGTATGGACAGCGCAGAAGAAATTATCTCCCAGGTCTCAGTTCCTCTTTTTGGTACTGGAAAACGACTACTTGTGCTCCGAAGCAAGACCGTGTTTGTAGATCCCAAACCCAGATGACCTCCTGTGTGAGCTGTAGTTTTTCTTAGGCTGACACCCTTGAGTAGATTTGCATACATGTGATGAAAAAGGCAGGTTCCTGCTTAGCAACATAGTTGGAAACAATGTCTACATGTAAATAATGTCTCTGCCTGTCTTTCTCTTTTTAGCTTTTACTTAACCTAGTCCGAGAAGTTATGGTGCTGTTTCATTAAAAATTGTGCATGGTGTGCATGCATGTAGACTTATGATTTGATACACTCAGGCTTGAAAAAGTACCAGCGAGGCTGGAATGTATTTTTAAATAGCTAATTTGATAAAACTTAGAGCAATTGCAAACAAGATCTTCAAAATGGGAAACAATGAGTCTTAAGCGTAGGTATCATACTATTTTATGATGTATATTGAATTCATAGCACTAAAGTAGTGACAGAGATAAAACTTTTCTTATTCAAATAACACAGGTTTAAACTTTCTCTGCTTTTTGTTGAAAGGGATTACTTAAGAAAATTGAAGCCTGGAAACCATTAATGGTACATAGGTTCTCAAAGGCTAAATGATGTCATCTGAAGCACGTCCCACTCCCACAGCAATCGCCTAAAGCATCTCCCAGGCGTGCGAAGTATTGCTTCTTTCCTGTAGTGTGTTTCTCCCCTGAATTTTGAGTGCCCTTTGTTAGACAGTTATGAAATAAAGGCATCATTAACAAACCCAAATACCACTGTGACAAATGCATACTTTCAGAAACTATCTAATTAACTGTATCTCCAAAACAGTGGATTTAACAAAACTGTTATTTTAATTGAAAGGGCATTATCTCCTTCCAATGCGTGTGCATCTAACTCTGATTAGTACTAACAAGTTGCACTCAGAGAACGAAGCTCCGTAGGACAGTTCTCTGCCCTGCAAAACTAATATGTTATTTCCTCTGCGCTTTCCCTGGTCCTGCCAATGTTGTTTGAGTTTTTTAATTAAAACATTGCAATAAGGAAATGTAGCAAATTTTTAGTAGTGGAACTAACTGCTTAGTGTTTGAAAAAGCCGTATTTCAAAGACAGGTTTGTGGGAAGCCAGCTTCAATTTTACTTTCTCTGCTTTGGGTAAGCCCGTGTAAGACGTTGATACTGGGGGATAAAATGTGACCAAGAAGCTAATATCTAGGAGGGAACAACATACACTCTTAGCCCCTCACAAGTTTTAAATTGCAGTCTTTATTATAAAAATAAAGGAAGGGAAGTGTTGGCAGTGGTACAGGTGCTCATCTTTCCTTGGGGAAAGGAAAACTAGGGTTGAGAGAGGGATACGAGCAGATGCTCGCTTGCTCTGATAGACTTAAACAAACATGCCTTGAGTCAAAGATGTGCTCAAATGAACTTGAAGGACTTGGTATGGATAGGCCAGTGTTAAACAGAAGATCCCGTGTTTACTGCTTCTGTCTCTCACTTGTCTCTCTCTTGGGCAAGATGAGATGGCTGGTTTACCTAAATGGCTAAAAAGCAGTCTGATAGTTTGTGCAGTTTTCTACATTTCTTAAAAAAATATTATTTTTTACTCTGTTTTACACCCTGAAAATAAGGTGAGAAAAGACTGCATGTTAGTTGCAGGAAGTATTCCTTACAAAGGGTTTTTCTTGCCTTCCTTTCTTTGAGACCGGTGATGAAATTGCCATGGATATCAGTGGAGCAAAATACTTTTGTGTGGCACAATGTAACAGTCATGGATACTCACCGTGAGTAAAACAGGCAGTACTGTAACTGTATAAAAAGGATGGAGGTATGGTTCAATGTAAGTGCCTTTCTAACTTTGCTTACTTTTAGTAACTAAGTGGTTCCAGTCTTTTCTCTAATTTTACTAAGTTTTGCTAAGAATAGTCTTAAACTGTGTGATTAATTTGCAAAAAAAAAAAATAGCCTAAGTTAGCAGCTCACTGGTCAATTAAAACCAATCTCACTTCACCACCAAAAACTCAAACAGTTATTTTTGAAGTCTTTAATGATGCTATGTCTGAGTTTTGTGAGATGAATACAAATGAAGTACGTCTCATATTATAAAAATTCAACAATCTCTATACATGTGATTTGTAATACAGAAATATGAATTAAAAGGCTTGCTATCACTGTTGTAATGTTGCAGTTTAATAAGCACTGAGTCTCTGGGTTAAAAGAAGAAGAACCTGCAAAAGTTTCCACTGTGTTTTGTGAGTTCAGAATTAATAGAGACCAAAATGTTTACTTCAGCAAAAGAGATGGCTAAAAATAAAATTATATCAGAGAATACAAGCATAATGCCCAGAAACATTTCTCTCATACTTCGAAGCAAAATTATTTTCATGACTAGGTGAAAATAATAGGATTGTATTTCATCAATCACATTCCATTCCATATATTTTAGGCTTAGTGCAAATGTGAAAACAAAACAGAAATCAAACGGCATTTTATTGTTCTTGTTTTGTAATGGAGTATGGTGTTATAACACAAGGATATGGATGTTCTGTAGAGAATCTTGTAAAGAAAGCTCAAGTGACTAATTTTAAAGAGTTCACAGTTTACCTGTCCCTTTTTCTCAAGCTATTTTAGTTACCTGGGGGAAATATGAGTGAGGAAGGTTATTTGAAGGGAAGAACAGCTTCTGATCAGTATGATCCGTGACAGAAGCATTTGTAATTGCAGAATGAAAATAAGCAAAAAATAAGATGGTTTCTGCAAACAAAAATGTTAGACTGCTGCGAATCTGAATGTTAGATGAGAAAGAAAGAATGTGACGATTCATTCTTCATCCAAGCCATGACAGTCTTAACAAATGGCACGGTATAAGTGTAACACTATACACTATACTAGTGTATACCAGGCGATACGCAACTCGGTGCCAGTGATTTGTTCACTGGCATGTTGCGTATCGATATCTAATTTCAAGGATAAAGCTCAGGTTTGTGCCGTGTCTCTTCAACCAGCATGAGAAACCATTGTGCTAGTTCTGCCCGCAACCTCCCATGGATTGCTTGGGGCTCTGGTGTCATGGTTTAGGCCGATCTGGCAACTAAACTCCACACAGCCGCTCTCTCACTCCTTCCCCAGTGAAGTGGAGAGGAGAAAAATGTAATAAAAGGACTGAGGGTCGAGACAAGAACAGAGAGGGAGCACCCACCAACCATGGTCCTGGGCAAAACAGACTCGGCTTTCTTAAAGCAAACCAATTTATTAACAATTGCTTAAAAGGACAAAGGGAAACAAAACCAGTTACTTGAGAGGATAAAAAGAAACAAAGCCAGATCTTAAAAACAACACCTCTCCACCCCCCTTTCCTTTTCTTCCCGGCTCTACCTCCTCCCCCCAGCGGCGCAAGGGGACAGGGAATGGGGGAGTGCAGGTCAGTTCGTTCCATGTTGCTACTGCCGCTCCTTTTCTTAAAGGAAGAGGAGTCCTTACACCCTTTTTCCTTGCTCCAGTGGATCCCCTACTCACAAGGAAAAATCCACAGACTTCTCCAGAGTGACCCTACCCGCAGGATGCAATCCTTCCCCATCGGATTGCTCCAGTGCGGGCTTTACCAGTCTCGGATTCTTAGGGAGTTGTTGCGACTCGCTCCGGCGTGGGTCGTCCCACGGACTCTAGATGCCTCTCTACCTTGTCATGCGTCCCATGCTCCACAACCTCTCTCAGGGTCAGGCATCTCTTCTCCAACGTGAACTTCTCCACGGGCTGCTAGTGGGTCTCTGCTCCACCAAGTCTGTCCTGGCTGCAGGGGGGCCACCTGCCATCTTACCACCAGTTGCAAGGGAAACTCGGCTCCGGCACACCTTGTCCCTTTCCATCTTCAATGACCCGGTGTCTGTGTGGCCATTTCTCTCAGATCTCAGTCCTGTCTGGGTGAACTCGGCCTATCGGGCACCCCGGGAGTGGGGCGCTCCCTGAGTTCCCCAAGCGGCTCCGCCGCTGCCATCCTCAGCGGGTGGTGCCGGCCCGACGCAGGCAGCCGCCCGGCCAGGAGCCAGGGAGCATGGGCAGCGCCCTCCTCCCTTCTCTCCTCGCTCCTGGGCAAAGCACGTTTTCCAGTTCCTTTGTCCCAACTTAAATAGGGCAATTCACAGAGGCGCCAATTGGCTCAGCCTCGAGGGGGATGGGAGTCCAATCTGGTGACCAGAACCAGGTCTGACCTGGTCCCAAAACCAGGGAAGTCACAGGGAGCAAATCCCCTCTCCTGCCACCAGAACCCCCCCGCATCAAACCATCACATCTGGGGACAGACCAAGCGGCAAGGTCAGCTGGCGGTTCCCAAGAGCGGGGATATGATCTCCGGTTTCCATCAGCCCCACTGCAGAAGGGAGGGAGAGGGCAGGATGGAGCAAAGAGAGCAATGTAGACATTGTCCAGAGCTGATACGTTCGTTATTCCCGGCCGTCCACCCCTCCTCAGTATCTCCAGCAGGAGGGACGGAAGTAGTTTGGTCTTCTTACTGTACCTGTAGTTCTGCATCTATCATGAGCAAGACCGTGTCACACTGGTTTTAGGAAAGAAGTCAAATGCTGGTCCATTCCTCTGGCGCTGCAAAACAAATTTAGGTCTTTATCAGTGGAAAAGTGTGAATGATGCTAATAGGGCTCCTCATGTAAAATGTGCCACCTAGTTTTTGTAGCATGAGTTGGCTTTAATGTGAAAGGTGGTAAAGATGCGCGGTTCACCCTTCATTACAGCCAGCGCTGTTTTGAAGCATTAGACCAGGGTTCAAGGTAAGCATCAGTTGTTCCCTTTATAAATGCCAAACCCTGTGCTATAACTTAAGACTTGGATCAAGTTCACAGTGATTACTCCAAAAAATAAGCCTTCCTCCTCCTACTGAAAACTGAGGAATGGTAACTCCCATCCTTGATACTCTGTCACGGTGTAGTTGCCACTTGCCCTTTTTCCAAGAACCACAGCTAGTCCAGGATCAGCTTGCTTCAAGAAGTCCAAAATAGCCCCTGCTTTAAATATGGAAGAGTGGCCAGTGATGGAGATATGTGCATTTTCATTAGTTGCGCAGCGGCGAGAGAAATAGGGAGGAAAAACAGTGCGTGAATTTTCCAGTCAGTAGCTCCCCAAAAGTTTCACAAGGGGACAAGAAAAGTGACATTCATAAATAAAATGAATACAGAAATTGCTTTTGGTCTCCGTCTGTGAAACTAACATTATTTGTAAGTTGCAGGAGGTAAGAGACATGACCTGATAGGAAAAGATTTGGATTATTTACTTATTTTAATTAGTAATGCTTTTATTTTTAAAGATTAATGCAGGGTGCTGCCTGGCTAGCTGTCCAGGTAAAAACCTGTAGCTTTGCCAGCAGGTGGATTTTCTCAGCTCTGCTTCTGCTTTTTTCCAGATGAGATAAATAGCTCTAAGACTTTCACCAAAACAATTAACTTCAAATTCAGAGTTTAAAGGAAAGCCGCATAGTTATGTTGACGTTATTTTACTATAAATCCTTTTCGTGAATATATTTCCACTATTTGTGGTAATTTTGCCTGTGAGACTTAAGATGTTTAGGGGAAGGAGGGAGAAGTAATATAAATGATGCTCTGCATGGAAATATTACCATGGATTTTAAGGTCGTGACGTGGAAAGATAGACTGTCTGTACTTTATGTGGAGAGATGGAGGCCAGAAATAAGGTTATTCTGCTTTTGCTGTGTGGGGCAGCCACATTTTCATCACCGCTGAGATTCAGGGATGGAGGGTGGAGGTGTCCTGCAGAGCATCCAAGGCATTGTCTTGAGCTTTTTACCTGCACCTCAGAGTTCATTAGCTGAAAGGCCTTATTGTGTTTGGGTATTATATCCTAAATGTTTCTTCTGTGAAAGGAACTTGCTTATCAAGGCTTTTGCTTTCTCCTAGTGCCAAACACCGACCAATTCAAGAAATAACATGATGGTATTAATTAGATGAAAGCTCATTTTGAGGAAGTGTTTTGATTTTCAGTTACATTACAGGGTAATAATATGTCAGCAGTTAATACAAGATATAATAAATATTGTGTATGTGCTTGAAATATTAGCATTTTAATATCCATGTCCAGAAATAACATTTCTCTGTAGCACAGCGCCGAGAAAATACATTTGTATGTGGGTGGATGAGCAGTAATTGATGCACGTGTACTTGTTTGACCTATAGCAGGTTAAATACGACTTTAGAGGCTGTTGTCCAAATGGCACGTCATCTAGAGCCGATATTACTGCTAGATCACTGTAGCATCTTCTCAGCAAACTGCCTCGTGCAGTGGAGGTTATTAACACCAGGGAGAAGCTAGCTGAAGAGTACGACTGATTAATGTGACATATTTCAGTTTCTTTCTACAACTGTCTCAACAACCAGTCATAGAGATCTGCTTCATACACAGAAAATTAAATTTAAATTACATAGTCTTGGCTAGAAAATTGTGCAGTTAATCTCATCCCAAGAAATGAAATTTGATTTTTTCCACATGAACTCTTTTGTGATTTTTTCATACCCTGTTGGTTTCTGCCAGCATTCCCATTGGTTTGGATTACTTTATTCCTCCCTTTAAAAGAAAAATTGGAGATAAAAGGAATATATATGAGGGATTGGTTTTCAGGAAAGTCCCTCTCTGCCTCAGAAGTTAATGTGTCCAGTGCAAAGTACAAAATGACTGCTCCAAGCTCCCTTCTGTAAACATTGCATGAACTGTATTTTTAAAGGAAAGTCTGACACAGCTAATGAAGAAGATAGCAGTGTATGTCTGTTGTTTTTCCAAAACCTTTGTTTATGCCATGACTCTAGCTATATACCCTTCTGCTAAATTGAAGCAGACTTCTGTGTTTAAGTATCAGTTGTAGCTGATTCTGTCTGCATTAAATGACAAGTATTTGAATAAGCTCTTTTTCAGGAGGAAAAATGAAGTAATGTAAGCAGAGACGATAACCAAGCAGCTCAGAAAAGGGGAAAAGGAGAATTAGAGGTTTAATTTCCTAGTGCTACACCTGAAAGTAGGTTTTCAGACAGTCATTTGTTAACTGTCATGAAATTCTTACCCATTAATCTCCACAGAATCACGTCTGTTGATATCAACTCCCTTGTATCCTGGCCATCCCCTGTTACCGCCTCGTCCCTGTTGCTCCCATGACCTTACCATCAATTTCTCACTTTCTTTGCCACTTCCCCTCCCAACACAACCATGCTCCATCCTCCTGTGCCGCTTCCTGTGCTGCCCCGGCTGTCCTCGCCCCTGTGCTCACCAGACGGGGTTTTAAATACAGCGAGTTTCCTCGGAGAGGCTCGCTGCCTTGGCGGTGCTCTCCAGGCACCATCTGTTCCCAGCCTCTCTTTGGCCAGTCCCAGGCTCCTGCCTGGCTTTTCTCTGCCTCCTTTCATCTTGACCTTCCTTCCTGCCACCTTGGAGCATCATTTTGGAGAATTTGCTAGATCAGACACTGCGTAACTGCTAGCGCTTATCAGTAGCATCCTCACCTGACCCTTCTCATCCTCTGCTCCCCGCGCTCACGCTCATTTGTTGCATCTGGTCCGAAATCTGACTGTAAAGCTCCTCAGAGCAGAGCCTTGCCCTTCCAGCTGCCTTGAGCATCAAGCACATCGATGCCTGGCTGGTATCATTAAGTGCCACAGCTGTACAAATAAATAAGAATAGTTTTGATTACACAGTTGAAATTCTCATCTAAAATAATTTAAACAGTAGTCACAAGTGGTTATGCTGTTTGTAATTCACATAATAATTTAGGACTGCTCATTTTTAACTGTTGTGTAATTTGGATTTACTTGCAGTTCTCATGGGATAAAGTATATTATTGAGCAAGAAAGGAATAAACTATAGTCAGAGTAGCTGTAGGGTGCTATGATTTAAAGGAGAGCTGGTGGAATACTACAGGAGAAAATATGCATGATCCATTATACTGTTAATGAATGTACAATTCAGACTGGAGATTTAATTTTTTGATCATATTTCTCTGGTACCCTCAGGTATAACAGGCTTTATATACAAAAACTGATTAAGATGGTATGTATTTGTGCCCAGTCAGGCAAAAAATGAATAATCAAAAAATAATAATTTCTCATATTGTTTATTTGTTTGCTTTTTTTTTTTTTTTTTTTAAGACATAGCATTCAAAGAGCACTGTTAGAAAGGGACAACCATAATTGCTGGTACCAGTTTGGAAGCCCTGGTAGTAACTTTTGAGACAGCTTGATATTTATCCACAGCTACAAACTGTCACTGTATTTAAGCCATGACTAGAGCATCATTTTTTGATCTGGCCAGGAGCTTTCTTGAAATAGTCACCGTTTCCTTCCTCAGGCAAAGTGGCAGATTGGTGATATTTTAAACTCTTGGCTAAGACACAAATCCTGAAGTCCTTCTTTTTGCAAGCAGACCTGACTGACGTAAGCAAGACCTGTTATTCCTGCAGGGGCCACACCCATGAATAATTGTCAGAAACTGCATTATGCAGTGGCTTCTAGCTTTTTAAATGTGATTTTTTTTTTGGTCCATTTTTTATATCGGCACGTTAATTATAAGCTTTTTCTACCATCCTTTTTCTGAAACATGAACAGATGTCCAACATTTTAAGAAGCCTCATATTACAATAGACTGCTTTTTAAATGATACAACCATATCCACAGAATGAATCTGAAAAGCTCTGAAAATACACTAAGAAAAGAAGGTGCAATCAAAAGAAATTCTACCTCGCCTTCCAGGTTGTACACCTGCTATTTTAATATTTTTTTTTAATCTCTTACAACTAGAGTATCGCTTCTTAAATTAATTTGAACAACTCGCCCAAGAGACATTCTAATCCGGTCGTGTATTATGATGATACCAGTTGGATGTTATCCTATTAGGCACTTGCTGTAAATAAGAGATTTTCCACTGACTTTTAAATCCTTGATTAATGAGAATGCTCGAAGCAGTGTCCTATAAATTAGCCATAGTACTGGCAACAATTGCAAATCACTTAGGAGAACTGATTTGTTTTAAATCTTCCCATCCAAACTAAAAAGTGTGAGGAAAAGATAATGTGCAGTAAGTAAAACTTATTACTCTATCTTGCATTATTTATCTGTACCCCATGGCTGTCTGAGACCCTTAGGTCTAAATCCTGCTCTCTGTACAGGTAACAGAGCACTTCTGGAAAAAAGAAGTCTGGTAGCTGACCCAAATTATTTCTTTAATTTATGTATTCTTTATATTCTCTAGTGTTTTAGCTAATTCTTAATCCCATTTTAAATTGTGTTAAGCAGTCCAATAGCTTTCATTAGTAGCTTGATCACTGTCATCTTACTTGCCTTTCACAGCTCCTTTGCCTGTTTTCTGGTAAAAATATGTATGAGGAGCAGGAAAGAGGTACTTGAGTTTGGGGACAGGAAAAAATATGGGGGAGGTTGTGACATATCTGTTAATTGATACTTAAACTGGAATTTTTCCTGACATATTTTTATGACGAAAACATTTTTCACATCACCTTACCACTTCCCGTCTTATTCAAATACTGATACTTGATTTATTGCTTGCAACAAAATTAGTTTTATATCTAGTATCGACTTTGAAACATACATTATTTCCTTTGATACTCTGAGACATTAATGAGGTCTTTCTTGACGTGCTATGTTCGCATTTATTTAAGGTACCATTCATTTCTGTACTCATAATATACATGCACTTTTATCAGTCAAGAACATCCCTTTGTTCTTGTAGAAGTGTGAATATTCTTTCCACAGATTGGAATTAGTGTCACTTTATAAAGACAGTTTTGACACTCCCTCTTCTAAGTAACTGAGCAAAGTATCTCTCATACATTAAGATACTTAAAGTGTTTAATTTTTTCATAGTTATCCTCTGGTAATTTTGAACGCAGTGCAAACTGTAACAGAAGTAGAGCTACTTAAATAAACTCTGACCATACTATCCTATATCAAGAATAATCAGAGACATTGCAATAATTCTATAAATCTATCTGATCATTTCACCTCAGATTGATCAAGTTTTATGGGTTACTCCTCCATGCATGTGCCAAAGCATCCTTAAACAAAATTCCAGTTAGACCAGTAGAACTCACAGAACATCGTTTCTTGCTATGACTGTTATGTATGCATGTGATGCTCTCTGTTTAATGGTATTTGTGTACAATTCCCCAGTGATCAATTGGTAAATGTTCAGTATTCTTGCTGCAGGTCATAAAAGTATAGTGTCTTCTTCAGTGTTATGGACAGAAGGAAAAATATGATGCTGTGGTTTTACCGACCAAATTGAAACTGTTTAGGAGATGTATGATGCTTTTTTTTAATACCTATTAGTACTTTTTTATACTTTTTAGTTGTGATTTTTACAGTACAGTTATGTGCAGGCTTTATTGTTTATCTGGTTGTTCATTTTTTCTTTATACTTTATGAGAAATATAGGTGCTTTTCCACAAAGGGACTGAGATATTGATTTTTCAAGCTTAAATGTTTGCATTTTGGGCAAAAGAAATGGACATTAGAAAATCAAGAGGGTGTTTGCAGCTGGCTTTTGTTATAACTCTGTTTTTATACATGGCAGAAAGAACAGACAACTAGAATACATTGGGTTTTTTTGGTCTTTTTAACTCTCATTGTGAATCTGCCAGCTCATTTTGGCAGCCTTACAGATTACAGAGTTGTTTCCCCCAGCTATAAATTGTCTCAGCTATAAGGAAAGATCATTTTTGTGATTACAGCATCAAACTGTGACATAACATAGCTGTTGTCTATAGCCTTTTTGGTTATCATCAGCAGGTTACTTCATTCTCTTATGCCTCAGTCTTCCACCTGTAAAATACAGTATTATTATAATAGCCTTTTCTTTGTTATGCCTCACATATTAATGAATGTATTCCTGTATCACTTTCCTACTTCACGGAAGTGCTGAAAGCATATGTTCATTAATATTCTTGAAGCGTGACAAAGAAAAGCCTATTACTGTAATGTGCTTTGCTTTAAAGCTTCAATTGGAATAATAATGACAAACAACATTGGTTAGGCTTTGGCCATAAAATTTTTACATGTTCAGACTCAAACTGATGAAGTAAAGCTTTGATGTATTGTAACGTCCCTCTTCTATACTCATGCAAAAAAAACCTCTTAAAAATAATATTTCACATTGACCAGAATGGGTTGTGTCTCTTTGTTGGCACATGTATCATACAAGAATGGCTTTTTGCCTGTAATATCCTTAGCTGCTTGTTTCAATATCGTGTAGTTGTCTTATTCTCTCCGTGTATTTCCTTCAGTGAGGTGAACAAAATCTTGAAATGGACAGTTATGAAACGTCTTGCCCATAGGAAAAGCTTTTTCCTAACCTTATTAGTAATTGCTTGAGAAATGACCAGGAGCATGACAGTTTATATTTCCCTGCTATTATTTCCCCTAATAACTGTGGATGTTCTTATTACATTTCTAAATGACTGTTCTCAGAGGTGACTTGAACAGAAAGTATTTCATTTTATCAGGTTCAGATTGATTGCCATTGAATATCTCCTTGTTCGTGCACTGTAGGAAGTGGTAGATAGGAATCCCCAGTTTCTTTTCTTTATAGCGTGCTATCTCATACATCCCCTGGTTCATCTCCTTTCTCTTGATTTATTTGATTTCTTTATACAAAGAACTGTCCAGGCTATTTTGGAGAGATGTTCCTAGAGCTCCTTGGACCTAACCACAGGACTCGGGCAATGCATCACTTACTTAAGAAAATAGGATGATACTTTCTAACACTGCATTTATTTATTATTGTTTTCTTTCTTTGATTCTCTTTTCATTTAATAGTTTTTAACTCAATGAGAGTTATGTCTGCACATTTTCTTTTTTTTTTTTTGTCTCTACATCTGAGAAAGCAAATGGAATTAATGGAGAAAACATCACCACATTTCTGATAGCTTTAACAGCTGCAGGCAGTTCAATATTTTGACTTGGTTTTTAATGCTCTCAGTGTTTTCGGCAATATCATAGCAGAGATGTTGGGGATAAAGAGGGAAGACCAGCAGCCCCTCTATACATAGTCTATCCTTCTACTTCCTGTTCTTATTGCAAAAAAAATATTAAAATGTTTAAGTGCCTGCGCTGGATATGTAACAGTTCTTCTAAAAACTGACAAGTGCGAATTGAAAAGCGAAGTCCCATTAATACAGAGTTGGAGAGTGTCACTGTGCTGTTAAATATGAAGTCTGGAATGCTGTGGACCTTGCATAAATCCAAGCAATAAAAGAAATGCCAGTGAGAATCTTACAACATGTTCAGTCAATTAAAATATATCTGTTTGACTTTTATTTTCTTTGCAGACCACAGATGACATCCTGGTGGCCTCGGCTGAATGTCCTAGCGATGATGAGGACATCGATCCCTGTGAGCCGAGCTCAGGTGGGTTAGGTTAGTCAACTTTTTTATTACTTTCTTTTATTTCATATTTGCATGCTTCAGTCCCCCAGGGTCCCATTTAGCGGGACAGTCATGTCTCACATAGCGAGAAGTCAAATTGGGGCCTTTCCATACATGGCAGTGTCATCAGAGAGGGAGAGTTTGCTGCATGTTTTTGAAAGACAACGGGTGGGAGCACGTTGTCATCTGAGCAAGGTTATAGCTTGACCAAGGACCTGAGGCTGGACTGGGAAGGGTGTTCTGGGGCACCTGTAGCTATGTTGTTACGATAAAGAAGGGACAACTTCATTTAGCAGAAAGATGTTGCAATTACTTGTGCCTTAAGCATTTCCCTCAAATAAAAGTACAATATTTCAAGTGTCATGTCAGTAGTAGAAGCAGAGTTCATTTTGAATTACTGTTTATGGTATGAAACACTATAGATGGTAAAAACCTGAAAACACAGAATTACAACGGTCTCAAATTTCAGTTTCGGGGAGCAGGGAATATGTTTACGTAGCCTTAAGACAAATGCAATTTTGCTTCAAATGCAGATGCGTGCTTCCTTTTTGAAGTCACATAATAACTACATGCAAAAATTATTTATGTAAATTTAAATAAAAGTGGAGTTGTTTATGGCTTGTCTTAGTGTTTGATGGACCTTCAGGATGGCATTAGAGCTCTTCTGGGAACCAAGATGTTAATAGATTTGATGAGAATACTCTTTTGCTTTCCAATCAAAGGATTTCAGAGTGTTTTTCAAAATCCCGTGAGATGGAATGACCATTCTTAAGAATGAGCAGCAACAGATGCACCCACCTTACACATTTTTATATCTCTCAGGAAGACATTTCACTTGCAGAAGTCCCAGACATCATGGGCAAGATATTTAGGAATTGTGATAAGAATTCATTTTTTGAAATGAAAAAGTTTGAAAGTTTGAAAATTAATTTCCAGGATATTCTTTTTCTGCTCTTCCCTTCTGATTTTCAAAATCTTGAGTTTAACTGTCTTGTCCAGTACAAGTCAATGCAGGAGTTCATACGGCTCTGAGCTCATCCCTGCCAATTGCTTCCTTGCTTTAGCTAACTCAGGCAATGCTGGTCACAGGTAAATTGACTTTTAGCTGCTGTAATAACAATACATTCGTTACTTAGCACTAAAAAATTTTCCCAAGCCCTCTTAGAATGCAGCTGTTGTATTAGAAATGTAATTGTATCGTTTCAGCCTTACAGCTTGCTGAAAGCAAATGAAATTTCAAAATAATTCTTCTCTGAGGTTGTTTTGAACTTCAGATCTGGGGCTGCAATGCTCAGTAGTCCTGGAGCCATGCACAGTCATTTAGCTGGTGGGTGCAGGAAGGAGGGAGGTGAAATGAAGCTTTCTGACAGGTTATAATTTCTGTCCAAACTATGGTCCAGAAGGGGAATGTGAATGTTAGTCTTCCTGCAAAATCTTGCCGTTAGCTTTACATCCTGGTGTTTGGGTTTCCTATTTTAGTTTATCATTCGTCACCCAGCTATGCTTCTCATTTTTGTTTAGTTGAGAATGGTTTTACTGTTTCATTTCTTGGATCCCAACTGCTACTGCTTTTTAAAAAAAGTATGGATTGGCACAGGAATTATGTTCTCCATAATCCCAATTGTCTGGATCATTTTATCTGTCATTCTTCACATCAAAATGTCACTTGTCCTCCCACTCTCAAGTCTTAAAAGCTATTAATTTGCCTCCCTCTTCATTGGCCTTGTCCTTTTCTCGTATTTGAAGCAACATGAACCAAAGGGGTTACTGAAGTCATAACTTCTAGTATATAGGTGTCTCTGTAAATTGTTTTTGTCTTAGTCACTTAGTCTTACGAATAAGCTTCCTCCATGAATAGTCCTGTAGGCACTGCTCCAACTCAATAATACTGCAGTCTCCATGTGGATTTGAGCTATTCCTAACAGTAGGCTGGAAGTTAAGGAAGAAAAGCATAATATTGTTGATAGTGACAAAATAATGATTCTTTTCCTTTTCATTTGGGATAAGACATGCAAAAGCATGTGTCCCTCCATTTAAATTCTTCTCGTGATTCAGTTCAGCTCTTCCCCTGTAACCCTCTTCATAAACCAGAGTTGCCTCTCCACAGCCACTGCTCTACATCCTCACTGATGCTGGTGAAGCTCATGTTTCCGTATAGATACTTCTAGGAGACAGAATATATGATTATTAGGATCGTTTTACTATTATATTTTCACTTCAGAGGCCGTAGCCTGAGATTCCATTAGATTTCTTCTCTTGCTGCCGATACGCCCCAGCAGAAGAGACGATGCTCTCAGAGCGTTCAACGTTTTTCTAGCAAGAGTACATTCAAAGAATGGCCAGAGCCCATTCAGTTTTTATTGACAGAGCCATAACTGTACGTTTACATGATGATTACCCATAATATGCCTATTTCTAACCAAAGTTCTCAGCTCAAAAAGAGTCTATTCAACAAACAGTTTGAATATGGTAAACCTATATATCAGAAAATATTGATTAGCTAAATTTTACTGATGCGAGATTTATGCTTAAAATAGAGCTTCTTTTCTAGGATAAACATGTTGCAGTTTGTAGTGGCTAACAATTCTCAGTCTGCTACCACTAGCCTCGCTTTCTGTGCACCTGTCTTCTAAATAATAAATGGAAAGATGCAGTTTGCAACAAATTTCATGTGGGACATAAAAATGTAGACCAGATTAGGAGCTGCTAAGCAGCAGTCCCATCAACTTGTCTGGAACATAAAGTCACAAAGATTATAATTGCAGATTTCATTGTGGTATACAAACTGCTAAATGTGCCATAATTGGATGAAGTCATAACAAATTTATTAGCATGCAAAACTTAGTCAACATATTTTGTTTGCGTTATGTTTTGTATAGTGAGGCAACACATATTGCTTTCACAGTCTCTCCACATTCCCCTCTCCTACTCTAAATACTAATAACAACATGAAGAACAATGATGATGATGATGATAGTAATAATATTAATAATAATAATAATAAATTATACTTCCTCAGCTTCATGTCATAGAGGAAATAACAAAGCCTTTTCATTTTGTAGGCAAGTTATGAAAAGTGTTAGTGGAAACCTACCCAAAAAAAAAGGACCTGGGATGATTTACTGATTTTAGGTGAAGAGTTATAAAGCTGCAGGTGGACAAATTGCCATTCTGCATGTCAGGACTGCAGTTCCAGCCTCTCCTAAGCTTTGTACAGAGCTCTGATTTCTGTTCAGTGTCAGTGAGCATTTGTGCTACACAGCTTATTTGTTCCAGTTGCACTGGGCTGCTATTTTATTTGTTAGCTACTATCTAGCCACTTCTGTAGCTATTGAAATGTTCCAAAACACAGAGGGGTCCAGGCTGGGTCAAATGAAGTGAAATCATTGAGTTTAATGGCAGGGAAATCTAGACCAGGGAAAAAGTCTTACAGTTTTTAGCATACACACAAACAGTTCATTTTCTGCAAATTACAGTTAAGTCCTTCTCAAACTCGGGACTTGACAAAGGTTTAAGTTAGAAATTAGATTCGAAACTTCTCCTCATGGCCCCAGCAGAAATGGGAGGGATAGAAGTTTTAGTGGTCTTGAAGCCACAATATGTGATATTCACTGGTCTTAGAAGTTTTAGCAGAAGGCAACTTTCAAACTAAAAAAGTGACCTTGTAGAAACAAGCTTTTTTCAGGTTCACACAAGTGTCTTTCTACCAACAGAAGTTCACACATTGCAACCAAATAAAATACTTCATCTTTTGATTGGCATTTGTCTGGCACCTCTTGGTTTCCACTTCCCAGGACAGTGTTTGATTGGTATCTGATCTTGTCTTGTATTTATTCTGTAGGGAAATAGGGTAAGAATAGTCAGGACAGAGTTCAGTGATGTATACCAACTGGTAGCATTAGTTACCTTTCTTAGCCTTGATTCTTATTTCTGAAGGAGAAATGGAATCAGTTATTTTCCCATGTAAGGGACCAATAAGTAAGAACCGATAATAGGATAGATGCACATGGACTGATCTTTGAGCATGTGTTGATTTTCCTACACCTTGGCCAGGCTCAGTGCATGCAGAAGACAACTGACGACAATCAGAAATCTCCAAAGCATGAGTATAATCGAGAGGGAGCGAACTACCCAGCTCTTAAGATGACTCTTACAGTTCAGTCACTGCTTTGGGGAAGGCTTTGTCCTGTCAGCAGGACAGTTTGGGGCTTTGCATGGAAACAGCTTCCTGCATATGTACATCCCTTGCTGTGGCTAACATGTATTGGATAGATGGAGATGGCTAGGAGCCATACGTTGTCAAACGCTTTGCGATGGTTTAAGTTTGGTCCCAGGATAGATACCTGTTTTTGTAACAGGCAGAGCTGTGAAACATGGACTGCAATAGATTTATGCTCGTTATTAGAAGTTTTGCTCTTCTTTTCCTGTCACAAATTATTGCACTGTATTCCTGGTGCATCTGGCAGCGAGATAACATTGCAGTAAGAGGTGAAGTGACTCCTATAATTTATACATCGCTGCCAAGTGCCCTATTTAATGGACTTCATGGAATTTGTTGTGCAAGGAGCTGAAACAAAGAAAAATAAAATTACCGTTAGTTCATAGGGCTACTGTGTTCATTATGGCTCGAGACATAAAGGGAATATTTGTGCCTCAGTCCAATTATCCTGTAGTTCCTATATGCGTTTCCAGTACTAGACAGATTGCTGGGCTGCCTTGAATCAGCCTTTTTAAATGCTGAGCCGAAATACATGTAGACATGCCTGTATGAGCTACTACAGAGTGAAAATTATGCTTTAGTTACAAACTTTCCAAATGTTAGCACTTACCATGTCTATACATGAAGGAACTGAGGGGCTTCAGATAAACATGAATTTTCCGATAACTGAAGTTAAATTGGTTGTGAGGTTATTAATTTCTTTATAAATCATAAAGCCCCCCCCCAAAGCAACAGAAAGCAAGTGTTGCATTTTTCCAAATTATTTTATTGTGAACTGAACTGCTGTCTTGTCAATAGACTGAGCTCTTAGTATCTGTCACTGCAAATTACAATTGAGGCATTTCTCATTTGAATTTGATCAAAAGAATTTTTTATAAATTATCTAAGAAAATGAGGTTAAAAATTATAATCGATCTATTGTACCAACACTGATCTCTACTCTTTGCCTGCCACACCATTGAGACATGGGAATATTGAGTAGAATTGCCGTTTTCCAGCCAGTCCTAAGGATTTGCCTACATTCCAGTGTTGGGAGCAGCTAAAAACAATAGCATATGCTGAAAGGAAGGATTTTCTTTCACTCTAACTAATCAGTTTTCAGTAGTTTAGAGAGTTCTGAATCCTCACATGCATTGTGTGTAAGTTTGGTGGTAGTGGTGGTGTTCACACTCTTATACATCCTTCCTTTGTGTAACCTCAACAGGTACAGGGGATTTGTGACCTACATTAGATTATTTTAAGGTTTATGTTCTAAGCGCACTTTTGAACAAAATGCAGGTATTTTTAGCTAAACATGCCTTTTAAATGTGAAAAATCAAGTAGATACTCCTTGCTGAACATACATGTTTCAAAGAGAGGTTTAATAGAGAGAGGAAAACACAGGCTAATGCTTTCTAGCGTGTGTTAATTGCAGTTATAGTGATATGAACACATCAGAAGGCAGAACATGGACGGAAGCTGGGGAGTTGGCTTTTTTTCCTCAGCGTAGTAGTTTTCTATCAATGTAATATGATTGGCTCACTATACTTTAAGACTGGTAAGCAATATTGACATCAGGTTGCTATAAATCACACAAAGCTCTCTGTTAACTTGCACAAGACATTCTCCACTGGTGCGTAAACAATGAAAGGATTTCCTTGTGTGCGAACTTTGAGAGTGCATTCGTATTCCACTCGTATTCTTACTCCACTCATATTCTTACTAAAGTTGAACATTCTCACTTCTATAATGCATGTAAGGATGGCAAACATTCATGATGTAAATATTAGGGTTATTATGATAGCACCTAAAGTTCTACTTCATGCTTCAGGCGCAGGCAGACAACATGAAAAGAGGGTGCTTGTTCAGAGAAATTTATTAAGTGATTATTAGTACTGCTGTTACATGTTTGGTGGTCGGGGATTGGACACCTCCACAGCATAGACAAAACCAGATGGTAATGTTTCTAGTAGTTTGAAGAAATGTAGTCATTTTATAAACAATAATTCAAGAAAAATGGGCACATTACTCAATGCTCCGGAAGAGGTGGCCCAATGAAAGAAGGCTGTTGTTTTTTCTTTCCTTTAAAGATGTAAAACACTGCTTGTGACTCAGTTCTGAAGGTATTCACAGGCAAAGCTGAGCACATGATCCTGCTGCAATACCAGGACTGGGATATGAATGCAGTGAAGCAAACCAGGCACTCCACATCACTCATTCGCAAAGGCATATGGACCATGTGTGTCGACCCCACTGATTTTGGTGCAACTCCCTAGATTTTTCAGTGCTTGTCTGGATCATGGACAATAAAACATCCATGAATATTGTGTCCTTTTCTTCAGGTGTAGAAGTGATGTGTTAGTCACTCAGAAGCAAGTGTACAATCCCTGCATGAGACAATGTAAGTTGGAGGCAGCAAATGGAGAGCAGGTTAGAGGTGAGAATCGCAGTTCTATGGGCAGGGTTGGAGGAGAACAGAAGTCTACTCTCATGGAGCACACGCTGAAGTGGAGAAATATGGCCTTGTTTCATTGCTGAGGTTATTTTGGGAAAATTATCTGTCTCGCAGTCCATTTGATACTCATTTTCTCGTTTTCTCCCTCCCTCCCAACAATTACCTGCATGTGCTCTTGAGGGCTTATCTTCCTAAATTTTCCTAGAAAAATTTGCAGGAAACACTGTGGCTAGCATGTCAGCAGTTGCTTGACCTCTTTTTTTTGCTACTCCTGGATAAAGAACCTACCTTACAAACCATTCTAGCATTAATCAGAAAGCGAGATATGTCCAGAATAACTCCAAAAATAAACGAAATAAATCTAACAAAGTAAAAAAATACTGAATAAGGTATTACATAGACCTTAGAAAATTAATTGACTGCTAATGCAGTGGCCTTGTCAGACAAACACACACATAAAAAAAAGGGCTCTATGACTGTGCTCTGTTACACAAATCAGTTGTGATATTCAAGATTGATAGTCAAGGTTTTCAATAATATAACTAATTAACTCCCAGTTTCTGTGCATGTATCCCTAATATATTAAAATAGGTTCTAGACAGTTCTAAATCTTTTGTGATTCTTAGTTGTCAGCCACAGAAATAAAAATGTGTGTGCTTTGAGAGCCTTCACTATGAGATGTTTCCACTATTTTCAAAAAAGGTATAGATCTTTTTAATGTAAAATCAAAGAATCACTTAATTGAAGAACAAGGTGTAAAATACCCTCTATATATGGGGGGGAGGGGGATTTTGAACTATCATGAAGGATTTTTTGTGTGTATTTTAATAGATAGACTATATTGTTCATTTAGATGCTAATAATCTTTCTTTCTTTTTTAAAATACCAAGTCAGATCTTATCCATTATGTGGCCCGTGTTTATCAAGCCCGTTGAAGTTTTCTGAACTGCAACAGGGAACAATCATTATTTTGTCTTCTAAAGTATGGTCTTTCCAATTTGGGATAGAAGCACAATACACAAGTGAAGTGTAAGAAAACCAACACTGACCTGTCCTGATCTGCATCTTGAGAAAGGAATTTGGGTTTCGGGTTATTTTGTAAACATTAGATTTACTGAAACCCATTAAATAAAGCCAAATAAAGATTATGTGGACTCTCAAAACATTTTCTGTGGGTGGATTTCACACACTGACATTGCTTGAAAAGTGCAGAAAATAAATAAATTAGTAATTGCAAAATAGAGGTTTTCAGAAACAGTTAAGTAATTTGCTGACTCGAGTGAGGCTTTTGTGTGATTAAATAAGGAATTTTGGAAAGGCAGAGGATTTGCTTGAGCAAGGGTGAAGTAAACAGCTGATTAAACCTGGAATAGGTTCCGTTAATTTTCATGACAATCTGCTTAAAAATGCTAAGTTAAAGTGTATGATCCCCAAAACTGATCTTTTGAATCAAGCTTACACTTAGAATCAAGACCGCACATAGATTGTTGACATAAGCAAATGAGTTGTTCTAGTTTGTTTGAAATTTAATGATGTGCTCCTGCTGCCTTGATTAATGGAAGCCCATTGTGTTCCTTGAGCTACACTTCATCTGGTTTAATCGGCTACATCTAGTGCATATATTTTCTTACACACTGTATTGTAGACACTAGCAATGCTGAAACTACTTCTTGTCAGTTAGTAATGTATATGCATTGAATTTGCCTCTTTTTGTGGAAGAAAATCTCTTCCTCGGGACTGTTTATCATCCTTGTTTTTATGGACATGGTAGTGGAAGAAAGACAATATTCTGCAAAGATATAAAAAGGTTTATAGCCAAAGTACTGGCCTGAATTAACATCGTATCGCTCAACTTCTGCGCCAAGGCTTTCTCTCAGATAGAATTTGAACAATGCCGTGTTAAATCAGGTCCTTAAAATTTTATAAGAAATTTGCTTTACCTCAGCTGCTATTTGGAGGAAGAACTAGATCGAAAGATGGGAGTCTGAGGCAGCCACCCCTAGCAAACAGAGAAAATGGAGTTTTGCTAAGGAGGGGGAAGCTGGCTGCACTGCATGCGGGACACGGGGCAGGGGCCAGTGCTTTGCCTCTCTCAGTTAAATGACACGGAGCACTGTCTATTCCAACCCTCCTTTGCAGCTCACTTTTTCTGCATTCAAACGGGAATTACAGATGTGCAAGCAAACCATCGTGCTCCTAGCTAACCATTTGCAATACCTGATAAATTCAATTAATATGGTGTTCCAGAGTAGTTGGTGTATGCCAGCTGCAGTTTACCAACCAATTACCATGTTAACAGGCTGCTGGCAGTGAACAGGGTAGCCTACCCTGCTGCCAGACAGAGGAGATAAGGGCAAATGGTAAACTTTTTTCTGGTGTTTTCTAGCAACCAGTACAGTGCGAATATTCATTATCTCTTGCATACCTGGTAGTAGGACCGTTGCTGCTAATTTTCAGCTACTTGCTAACACCTAATTTAAACCTCTGCGGAAACATCGGGGTTTTTTAGTGTGTGACTAGTCATTAGTCTCTGCAGAGCATATTAACTTACAAAACCCATTGATTTGGTATGCTCTATCAATTGGCATTGTGCTATCAACCAATGATTTGTGCCTGCAAAGAGGCAAGTGAATGCTGACAAGTTTCTCCAAGGATGTGGCTTATAAATGGAAACAGGGAGAATTCAAGGCAAGAGTAACCTGTAATGAGGATGCATGTACCTGAAATAGCGTAAACTTAGACTATCTCCTTCTAACTATATAAAGACCTGAAAGAAACCTTGTTCTGCTCTGTTGACATGCTATTCTGGCCCATAGTTTTCAAAACCAGCACTTCTCCTGAGGTTAAGAGCTGTGGTTTAGATTTGAGATTTCAACAATTGAAATGTAAGCTGGCTTAAGCAGTAGATTCTGATCTACATACAGCACATATTGTGAACATACCCTTTAAAAAGTTACAGAAAAGGAATAAATGAAAGGAAAGATGAAAGCAGTGAGAACTTGAGAATCATATTTCAAAATAAGACAAAGCTTTAACGATATCTCAATCTTTTCCTTGTGCTAACATCAGAGACACCAGTATTGTTTTATAGAGTATGATGAGAGAAGCAAAGAAAAACAAGGTGATCTTACTCATTTTAATAATTTTATCATGAGGAAAAGAACATTAATTACATCAAGTGTGATTTTTGTCAATCCTGAAGTCCATTTATCTTTCTCTTCCTACCTCCAGAGAAGCATATAAGGTCTTGGCAGTAATATGATTCAGGCTGAACAAGCAAGATATATATCTGCAAGTTGTATCCGAGCCTTTGTTTAGCAGGTGTGGTTTGGTATTCGTAGTGGTCACATTTCCAGTGTGTGCATGTGTATTCTGAATGTCTTGAAAGCCTTGCCCCTTCTTTTCCCAGGCACATTATCAACTTTGTCAGTAGTGGATCTGACTTGATGACAGCGTTTAGAGCAAATTAAATGCAGTGTGCTTTCAGCTCCAACATTCAAGCTATATGTATAGTGTTTGTGGCACAGACATTTATCTCTTCATGTAGCAGCTGAAGGAAGACAGTCAGGGCATCACCCACAGTTGCAAAGACGAATGTGAGTGTCTGCACCTCCAGCTCATGTCATAAGAAAGAGTCATTCCTTGCTCTACTGGCCAAGCCATCAGATTCCTCACTCTTTACAACTACGTTTTGGTGTTCACTTGAAGAACACCTTTGGTATTCCTAGATTGGGTGCTTTGGGTTTTGCTTTTGTTTTGATTTGGTTTGGTTTTTTTCCCACTTTTTTAAATGAGATGATAATGATAAAAATAGCAAGCAATGAAACCTTGGTCCAGCGAAGCTCAATGGTAAAGCTTTCGCTAAGTTCAGTGGAACTCAAATGTCACTGTTGCTAACACTGTAAGTTTTTGGTACAACGAAGCCGATCTTACAGTTAGCTGCCACCAAAAATTTATGTTTCCAATGCCCCTGCCCTTTCCTTGCAATAACACTGATGTTCATCTGACTCTTTAGGGAGCTAGAGCTGCAGGCAACTAACTAAGCAAAAGATACTGGATTAGCTGTCTGAACTGGTTCCCCACAATTACAGCAGCTTAGCTGTAGCTTAAAAACATACTATTGGTAGTGTAATATTTGTGTTTTGTCTTCCTTATGTTATCTTATTCGCAAAAGCGTTTTTTTCCCATTTAGGAATATTTTTTTCCCATTTAGGAATACTTCAATTCAAAATCTAGACCACCCACTGACTGCTGATCAGTCAAAATTTCTGAAGCAAAGTAACAAATTACCAAGGATTTCCCAGCACACACACACAAAACCAGGATAAATTACTCCATGTGGGAAAGAAAGAAGCAGTGGTGCAAAGATGGATGACAAATGTAGAAGTGGGGAGAGGTAGTACTGACAACTGAACTGGTAAAAGGAGAAAGGATCCATACTGGGAGGGCAGGAATATTAAAAGAGGTGCAATACAACTGAAATTGTTAGAATATACTAATAAAGAGACTAAGAGCACGGGGATGAAGACTGCTAAAAACATTAAGTGATGTATTGGTTTACGTTTTCCATTTTGACTAAAATTAAATTTAGTTTTGTGGAAAATATTTTCACAAATGCTTCATATTAAACTGTGTGAAATATTCCCCTCAGCTCTGCAGAGCATATTAACTTACAAAACCCATTGATTTGGTATGCTCTGTCAATTGGCATTGTGCTATCAACCAAACTATCTCCCGTTAGACTTATGTTGACATTTAAAGATGATTTAGACAACAAGCCTCCTACCTCTCAACCACAGGAAAAAAAACGTTACTTGCAAAACCTGTGGTCCTAAGGAGTTGGTAAGATTTGTAAATGATTTGAAGTCATTCATAGATTTCATAGATTTCTAGGTTGGAAAAGACCTTAGAGATCATCGAGTCCAACCATAAGTCAGTATATGTCAAATCATTGTGCTTGGAAACAAGCACTATATTCTGTGCAGAGACAATGTTTAGCTTCTTAGCGAAACAACCTTTTTAGCCGTGGATGGTGTTTCGCTGCTAGGCTATTTTTATGACTAGTTAAGTTAGTTAACGTCACTTCAGAGGTATTTTAATGCATTATAGCTTTCCTTCTGAGAACCTTCGAGATTTTAATTTATAGGAATGTCGTGGTTTAGGCCGATGCAGCAAATAAACTCCACACAGCTGCTCGCTCACTCCTTCCCCAGTGAAGTGGAGAGGAGAAAAATATAATAAAAGGAGTGAGGGTTGAGACAAGGACAGAGAGGGAGCACCCACCAACCATGGTCCTGTGCAAAACAGACTCACCTTGGGAATAAAGCAATTCATTTTATTAACAGTTACTTAAAAGAATAAAGAGAAACAAAACCAGTTACTTGAGAGGATAAAAAGAATCAAAGCTAAATCTTAAAAAAAGCACTTCCCCCCCCGCCTTTCCTTTTCTTCCCAGCTCTACCTCCTCCCCCAGCGGCGCAGGGGGACAGGGAATGGGGGAGTGCAGGTCAGTTCATCCCATGTTGTTGCTGCTGCTCCTTTTCTTAAAGGAGGAAGAGTCCTTACATTCTTTTTGCCTTGCTCCAGTGGATCCCCTACTCACAAGGAAAAATCCACAGGCTTCTCCAGAGTGAGTCCTACCCGCAGGATGCAATCCTTCCCCATCGGATTGCTCCAGTGCGGGCTTTACCAGTCTCAGATTCTTAGGGAGTTGTTGCCACTCGCGCCGGCGTGGGTCATCACACGGACTTTAGATGCCTCTCTACCTTGTCGTGCGTCCCATTCTCCATGACCTCTCTCAGGGTCAGGCATCTCTTCTCCAATGTGAACTTCTCCACGGGCTGCGAGTGGGTCTCTGCTCCACCGAGTCTGTCCTGGCTGCAGGGGTCCGCCTGCCATCTCGCCACCGGTTCCAGGGGAAACTCAGCTCTGGCACACCTTGTCCAGCTCCATCTGCACTGACCTTGTGTCTGTGTGACTGTTTCTCTCAGATCTCAGTCCTCTCTGGGTGAACTCGGCCCAGTGGGCACACCAGCAGTGGGGCGCTCCCTGAGTTCCCCTGGCGGCTCCGCCACCGCCATCCTCAGCATGTGGTGCCGGCCCAGCACGGGCAGCCCCCAGCTGGGAGCCGAGGAGCGGCTCCCAGCTGGGGGCTGCCTCCCTCCCTTCTCTCCTTGCTCCCGGGCAAAGCACCTTTTCCGGTTCCTTTGTCCCAACTTAAATAGGGCAATTTGCAGGGGCACCAATTGCCTCAACCCCGAGGGGGATGGGAGTCTGATCTGGTGGCCCGAACCGGGTCTGACCCGGTTCCAAAACCAGGGAAGTCACAGGGAGCAAATCCTCTCTCCTGCCAGCAGAACCCCTTTACATCAACCCATCACAAGGAAGTAAAGAACCTGGCTTTGCACACCAAAGAGTAGAACGAATACCTTAATAATTTTCTCTTAAACACATTTGAAAGTAGGTTACTGTCTTGTTCCTTCAAACTCAGTAAGCGTCTGACAGATTTCTTAGAACAAATGCAATGGCAGGAGTTTGAGATGGCAAATGTGGCTACTCTGCTCATAAGCACCACACCTCTCCACCACATCACCATGTGTTGTGTGTGCAGGTCTCATCTTCTGTTCTCTTTGAATCATGATGCCATATGATCTAGGAGTGTAGAGCCTGTGTTCAGTAATGCAGCTGTTTTTGTGGTGCCTCTCTCATGTGGATTAGATCATGACTTTGGATATAGACTGTTCCAAGTCTGATGGAAGTTTGTCACTGAGCTCTAGCAGCCACATGTGGAACCACCTCATACTCCTTCCCTCCCATGGCAGCTCAGTCATTGATAGACTTCCCCTGAGCAGGCAGTTCTTGCCTCCCCTTGAGAGCCACTTGAAGCTGGATAGAAAGGGATCAGGCTGAAATACCCCTGTATTCAGACCAAGGTGGGTTTGGGCTTGGCTTGGGCTTAGTCTCTCGCACAAGTTTACAGCAGAAGGCTCCTCATCCTTGTTTTGCAACTGGGCTGCATCTATCCCACTGGTGCAGCGGAGGAAGCACTGAGATTTGTTTTGCAGACGCATTAGTTGTAATGAGACGTTGAAATTCCAGTTCACCAGAATCCAACAATGCTACAGAAAGTCGACCACAAACAGGTCTACAATGATAGCACGCAGAGTGAAAATTAATATGTGTCCTGTAAATAATTGCCTTCATGCCTCATTGCAAATGCAGTAGTTAAACATTCTTGTCTTGTGAGTAATTTCCTATTCACAGTTTGTGGGAAGGCATAAATGTAAAGAAAACAGGTTTTTGTTAGGTTTTTTGTTTTGTTTTTAAGTCTGCTAATTTCAATTCACAAACACCATGGGAGCCTGCAATTCCAATTTTCTTTTCACAGTATTAATGAATACTGGGCACTGAAAATAGTCAGATTTTTCCCTTTAAATTTTAAACCACTTAGAAATACAGTCAAGAATAATAGCTTCCTAATCCATTATTACACAATGTAAAACTGTGCTCAATTGCTATTATTTCATGCAAAGTTTGTCATAAGTGGTAGAAGAGGCTTTTAAAAATCATTCTTTTCTAAGCTGGTCTTTGAGGCAATCCAAAAAGGCTGGTCACATGCTGTTGAGAGGAAGACTTGTGCATCAGAGAAGTTGTTTTAAGAAGGGATCATTGCACCACAAGATGACTTTTACTTTCTCTCACTGTTAGGGCATGGTCTGAGCACAATCACAGTCTTTATGTTTTTCTCTTGTTCCTGAGCAAAGCATCCTCAGCTTACTATAGATTGTTTCAGGATTTGGGGAGAATGAGTTTTTATTCTTAAAAATTGGAGTCGTTTTAATGACATTTGATGTTGATTCACCTATAAGGTATTTAACTTCTCATTTATAATAAGAAACTTTATCCAGGATGAAGTTAATGTCTTTTTGATGCTGCAGACACTACCAGAGACTGTGACTGAGTAGCAGACAAGGTTGCCCGTAGACATATCTCTGCTACTGCACCAGGAGCCGATGACTCTGTCTGGATCAGCTGCAAAGATGCTGGGGAGAAAACTGCAGCCTGTGATTCTCAAAGAGTTGGAAAGCAAAGAGCAAGTTTTCTATAATCTTATATTCTTCACTTGCTCTCTGTTGAGATCATCTGTTGTCCCTTGCCATAGTTCCTGTGTTGCGGTGAAAAAAATCCCTGATAAATTCCCCTTGGGTACCTCAGTCTTAGTCAAATAACGGTCCTGCTTAAATAGAAGGCAGCTGGTTCAGCAATGTTGTGGGTGGGGATTTGTTTATTTACATAGATTTCAGAAGAATTGTAGGCTGGCCTTTTCTCAGAGGCCTTTTCCTCTGTCTCAGAAGAGGACGCTTGCTTTAGCATGTGCTCCATCAGCCTTTCCTACCTAAAATGCTCACAGACAAAGCCATGTGCTTTGTAAAATTTTCCTCGTATTTCCTCTTTTTTATCTCGAGAGGCCCTGCTAGGTCAAAAGCATATTTTAATATAAACGGAAGAAAGATAGCAAGAAGTCATTTCCTTTGCTGAACTGCTCCTTTTACAGAAGTCCACACAAATGTAACAACAGATGCTTTGAAAATGTTGTAAGTTTAAATAACATTAATGTAGTGGTTGAATATTCCTCAGACAGATGGGATAAATGAGATAATTGTGAAAACATTCTTAAAAATAAAAGGATGCCATCAGGTGAAAGGCAGAAGTTTAGGTAGCGTTGAAAAACATTCCTTACATGTTTTTTCAGGTTGCAATGTTAAAAGATTGTTTTCCTCTGAGCAAGCTGTTAAATGTCATTTAGTAGACATTAATTGTAAAGTTAGTTGACGGCATTTGGCCCAAATGTCTGTGTTTTAAAGAGAAAGAGCAGCTGTTAGTCCATCAGGTATTGACAGAGTTTATTCAGTTGCTTCTATTATTTCTCAGACAGAAATTAATTTCCTGAAATCACGTACGGTTAAGATAAGACGTCTCATTTTCATTCACTATGGAAATACTCAGGAGTCTTTATTCTACAACAATTCATTGTCTCTTGTAAAATGATAAATGACACCCTATGTGTAAAAGGATTTCCATATTCTACAATAGCTACAATGAAGAAACAGGATCTAAAACAGTCACTGACTACTTTGTGACAGACCACATTTCTCAGGGTGGCATCTGCCCTCAAATGAGAAAAAATCTTAGAGCCTTCTGAAGCGAAACTTCAGATCTCTTGTATAGTCGTAGAAAATACCAATCGTACCAACTCGTAACAACCAAGAACCTTCAGAAGGAAAAAAAAAAAAGATTTTCAGCCAAATAAAATGTCACCTTCTTTAAAGCTATGTGGGATAACTGTCAGGAAGTGGTGTTTTAGCAGTAAGAACACAAATCACCAATAAATAAATAATGAGTAATACCAAGGTGGGGAGGGAACTTAGTTCTTTTTGAGGTTTGTGGCTTTATTGCTGTGATTTATTATTCATAGGCCAGTTGTGGATGTCTGTAGCTGGTGGCTCCTTTTAATTCTGGTTGTCCAAACTTGTTGAAATTTTTTGACCCGTGTTGATAGTTTGAGTGGCATTACCTTTAATGTAACATCCTCAAAATCATCATCTTCCTATTATGTCTTTATAGTGAAAAAAAAAAGTGACTATGGAGCATAGTGTGCTTTCATGCACCTTGACCAAGACACTTCTCCAATACACTTCAATAAAATGCTAGTTGTAGGCAAGGCCTGATAAAGCTGACATTATGAATATAATGTAAAACTAGTGTTTAATAATACTCTTAGTTAACATTTATATTTTGCTGACTGCATTTTTAGCCATGCATGATGATTTAAAATGTGGTTTCTATAAGCCAGCCTGGATGCTTAATGAGAGTGTTCTGAGCAGCTCGGTGGGAAACCCTGGTTCACTCTCTGCCCTTTTCTTGCTCCTGAGCTCAGCCAAGGCTGGCAGTGCTGAGGGTACACAGCCTCTCAGGAGTTTGGAAATGCTGGTATAATTAGAGGAATATTGTATAGACCCAGGTCACTTAATTTTGTCCATGACACTTGCTAAATTAAAGAAGAAGATCCATCTCGGCTATTGCCACTTAAAGCCATTCTGTACAAAGATCTGATTCTCCTCCTTCTGCAAAATGCAATAAAGAAAAGAGACCATGGGAGATGAATAAGCATTGTGTATGCTGTGAACATTTAACCTAGAAATTCCTCCTGGAATTAGGCTTTCATTCCACATGGCTGTGGAACTGAACAGGCCTGTGTCTGAAGGTATAGGGTCTGTTCAGTTCGTATCACAACTGAAAAGACCAGAGTCTGGCCTGAGAGGCGGGTTCGCAGCAGGCTGAGCCCTTACCCTGTGCAATTTGAGAGTTGAAGGAATGTCTGGTATTGGCATCAATGACAAAAAGATGGAATGGGAGAAGTTGAGTGGAAAGGTGCTCTGAAGTATAGTCATATTCAAGGAAGACTGTGGATTAGAAAAGAGAATGTAGGGTTGGATAGCTCTCTAAAAGTAATAAAAGCAAATATAGTGTAAAGGTAATATTAGAAGGGAAGGAGAAATTGAGAAGTTTGTTGAGAAAAGTCTGAAGGAGAGCTGAGGGTACCTTGTTTGTAGCCAACCTATTACCTGCTATCATTTATTATTAGGGGAATTTTTATTTTTTCCCCATTCTGTTTGGTGGTCTGTCTTATCATCACTGTCTTCTAAATGAGTACTGTAGTACAAAAGTGTTACTTTTTGTTCTTTACAGAAGGAAAGAAAGAGGCAGGGAGTGGGAGAGGGAGATCCTTTCTTCCCAGACATTCATGTTCTGGCATTTAAATTGCAGCACACCTGTTATTCCAGATTATTTAGGCATTCTTTGATTAATACCCCCATGGCAGGGGGTTTGGAACTAGATGATCTTTGAGGTCCCTTCCAACCCTAAGCATTCTATGATTCTGTAATAACACCACTTGGAAAAATTATACTTTTGAAGGCTAAAATGAGGTTTTCCTTGCTGTCCTTTTCCTTGTTCAAAAGCCTATTTACTTGTGCTGACATGAAAACATGAAAACGGAATGGGCAGCAAACCTAAATGTTTTCGGACCGGTGGAGTAGGGCACGTTGATAGGCAGCCCTGACCTAGTGAGTGCGATTAGAAAGATGCATGTTGGTAGCAGGTAGATGTGACTAACTCCTCATTGTGCAAACTCAATAATAACCTCTCCCTTGTTTTGTTATCTACCTACAGCAAATCCCACCAGGGCAGGAGGAGGAAGGGAGTACCCTGGCTCGTCCGAGGTGATCCGTGAATCCAGCAGCACAACAGGCATGGTAGTTGGGATCGTGGCAGCAGCGGCGCTGTGTATCCTCATTCTCCTGTATGCTATGTACAAGTACAGGAATCGAGACGAAGGATCGTATCACGTAGATGAGAGCCGAAACTACATCAGTAACTCAGCACAATCCAATGGGGCTGTGATCAAGGAAAAACAGCCCAACAGCGCTAAAAGTTCCAACAAAAACAAGAAAAATAAGGATAAGGAGTACTATGTCTGATCTCAACATCTAAAAGAACGCTTGTATAGAAATAGTCTTCATTTTATCTGAGACATAATACAAACTTATTTACTTTACTTTTTATGAAGCACATTCAAAAACAAACAAACAAAAAAGACAGGGAATGCAATCAGAAAGGAAAGACTGTTTTTAAAAACAAGCATTTCATGCTCTTGTTTTTCAGAAACAGGAGCTGATAAATTCCCTAACATCCACAGTGTTTTCATTTACTCTGCCTGTCTTTATGTTGCTGGAACATTTCTGAAAGACAATGATGACACCACGCATTCATAAAGCAAGGAGTATTACTACAACATCAAGGCACAATATGAAACAAAACAAATTAAAATAACAAAACAGGAAAAAAAAATAAAGAAAAAAGAAGCTACCTATGATTCTGGATTTAGCCAAAGTGCTAGCGCTTTCTTGAGAAGTAAGTTAGTCTTATTGTCAGAGAAGACTGTCATTATATATGGTGACTCAACAAGCAAACGTAAAGAGTTTGCCGTCTGGTGCAGTGAAGCAGTGATTGGAAACTTGCATTTGAAACAAAGTGCTGGCTTTTCTGAAGACTTACGTAGAAATACTTTCAAAAAGCCCCTTTCTGGTTGTGAGGAAAATAGTACGGAGGCCTTATTTTCAAAAACAAAAACAAAAATCTGGAATATAAGGCAAATTTCCACAAAAAAAAAAAAAGGAAAAAAAAAACAAACAAGAGGGCATAGATGCAATCATTGGGAAATTTTCATGCACGCTTAATATGTTATTACATATGTTTATATAAAAACACATCTATATGTGCTTTCTGGACTGTGATAAGTGATGTTTTATAGCCTGTTGTATAGAAAATGCAAATTATATCTGCTCTTCAGCCATTTTTGGTAAACTCAATGTTATAAGTGTTGCTAGGTATAGAGAGTTTTATGACATCTGGAGCAACAGACATACTTCAGTTTTTTTGCAGCCATTATAAATTGTCCCAGACTTCTTCCCCTTTTTTCTTTTTTTTTTTTTAATTTACAGTGTAGTGGTTATACTAAGGGGGATGTGTATGAATGTATATAAGAGTCAGCTAATTTTTTTCTTACCTGTACAGCCTCTATTCAGTTGCAATTAAGTTTTAGTAGTTTGTATGAAAGAAGTGGACTAGAAAGCAAAAATATATCTCTACTGTAATTCGTCTTCTTCCTCCTATCCCCATCTCTTGCTCCTGATATGCATCAATGAAGTTGATCAGAATGGCCGATTTTCCTAGAAATATACATTCATTAAATAGCTAAATATTTAGTGACTCAAACTGGCCTTTGGCTTCCAGTCAAAGCTTCACTATTGGAGAGCATGGTTTGCCTTACAGAAACCTTGTTCTTAAGAAATTAGGAGAATGATGAGTTTCTTGAGAATCTTAGGAAGTACCATATAGTGTTTATCTGGCATTCGGTTGTATGAACGACAGCTACTACTGCATTGGGTGGTAAAAGATCTGAAAAAGACCCATTTTAATTATATTATCCAGGCTGATTCTACTGCAGAATTTACCCCTTTCTCCAAAAAGGAAATAATCTCGAGGTGCACGATAGTATTTTTCAACAGTGGGCATTTTGACATATGAAAAAATATTTTTAGCTAAGTTGAATGTGTAGTATTGCAAGACATTATAACCAGACAAATATAAGTTCATCATGTTTTAAAGTAACACGTAGCTTTTCTTGCATATATAAAACATTAATGCATTTTAGTTAAACATATTAAATATAACGCTGTAATTTACAAGTTAAGGATTTTTTTTCCTAGTGTTATTTCATTAGGTTCACAGCAATAAATCATAGTGTAACATTTTATTTACACAGAAGTTCAAAGGGAATACTTTAGACAGAAAGAGGGTAGTTCGATAGAAATCAACCAAATCATTGGAAGGCCTCCTGGGAGGGATATAGATGTTCACACTTTACAGGCAGGAAGGAGGAATTTGAAATTAGCTTGAAACAGCAGGCACAAAACATTTTGTTGCGTGTAGCTGATGAAGAAGGCTGGAAACTGGTACAGCTGTCTATCTGGGAGTCGGAGCACTTTAAAAATACATGTAGCTGACAGGAAAACACCTCTCTTGAAGGATGCCAACCACATCAAGATGTGTCATGTTGCTTTTGTAAAACAATTTTTTATTTTCATTAACATTTATGCAAAAGTGAGAACAGGTTCACAACATCCAGTTCATTTCTTAGATTGTTGTTTACCTGTGGCATTCATAATTTCTCCCACCTTTACAAGACAGCTGTACTCAGGGAACGGCAAGGTCAGGTGTACCGGAGGTCATTGCTGGAAGCAAGAGACTTCAGCTAGAAGGGGAAAGAAGCTGAAAGCCAGGTGGTGTTCAGATTTGAGGGCTTAAGGATATGTGGAAGAACAGGAATAATCTGACGACAGGAGATGGGACATGATGGAATACGGTTTCGGTGAGATGAAATGGTCTTTTCTGCTTAGTATTGATTGCATTAATGAAATAGCATGGTCAGGTCAACTTCCAAGCAGTTTGGTAGATTAATCTTTAACTAAATCCATACATCAAGGAGAAAAAGATCTGCTACTACTATAATAAGCAAACGTGATTTTAACACTGTTTCTGAAGGTTCTCCTTTTTCCTCTTTAATTTCATAATTTAACAAAAAACAAATATGGATGTATCAGAAGTGCCAGCAAGTGGATTTAAAATTCCTTTTTGTTTAAAAACAGCAGCAACAACAAACAAACAAACAGACATATGCCAACTACCTAACACAAAAATTGGATCCTTTCTCTATAATAACCTAATTTGTTTGACTGAGATGGCTTCATTTCTATGACTGTATTGTGTTGCCTTTTTTAACGAAACACTAAATAACGTGTGAAACTTTCAACCCTAAGACATCGAAGAGAGGCCCAATGCCCCTAACCTTATAGTGCTTTCTGTGATAGATATTTACGATTTTTTTATTTGTTGCAAGGCCAATTTATTCATTATTGGAAATGCTAAGCAAGTGGAATTTACTGTTTTGTTAATAAAAATGTTTCTTAATACAAATCCCGGCTTGTTTCTTCTCTTTCCCTTGGTTGTGGAGTATCTGTTCATCTTAAAGCAGTGAAAAAAAGTGGTAAATTGTTATGAAGTTACAGGCATTCATGTCACGAAAAAGTGACCTCGGAACTCTTTGTACACTTAAGTGAAAATCTTCTGCAACACTTGTGTTCAACCGATCCATCCAGAAAAGCATGAATTACATTAATGCGCTGTTTAGTTTTGCATAGAATTACTTTATTTGAAATTTTCTAGATTTTTTTTTTTTAAATCAGGAAATTAAAACTTGATCTCCCCACCCTGCCCCCATGAATGAAAAAAGAATGCCCTTCCTTTTCCATTGCTTTATTTTTCTTGTGGAAAGAAGATGGTGGAAGGTAAGGTAACAGGATGAAAAGTTAAAACTGAAAATATTTTCTCTTGTCTAGAAGATGGTTTAAAAATTAGTGGAAAAATAAACCTATTTCAGGTCCTTAAAAACATTCCAAGATAATAAATACAGAATTTCAGCCAGAGCTAATCTGTTGCGTAAGTACTTTCCTATTTAGCATGGCATTTAAATTCATGGCTAACTTCAAGCAAACTTCTAATCCTATTGATTTAAGCAAGTGTCTAAAGTTTCCTAAATGTATTGCTGAGTGGGGATGGAGTTAAGCTTTTGGATCTAAACTCCAAATAGAATTTAAGTATGTATCTTCTTTAATCACATCAGTAGCTTCTTTGACTTCAGTGGGATTTATTCATCTGCTTAATTAGGTATAGACTGTAGTATTTTAGATAATTTAAGTTTGGGAATATCTGAAGAAAATAGCCCCTATCTTCCATTGGTATAAAAGAGTTTATAGTTAAACTTATATTCTAAACTGTTTTATACTGGGATTAGTAATTTAGTGTGTGTGCGTGTGTGTGTTTTACTGAACATTCCGTTTAGGAAAATGCTTTATATACATTTAAAGGCGCTATAACAATAGTGAGATTTGTTCTACTACAAAAACCTCACATTTAATTATATATACACTTTTTAATTATACACTGTATTTGTTCATTTTTTCTTACATCTATACTGTAGTCTCCCTTTCACCAAAATCCTAATGGCCTCTCATTACCTGCATCATCCATCATCAGCTGACTGCTTTAAGTGGTGACCTCCATAATCAATCATCACTGTGGCCAAGTACCTAAAAAAAACTTTACAAGACGAGGAAAAAAGAGAAAAAACTAAACAAACCCTCCAAACTCAACTTAGAACAATAGAGCACACATGTAGGCTGTAAATGACAACTGTGTTAACTCCTCTAACATGACTTCTTTATAGTTCAACAAAACAGTTTTAAATTGGGTATCTAGGTATGATTTTCATACTGATTATAGAAATTCACTTCTAAGTTCAGTAGAGTCCTGTTTAGAGGTGCTTGGAAGCATTGTGCTGGGGTAAGCCAGATTTGTCAGTACAATTTTATTTGGAATGAAGGCTATTTGCTTTATTTTAAAGCCCCTGCTTTGTTAAAGGCTGTATTTCAGCATTAAAATGTTTCTGGAGCTCATGGGAGTGGGGAGAAAGAGAAATCCACACTGTATTCATGAAGGGAGGTGATTCTGCCCCTTTGCTCTTGTTAGACCCCACCTGCAGTACTGCATTCAGCTCTGGGGCCCCCAGCATAAGAAGGACATGGAGCTGTTGGAACGGGTCCAGAGGAGGGCCACGAAGATGATCCGAGGGCTGGAGCACCTCTGCTATGAAGACAGGCTGAGAGAGTTGGGGCTGTTCAGCCTGGAGAAGAGAAGGCTCCAGGGAGATCTTAAAGCAGCCTTCCACTACTTAAAGGGGGCCTACAGGAAAGCTGGAGAGGGACTTTTTACAAGGATGTGTAGTGATTAGACAAGGGGCAATGGCTTTAAACTGAAAGAGGGGAGATTTCCGTTAAACAGAAGGAAGAGATTTTTCACTCAGAGGGTGGTGAGGCACTGGAACAGGTTGCCCAGAGAAGTTGTGGATGCCCCATCCCTGGAGGTGTTCAAGGCCAGGTTGGATGAGGCTTTGAGCAACCTAGTGTAGTGGAAGGTATCCCTGCCCATGGCTGGTGGGTTGGAACTGGATGATCTTTAAGATCCCTTCCAACCCTAACCATTCTATGATTCTACGATTTAAATCAATTTATGAATTGCTGAATGCTTGGAGATGATAAAATTGCTTGCCTGCTAGCATCTCATTTGTCTGGATGGTTTATTCCTCCTTTGGTTGGTCATTGCTCTCCTTGAAACCAGAAGCATCCCCTGTAGGTTAAGCTTTGAGCTAGAAATTCCAGAAAAGAAAAAGAAGTCACTGATATGAGTATGCTCATTTTTGTGAGGTGCGAGGCCAGAAGTCAGCCAGCCTTTACTTGCTTACTTTGGAGGCTTCTTCTTACTCAAGTTCTTTGACAGAATTGAGCCATCAACTCTGACCTCTGGAAAAGGAAGTATGGCCCCTCACCTTTCTCAGTTACTCACTACCGTACAAGTATCTTCATTTGCTGTTCAGAACAAGCAGATTTTCATATCACACTGCTCCTCCTGTGGGGTTGTATTGTGATAGACTTTGGGTTTTTTTAAAGAAAAAGCATGGTGACATAAGTGGTAGAGTTATTTCAAAGAGCGTGGGATTCTCAGTGAGTAAATTGCCTTTAAGGACAGTAATTTCATGCTGGCATACACTTGAGAGGTTTAAAAGTCCAGGCCAGTAATCCTCAACAACATCCTTTCGGTAAACAATGAAGACATTAGCTCGTTTGTCAGCGAGCTCAGGAACCGACAACACAGCTATCAAAATGTAAAGGCGTCGGTCCGCTTGCAGCAAATAACACAGGAAAACGGAATTTGGGCAGCCAAAAATAACCGCTGGCGCATTGACCGGGCTCTTACGAGCGAGTCCAATTACAAGCCAGCAAGCGTTTACCAGATGATAAATAGCAAAATACTCCTATTAGCCATAGTTTGGGATGCAGCAGGCAGACAAAACACAGGCACGGCCAGTGCAGCCGCGGTGGATTGTCGCGCCTGGGAGCGCGGTTGCCGTTATGGCGCACTCCAGTCCGGGGGACCGGGCAGGTTTTGCACCTACTGCTGCTGCACGCCAGCAGGTCGGCTGTTTCCAGATAAACCTTCCTTTTCCCTTTGAAGTTAAAATACAAATAAAGTGGCTCCCAAAACACATTGTGATGGCCCCAGGGTGCAGCAGACACCGGCGCTCGGCAGCGACTTTGCACTCTCTGCGTACGGTGATGGCGGCCGAGGGCAGGGCGCTGGGAGAAGCGCAGGAAGACACGCTATGCACAGAGACGGGCTCAGCTTGTGCTCCAGAGAAGTACAGGGAGGGCCAGGACACAAGGACGGGCTTACAGTCACTTCTGCTGTCCCACAAAGAGCTGCCCGTACTTTCATAGAATCGTAGAATCATAGAATGGCATAGGCTGGAAGGGACCTCAGAGATCATCTAATCCAACCTCCCTGTCATGGGCAGGGATGCCTTTCAGCACCCTGAGTTTGTATTCTGACAAAATGGCGGCTCAGCGTGTGGCGGGACCCGGTGGTCCCACATTGATTTTCAGTCCCACAGAAAGCAGGAAACAATAGGCAGTGTCCAGCCAGCATGTGGGTATGTGGGGGCCCTCCGGCTGATGCTCGAGACAGGGATGGGTTTTTTTGAGCTCCTACAGCTGCGACAGGCTGAGGCCCTTGGAGCCATTACCCCAACGAGCACAGCTTCGAGAGCCAGTGCACTCCCCTGCGGATGGGCAGCTGTGAGGAGGGAAGATGGAAGGGCCAAGCCCCCTGGCCCTGGGTGAGCCAAGAAACGGATGGAAACGTGGCTGCGAGGGTCTCACAGCCAGGACTGGGCAGGGAACTTGCCACAAGGCTCATGGCTTGGTGAAGCCCAGGTTTTCCTTAGTTGCCAAATCCCTCAAAGGAAAAAAAAAATGTTTCTTCAAAAAGGTTGTGGCATAAAGAGTTTAGGAATTTACTCAGGAGTTAGTTGAGTGTTTCTTTAGAGCTTTACCTGCCCATGCTTCACGCCGGAGGAGAAGCTCAGGCCACTGTGCCTGGGGAAGGAGGCTGGGCAGCAAAAGCCACCCAGGCAGCTGCACCCCACAGGCACATACGGGTATCTCTGATTCTCTGGGACACCAGATTTCGAAGGTTTGGACCAGAAAATTGACTGAGGACAAGACCCAGCAACACCTCTGTTAACCACAGGGAGAGGGACAGGCTTCAGCACAAGGAGATGTAAAAACCTTATGGGAGAAAATAATAACACAAACAGACTCCCAGCACCTGTAGGAAATCCCACCCCACTTGCCACGGTCTGCTACTCCGCTTTTCATGCTCACAAGTGGGTTTTATTTCTTGCTGATTGCACGTTCCAGTAAAGTTGCTTGTTACACCTGCCTGTCAGTCCCACCTGGCAGAAGGGCTCGCTGTAGTTACCAGACCCTTCCCATCATACAAAGATTTTCCTTCAGATTTGGGCATTGCTGGCAACCAATACAAAGCAAGGAGGCACATCAGGGTCAGAACCACTTCCTCTCTGGCCCTCTGGGTTCTTGCTGACTTCTGTTTGATTTACAGGGGAGATCTAAGGCACAAGGCAAGAACATACTCCAGTGTCAGAATGAGGAGAGAAGAAAAGAAAAAAAAAAAAAAGACAAGCAGGCTTTGTCTTATACTGTCCAGCAAATCCCAGTACAGGACAAAGAAGAATTTTAGGTAATTAATTTATTTAAATCTTGGTTTGTTGATGGATGGGGCTTGGGAAGAGCAAGTTTATTCTCAGCTTTCCTGAAGGCTAAGTTTGTTTGGGAGCTCATTTATACCTGTCTGCAGGCTCTTTTTAGGGAAGACTTTCAAAATGCTGATAGCATGAGTATAACAGTCATTGCCTAGATGAGTTTCTCATCTATTTTAATGGATTTTTCTAAGATTGCAGGATTTAACTCCAAGTTAAGGCTATATCTGCACCAGAAAGTATGATTCAATAAGAGTAAATTTACAGGGCAAAGCAGCTGGTGCTGAGGACCATCTTGTATTTCAAGATTTTCTTTGAACCAGTTGTAGTCCTGTCCCAGGACTGGGTGCCAATTAGTGTCTAGGTGGCATTAGATGTGTTCATGTAGCTCATATTATTTAATCTGGAAAGTGTCCAGTTTCTTCATGCAGAGTGCTCTGTGAAGTTAATTGAAATGTAATAAGTGGGAACAGCTGGAGTTGCTTCAGAACCATACTCCTGATCTTAAATTAAACTTTCCTGTTGAAACACCCTTTGTGCATTGCTATATGCCAATGTGCTTGTAATGATTTGGTATAATAAAACTAGGGTATTTTTAATATGAAGTACCCAGTCCCAAAAGAAAGTTCCTGCTACACATTAAGGTCTTCCTGATATCTTTACAGGACTCAGTGTCTTTGCAATTCTGACCCTCATCTTCCTTTTTAACCACCACCCTTGTTTCCTAACATACCCTCTACTCTCTTCTTTAAACCTAAAGAAATAATTCTTTGAAAGACTTGTTTCTTTTGAATAGACTGAGACAAATCTGGAAGTATTTTTACATAGGGACTGTATGAGGAATCCCTGTTACCAACGCTGACATCACCAACAGTGCAATCGCTAACTTGTAGAAATATGCTATAAGCAAAGTAGGTGCTGCTAGAGCTCTAGATGCAGTAGGTGAACCAGAAGAAATGGCCAGGGCAAAGCTGGGTTTGGCCACCACTTGAAGAGGCAGAATGAGACTGAACAACCCCAGTGTTGTGAATGAAATGATTTAACATTGTTAATTCAAGATTTATTAATGATATGAGGTAAATCTAAGGTGGAATTTAGGCAATGCTTAATGATTAACCAATTTAAAGAATAACAAGATGATTCAGTAGGATGTGCTATAATTAAAACAGCAACTTAATTACACATTCAAAAATGACAAGAGTCACACTAACTTGCTAAAAGGTATCCTAAATCAAAATATATGTATGTACATATGTAGAAAACATAAATCATGCAGACAGGTAGAAATATTTGGATCCAGTGGAATATAGGCACCCACACTCGTGAAGGCAAACGTGTATATTCAAACACGTACATAGGTAGAGAGGTGGATGGAAGAGGCGAGCCTATAGGTAAAACTTCCCTCTTGACTTGAGTAAATGCTCACAATGCATCAGCATTCCTCAGTGGGCAAGCAGGATGACTTCCCTCAGCCTCCTGTCAGCTTTGTCAGCAGACGGTCCGCAGAATTGGTACCTGAGAGGCATCTCAGCTCAGGGGACATTCTGGTCACAGCCCACTGTGATCCAGGAGAGCTCAAAGGGTCTTGCTTGGAGTCACTCTTTTTAGGGTGGGAGGTAACTGACTTTTGCCAGGCACTTTTCTGTGTCCGCCCAACTCAGATGGTGAAATATTCTGGTATTTTTCCATCAGTTGTGCAGGCACAGAACTTGTTCTTGTATCACCCTTTTTGGCCGCAACCCCAGTACAGATGTACCAGGTCAAGTGACAGGGGAAGCAGGAGCCAGGTACATTAAGGTAGTGCCTTAATGCTCTGGTCTGCTGCCTTTCCACAATTCATGCTTGACTCAACCTAGGTTTGCATGTGGCCCAGGAAAAATGGGAGGAATTGCACTGAATGGGCAGAGGCAAGGGGGAGTGGTTTTTGCACCACCACAATCCACTCTGTGACTGAAGTCAATTTATCTTGTCCGTAGAGAGGCAGTGTGGTTGTCTCTTGCCCCTATGCCTATAAACAGAAAACACCTTAATTAAATTACAATTTGAGGAGAATTTTGTGTTTGGTTAGCCTCTACTAATTAATTAAAGTTTCATTAAATATTTTTATATGGTATTATACATATGGGGAAATTTCTGCAGTAGTGTAACTTGCTTAACCCTCTTCCAAACTCTAATATATAAAACTATGTTTAACAACTAATAGCAGTGAGTACAATCACGATGGGATGCAACATCAGGTTCAGTGTCACAGTTCCTGTTGGAGGCCATCCAGACAGGAACTTCCATTGGCGGTCTTCATCCCTTTCGACTTTTCTAACACTCGATGTGTTTCTTCAACATCATGATGTGCTGTGATAAGAGTCTTTTGTCCAGTTTCTCATGCTTGTTGTAGAAGGTTGATCAAATCGAGGTGGTGGAGGAGTTGTTTGATCTCAATAGGTGTAGGCTGTAGCTTGTGATATAGCATATAATCAAAAGATAAATCATCATGGGTAGTTATGGGCACAGAGAAATTAAAATCACATCCATTGATCAAAATAAAAGTACACACATATAAATTGAGTTGATTTGTTATGTTGTAAACAAGGTCTTCTCTTAGTAAAGGTTTACGCAATGTCTGCATGCAAACACAGCCCTTTCCAACCTTAATGACTATGGTTTCAGGAACTTCGTTGAGGTGGATGTTGTTTGTTCCCAGGATGTCATTGGTAGAGTTCATTATGCCTGTTGAAGAGAAGGAAGAACGGTCTTGGTGGGGAAGGCCAAAATGGTTACCCGTTTTATGGTACCAGATACCATCTGGTAATGACCTTGTGTTCTGTTCCATTATTGCCAATAGCATCCCATGCTAGAAACTCTAATGTTTCATTAGGGTTACAGGTACTGTCCCCACAGATGGTATCTTTGCCATCACAGGCTGTCCTGGTTTCACTGAAGACCATGTATGCCCATTGTTTAGGGGCTTTTCCAAAGGAGGTGTTAAAAACACTCAAGTAATTTGGCTTCCATAGGGACCATACCAATTACTTAGCTGTTGTACTGTTTAGAAAGGCAGATGTCCCATTGCCTTTCATGCAGGTTGAGATATTTTTTCAGTAGTCCATTAGCCTGTTCGACTATACCATTAGATTGTGGGTAATAAAGTGTGTGAAATACCCATTTTATTCCGTTTTGTTTTGTCCACTCTTGTGCTTTGCTAGCAAAATGTGAGCCATTATCACTCTGGATGGAATCAGGATTGAGACTCGTAAGGACAGACTTTGGATGGTATTTTGACCATTACCCTTTTGGCATTTGGTGGCTGTAAAGAGTCCAGATATTATTTCTATGAGTGTTAAAATAATTTGTAACTGGCAGAAGATTTTAAAGGACCAATGCCATCAATTTGCCAAGTAGATCATAAAGTTTTTCCTTTGTTAATGTGCGAAGGTGGTGTTTTAGCAGGGTGATTTGTTTGTAACTTTAATTTACACTTAGAGCACTCAGTAAGGATGGTTTCACATGTTTTTTTCTACTGAGAGGCCAGCCTTGGCTTTGAGCTGCAAAATAAAGTGCATCTCAGCCTGTGTGAGCTAATTTTTGATGTAACCAGTCTCTCAATCAGTATCATGCGGGTTCTAAGGAGTTCTCAATCTCTATTTTCCTAATTTTTGTCAATTTGTCTACTTTTCGGTTCCAGTTTGTGGCTGATTTATTGAAATTGACATGAGCTTTCACCCATCCTATTTGGAATGGTGCTTTCCTGGCTGTGTCTAATAGGAATTGCCAGTCTTCAGTTCTCCAGATTGGAGACCTATTTATTTCCCAATTTAGGGCTTCCCTTTGGCAAAGCTACTGTGTGGCACATACCTAAACAGCATAAGCATCCATATATATATTATTTTTACTTCATTTTGTACTGCTAAAACAACTGCTCTTAATTCTCCTAACTGGACACTGCCCTCCTCCTTCTAGATACCTGGTTTATCAGTTTTGATTTCTAATGTGACAGCTTTATATTGCCATGTACCGTTCACTCTTTGCTGAGGCATCGATAAACCAAACGCCCTCAGTCAGTGTATCTTCAGTGAAGGAGAGTGCATTTAGGATTGATGAAGGTTTAAAAGCTTGTTGTGATGCTAGTGAGTCAGTGTTAACACGCATTTGTAACTTAGAAACTTTTGTGTGCCCTTCAGTCAATTGCATTTCATCTGCTATTCCCACTAGATAGCATACTGTTTGCTGATAGTAGGTTTTTGTGCAATTCCTTCTGGAGGACCAGTCCCTTTTAGAATTGTGTCTAATAAATTAAATGGACCTCTAATCTGAATGGCTTGCTCTTCGCATGTTTTCTCAACTTGTTTAATTGTGCGGTCTAAAGACAAAAGACCACTTTCCCATTCAGAATGTCTTGGTTCTGTTTCTTTAAATGCAGTCAAGCTAAGCAATAGAGATGGTCTTTGTCCATTAGGGCTGGTTTGAAAGAGATTACAATAAATATCGAGTTCTGCAAAACCCCATCCTGCTATAATAGAGTTTTGAGGTTGGATAGGTCCTAGAGATTGATATGTTTTTAATTCCTGTAACAGGGTTTTGTCTGCCTGAGTCCCAATTCCACAGCTTTCCCTTTCATAGAAGTGAATACAGTGGACAGGCAATGACAGAGGTTTCAGGCACGTTTTCTCCAGTAACCTAAGGTATCCATTAATTGTTGTAATTCTTTTCTAGACTGGGGCATTTGTGATTGTTCTATTTTGTCTAGAGTGTCTGGTGGGACGGCTTCACCTCGGGCAACCCACCAAGTGCCCTGAAATTTTACTGCTTTGCTTGGTCCCTGACACTTTTCAGGTGAAATTTGAACTTTTGCTTCATGCAATGCTTGCCAAACTGCTGCTGCTGCTTCTCCCACCTTTTCAGGAGATTTTGCTCCAATTAGAATATTATCTATATACTGATATACTTTTACCTCTTGAGGGAGTGAGATTGTCTGTAAAAATTCGGCAAGTGCAGCATGCGCAATTGTGAGTGAGTGTTTATATCCCTGTGGAAGTCTATTAAAAGTGTACTGGATACCTTCTCATGTAAAAGCAAATTTATCCTTATCCCCCTCCTGCGATGGGACCATGAAGAAAATATCTTTTACATCTAGCGTTGCATCGATGGATGTGTGGTGGCTTGTAATGTAGCTGTAAAAGTTGCTATATTTATGACTGCAGCTGTCAATGGGGCTGTATTGGCATTTAAGCACTGATAATCAATTGTTAAATGCCAACTCCTTTCCAGTTTACAGACTGGCCAAACTGGAGAGTTATGTGGGGAGTGAGTTCTAAAATGATTTGTCATTCTTCTAAATCTTTATTTACTTTAGAAATTCCAGTCTGTGTCACAGCAGAAATTGGATACTGTGGGACATTACTGATTTTTGATTTGGGAAGTACTGGGGCTTCATGGAGCACTTATTCTGTGGCAGTTTGTCAATTTTTATTAAGGTTAAGGCTGGCATTTGAACCAGAAGACCACAGGCTGCCATCTGGTAAACACCAAGTTCAGCCATTCAAGGCATCAAAACCTAAGATACTCTCATTGTGATCTGTAACTGTAAAGTGAAAAGATGTCATACGCTTTTCACCAGGGAGCCGTAAACTAAATTTTGTGGTTTGGCGTACAGTGCAAGTTCCCATAACTCAAATAATTTCAACTCTTTGCTAGCTTGTTGGCATCTTGTGTAATTATTAACATTTGCACTCTAGTATCAGTTAAAAATTTGTTAATTGTTGTTGAGGACCGTTTGGAATTAAAATGTAAGGGCCATTTTCATTTAACCATTGATAAGCTTCTATTCACCTGACAGGCACGTCCAATTGCTGTTCAGGCACTATTAGGTTATTTTTTTTTATTTTACATCTTGTAATCAATACTCATCAGGAAAGCAGGGTTACCTCTCTCTAGGAGCTGGTGGTGGAGGAGTTGGAGCATTTGAAGTGTTGCATTTTTAAAACACTTGAGTTAGGCAGAATAATGCTGGTAGGCTGTCTCTGAATCCCAGCTGTAGGAATTCCTAGTGCCAATGCTTGTTTCCATAGCTCCTTTCTGCACTCCTGGCCCTTTAATCCTCAGTCAGAGGATTTGGGTTCCTGGGAACTCTTCTGATGTGATTGTTTAATTTGCCTAACAGCGTGACCTGTATTTTTAGTTTCACTGGAAATTCTATTCCATCCCATTTCTCGCGCATATTTTATAGTTTCATGCATTAACACTGCCCAGGTAGGGACCTCCCTTCGCTCTAACGCTTCTTCCTCATCACCTCTAATAGCCTGTGTTAGGTTTAAGAATTCATTATGGCTTAAATCTCTTTGGATTTCTTCTAGCTTTGCAATGAAAATATGTTTGATTATGTCAGGAGTGCCTTTTATCAATGGTTTAAGTATAGTGGGATCTACAAGTGCTGAAAGAGGGACACCATTGGGATCATGCTTGTGCATGGCCTGAATAAAGGCAGCTTTTGTAAAAGCTGTGTAGATTAATTTAGGTATTTGGTAGGTATCAGCAGAGGCTCTCTTCTTTCTAAAATATCGATACAACCAGCCGAATATGCTACTTTACTTGTTAATGAGTGGGGCTCATCTGGAGGCTTGGGACTAGCCTTTAAAAATACAGCAGAACCCCGATAGCCATTGGCTTTGTCGCCATTTAGCAAAATTCTGTCTCCCCCTGTTAGAGACACTCTCCATAGGTATGCAGTTTCAGTTTCTCCTGGCTTACAGCCACAACAATCTTGTAAATTAGCCATCTGAATCAGATCAAATGGGGTTGTTTTACTAGTGCAGTTTCTTGCACTGCCTCAAGGTCCTGTAGATTCTTCTGGTTTAATAATTGGTCTGACTGGGAGTATGCAGGGCTCAGGTGGATGGAGAGAATTATTTTCATCTGAGCTGTTATTATTCGAGTCACCCCACATATTACCATCCCAGTCTTCAGGAAACATAATCAATTTTCTAATTTGAATGATATCAGGGTGTTTTGGAGATTGCATTAACATCATTTCAATGTGTTCTCTCAGTTTTTGTTGTTTTAATCGAGATCCTTTAAGTTGTTTTTGCAGTCGTCCTATTATAACTGACAACGGTAGCTTGGTAGATTTGTGCCCCTCAGTTTCATCTTGCAACTCTTATATTTTATGGGTAAGTTTTCCTCTTTCCAGGAGGAAACTTCTAGGCACTTCCAGGACAGGCAACTTCTAGGCACGCTCCTAACATTTTAAAAACTATTCCTTTATCTTTTCCATCTTCAGTTGTACTTCAAGCATTAGTTAACTGTTTTTCTAGTCTTCACGGTTATGCTGATTATTATAAGCCCAATCTTCAGGGAAGCTGGGATTTGGTTGGATACTGTGTTTTTGCAAGTATTCGGTGACTTTGCTTATCACCCTGCTACTACGCCAATTTGTTGTGGATGAAATGTTTTAACATTTTAGCAGCAATTCAAGATTTATTAATGGTATGAAGTAAATCTAAGGTGGAATTTTAGCAGCACTTAATGATTAACCAATTTAAAGAATAACAAGATGATTCAGTAGGATGTGCTATAATTAAAACAGCAACTTAATTACACATTCAAAAATGACAAGATTCACACTAACTTGCTAAAAGGTATCCTAAATCAAAATATATGTATGTACATATGTAGAAAACATAAATCATGCAGACAGGTAGAAATATTTGGATCCAGTGGAATATAGGCACCCACACTCGTGAAGGCAAACGTGTATATTCAAACACGTACATAGGTAGAGAGGTGAATGGAAGAGGCGAGCCTATAAGTAAAACTTCCCTCTTGACTTGAGTAAATGCTCACAATGCATCAGCATTCCTCAGTGGGCAAGCAGGACTTCCCTCAGCCTCCTGTCAGCTTTGTCAGCAGACGGTCCGCAGAATTGGTACCTGAGAGGCATCTCAGCTCAGGGGACATTCTGGTCACAGCCCACTGTGATCCAGGAGAGCTCAAAGGGTCTTGCTTGGAGTCACTCTTTTTAGGGTGGGAGGTAACTGACTTTTGCCAGGCACTTTTCTGTGTCCGCCCAACTCAGATGGTGAAATATTCTGGTATTTTCCATCAGTCGTGCAGGCACAGAACTTGTTCTTGTATCACCGTTTTTGGCCGCAACCCCAGTACAGATGTACCAGGTCAAGTGACAGGGGAAGCAGGAGCCAGGTACATTAAGGTGGTGCCTTAATGCTCTGGTCTGCTGCCTTTCCACAATTCATGCTTGACTCAACCTAGGTTTGCATGTGGCCCAGGAAAAATGGGAGGAATTGCACTGAGCAGCCCAGGAGGAGGGAGTGTTGCACCACCACACCTAGTCTTTGAGAAACTTTACATCCAGTTTTTGCAAGACAGATCTTCTTTTAACCAAAGTTTTGATAGTCTTCTCTTACCCAGTTCTCACCAAAATAAATTCTTTCCTGTAAGGGAATTCATCAAAATCAGTTTCCAGATTTAGTCAGTATTAAAATATCATGAGAAACCACAAGAGATTGGGCTACATTTTGAGATCTTTGCTTGTATCCTCTGCAGACAGGAAAGCTTCCATTTCCATTAAGATTGAAACTTCAGTGCTGCTTTTAACTCCAAGTGATTACACTTCCCTCTAGCCTACTGCATACTATTATGAGCATTTCATACAAGTATTCTGAATAGTCATCATTAATTCTTTTAGATTTCTAAGTGTTAGGCATCAAAGACCGCCGATGCAGACTGATGATGAAAGATTTCTATATCTGAATTCTTGTAAATGACCATATTTGTGTTTAAGTGGCTGCTGATAAGTTTTGCCCAAGTTCCAAAAATGTTCTTGATGTCTATTTTTATTATTACATTTTAGCAAAAGTTGATTGCTAAATACAGAAAAAAACATTCTCTATTAAAATAAGCTTATTCAGAAACAGTTCAGTTTCAGTTGAGAACAGTTCAATATGGCAACAAGAATATGACTTTAGAGTTTTTAAACATATTAAGTGAGCTCTTGATATGATCTAAGCTAATTTAGAAATTTTAGAGATATCAAATTAAAAATAAACTTAGAATTATTGTCCATCTGAGTCTCGATGGGAGTTACCACATATCCCGGGTGAAGGTTTCAGTGCGTATGAATAAAGTTGTGGCAACAGTCTAGTGCCTGATCTCACTCACTACCTTTCCGGTAAGCAGCTTTGCCAGGCCTGCATGTGAACACAGTCTTTGCCTGTTACACCGCTCTGCTCCCCACGTGAAAATTTTCAGGGAGTACCCATCCATGGGAACCATTACACAGACGTTGCTGTGCACTGGAAAGGTCCCTGCCTCAAAAGCAGAACTTGGCATTGATACATACGCTGTTTGAGGCAAAACTCCCAGTATGTTCAGCGCAAGCAAGGATTTCATCCTGAGTAGCTAGCACCTCAAATAAATCAGTATATTAGAAAATGCTACAGAAAGCAGATTGAGAGGAAGGATACAGCCCTGCGCAAACATCCTGAACGCCAGCTATAGAAAAGCCAATCCAAAGAACCTAAAACCAATCTGATTTCCTAAAATGGACAATAGGCTGGTGTGGACACATAACTTACTTTTGCAAAGTCCTTAATGGCCTTGCATAACTCTCTTTTAGTTTGGCAGTCTGGTGAGATGTGAAAGTCCTGATGTTATAGCAATAAATAATGCAGCCTGACAAAATGGGGGCTGTACAAACAGGACACTTCAATTTTCAAAATTGTTTTCAAAAATTGTGCAGATGCTACGTAATGAAAGAGGAGTAGAAATCTAACAGTGAGACTTTGTAATAATAGGATGGAACAGCAAAATCAGTGAGACTTTGTGATAATAGAAAGGTCAACAGCCACAGTAGTTGCAACCATCTGGGAAAATAAAGAGGAAAGGAAAGGAGCCAAACAGCTCTGAAGATGAGATTTTGCTTTCGTTGTACCCTTGCAAGGCCCTCAGTTCTGTAAACGTTTTGGGGATGCTTGCAGTGCTCTCAGTTACGACTGCCAGATAGGGAGATAAGACAGTCTAGGGTTTGTAGAGATGTGGCTGTGGCAGCCCTGAGCTCAGTGCAGGTTAGCTGCTTCCCTCACAGCTCTGCAGCGCTGCAGACACGCAGCTGTCCGTGCTTCAGCTGGCGAGTTGGACATCAGCTCGATACCTCCATGCGAGCTGCAGTGCAGACATCCAGGTCTGTTTGCTGCACTTTCCAGACAGAAAACTCACAACAGAGCTGGGCGATGCACTGTGCCTGCCAAACCTGGCCCGTGGGACGTGGTGAGGGGGAGCCAGGCTCTGCCAAAGGGAGAAAGGCAGGACTCCTCTGGAAACAATGGCAAAGCACTACCAATTTTATTTCTGTGGGGCACATGCAATCTCTGCTGTGGGGTGGTCCCAGGGCTCCACTTCAATTTGATTCATGAAGTTTCATTTTCCCCCAGACACTTATTGAACACTGTCAGCTGGAGCTGCTGCTCTGAATAGCCACATTTCTTTGCTACTCCTACTATTATCCATCAGGAATTTTTGAAACGCAGAGAACTGCTTTTGCCACTGCATATGCTTTTCCCTTACAGGTTCTTTTTTTTAATTTTTTTTTTATTTTTTATTCTAAGACTGGAAAAGAACAATCAAATTATGTTGGTTTTGAGTTAAGTCATAATCATCTTTCAAATTCTTTTATGATGCCAATGCTTATGTTTCAAATAATTGAGCATTGGAATGGTAAATCATTTTAATTGGAGTTCTAAAATAATTTGTGAAAATTTACACAAAAGGCCCACTAAAAAACCAAAAGCAACAACAAACATATTAATACTGCCCAGTCAGTCTTTCTGTTGCTACAGTGGTGTCCATTCCAAGCACTCAAAGTACATGAACCAGATTACAAAGCCTAAGACTTTCATTAAAATAAGAGTATTTATAACATATGAAGTGTTAGTGTGAGTAAGGGGAAAGCAAGTCTCTTCTTCTGAGCTTTTTGTCCTGTTTAAAAATTAAGTAACTGTCTAGATTAACTTTACCAGTATGTTGTCATTATTGAACATGATTTTGCTATTTAGAGAGCTTTTCTTTTCCTAATATACCCCATGTAAGTATGAATGTGGAAAGAAATAATTATTTCTAAAGTATCTACTGCTCACACTGAACTTGCTTCCTATACTAGCATATGTCTTAGGACATACACAACTGTCTGTGCACACCAGTGTAACTGTAGCTATACTGGTATATTTGGTGGGAGAAAGGAAGGAGACATCAGCAACACTGTAGTAAATACTTAAATATTTACCTAAAATTTAAGTTTGAGCTTGCACATTTCAAGAATAGAAAACTTCTTGATTATCCAGTTTTCCAGACTACACAGTAGGAAATGTAAGTAGGAATGAAATGAAGATGTTATTGATTAACAATACTCCGGTTACAAGCAAACGTTTATATCCACCACAGGACCACTATCAAAAATCAGATCCATCACAGAGGTTGACAGTACTGTGTCAGGGTGTGCCAGGAGATGTGTCTTCAGGTTAGCTCATGGGTATATAGCTGGTGAAACTTTACAAGAAGTTGGTTGGTTGGATTCCAGCCTTGCTCAGAGCATTTTATGTCAGCATAACTCTGTAGACTTCATTGCAATTTTTTGTGATTGTACCAATGTGAAACTGAGCCCAGCAGTATATGTCCATGTCACTGGGATTTACAGTTCAGACCTTCCTTCAACCTTGTACAATGAAGAAAGCCCTGCTTTCTCATATTTTTATTTCAGAGGGAACATTAAGGTTCCATTGTTACAGCACTACCACACAAAGAACGATAGATGCAATCAAAAAGGTCTTTTATCTTTTTTTTTTTAACCTTATTAGAAAAATCAGCAGTTCTGCAGCACTGATTCTTGAAGGTATGTAACGCTACTTTGTTACTACAGCAACAGGCAGCACTGACAGCGCCAAGTTACAGATGAACTGGGTCCTTTCGCAAGACCAGATCAGAACTAAAATGGTTGTGATAAATCTACTGTATGGAAAATCAGTGGGATTAAAAGGTGAACAGGACAAATACAATATAGGAAAGTAATTTATTTTACAAAGAAGCTCCTGTGGTGCTCCACAACCCCTCAAGCCAAAACAGGTGGGAATATGTACCAAATTTTCAACAATTAAATCTGTCCTTATAGTTTTGTTTTGCACCGTTTCGCAAAGGTTTGGCTCATCTCTTGTTTAGGGACTGAGGCAGATCTCTAAGCACGGGGTAGCAGGCAACTATTTTCACAGTAATAGAAAAGGCTGTGCCTAAGGGAAAGACAGGACTTTCCCAAGGGTCTTGATGCAAAAAAAAAAAAAAAAAAAAAAAAAGACAATGTAGTCTGCCTCATCTTGGATCGGCCGCTTCCTGCTGAAGCAGACTTGCTCTGCTTTTTTTCTCTACTTCCTTTAGGGATATATGTAAAAGACACAAGGGTATATTGGGGAAAGAGGGCATTCTCACCTTTGTCTTTCCTCCTTGCCCTTCGTTTCTCCTTCTCCCTCTATGAAAGAGACACAATCTCTGCTCTTGCTGAGGCACCCTTAGAATAAATACTGAAATTGAATTATTTCAAACCCTGAGCCCATATAAACACCTTAATGCAGTCCAACTTTCAAAAGCACACAGTGATGTGAGCTATTAAGTGCTGAGCTCTTTAGAAAAGCTGATTGTAAGTTCTATTTTATTTACTAAGACAGAGTCCACACTAGCGTATGTGATGCAGAAATACTTTCATAAATTGTGCCAACACATTTCCTAGAAGAGAAGCTGCTTATACTGGGCAAAATGTGCTTGTGGCAAGAGAGGTTAAAAAGAAATGAAGGATAAAATAACAAGCACAAAGCATTATATTAGTGTAACTGTATCTAATTTAGCTCCAATTGCTGATATTGGGACTGCTTCTTCTCTTCTGTATCCTTCTGCACAGGGTGAGAAAGGAGTGTATCCCTAGAACAATACTGTTCTGTCAAGGACAGTTTCATCTTGGCTTTGCCTAAGCAAAAGCAGGATGAAAGCTAGCAGAGCGGCTACGAAGAACTAAATTACTGCAGCACAATGCCAGTCTGTGTTGGAGTAAGGCCACAGGATGGGATTGAGTTACAGAAGCTCATTAAAGCTATTATGTATTAACTGAGCCATTGTATCTACATGTGTGCATGCTCTGAGATTGCCTGAAGAGTTGTGTGTCTTAGCTTAAGCAATAATGAATGAGGCTGAGGCTCATGCATTTTGCCTTGACTTCAGGGGAGAAAAAAAACTGTGATGGAGAATGATGTCAGCTGAGGAGACAGGTGGTAACTTATTAAGCCATCCTGACTCATCTATGTTAAATCTTGTGCCTGTACCCTTAGCTGCAGCTAACTAGACTTTTAGGCAGATAAAGAAATAAATGCAGACTATATGAGAAAAATAGCTAGCTCTCCAAACACTTAGCTACTCAAAAACATGCTTTGAGAAAAATGCTCAATTAAGACAGAGCCCTAAATAATTCACTGAGTTTTTAAAGTTTTACACTTTCTGTCATTGATTTCTGACTCTCGTATATTCATCATTATATGGCACGTTATTGAATTACTGACTCTTGCCAAACTGAAACAAACGAGTCAATACTTTAGGTTCTTTAGGAACAACAGTAAAACAGAAGGAGCCTGATCTCCCCATTATCTCTGTCATACAGTTCAACCATGATTTCTTTGTACTTTCAAACTATTGCATGTTATTAAAATGAATATTCAGCTGTCGAATACCCCCAGCTTGTGTTCAGTTGTCAGAGTGCTGACAAAGTTAAACCTTTCCATAGTTTAAGGTCCTTAAAAACATGGAAATAAACACACTGATTCTTGGAAAGTAGAATAGGATTCATTTCACTGAAATGTATTGCATATTTAAATATCTACATGATAGTAGTCTAATCTAGATTATTCTATGGTTATCTGATAGAAACAAGCCCTTTCGGAGGGTAATATATAAATCACTTTAGATGTTTGCCTTGGGAAAATCTAAATTCTGCTCTCCACTGCCTCTTGAGAGAGTCTAGACAGCTCACAGTAGAGGGTGTTTTTTTTTTTCCTTTTTTTTCAATTAAAAAGCCCTACTTAGTTGTGGTAAGACTTTGCATATACCCAGCATTTTAGTATTCCATGATTAATACATAATCCAGACTGAAGTAGAAAAATAATTTGTCTCCTATTTTATTTGAGTTGCAGAGACTACTTCACCCTTTCTTGTAGATACACTCATCAAAGGGACACTCCCTTAAACAGTGCAAATATGAGCCCCATGAATATCGTCACCTCCCTTGTCACCTTATGTGGCCAGAATATGTTTTGCTGGAAGCTACTGGCTGATTCAATGGGGATCCAAATCCTCTCTTTGCACTGGTTCTGGTGGTTCCCTTCGGTTCCCATGTCCTAGTACTTGATCCCTCCCTGATACTCTAGTTCTCCAGCCATCCTTCCTCATTTACAGTCCTTCATCAGAGAGTTCTTGGTAGTGACTGAGGTAGGAGAAAGAAACCATTTGACAGCTATGTAAAGAGTGATTAAGCCCAGAAAAAGTATCCACACCGTGTCCTTGTTTTGCCTGAAGAAAGCCTATTACAGAGTCATCCCATGCAAGTTTCTTGAGCCTGAATCTTAATTCCCATAAATCTTCCCCTTTCTATGTAGTGTGAATACCTGGCAAAATACTGGTATATACAGAACAATTGCCAATCTTCTCTTCTGGAGAGTAGAGGCAATAAAAAACAAACAAACAAACAGTCTGTTTCTTGTGCACAGAAAACGTGAACACATACAGCCTGGAATCCCAAGACTGATTTAAACTGGGAAGTTCATAAGGCTTTGATCAAAATGATATTTCATTCATTAAGCAGCATCACTGGAATGCGCTGAACTGCCATTTATCTGATTATAGCAGCATCTCGTTAAACATTCTGGCCTTGAACATTTAGGATGTTGGAGATGGGCGAAAAAAACAGAGATAGTAGGATGCAGAGTGCTGAATAGCTTTTTGTGTTCCCCTCTTTTCCTCCTCTTTTAAAAGCTTTTTCCCTTCTGAGCTTTAAATATTAAAGACTACAAGCTCTTCTACATAACAGTAAACCTGCAGACAGAAAACAATGTAGACATGTTTATGTCAGTTATACCTTGCTCCATTCAGTAAACTACTGTTTTAGGCATGCTCGACTTAAACATAACCTGCAATAAACCTTTCCAGTGTTTAGGTTGTTTTCCCTTAGTTTTAAGCGTTCCTGCATTATAAAGCAACCTTGTGTTTTTCTATGCTATAAATACCTCATTCACGCCTTTGCGTTATCTGTTACTGTTTAGCTCTTAAAGAAGGAAAATGGAACAGATCTAGTGAAACTTAGAATTGCAGAGTAAATAAGCATTTATTGGGCATTGCTTCCTCAAACTTTATGGGCTGCTTCAATGTAATTAGTACATAAAATCATTTTCTAGGTCTTGGTTTAAAAAAAAAAAAGAAAAGCTTGGCAGTTGCAAATAGATCTTTTCAGAGAAAGATAGAAATCATGATTTTTCTACCACTCCTTCCAATAATAACATAGACTATGGAGGTAAAAGTGTCCACCATTTACCAGTAGCATAATATGATTAGTAATATACTTTAAACTCCCATTCATAAAAAGCACATGTGATAAGTGAATTCCCACAGGACTTCCTGGAGGAGAAGGTCTTGGACCTCCCCTCCTAAATATAGGCCACACAGCTCTAATTTTGATTTCACATTGATGCAAATGACCGGGTCATCTTTCCAAGGTAGCTTGTTGTTGTCTGTTTCGACACCCCTAGCCTGACTGGCCATTTCAAGCTCATTTGTAATTTCTGGATCCCTCAAAACTGGAATCATCACCTCTGATGCCCTAGCCAGCTTGACTTCTTCTCCTGTCCTGGTGTCACCCTCTGTGTCTGCACCCTAGTGCCCAGCCAGCACCACGCTGTGGCATCATGCTCTTCTGAAACTTTTGACGTACAGGAACTGTAACAAAATAACCAAGTGACAGTGCTTACTGGACATACCTACCCAAAGAGTCCAAGATATGCATCTTTCCTCACTACTTCAGAGAGTATATCTGATTCAGCTGATGAAACTGCACAAGAACAGATGAGCTCACTGAATTTTGAGACCAATTTTGGCTCCTGTTATCTCTGCAGCTTCTCATGTCTTGACTGATTGATTGATTGAGTCATCATTAACAGCCTGAACCTTTGAATGAAACCAGTGGGAGTCTTGCCACTTTTACCAGCAAGAACAGGCTGCTGCATAAGTTTCCCACATAAAAGTACGATTCACTAACATGTAAAAGGTTAAAAAAAAATCCAAAAGACTGAGATCACAGCTCATAAGTCAATTTAGTATAGAAATCTTGCAGCGAGGCAACTGTTTGAGTACAATAAAAAAATCTGTGGATGCTTTGGATGTTTATTTTTACATCCTGACTTCAGTTTGTCTGATTTCATTTTTTTGCTTGATAAAGTGTCTGTGGACATAGGCAGGGGTGCCTTTGCTGTACCTGGAGAACTACCGCATCCTCGCTTTATTTTCCTTCTATGGTCTCTCTCCTTTCTCATCCTCCTTCCCTTCTCATGTAGCACAGTGGTCCTTGGGAGCGCTGAGGATAGAACGTCTTCCCAGGGAGCCATCAGCACTCTGATTTAATTGTCAGTCTGTGGGGTATCTGTGGAGAGATGCGTGGTGTGTGTGTGGCAGCAAGCACTGGGTGAGCTGTAACGGAATCACTGAAAATATAATCTGAACCTCCCACCTGTCAGAGAAAGGACCTACCACTAGGTTACTGAGACAGGCTGACCAACTTAAGCATGATATACTTGTTTTAACCCCTAAAATGGCAGGCTGGACTTGAACATAGAAGCAGACTTTTACAAAAGCCCCTGGGAGTGCACTTGGTCTCATACGTTATACTTCAGTGAGCATCATCATTTCTTGGTCATAACATCAAGGAAAGATATAATTATATTGGTATTTATGTGCTTTTTGCAACATATAGGGTTATTTTCTGTTTATGCTATCACTGCTTTGGGAGTACAAACAAAACTGATGAACACATTATTATACCTTTATGAGGGCAAATTATTTGATGCATGAATGCTAGTGACACTTTCAGTACTGTGCTCACGATGCTTATTCTGATCCGAATGGTTTAAATAATACATGAATTCATGCATATACATGTTGCAGCTCAGCTCTTTCATTAGGAGCCTCGCTAAATTCTCTCAGCTAGTCCTCCTGAGCACTCACGTGTTTTCAGGGTGAAAGTCCTTTCATTTGTCGCAGGCAGGTTGCAAAATCTTGCTGAGATATCATTTTAAATTTGTTTGACTGTGCAACCTAGTTTAACAAGGGCAACTTGCAGCCTTTGCTTTTGCTATTCTTTCTGGGGAAAAATAAAAGAAGCTTATGTGAAGTGTTTTAATATATGAAAAAACTATATGAAAGGAAAAGTGGAAAATTGGATTTGGTAATGAAGATTTTGTGTTGGGACTGCACTGATCTCGGTTCAGTTCCCTAGAGTTTCTATATGACCTTGGGCAAGTCACAACAATCTTTCCAAGCCTATGTAAAGTGGGGTAACAGTTCCTTCTTTTCTTCCCCTTATGTCTTGCCTGTTTGGTTCAGGTACAGATTCTCTTTCATTGTGTCTATATGGGGCCCATCATGCCATGGCTTCAAACATATTCAGGAATTTTAATACAAATCAAGTACCAGTAAGGAAAACACTTCTGAATTTATATCTTTGGTACTCCAATTCAGGATAATAACCTTAAACAAATATGTTGAAGAGTGTGCATTTACAGAGAAAGCTCCCGCTCCTGGTGTTTTTGGGCAGCGAAAGCAAGATTCTGTGTTGAGAGCGGGATTGGATCTGTACATTAAATACAGCTGGCATAGAGGAAGGAATCCATCTTTTGTGCCTGCTCTAGGCTCTGTGTACTTTGGAAGTGCTGCAAGAGAGTGAGGAGAAATTCTAGAGAGAGGTCTGATGTATGGCAACAGAGCAGGACTTGGAAGTGATGAGACAGAGAGGAATGCGTACAGAGGATCCCTACTGAGAGAAGAAGTTACAGTTGATTATATGTTGCATTTCTAAAGGGATGCAGGCTTGTGTAGCTCTGGTTTTTTGGGAGAGCACCTACCGTCAATGTCTGCGATGCTTCCTGCACTGAACCTAAGTACATGGCTTTGCATTGGAATGACTGTGAGGATTTCTCTTTCCTTTCTGCAAACCACCACCTGGTATTTCTGCTGAAATAAAATGAAAGTTTCTGAAACAAACCAAACACTGCCCCCCACCCCAGCAAATCAAATTACTTTAATAAAATAGAATTTAAAATCATGAATTATATACCAGCACCTATCAGACCAGGACATTGGTGGCTGCTAATGAAGCACTGCTGTTCATCACCTGGTACACGTGGCCAGCTTCATCAGTTCAAGGCAGTCCATGCTCCTCATTTCCACAGATGCTGCTGTGCTCTCAGAAGTCCTTCAGGGTCTGCAGCCATACATGGCTGTCATTCACAAACAGGCAAAACAAAGCTGAGCTGTTTTTCTGCATACTGCAATAACAAGTCTGTACTGCTCCTCTAAATCCACAAAGAGGACAGCAGAGGGCACAACTAGGGGCTGTGTTTATAAAAGTGTCCGTGCTTCATTAGCTCTGATTGCCATGTTAGATACACCTACATCACCACCTAGTCCTGACACATCTATCAAGCTAGAGTGACCTTCCTGCTGGGCAGCAATCATTAGTCACTCTGCTCTTAAGAGAGGCAGATGCTCCTCACCTGGGCTGCTCATCAATTTCTAATGTCTTTTCTGTTGTTCTGTGTTATAAGCCAGGCTTTTCCCTGAGAATTTGCTGTTTCAAAGCTATGGTGGCTTGAGCAAAAACGGAGAGCAGTCCTGTGACTGAGGGATTTCCAATCTATTTGCTGTCACTGGTCACTCTGCTGGAAGTTGTACAAAATCTGAAGAAATATGTTAAAACAGATCTACCTTGCAGCTTCCTTGCAATTCCTTGGCAGGTCCATGAGGATTTCATGTCTTAAGAGCATCACTGGCACTAAGCCTTCAGTTAGAAAAATTCCTGTATTCCAGCCCTCCTCAGGATCCTGTCACACTGACATACCCCAGGAATAAAATACAATCCTGTAATCCCCTGTACCAAGAGAGGTTGTGAAAGAGCAAATCCCTCAGGGCTCCGCTTAATGCCCAAAATGACCCAATGTCTGTTGTTGTGGTTTAGGCACGCAATTACGTACCTGCACATTAAAGCACAAGAGGTTTCAAAATATCAAATTCACAGTTAATGCATTTCTCCAAAGAGTTTCCAGAAAAGCATATTTCTGGAAACAATAAAAGAGCTGGAGAGGAAACATGAGCACTTTGCATGCTATTCTTATGTTTAGGACAGGGAGGCTGCTCTAGCTGTGAGAGTTTCAGATCGTTTTTTGTTCAGGACAATCTGGCAGGGAGAATGACAAAAATGATCAAAGGTAAGAAGTGAGGCAGTTTGTAAGGAATGACTGCCATCCTTCTTACCCTTGTTGGCTGTGGGTCTCGTTGTGCCACTACTGAAGTTGATAGCAAGGCTTGAATGACTTCGGTGGCAAAAGACCCTAAAGGAGAGTACGTGTCTCTTTTTTTTTTTTTTTTATCTTTTTAACTAATTATAAAGCGTTTGAGCTAGAGAATCACTCTGGGCTATTTTCTTCCTACCTTCTCCACTTACCCTCCATTTATGTATAAGTCATGTTCAGGAAGCTTGTTGCAGCTGATGGAAGGTAAGAGAGGCTTTGCCATCCAGTCTGTAGTTGCCACATGTCGTCCTCTCCAGGCTTTTTATGTTATAAACATTTCTTTTTAATACCTCAAAGAGAAATACTCTAGTAATTATAGCAGCAATTTCCGTCCTTAGTTTTACTGTTTCTTCTCTCCTGCGCAGATTATTTCATTTAAGTTGATATCCTGAGCAGTTATAATACAACATCATTTGAGACGTAATCACCTCTGGCTAACCTCTCCAGGATCCCTTGGATATAAATGTGTTGATGTCTAAGCATCCCAGTGAGAACATTTCAGTGTGAAAAAACGATATGAAATCTAATACTTCCCAGAAACTTGGGAAGGAATAGAGCAAAACAAGCGCTCTCTGTTAGGAACAGGCAAGGAATATCAGAAGAAGATATTGCATTGATTTTATGGCCAGAAAGAATAACTGTGATCATCTATTCCCATTGCCTGCAAAACACAAGCCAAGATTTTGGCTGCAGCCAGTGCTACTGGCTGTAATGGGCCACATCCAAAACCCTGTGCAGACACTGGAAAAAATGCTATTGGCTTCAGTGAGAGCTTTGGATCAGGGTCAGTGCGAACAGAAGCCCAGCAGTGCAGCACAGCTGCGGGGAAATCCCTGGCTCCTACCAAGCAGGGATTGTCTGCCAGTAAATGGGAAGTATCAGTGGCTTCCTGGAGGCAGGACAGTGCCTCTTCCAGCATTTCTTCCATGGTTCTGCAGCTGTCCTCCCTGGAGTGGGAAGGAAACTCAGGGAAAACGGCCAGGGAGGAACTCCTGCTCTCTACTTCCCTGCTCTGTCTGCCGTCATTGCCTAGGGCTGCTCTCAGCAGCAGTTGCTGTTGCTGCTGAACACCTGCAGAGAGTAACTCCTCTGTTCCCTGTTGTGGATGATATAATATGGATAGCTGGAGTCTGGTGTGCTCATCTAATGTTTTGGTAAAAAAAAAAAAAAAAGGCGCTATTTAATTCTTTGGTTTAGGAATAGCTTAATAAAAGTTGATGAGAAATTTGAAAGGTGTTTGTGTGGGTGGGTGCAGGTCATTTGACAAAAAAAAATCGACAGCAACAAATTGCTACATCAGGAATGTATTAGATCAATCTGACTAGTCTTGGGGAAAAATGCAAACAATCTAAAATAAAAAAGAATGCTCGGAAGTGCTCCTCTGGGGCTCCTTTGGGGCTTCAAAGCACAATAATTCAGAAATACTGCATTTTGTGACAAAATTGCAGTTTGCATTTTAGCAGTGGCAACGCTCAGCATAAATGTATAATCAATGTTTCCCATTCCTACAAAAAAAGCAGAATCACATTGTGAAGGAGATGATACAACAGGGTAATTCCCACTGGTGATGTAAAACCTCTCTTTCTCACAGTTAACGGCTGCTTTGGTGTGTATGCTTCTCAGCCCAACTCTGCAGAAACAGGGAAGGTGAGTGGAAGCCTGCGGGATTTGGCATTTTGCATAAAAATACTAATTTTCAGACCACAGTTGGATTCATTCTCAGGTGACTAATAACTTAAAAGTGCTAATCATGGTGCAGGGTTTTGTGATATGCAAGCAGCTGAGTCCTGCTGCTGCTCCTGATGGACAAACTCACCAAGCCAGGACACGGGCTGACCCCTTCAGCAGAGGCAGCAGGCGTTGCAGTGGTCACTGAGGCAAAAGCTCTCACTTCTCACAGGATGTTCTCTCTGAGCAAGAGTTGTCACTCACTCGTACGAACATGTGCACTTCTCCCTGTGCTGGCCTCTCTGCAGCTTTGACAAGGCTCACTTACAAACAAGATAAATAACATCCCCTATCCCTTCCCCTCAAGCCTCTTCATAGATAAGGGAGGACTATTTAGGAAATATTTTTTTTGTTTCTTTCAAGTTATGATCTTTTGCTGTAAGACTGTTAAGCAAGTTGGCAAAGACAGACGGAATTTAAAGTTGCTGAAAGTGTCTTGAGGACACTGGACATCTGAAAACCCCCATCCCTGCACAGCAGGTAGGTGCCTGAACACAACTGTCTAGCATCACTTTAAATGCCCTTGGCGTCCTGACTTCCAGCTGCCTCTTTGTTTCCAGGCAGAGATTTCGCTGTGTCATATCTGCCTGTCCTGTGGCAGACCCACTCTCTTCTGGAAGACAAATAGAGGGCAATCAGGTGAAAGGTCCTGACAGCCCGAAGGGATTCAGCTGCTCGAGGGGCTTGGATGGGACATGGCAGGGCAACACAGGGAGAAGAGAGCTAGCTCTGCACAAGCTGATCCTGGACTATGTTGCGATAGCACGCCAGCCGGGCCCATAAACCCTGCTCTGCAGTCAGCACAACCACCCTGGCAGAGCAGCTTTTTGATGTAGCTGTTTTGTTCTTAATAACTCCATTAGTCCAGGGATAACTCTGTTATCCTTGCACAACACTTCATTGCACCATGTAGATACCCCCTGAGGAACTGTTCTAAAGCCTTTGATAAAACAGGCAGTGAAAAAATGTGGACCGGAACTTGGAGCATAAAGCTCTAAGAAGTGACACTGGAAATCACGTACTGCCTCTTAGGACTCACAGGCAAGTTGAATATTTGATCAAAACCTTTATCATGGCTGTAGCAGTGGGCTGATTTACACCAGTAGGGAATCCAGCCCTTTGCTTTTCTCACTCTGTTGTAGCATTAAGGTGCCAGGGAGGATGGAACAGGCCAGTGTATATATAAATCTGCTGCTTCTGTAAGCTAAGGGGAAGAAATACAGCTTCTCTACAGCTACTTGTTTCCTTTAATACACACCCTCTTGCAGCAGCAGGAGGAAAGACAGCTCCTTTTCGGCAGAAGTAGTGCCTGCTACTCTTAGGGAGCAGCCTGTGAGCTCTGTATTGGTGTTTGGGGGCAGGTTTATTTCTGTCTGATTACTTTGGAATGAACAACAGTGTGGGGTTATTAGCAGCATCCCTTTTATGTTTCTAATAGTCTTGTTAACATGCAGGAGATCGATGCTAGGAAGTGTTAAGGGGTGTACAGAGGAAAGTTAGCGTACTATGCTTTGAGGTCCATCCAGACTTTGTCAACAACAATTGCTCTTCTCCAGGGATCGCAGCTCTTTGTCTGCCCTCACTAAGGCCAAGCCATTAATTGACACTGCCTGAGCTCTTTGCCTCTTGCTCAATTATCTGTGGGCAAAACGTCTGTGCCCCAGCAACTGGGACCATACGGCGTCTATCTCAGGAGCAGCATTGCAGTATAGCAGCGAAGAATTGAAGGTCTTTAAGAAAATTATTAAAGAATCAGTGAGGAAAAAGGGTCCAGTGGGAAATGAATTAACCTCACATTTTAGAAAACTTTTTTAACTCTTTCCACATTGCAAACCTCCTCTAAGTCTCCTGGTCCAGTAATTTGACTTCTGCTTCCATGCTGTTAAACATGGATACTATCTCTCTGCAACACAGAAATACTGCAAGGTACTCAGATTTTAAGGGGCTGGGAGCCACTCAAGCATATTAGTGGAGTTTACTCCTCTAGTTACCATCCTGCTTCCTTTGGCCTCACTCACATAGGCCTCCCCCACCTTACTTTAACCTGAAAGATTCAGACAGCTTCTGTGGCCTCTAGGAGGGAGAATTCCTCCACTTTATCCCTAGGGAGTCAATCAGTGACATGTTCAGCACTGTATTGCACAAAATAGGACAGACAAGACATGGCGTCTTTTTGGTGAACAGTAGAGTCCTTATGCAGGTGCTCTCAGGACAGAAATATTAAGTACCACTTTCCCCAGTCCTCCCATGCAGAAGGCACTCATGATGCAGGTATCTGCATTTTCTGAGTATAAAAGGGACTCTGAAATACTTTCGGGCAACACTGCAAAACCCCAAAGGAGTTATCTGGAGCCCCCATTGTTAGCACTAAGAGAGGAAGAATGGAGGAAGGACAAAACACAGGTACAAGTGTAGTGAGTGCATTGCTGGGTATATTTCTCCTCTCCTAGTTTCCTTCCCCCACTGCTGTCTCATGGAACAATCACTTCATCTTTTGTGCTGAAGAAAAGGAAATATGACACTGTTGATCAGCACTGCTTCTGCCATCGTAATAAAATGAAATGAGATCCAATGTACTCAGCCGTTACTTGAGCGAGTCAGACTTACTGACCTTCACTGTGGCTATTAATGTGCAAAACTCTCTGTCTTCCAGCTGTAAAACTGTCTCTCATTTCTGAAGTGAGAACTAGGAAAGAAAAGAAGACAGAAGACAAGAATTTTACACGTATGACCCCCCCCCCCCTTCTCTTTTAACTAACAGTGAGTATTTTCTCTCAGTCAGAGGTATCACCTGATTCATTATACGTTCCCATAGGATAAAGTCTTGCTGTTTGCATATGCAGTCTTGGTGTCCAAATAACTTATTTCAGACCCTCGAAATATCTCTGTATTTTCAGTCAGAACCAATGTTTCTCCAACAACTACAAATCATTCACGATTTCTCATCCTGCCAGGTGGGATTTGCCCTGTGTTCACAGGGAACAAACTGTCCTGTGGCATAAGCATACAGCAGGACGAACAGCGCTTGGGCTGGTGGGAGAAGCCGACTGAACGGAGGCACTGCTCACTACGCAACGTTGTCGTTTTCTCGGGGAGATGTTAATGAGGCTTGCTCAGCATTTCATGAAAATTTCATTTTCAGCACACAGAGCTCCCTGGCAGAAGGAGCTCTGGTGAATCTCACAGAGATGGTTTAAGCCATTACAGCCTCCCGCCATGCGCTCCCTCTGTCCACCAGGCTTCTCATCCTTGTAGCTGCAGCAGCTGAATAAAAGAAGGGCCTGAACCTTGGCTGCTGCAGCTCAGAGTCTTGATGTGTTATATTATACTGTCAGGGAAGGTGACATGCACGGGGAGGGGTTCACACCCTGACTCTGCCACAGTGCTCCGAGTCAAAGGGGAAAGGAAGGGGCTCTTCTTCCTTGAGACACGCAAAAATTGCTGTGGAGTCAGAACAGCAAGGACACCAACTGAATTATTATGTTGTTTTAATTATTATTACTTTTAACTCCCTGCTCTGGTATGTGTCAAGGGAGACTTCAAAAAATAGGAAGGCTCACAGATCCCTCAAATTCCCAATAAACTTAAAGAGTAATATTTTAATAATTTCCTTCCAGACTAGGAACTCCACTTTTGTTTTCAAAACCAGCTTGGGTGGCTCAAGTACCTCAGGGCTCATAAGCATGTTCTGTTGCAGACAACTGCATGTTAACTGTGCCTGCTCAGTACAAGACAGTTTCAGTTCGCTGCCCAGACTAACGAATATGAGCATATCCATGCTTTTAAACCCAGCCTTGCTGCTGTTATACTTAGAAGCTGGCTAAAGCTAACTGAGTGCCTAATACCTGACTGAAAACCAATTGCTGAATCTGCAGTGGAACTCCTGCATAGAACGCCGCTGTGTGGTCCAAGTTTAAGACAGGTGGCTTAAGAGGACCAGTATCCTATGCAACTGCCCCTGCTACGCAGGAGAGAGAGCTGAGAGCAGGAATCATTTCAGGTGTCTGATCCACATCTGTCACACAACGTGTGGGCTCAGCTGGACGGACAGAGCTGACATCTTTAGGGACAGATGATAAGACTACTATATGTAGTTTTATCCCCTGGGACACAGAGACGTCTGAACACCTGAGTAATAACTCCTGAGCCACTGCAGTTCACAGTGTGGTGTTTTGAGAAAGTCAAAGTCACTGATAGTCTCTGATAGATCACATGGTTGGAAGAGCTAATTGGTGTCCAGTGGGGTTAATCACATCTAAATTTCCATAAGATTGCTCTCTTGGGCACTACTAACAGTGAAGCTGTGAGCTGTGTGGCTGGTAGTACAGGGCTGCATGCACGTTTACATAGCCATTGCTATGAGAAATGTAGTTATCTCCCTAGAAGTGAAATGGAAATGTCGTTTAAGCTCTAACCGATTCCTTACAGAATTATGCCGAAAGTTACGTGTCAAGTTTATAAAATCAGATTAAAAGCATCTATATTGTGCTTTGTTCCTGCTTAACCATGTTGGTGACTGCTCTGGCAAAGTAGTGCAGTGTTGAGTATCTTTCTGTAGTAATTACAAATGAGTATGAAAATGAGCTACAAAACAAGGAAGTGCTTTTATCCTGATTTTGCAGATGGAGAGCTGAAGCACTAAAGGCCAAATCTAATAAAGAATTACAGAACTGCAGCACCTATCTTGCAGTCATCTGGTGCCCATATGGGATCCAGAACACTGTTAGACACCTAGTCTCCATTTAGAGGAGCCTGCTTATATAGGACAGGCTCATCCTCTCTAAATTGGAACGAAAATAGCCAACTCACTGAGAAAGAAGCTGCCTAAAATCTGTACTCTTGGGTGTCTCTGATTTGACCTATCTGGCTAAGAAAAGCTATGAGCAAGGATAGGTGTTAGACCACACACCTTGGCTACTTCAGTCATGTTTTTGAAGACAAGTTTTGGCTTTGGATCATCATCCATGCTCTCTTCTAGATGGGTGTCCCACTGCATTCCCAGTGCTCAGCAGGGTTCCTTCTTTTGAAATACCAGAGGAAGAGGAGGCCTTCTCTCCTTCTTCACAGTGCATGTGGCCTGCTATGTATTCAGGAAGATGCAAGTTTAATTTCCCTTTCCTTTCCTTCCCACACTGAAGCTGTTCCCTGCATGAGAAATAATTCGAGAGCAGTAGGAGGGAGTTTAGTTCTGCAATGTGCCGCCTGGGGATAGTGTTGGAGGAATATAAATGCATTCGAGGTATGGACCAGGACTCACTTTGGTGCATCCTGAAGAATACCCTAACTACAGTAGTATGGATACAGTCTCCTTACACACAATTGCCAAAATAATTTTTACACAATGATGCAGCTGTTACATAGCTGTGGGGATCCTCCCTCTTCAGTCCCTCTGGACAGAGACAATTCAGATGCTCCTGTGAGGTGGCAGACACATCTGGATCCCCTTAAGCAGGTGCAGGAACTGGACCTGGGTGTCCCAAGTTGGGTACTTTAATGACTGTTGTTTTGATGTCTGTCCAAGTTTGATAATGAGGAGTTATCAAATGCCTGTGTTTAAGCTTTTTCCAAATTACAGTTCTGCCCTCTTCCCTCTGTAGTTGCTTACCTCCCATTTTGAATCTGACCTTGAGTAACTTATTTAGGTACTTAAGCAGAGTCTGTGACAGAGCAAAGAACTAAACCCAGTCTCCCACGTCTTGATATATCTTTGGATCTGTCTTTCCCTTCAGCTGATTTAGATGAGGCCTTAGCTTTACTCACTCCTTGCCCAAGCAAAGGCTCTCTTGATGTTTATGCTCATGGCCAAATATTAATTGGAGATCTAGAGACGGAAAAACAGACGCTATTCTCCACAAGAGAAAAAAGAAAAGCACGCTTAAGCGAAATCTTCCCACAAAAGAAGTCAGATGCTTTTGTTGTTGTTTTTCTCATCTAATGCCACAAATACAACAATGCCAGCTCTTAACAGTCCGGCACACACAATAACAGCTGCCAGTTTTACTGGCTGATAAAAGCAGGATCAACACCTCAAAAGAAAGATATTTGGCTGGGGAAGCCTCTGAAATAAAAAATTCTACAGGACATTGCAAAACAGGTGGACATTCTGAGCCTTGTTTAGACAGTGCCCAGCCTAGCAGTGAGCAGGATATTCCTGGCTGCATGCACAATACCAACATTGCAAAGGTCTTGGAGACAAATACAGCTTGAAATGACAATCCTTAGGGCTTTCCAGAAGGGGAACTGATTAAACCAGATGGGGAGTTTTTAGCCACAGCAGGCCAGATTCTCAGCTAATGTAAATCAGCTTTGCTCTACAGATGATTTACAGCAGCTGGAACCTGTAGCTTCAAAGGATCAAGTTGCAGTCTCCTGAGCAATTGCGTCTGCATAGATTTTTACCAGTAAAATTAAAAGGCCAGTGTGTGTTGGGGGGAAAAAGTAACCCTTAATTTTACAGAAATTGCCAAGACTTAAATAGTAATTTCACTTGTTACAGGCTCAAAAGGCTTTTCTCCTAGCTTCTTAGACCTTTTGCTGAACCTCAAAACACAATCAATACAGAAATAACACATCTGAATGGCCTTGGATGGTAGCAAGCCATAAAAGCTTCTGGAGGCTGTTAAAATGAAAATCTTCCTTTCTAAGTGGAAGGAGTTTTTAAGGACAAGACAGCAGCTGCTTTGAAATGTCTGTGAATTCTTTTTCCTTGCAATTAGTAGCAAACAATAAAAGCCTCTTTTCGGAGCACTGATGGCGTTTCCTTGGCTTTGGCAGCTTTTGTCTTTTCTAGATGATAATAACTGTGCGTGTTTGTTTCTGTTTAGTAGGGAGTGTGTACTCCTGTAAAGCACACTCGTTCCGTGTGCTAGCTGTAGGCATGTTGTTCTGAGAAACTGTTTCAAGTCTGGGCCTCTGTAATTAGTATTTTTACTGATACATAATATAAACCTAATAGTGCTGTTATGTTGAGCTTACATGAAATTGGTAAGTAGTGAAATATCTTACTTGCCCAGCTGCTCAGCAGTTGTCTCTCAGTCCCCCATGCCCTGCAGAGCTTTGTGCTTCTACCAGGAAAAAGAATTTTCTTTGTGTAAGTGAAGTAGAGGGACGGAAGAAAGGGTTTTTTGGCTGCTTTCAATTATTTGTTGCTGTGTAAATGGTTGGGATTTTTCTTTTTTTTTTTTTTAAAAAAAACCCTATTGACTCAACTGTCAGTGTTCAGGTAGTGCTTGAATGGAAAATTTCCAGTGAATTGGCTTGTATCTCCCTTTGCTGGGGATAACGGGGCATTAGTTGGCAGCTTAGAAATCTGAAGCCTGTTCCAAGTTCTGCTATGGACCTGGGGTAAGAGCTATCTGTTTACCTGATAAAATTTTCAGCCAAAATCCTTTCTCATTGAGTATAGTGCCTTGTTTGCTTCAGCTGGCTCAGCTGTGAGCTGCAGCTTGTTGCTGTTTGTAACCTACAGAGTCCTGAGCTGGGGAACATGTGCCTGGGAACACCTGAGCAGTTTCAAACATACCCGCTTCATTTCTGGGCTAGGAGGCTCTTTCAGAGGACCTTGCTAGTTGCTTTATTCTTTGACAATAGCTTCTATCTTCTATATCAGGAAGGTAAAGCTAGAAGTTTCATTCTAAGTTCTTGCCTGGAAGGTTTTCTTGGTTGGGTTTTCTTCTCCTTGAAGAATTTCTTGCTTTTATAAAGCGAGAATGTTGGAACTGGAGAAGACTTAAGCTGTTTTCTTGAAACACATTCCACATAAAACCAAAGAGGATCTCTAGCTTCTCCTTTAGCAAGTGAGGACAAGAAGAATTTCTGTTTCAGAACTTGGCTGCTGAAGGCATTTGCTGGGAAGCTCCTGCCACTGTGCTCCAGGAGATGATGGTAAGCCTCCAGCTGGAGGATATTCCTGCTCTTCTAGTTGGTAATGGCATCCTTCTCCTAGTCCTATGCATTCAAATATGTGATTCAGCTGTCTAAAGTCATGAAACGATTGTACATCTGAGGCTGTATTTTTGCGGTGTTTGAGTCATGTTCATTGCTTACCGTGAGGGCTAGGGCTCTTCTAGAGGCTGAGATTTTTGTTGTCCTTTGATTCTAGGAGTTGGGGCTTTAATTAAAAGCATCCAGCAGTTAGAGGCTCACTGTAAAAGCATGAGGTTGCCACCTTGGACTTAAGGGAGAAGTAGGATTTTTCAGTGTGTATAAAGGCTACAAAGGTAATTTGTTCAATTTGAGCAGGGTTAGGTTGTTGGTTTTTTTTTTTTTTCCAACTGGAGTCTCATCTAGGAAACCTGAGGGAAGCAGGGAAGTAGAAATGATTTGAAGATGGTCTGAAAACAAAATCTGTGAAGAAAAACGTTCATTTTAAGCATTTAGATGAAGACAGGAAGTATATTCAGCTGATGAGTCTGGGCAAAAAACTTCTTGGGGACAAAACAAGGCATGAAGTACTGCAGTTTGCAAAGAAGGGAGCACAACACCAAAGGAAACGTATTTCTCTACAAATTATATTCCCGTTTATATGGAATGTATGTCACAAAAAAATCACAGAGCAGAGCTGAGGATAGATGGTAGATCTTCTGTCATTTTAAATACTTGTATCAAAAGTGAGCATTTTTCTAAAAGGCATGTTCCAGCTCAAGCAGAGCTTGAGGCAAAGATTACACATGAAATTCTCCCTGCTGTGTTATGCAGGAGGTCAGACTTCATGTTTATTATGGTCTTTGGGTCTTAATATCTATTAATCTGGTTTTGTGCATTTGCAGTGTTACGTGCACCAGGTTTTCACATCTCCTTGGGTAAACTAATCCAAAGGAAGGAGCTTAAGTTTCCTCTGGTTACAGCCTGTGAACTGCTTATAGGTTTTAGTGAAAACTCTTCCATCAAAATGTGTCTTGTCTGCCCAACACACAGATCCTGCAAAGAGGTGAATAGCACACACAAGAGGGGACAAAATTGAGGTTACTTGAGTGACTTTAAATATAAATTTCTATGCAAATAGCTGTTTTGTGACATTCTGGATTTCTTTTTTACTATGTTCTGAACTTTCAATTCCCAGGATTTTTTTAATGTTTTTTTGAGAAAACTCTAATACTGTCTTAAGGTTTTTTGTTTCAGCTATAAACAGCTGTTTAGAAGCTTAACTCTGGCTTAATGAAATTGTTTTTGTCTGATAATTTTCTGTAGGCCTCATCAACCAGCCTTCGTTCTGCAGCACCAGCACAATTTAGCATAGAGATGGGGAAAGGGACCACTCCATTTTTCAGGTTTCCACAGTGACCACCAGCCTAGCAAGCGGGGCAAATTCAGCTGTCAGCTACGCCAGTGCAACCCCTGCTACTCACAAATCTGGTTTTGAACTTGTTCTGCAGTTCAGACAGAAACACACCTCCAGAGCTGATAAACCACTTCTAGTGGAGACAAAGCAACACTGTTGACTCAGGGTGAAAGCAGCACTCAAAATCAATTCCAGCTGGCAAACCTTAATGCAGGCATTGTTTTCCAGTGACCAAGGCAGTGTTAGCAGGTTCCAGAGCCTTTACGGAAGCAATCACACTGGAGACAGCAGAGTCCAGAGGGATCAGAAGTGCTCCTCTTGACTCCTCACCTTGGGGGACAAATGCAGTTGCTGGCTCTTCTAGCCATGAAGATAAATCATAAAACAAAGAAGGAAAGGTTTTTATATTTTTTTTCCGCATGATAGCTGAGCGTCTTGTTCATCAGTATGCTGAGATGTATTTTCTCTTATAAAGATGTGCTTCTTTCACTGTTCATCTATTATAAAAAATAACAGCACTCACATGCCAGTTTTCTTCTATTTGAACTTAATTTCATGAATCCCTGCAGAAAGCTAAATATATCTATTCAATTTGCACTTAGGAAGTGTATTGCTGCATTTATAAATACGTCTAGTCTATTCTCCGTAATATTACAATTAAAATTCATCCTAATCTTCTACGTTTTACAAAACTTTGAGCATTGTTCCTGCTCCCGATTTCTGTCTTTTTTCTATCTTAGTGATAGGCCACTGTCTGGACTTATTCTCAAGAGATCCTTCATGATCCTGTTAAGCTACAACGCAAATACCGTTTGTGGCTTGTGGTGTTTTTTTTTTTTCTTGGTGTTGTTGTGTTTTGTTTTTTTTTTTACTTTTGGTGCTACATAATTCTTGAACGTATTTCATAAATCCACCAAATGGCTATTGCTCTCCAATCTCATGGCTCATCAGCTTGCCATTTTAGAAAATCCAAAAGAGAAAGACTAGTTACTCAGGTATGGAAGTGTGCAAGGAGTAGAGAGGGCAAAGTGCTTCCTTGGGGATGTCGGAGAGGTGCAACAAGAGATTTTTAAGCCCTTAAAAGGCAGCTATTTGTTCTAGGTCCTTTTTTTCTTTCCCAGTCATTAACAGTCATTTAACATATAGTTTTCAGTATTCTAAGTAGTTCAGTAAAATCTTCCCATGAAAAATAGAAAAACAAGGATCTTACCATGTCATGTGAATCTAATGTGCCACATTTCACAAAGGAATTTTACTTATATTTTTTGTCTTTTTTTCCACCTTTTCTGCATTGTAGGATCGCTGTTATTCTTATACTATCATACAAGAATTTCTACTGAGATGGAGAATAAGTATAATAGATATAAACTCGATCTGCATAAGGTACCACTGACAATTTTTGCTTTGTCCTATGCTAAAAACCAGATGTGTGATCACTGAAGAAGTATAGCAAAACTTGTCTACTTACTCAAGACTGTTGAATTGCATCAATGTAACCGAAGCAGTCTACTCAGAACAAATGAACTGTTGTGCTGGAAACTTGTGCTTTTATTGGAGGTCCTACAAGATTGGTGTTTTCCTTTTATTCTCAGCTCCTGGAGTCAGACGATTTTAAAATTATTTTATTGAATATATGAGTATGTGCACGTGTGTGTGTGTGTTTGATCGCTTGCTTTTCCATATCGATGGAGAAAGTTATGGAAATATGATTTGCTTCCGAAAGTCTCAGAAATAAGAAGGCAAACAAAATTCAAATGTTTTGGGGTTTTGTTTTATTTTATTGTTTTTTTTTTTTTAAGCTGAAGGATTTTTTTTAGATATATCTCATGATTTTTTTATATCAGTGTGTGCCTTGTTAACATTCAGGGTTGGAAATACTTAGGCTGCATATTGTTTCAAATTACATCTGTCCTATACACAGCAATCTGTTACACTGGCTTTTGATCTAGAGCAATATAACTGAGAGGAAAATTCTCCCTTCAAATGGACTTCATTTTCTCAAACCCTGGCAGCTTTTAAAAGTGATCTCTACCATCTCTCTTTGCTTTATATTCAGTTCAATTTGAGGTGTTTATTTTTGTCCACCACTTTATATTATTTATTGCTCCCTTGAACAAAGCAATATATATTTCTTTCTCAGCAGAGGAACAACCTGGGCTTGTTTCCAAGGCATTTTTGGAGAGAAGCAAGCCATGGCTGCTTGCAGCAGTACAGAAGAAGAGACTCTCAGCTACACTCTTATCAGGATAGGTTTGTGGTTATTAACTTAAGGTGCATCATTGACCTGCTTAATTGAGAAATTCAAAAGGAAGAAAAAACATGCCCCTGCTTCATTCATTCTGTACTTTCCTCCAATGAACATCATGGAAATAAACCCACGTTGTCCAAAAAATGACTATGACTACTATGAAAGCAGACAGGAATTGTTATGAATAATGTGTTCACTGGACGGATATTGTTATGGGGAAGAAAAGGACTAGCATAATAAAAAGCAATAAAGGTAGTAACCTGCAGGTAATTACTTGCTATCTGCAACTTACTGCAAGTACGGAAAAGAGTCTATTTTTGGTCCATGTGGAGTGCTTTGTTTAGTAATTTAACCATCAGCCTTTTGATGTACACTCTATGCCTCTAGCAAGACGTCCTAGCATCCTATTTGCCTCCTTTGTTAACGTAGCAGCATATCAGGTTGAATGCTTCAGGAGTGTTTCTGAAATAACTACTAAATCTTTTTCTTAGACAGTCTGCTGTAACACCTCTCTATTTAGTGTATAATACCCACTGTGAGTCATTGCTACAAGTCTCATTATTGTATAAGCCTTCACTGGCTAGGTACGGCATTGCTTTAAGTAGATGATGTTTCAGTGGTCCTTCCCGATCAACCTTTTTTTTTCTCCTGCATATATCTTCTCTGTATAGTATATAAATATAGACTATCACTTTTCTTTTTTTTCCTTATCTGAAGCATACAGTAGAAACAGAGGTGTCCGGAGAGCTAAAAACGATTAGAGGTATGGAAAAGACTTCCATAAGAAGACAGACAGAGAAGATTAGTGTAGAGACAGAAGGCCGTGCTATAGCTACACTAAATAGCAGTGCTACAGGAAAGGCGAATTGTTTGCATTTTCCTTCTCTCCAAGTAAAGAGCAAAAGGATTTAATGCAACTGTCAAATTACAACATAATATATGTAAAAATGCAAAGCAACACAGAGGGAATGGAGTAAATGCTGCAGCAGGGGTGCTGCTGGGTGAGCCACGGGAGGGACTTGCTCTTCCTGGAAGATGGTCTCTAGTAAACATCTGGGTGCTGGCATGCTGGAGCATCTGCCAGTGGGTGCCCATGGGCCACCCGCACCTATACGCAAGTCATGCACCTCCATATCTTCATAGTTGCCATTGCTTTGAAGAGCTCCACAGCATGGTCAAAGCGTGCAGCCCCATCCATACTGAAGTGTGGTGAACCAACCATCTTGCTTGCTGCCCCAGCAGCCATGTGCTAAGTGATCAAGGGTGCTGTTCTCAAAATTAAACTAATCCATCCTCAGTGCATAACCAGCTGTTTGGCATCAAGCCCTGGCAGTTCTTATCCCTCAATTTGTATCAACACTAGAAGGTTGTTTCCCAGTTGCTCAAGCAAGACACTTGCACCCCAGCTCTTTCTTGCAGAAGGCCCCAGCTGTGTCCAGATGGCATGCTTGCACTAGTCACCGCAGCAGTGACCTAAAGGACAGGCAGTTTTTGAGCACTGCTGACTGGCCGTTTCCAGAGGCAGAGATTTTTGGTATAGGTAGATGTGATCAGTAGGGACAAGGTGGATATGACGCTTTGATAATTCTTCAGGAAGTGCTAGAATCGGACATGAAGAAACCACTGATGCCCCTTCAGTATCAGAGTCATAGTGGTGTGACAGCCTGGCTCCACCAGAACTGCTTTGATGCACGTCCTTTGTCAGGGAGGAGGCACGCTCCAAATTCCCTGGGGGCTGCCACGTTCCTGTTGCTGAAAATCCTTTGATGCTGGAGTTAACCAGGTTGCCAAGTCACCTTCCTGGTTCTGAATGGATGAGTTTGATTTCTTTTTGGAGATCTGGTGGCAAATGGGCTCAACACTAAGCTTTGTTTTATACTGCTGCAGTGTGATCTGTAATTATATCACATAAGTTGTTAGTGTTGAGAACTCTGGGCTATCCTGGTAGGTTTTTGCATGGTGAGGAGGAAAAAATAAATTTGTCCTCGCAATCTATTCTCCATTGCTTTCCAGGATTTATACGCTACAGCGGGGGGCCCATGTTACATAGAGTTTGCATTGCATTGAGGAATCTTGAATGCAGAAGCCTACAGAGACTTAGCTATGTACATGAGGGGGAGGAATTAAAATGGCATGCAATCTGTGGGTTTTTCTTTCTCACCATTATCTAAATTAACAGTTTACTGTTTTCTTTGTGTCTCTTCTATTATAGGCTTAAGTGCTTAATCTAAAGCTTAAGGGTCTTAGTATGAACAAATTGAGAAAAGTCCATAAGGAACTGAAGCTCTGTTTTCTTGAAAAAGGTAGTATTTAAAGGACCAAACACACAGACCTCCCACCCTGCAATTTTCTGTCACAGGGAGGGCAAGTGGCCTGTACACGTGTGGCTCTGTGCTGCTAGCACGTCTGGAGAATTTGAAGGTGAGAAGCTTGCTGGGGAGAAGTAGCTCTGGCTGGCAAGCCTGGTGGTCTTGGGAGCTGCAGGGGGAAAAAGGCCTCCCTTGGATGACGGGTAGCTAAAGAAACCCATGGCTGCACTAGGCTTAGTTTAGGTGGCTTTGTCAGTCATATCTGTAGAGCTTCTCAGCTTTGTTAAATTCCTTGTTAAATCCAGAGGGATAACCTCACGCCACTCCAGAGCTGTAAATACTCTGCACTGTAAATACTTACCTGCAGAGACCCTACAAATCCTGCTTTGCTGTTAGAGGACAGATATCACACCTCTTTGGTAGGGACTGTGGGCAGCCAGAGGACACAGAGGAGCACCAACTCAAGGGACATTAGCTTATTGGAGACCTTGCATGAATTTTTTCCTAGCAGAGCTCAAAATACCTCATAGAAATAGCTTCTAAGAAGTTTTTTTTTTTTTAATTTTATTTTATTCTTTTATGTTGCTGGCTACTGATCTTGATGAATAAGCATGTTGTTTTGTTTATTTCAACATTATCAGTTGTTTTCTGTTTTTTGTTAAGGTGCATGAAGAGTTCTAGGCTTGGTCAGTCATTAATTATAATTTATTTTAATTACTGCTTGAATCCTTGAGGAAATTAAATACAAGCCACGTGCAGTTTAGCTACAGAGTTGACCTGCAAAACACAGAACCTCAGGATGATAAAACTGTCATTTTGTGCTTCCTTCCTCTTGATAGGCTTCTCCTGGCCAAGCTCAATATATTCAGGCACCAAACACAATCTCAGGGAATGTATTAAAGACAAGATTGAGAGAACATGCTTCTGGAGCATTATTGCATGTGATCATGGCACTCATTTTCTCAACATTTCCATGTAGTTACTAAAATAACCTTGGGCCCTGGAGCTGTTATGGTTAAAGAAACTGCTTCAGGTCCAGCAAGTTACGGATGTGGACCAACGACGTGCTTGTCAGTCATCTCTGTGAGTCACCTGAGCCAGCCCTGCTGCCAACTCCACTACTTCAAACCTGTGCTCCACGTGGTACACCACCTGTTTTTTACTTTTTGAGATGACATGTGTTTGGGAACTGGCAGCATAAGATAATTGTCTATGGGGTCATGAAAGGCATTTTAGAACAATTCTTTACCAGAGGGTGGAAAACTGTCGTTAGAGGAAGCTAATAATGACAACGAACAATGCTGATGCTAATATCCATCAAAGGCAGATCCTTGAGAGACTCAATGGCAGGAGGAAATTCCTCCAAATGAGAAGTTTGGCTTCTGTGGAAATGGTGCTCTAGGACGGTAAACAAGGGAGGAGGTTTGCACAGCTGGAGGGGTTGATCTCTGATGTAGTAAGATTATGATACGAACGCTATTGCCTGGGTGATGGTGTTTCGTTAGACACGGTTGAAAGAAAGCTTTATCTCATAAAATGTGACATTGTGTCTTAGCTGTTTTTTCATGTGGAAATTGACTAAAGCGTAAGTGTTCCTTGTTTGTTTGTTTTCAGTTTAAGTTTTGGAAAAAAGCTATGCTTTCTAAAATGTCACATAATCCTCCCTCAAAAGTATTTTCTTCAGATTGTGTTGTACTTCAGTCTTTCAAATATATATTGACCTGAAATTTAATTTCATTAAATATCTTAAATTCACCACATGTAATAACGAGTTTTTAATTCTGAAAGAAAATGTCTATGAAAGTAGTGAAAGTAACTGGTATAAAACAATCATTCTATAGTTAACCTGAGCTTTTCTATAGCAAACAAACTTTTAAAGTTTGAAGTGATGATGCCCCACATACTACAACTCTGACAACTGAAAGGTTAGCAAAAAGTGGTTAAATGGTTTTGTGGATCAAAATTATATTTAAGAATGCCCTTAGACCTGTACACTGAAAAAGGCTGAAAAAGGAACAGACTTGGAACAAGGAACAAAGGAAGCTCTTGTCAGAAGGATATAGACACCTGTTGCCTAACCCACTCTCATCTTCTTGCCTTCTGGTATTATCATAAAAGGCAAGCATCTCAGATAGCAGGTCACTATGGCCAGCAGCTAAACTGACACCACGATTGTACCTGAGTCAATGTGGGAGGGAAACAAAAAAGAAATAAAAAGAATTTTTTTTTTTTTTATGCTGCTGCTGTGGGACCTGAAGTGCAGCACTGAAGGCGTGAGCAGGATAGTGTCCTAATCTACTTTATCAAGTTTTACCAGCAGTATGAAGGGGAAAGTACAGGAGGAGAAATGTTGCTTAGGAGAAACAGTCAGGAATTGAGTCACTTATTATAGAAAGGCAGTGTGATAGACACTGTATATACAGAATGGCCACATGTGATACTTGGGAAGAGTTATCCAAAGGAGAGGAGTTCATTGTTGCACAGGAATTAAGCTGGATAAAAAATATTTTGTCAGCTACATGTTCTGTTGTGAAAGTTCTCTGTCTTTGGAGTGGCATGAATATGGGGCTTATGAGGCCTGACTTTTGGAAAACATGCTCTCTTGGAGCTGCTGCAATCCACAGCTTTGATGGAGGACGCTTTGCTCACTGCACTGCATTCAGAGGTGGAACCTCTAGCAGTGCATGTTGTAGGGATGGGCCTGGTTTCTTTTGGAGATTAGAAGAGGGTCAGGTGGCTCTGCACCAGAGCCCTGAGGACACTCATAGGTCTTAATTGTTCTGCCCTACCAGATACCCCCACCCCCACACCCACTGCCTATAGGCCAGGAGCCCCATCTGTGTCCAGTTCTCAGTGGAGCCCAGCCCCGACTCTTTACAACATGTTGCTGGGACAGTTGGGGGACTAGTTGCCAATGTGGATGCCATGTGGGATGGTGCCCATGGTGATGAGGGAACTGTCTCAGGGTGCTGAGGTCTCCTTGGTTCCCCGCTCATCCCCTCATGAAACAGCCTGTGCCTGCTGCTCATTGACTCTCTGTTTTCATGACATCTTGTAAAGCTGCATTTATAGCATGAGTTAATGAGCAGATGTTCTTGATCTCTCCTTCAGAAGAGCCATAGGCACTTGAAAGGCTTAAAAATCAGTGTTTTTCTCTCCTTTTCATTCTTTTGCACATAAGGTATCTAAAGAAACATATCTGGAAGTTACTGCCACAGGTAAGTTTAGAATAGATGTCAGAAGTTCATAATTTTTAGAGGAATAAGGTTCTCTACCAGTCTCTTCTTTCCCAAATCTTATTTACTTTTAAGGGATGGTTGACAGAAATTTATGAAAAGGATTATACAATATGATGATGGGACAGCGAAGGGCTGAATCTCAAGAAGTTTTCTCCAGTTCAGTTTCTGTAAGTCTCAGGATCTTCATGTTAGAGATTCTAGAGAAACGTTTCTCTGGAAGGTGCTAATCTTTCCTGGGCACTTCTGATTTTTGGGCCTTCTTCCATTTATTTGAGCCCATTATTGCAAAGATTCCAGCATCTTCCCCTGCTGACGGCTTTTCTGTCCTTTGGATGCTTTCCTCCAGCAGAAGGGGAGCTGCCCACCATGCAGGATACACCAGCTGTGCCAGACTCACACAGGAGTCAGTCCCATCCCAGGGGCTTTTACTGCTTCTGTAGCTCAAAGTACACTCTCAACCAGGGAGAACTGGAATTCCTCACAACCAAAAACACACGCTTTCTAGGCTTGGATCTAGCTTCTCGGTGAGCCGGCGTTTCCTTCAAGACACAGAAGGACTTAAAGCTTCATATTTCTGACATCTTTATGTATAAAAGAGTTATTTTGGGTCAATTTTAATGGTTTTCTATGGTTCCCTCTGAGCTCTCTATAGCTGGTAATTACACACCTGCTTTTGCAGGCAATAGAAATACGAAAAAGCTTCAATACTTTTTTTTTTTTTTAAACTGTCTTAAACTTCCATCAACAAGTTGTGTGGGTTTTTTGTTATTTTGCAGCTTTTTTTGGTAGCATGTCTCCTCCACAAAATATGTGATGGTGGAGATGTTGAAGTAAAAACATTTTTGGCATTTTGTTTAGATAACCTGCAAAATGCACCTTTAGACATCCCATTTTTTTTTCTATTATCACCTTAACACAAGATTCTCTTGGTTTCATCTGTGGGGTCACATGCATTAATAAGGAGTATTGTGGTCCTTGTCTCCCAGGGAAATGTGCAAAGCCTTTCCAGATAGCACATCATTGCAGGGAAAATAAGAAGACCAGAAACGGGTGGCTTTGAACAAGGTTTTAGAAGCTGTATGTGTATTTCATATTAGAGAAAGGGAAGCTTTTTTCTGTATTTGCCCTCTCTATCCTGCATCAGTACTGCAGACAGCTGTGAGTGGTGTTTCTTTGGCTCTGAACCTCTTCTTAAAATATCTCCCTACTGTACCTGTATGGTCTGTTCTCTGCAGCGTAGCTCATCCTGCAAATGTGAATTTGCAGGCCTGTGAATCAAGGGCAGAGAAAAAAAGAAACTCTTGCTTTTTTTCTTTATCCTTTTTAATCTGTAGACCATTCTCTCTGTCCTGCTTTGGTTCCCAAAGTAATTTTGGGGAGAATGTATGGTGCATGAAAAAGCAGGACGGAATTGTGGCATTATGTACCGTTCAATGCATGGGCAGGGTTGGGTGGGGGGATTCCTTAATACCTGGAGCTTGGCAGGGTTAGTCCTCTCAGGAATAGTAGCAGTGTTAAATTACAATACAGAGAATAGCCAGTATATGCCTCTGGGTACACTGCAGCAATGCTGTGTTTGTACTCTATGATATTTACTTTTTTAGACTGTAATAAAAGCTAATTTTGTTTCAACAGCTGAAGGATCTGTGACCGTTTTTTCTTGTGATGTTATTAAAGAAAAGAATATAGCCACTACAAAGTTATTTTCACATTTATTGCCAACTTTCTTTGACTGAACTAGTACGTGCCAGATATATTATCACTGGTTGTCTTGCCCCTTTTTTTTCCTCTTATATCGTGGCTTTTTGTATCTATCCTTAGGACATGCAGCTCCAAGGCTGACAAGGATAATGCAAAAGACCTGGAAGTCGAATAAAAAGCAGAAGTGACTTGCAGGAACAGAAGCCAGTAAGTACTGCAATAAAAGTGCTATTTAACCTGCTGGCTAATACAAAAAGGTTATTTCTACAGCAACTAGTGGAACAATATATTTAGCAATTAAATTAATCCAAACAAATAGGGATTTTAACCCCATTGTCCTGGCTAAATTCCAGCTTAGGTAATTACATTCTGGCTACCTACATTCCCTCTGGAGTTTCTGCTGGGTAAATTACGGCTTACACCGTACGTGCGTGTGTTGGGCTTGTTATGAACAGTTGTGTAGCATCTCACCATCTGGTAAATCCTATCTGGTTAAAAAAAACAGAGGTGAATGCATTTCCGTGGACGTGCAATACAACTGTTCTGCCGTATTTAACTTGTGAGCAGAATTCGTAGATGCAGCAAACACCAGGACTGGCATGTTATAGTGATGGCCATAATATAAACAGATAGGCAGTGGTCAGAAGCACAGAAACAGACCAACAGACAAGCTGGACTAGCACTTTCTTTCCTGCCCAGCCTTTCGGTGTTAGAGTTTCCTGTGCTTCCTTTTGAAGCTGAACCTTTTTCTTTGTGTCAAAGTCAGCTTGAAGTGGCTGCTTGTATTTTTAATTGTGTCAATTCATCCTCCTCGTTCACAGAGAAGCCACATAAACAGATGCACAAGTGGAACTGAGAGGTGGCATTGCGGAGAGGACAGGGACTGAGTAAACTAACTTTGAGATCAAGCCATCTCTTCCCAGTGGCACATGTGCCCTTTGGGAGATGCAGCTGAGGCTGGCACCTTTCTGAAGCTCTTCTGGGGAAATGCAATGAGACTGAATTCGAATCCAGCTTACATCTCCTACTGTATCTGATACAGAGCAGTCTCTGACTGTGGCTTTGATGCCATTTTGAAAGGCCAGGAATATCATAGAATCATAGAATCATAGAATGGTTAGGGCTGGAAGGGACCTTCAAAGGTCATCTAGTCCAACCCCCCTGCAAGGAACAGGGATATCTCCAACTAGATCAGGTTGCTCACAGTAATTTAATTCATTTTGTTGGTTCTAAGCTCATTTGGAAAGAATCTCTTCCCTGCGAAGCTGAAATGTGAAAGCATGAGTCAAGGGTAATGTGCTGCATTCTCCATGAATTTTCCTTTTCTTTTCCTGTTCCATTTCAGAAAATACAGCACGCTCTATGAGTTGACAAGATGATTAAGCTGTAGCTAGCGTACAGTGAGTGGGTCAGGGAGTTCTTTTCCCCCTCTATTTTTTGGTGAAGCTGAAGAGAAGGCTTATCTTTCCAAGCATGAGGCACGAAGAATCTGTTCAGATCAGTCACATACGAGATATCTGTGGGTAAACGCCCTGGTATTTGGATATGGAGCCATCAGGAAAATTCAGAACCACCAGCACATTAATTGTGGTTTCAGGATCTCTTTGCCAAAACACAAGCAGCTTGTTATCATAACATGTACTTGGGAACTGCCTCTTCATGGAATTACTCATAGAAAGGGAGGACACGTTCAGCTTCTGCTAAGAGGTGCAGTTACCTGGAGACTGAGCACCTGCATACCACTGCTAAGGGAGCATCTGAGGGCAGTCAGCTCATTGTTACACGCAGTAGAATGAATTAACAGGAATAACACGGTCTGAGGCAAAGAAGTGGTGCCTTTCACCTAGACAAATGTTTAGAAGCTGTGCAAAGCAGTTAGGGTCCTTAGGTGAATGAATTAATAGAAATGAACGTTGGCAAGCAGATTGTAAAGAGAATTGCTTTTGATCACAAAGATCTTTTGGTCATTAAATCCAAAATCTGCAATTTTTAAAAATTGGTTTTTTTTATTTATCAAAAAGAAAACATTTTCATCAGGATAAACAGAAAACAAATGTACCAACTTTAAGCTCTTAACAAGTTTAATTTACTTTTGTTAAATGATTCAGCCATCACCGTTTCTCTACAATAGATATTTTGCTGGGGAAACTAATTTGAATGGGCATGATAGATGAACTGCATTGAAAATTCCAATTTTTATCAACTCTAACCCTTGATCTTAATTAACTCCACATCTGTTTCCATAGAAACCGACAATACAATCAATAAAATACTACAGCTAGCTGCTCGTATTGAAGAAGGATGCAGAAACAAAATATTTTCAGTTATTTACTTCTGACCAGTTTGTGGACACAGCAACAAGCGCGTTGTCCTCACAGGTGTTGCTCGATCAAGGGCCTGATCCCTGCTAGAGGAATGTACACCACATATCGAAATTCCATCTGCTGCACATGTGGGTAAGATGTAAAATAAGGGCGGTACCTTTCTTGTCATCAGTTGATAGCAGTTATGATGAGGACAATGGAAGGAACCACTTCTAAGGTTTTTCATACAGAGAGGAGTCAGATCATGTCCAATATCTATTCCATGGGAGAAACTCCTGTGGCTTATATTCTATCCACAGGAAAAGGTCAAGGCAAAGAAAAGGAGTACAGCTGCAGTGTCCTTGGGAACACATCTGAGTAAAGTTCTCCAGCTGCCTGAGTGCCTGCACCCACCAGCGCATGCAAAACTCTCTCCCTTTTGCACAACAGTATTTGGGAGTGCGTAGATCCCGTGCTGAACTATTTGACAGATATAAAATCAAAAGCAATAAATCCTTGGCATCTAACTCCTACATCAATGCTTTGTAAGCCAAGTGCATTGCTATGCCATGTAATTTTCAGCCCTCAGAGGAGTGCACTTAGAAGTCTATTAGTGGGCACTCTGATGTACCTTGCTATTGTTCAAGTCTAAGGTTGCAGGAATGTAGTTTAGGCTAAGAATATTGTTAATCAGTGATTATGCAATATAACCTTGGGTTTCGAAAAACTATTTCTTAGAACAGACTCATATAGAAAATTGCCATGCTCTGTTGGGGTCAGAAGGACTGAAGAGGCTTGGCATATTGTTGTGGTGGAATTCGGGATAGGGCGGACACAGGGACATAATCATATCACTTAGTGATGTATAATCTGAAATGTATTTACCAAGTAGGATGGACCTGGAGAGCGGATAACAATTTTCATAGTAAGATTTCTGTTCTAAGACACTGGTACGTGATGCCTTTGTGCCAGTCAAGGCCCCAGCCCCTCTGGCCCTGTTCAGACCAGCACTGGGGAGAGAAACGCTCACCCTGACTTATTCGGGTCCTGTCTGGCAGCTCCTGTGCATACCATTTCCACCTCTTGCTCAGCCTTCTGCACGGCATAGGGCAGCTGTGGGGCCACACATCTCCAAAATCATTAGGATCCCATCAACTCCACTGTGGAAGATTTTTTTTTGTAATCTAATTTCAGTCAAATGGCCAGTACTGTGCCATGTGTATTTTATCCGTCTGTATTTTAATTTTTATATAAAGCATAATCACCTATTGGAATGTTTTACACATTTTTAGTGCATTAAAATACTTAACATTCATGTTAAGAGACACACAGTGCCTCCCTAGAAAGAACATTTTACTACTCAGGGAGTTAACAATTGGCTCAGTCAAGCACAAGAGAGGGCTGCACCCAACCTGTCAGACATACAGATGTTTCCAAAGAGGTGAGAGCAGTTAATAGTCTAACAAGAAATGTCAAATATTCTATGAAGAAGGATAGGGGAATAAGCATGCAACTCAAAAACTCAATGAATCCTCAAGGAAGCTTCCTCTTAGGAGTGCAACACCCAGCCAATTTCCCCGGACCAAGAGTCTCTTCTATGAATGTAACTCAGAGGTAAAGCATTGGTAAAGAACTGCAGCCTCTGCTAGAAGCCTGAGAATGCCCAATAACCTGAAAACCTGAAAACACGAGAGACTTTTTTTTTTTTTTTTCAGACAAGATACACACATGCTTTGTAATTGTATTTGTATGCTTTGGAGTTTCATAAATTAATATTTGTATTTGAAGTCATTTTAACCTGGTTTTAATTCTGAGGGTCTTGAAGCTTATTAGCATCAAGGGTATCCCATTTTCATTAGAGGGAGATCTTTACAGTCATTGGGGTACTAGTATTTTTTTCATTTTATTTTGTATTTTTTCTCTACTAACTCTCTTAAATTTCTCCAAAGTGACCAAGCAGTAACAGCTCCAGGCTCTAGGACTACTTGGGATGCAGGGGATGGATGGAAGAAATGTCCGATCGGTAAAGCTGTTATCCAAGTAAGTATCCTGCTGCATAGAGAGATAACAGAGAAAATGTCAGAAGCCTGAGGGTCTTGAGGGAGTCTGACACTGATAGATATTGGGTTTGATCTTTTCTGTGCAAAAAAAAAGTTCAACAAAAAAAACCCCAAACAAATAAACGATTTGGCTACAGGCTTGGTGCTGTGCTGTCCTGCATGTTAGTGACAGTGTCCTGCAGCTTGCTATATATGACCACGACCATCTGGGTCTTTCACAATACTGATACAAAGTTAAGTGTCATATTATTGCTAAACATTGCGATCCTATTGCTATTAATAGATGGGGCAGGGGATTTGGGGGCACAGTTGCAGTGGCAACAGAGGATGTAGACAGATTTTAAGGTGCGTATTGTACATTACCATGAGAGAGCCAGCATCTAACACTCTGGGTAATGCGTACATTTAGGAACTCAGCTCTACTGTGGTACTAATAGTTTGCCCATCACTAACAAGAGCTAGCTCGTTTTTTCAAGAGCTGCGAGAGGACTGTATGTTTGGAATATGCATTTCAGAAGAGATGTGAAAAATTGCCCAGAAAATTAGATTTTTTCTGCTTTATATATTTTCCCTTAAAGAATTCCCCTGGGTGTTTTTGTTTAAGCAAATGAAAACTTAAAGGCATTTGTATATGTTCATGTTTCTCTGGATAGCTAGATTCTTTCTCCCTCAACCCTGCTTATGGAGATAGATACACACATATCCCAGAAGTGTATGTGTCTGCATTCACATATTACAGGTAGGGATGATGACAGTTTCTGTCATCCCATTACACTTTCCATTACAAGAAACCGAAAATAGGGTGTTATAGCTCTTCAAAACATTAATTTTGAGGTCAGGGTTTTCTGTAACAAGCCCATCCAAATTAGTGAAAGAGAAAGAAACTGAAACAAGACAAAACAAGGTTTCCTTTCTTAAAAAAAAAGAAAAATGAGTGAGTCATTAGAAGTCTCTAGTATCCCACTTTCATGAGGCTTCGAAATCTGAACAGAGCAGGGAGTTTCTGTTAGGGATGCTCCAGTTGTTATGTCTATAAAAAAAAAAAAAATCAAACAATTCCACTGTCAGTCAAACTGTAAGCCTTTGAAAACATCTGATTTACTGGAGTTTGACAAAGTTCTTAAGTTTGACAGCTAAGTCTTCCAAAGCTTCTGTTTGGATGGGGCATGGTTTAGTACAGGCCTGAAACAACCTGCCTGATAATCATATATGTCAGGCCTGAGCACTACCAACAAAGGGAAGGATTTTATTTTGCCTCTTCAAGAGAAGTGCCTGCTGGGCACCAGTACCAGAAATATGACTCCTTCACAGGAGTGAGAGCTGGAATTGTAGAGGTGGTGAGGGAAAAGGAGGAAAAAACGCCTGAAAGCTATGAGGGAAGGAGATGGGGGGAGGAATAAAGTTTGTGCGAAGAAATAGAAGAGATTACAAGACTGGCTGGACTAGAAAAATGGAAATTAAATTAATGAAGCAAGGGATAGGGAAAAATGATGAAAAGCAGTTAAGATACAAAGGGTAGGATTGATATAAACATCTGAAAAAGGAATACAGAAGTGGCATTGAGACTAGCTGAGGAATTGGCAAGACCATTTCAGGCTGGGAACCAGTGTGAGAAGGGAAGACGAAGCTGGAGAAAGGGAAACACAGGCAAGGTGTAGAGTTAACGGAGTGAAAAACAGACCAATTTGAGAAATGATACGATGAAACAGAGAAAAAAATGGGACTCTAATAGAAAGTCTTGTCATTTATTAGTCGCTAATCTTTGTTTGTCACAAACAAGGCATCCAGAATTAGTGTATTTTTCCCTTATTCTAAGCTCTTTCTATTTTTTTTCCTTTTTGTAAACTGGGGATGGTTCTGTCCTCTCACCTCATGAAAGCGTTGGGAAGATAAATCGCATAATGTTTGTGAAGTACTCACATGTGCTGATGATGAGCACTACAGAAACACCCAGGAGGAAATTAATAATTTTGTCTTCAGAACTGCATTTGCAAATGTGCAGTAAATAAGGCCTGGGGCAATACACTGAACAACAAGCAGGAAACAAAATATCGAATTGCTGCTCATTAAGTAAGCGCAGTCCATTCCATGCACAAAAGGAGGCAGGAAAAACACTGTGGAAAAAACACACTTGTCTCATCAAAGGTTATATCATAATTCAAAGAGAAAAGGAACCTGGGCTGAGGCAGCACTAGCAATCTTAATTCTTTCCTTTCCTAACCCTAAGAGAGTTTGTCTTTATGACTTTAATAACATTCTGTTAGTATTTTTGTGTTTGTAAAGGTGTGGATATGTAGCATAAAATGTTATGTCATGAAGTTTGAAAAGCAGTAGAAACAGATTGGCACAAAACCAATTCCACTGTTAGAATGAGACTTGAGATACGTAACTGCATGTTATCTGGCTTGGGTATACTCATAACTGTAACATAAAGTGTCCTAATCTCACTTTCCATGGCCATTCAACCTTCTCTAGCACACTCTTATATTGTGAATTTAAAAGCAGCTCCAACATGCTAGGAGGAATGAGGCAGGAGTATTTGTGAAGATCAGGATGTTTTTTCCTACTAAGTTGTATTTTATTTATAAGTAAACATGGAGTTGAAATGACCCCTTCTTTAGAGGAAGCATTTGCAGTTCTACAGATATTGACTTAATAGCACTACATTACGTAGCTGAATCAGCTAGATGCTTCCAAATAAGGATATGAAACATGTACCTGGTGTTCTAATTAAAGCCAAAGGACATTCATCTCTCTAATTGCAACAATGCCCTCCAGGATAATTTCATCCCAAACGTACCATTCTTCTTTTGCTTGAACAAGGGACTTAAAAACCATCTGGAGCTTTGCCAAACATGAAGAGAAAAATTTGCTGGCTGTGATATCACACCAGAAAACATTATAAGATGAAAAATTCAAGAGGTCAGGTAAAGTGTTGAGATTTTTCTATCAGGCTTTTGGAAGCATTGACATCTAATGCCTGAACATTAGCGGTCATATCATCTAATTTTTCCCACAAATTAGTAGGAGACATCTGTTAATAAGTAAAGGTTTTTCTAAAATGCTCTGTAAACTTTGGGGCTGCCAAGTTGTTTCTTCTTGAGGAAAAAATGGTGAGCGAATTAGGCCTTCGAGCAGGACATGCAATCAGAGGAAAGCTGCAGAGTGCAGTCAGTGGAGCTCTCTGAGCACATACAACCAGCCTTAGGAAATGGGTTCCTTTGTGAATCAGCCAGCTCAGCAAGCAGAAGTCATAGGATTGTTTGGGATGGGTTTTACAGACACACCATACTCTCCAGACTTAGAATTTATTTGCACCCTGTAGGGCATAACCTGAAAATCATACAGGGAAAAGGATATGTTTCTTGATTCTTTGAAGGTTGAGTTCATTACTGTGAACAATGTTTTACATGTCTGATTGACTCCTTTTAACCCTAGGGTACGTGAAATAGATTTTCACTGCTGAAGATTAAGAAGTGACACTAAATATCACTTACTCGGCCAAAGGACATGCACTAAGAGGCTTCTTTGTCTTCCAACATGCAAGAATCGCCTCGTTAGCTTTAACATTTATTTCATGTTTTCTCTGGAGTGAGGATTTTCCTTCTGTGGTCTACCAAGCTAGAAACAGTGGACATAGCATTAGAAATGAGATTACTAGAACTAAAGAGCTTTAAGACCTCGGTGAGGGAAATCATGCTTTTGTAGAATATGAACCTGATGTTTCTCTGTCATATATTTTTTGCCTCAACTGGTCATGCGCTGCTGCATCAACATGTGAAAGAGTTGATCTGAGGCACAAAACCTACAAGAGAGGTAACATCTCCCACCCACTGATTTTACTGAGAATTAGGAAACTATCACTCTCCAGGCAATGAGTTTTTTATTGGTCACCTCTAGCTTTAAAATGCTGAAAATGCCGGAATGCAAACAGTAGTTTTCATGCAATTTAGTGTATCTTTATTATAAGAAAAAATGAAAGAAAAAAAGAAAAAGAAGCCTTGATCCATCTAAATTCTAGCATTTCAAGTTGTTTTTTTCTGTGATAAGTCCCAAATGGATCACATAGTACTAGCAGCCAGATTCTCATTCTCTTAGAAGTCGGTTTGTGCTTCATAGTACAATATGACATGACAGACGGCACCAAGCATAAATGAATACAAACCAGGTACGTCTTCCTAGGATCTCCCCTCTCCCCCTCTCCCCCCCCCCTTTTTTTTTTTGTTTATTTTTGAAGAGCTGAAGCTTGAAAAGCAGTTTTCAAAACAGAATTTCTTTTGCTAGAACACATCGAAAATCAATTGTCTTCATTGAGTGACCTTGTGCACATGAAGAATATGATTTGTTGTTGTCGTTGCTGAGACATGGAGAGTTGATGATTCCAAAAATTATTGATGTATGTGGAGACTAAATTTCATGCTGCTTCTGGATTGTTGTGTGTCCCAGCACCATGGGAGATACAGCTGATGTCACTTAATGTGTCCTTAGGCAACTCCATGCATGGTGGCATTCTGCTGCCTATTAACAGTGATAATGGTCATAACTCAAAATTTTATAATGTAAAGAAGGAAATTGTGGCATGATGGAGTGGGAGATCCCACACAAACCTGTAAACATTAATGATATCTGCCTCTGGAGGAGAAGAAAAGAAAGACACTGCAAAAGTAAGGTAGAAATAGGGAGGAAAAAAGCACTTTCTCAGCCTCCTAGCAAAGATTTTACCTTGGATTTCACTGAGTTTAGTTCCTGTATCTTACCCTGGACAGTCATCCAGCAGCCAGAGTCAGTTGTGGTGGGACAGGTTCTTCTTCAACTGTGGTATGACCTCGGATCATGCCATTAAAATTGCTTGTATTTATGCCCTTGTCAGTTTGAGAGTTCTCTGTGCCTTGATTCTGTAAGATACTTATTTCTGTGTCTAGTTTATATACTTGAGTAGTCTTATTAAGATTAGCCAGTCCATTTAGATGCTTAAAGATAGGCTCAAACTTAATACTTTGCTGAATTACATCTTAAGCAAAGTGAATGAAAACATCAGCCAGCCAACATGGCTTCACTAAAGGCAAATCCTGCCTGACTAATTTGGTGGCCTTCTATGATGAGGTTACAGCATTGATGGATAGGAGAAGAGCAACTGACATCATCTACCTGGACTTATCCAAAGCATTTGATACTGTCCCACATGACATCCTTTGTCTCTAAACTGGAAAGACATGGTTTTGAGGGATGGACCACTCAGTGGATAAGGAATTGGCTGGATGGTCGCACTCAAAGAGTCGTGGTCAACGGTTCAATGTCCAAGTGGAGGCCTGTGACGAGTGGTGTTCCTCAGGGGTCAGTACTGGGACCAGTGCTATTTAACATCTTTGTTGGAGACATGGACAGTGGGATCGAGTGCACCCTCAGCAAGTTTGCAGATGACACCAAGTTGTGTGGTGTTGTGGACATGCTGGAGGGAAGGGATGCCATCCAGAGGGACCTTGACAGCCTGGAGAGGTGGGCCTGTGAGAACTTCTTGAAGTTCAACAAGGCCAAGTGCAAGGTCCTGCACGTGGGTCGGAGCAATCCCAAGCACAAGTACAGGCTGGGTAGAGAACGGATTGAGAGCAGCCCTGAGGAAAAGGACTTGGGAGTGCTGGTGGATGAGAAGCTCAACATGAGACGGCAATGTGCACTGGCAGCCCAGAAAGCAAATCATATCCTGGGCTGTATCAAAAGGAGCGTGACCAGCAGGTTGAGGGAAGTGATTCTGCCCCTCTACTCAGCTCTCGTGAGACCCCGCCTGGAATACTGTGTTCAGCTCTGGAGTCCCCAACACAAGAAGGACATGGAGCTACTGGAACGAGTCCAGAGGAGGGCCACAAAGATGATCCGAGGGCTGGAGCACCTCTGCTATGAAGACAGGTTGAGAGAGTTGGGGCTGTTCAGCCTGGAGAAGAGAAGGCTCCGGGGTGATCTTATGGCAGCTTTCCAGTACCTAAAGGGGGCCTACAGGAAAGCTGGAGAGGGACTTTTTACAAGTGTGTGTAGTGATAGGACAAGGGGCAATGGATTTAAACTGAAAGAGGGCAGATTTAGATTAGATCTAAGGAAGAAATTTTTTACATTGAGGGTGGTGAGGCAGTGGAACAGGTTGCCCAGAGAAGTTGTGGCTGCCCCATCCCTGGAAGTGTTCAAGGCCAGGTTGGATGAGGCTTTGGGCAACCTGGGACAGTGAAGGATTTCTCTGCCCATGGCACGGGGGTTGGAACTAGATGATCTTTGAGGTCCCTTCCAACCCTAACCATTCTATGATTCTATGATCATTTGGCTTTATGGTTGCTGATTTTTTCAAAGCTTCAGTTAGGAAAAAATAGACCAACAATGTTTGTCTTGTTTTATTCTGCAGTGAACAACAGGCTATACCAAAAATTTTATTGGTTACTGCGTAATTTTGAACCAGATATAAGGTCTGGACTTCAGTCACTGATACTCCATGTACTGTGAAATGGTGAAACTTTTAATATTTGAGCAAATTGCAAGAAGAAACTTCAAGTTGAAGTGTCTTTTTCTTTTAATAGGATCTATGACCTATGTAGAAAGGTGCATATGAGCCTGGAAAAATGCAAGATGGAGAAATATGCCATTCATTATAACCAGAATAGCTTTCCCTAAGACAGTGTTTCAGAGCTCTCATCTTCTGCTCAGACAGATGGAGAAAAAGCTTCAACCCAAAGCAGTGGCAACATCACTGCATGACTCCAACATATGAGGGCAGGTGGGACCAGAGAGTGGTTTACAGCTGGCATGTGGCGCTCCTGTTGTCTCTGTTGATGCCAACTCTGTCCCCATTCCTCAGTGAATGTGTTGCTGCAACTGTTGCCACTATGATGCCTGGGGAAGGATTTTGTTCATGTCTTGATGAAAATCTTTTTTTAATGGTGATTTTCCCTTGATTTATTTTGCCATCACCTTCCCTTTCAGATGAGCAGAAAAGAAAGCTGTTAGTTTGTCCTTGCCTCATCCCTGTCACAGAAGAACTTGCTGCTGGGTTCCAGCTGAGATAATCTGATGGCATTCCCAGAGCGTGTACTTCCAGTTCCCTTGAGTTCAATATTAAAAATTAAGTACCGTGTGTCATTTCTGCCGGAGAGTTAATGTGTTTGTAATTTTGTTTTTCTCTACTAAAATACAAGAAGGTAACTGTGTTCTTTCATTTATGGTCTTGTATGAGCTCCTGCTCTGCCGGAACAGAGATCACTTGTGTGTGAGAAAGAGAGAGCAATTGCTTATCGATGTAATGGAAGCAAATGAAGATAATGTAAAGGGCAGGTAAATGACGGCATGTTTCTGAAAGGTCCACAGAATCTCTCCTGCTTCTTCTGAGGTACTTGCAAATGTTGCCATTTACTTGCCCTAAGGTAAGTCTGAAAATACACTACCAGAGTGAAAGTTCAGAATATGAGTAATTAAGGAAGTCCTTATCACTTTTCTCATTTTATCTCTCTTCTGTTTCAGTGGTGTTTGTTTCCTTTCCGCAGAGACGACAACATCTCTGAATGCTGATAAAACAAAGCTTGGCAGAGTCCCAAGCAAGGTATCTTGTTCCGGGACTATGCTCAGCCTGAGCTTCTCAGTTATCTTGCAGGTATGTGGTGATTTTTCATGGACCGGACTGGCCACCTCTGCTAATGAAGACAATTGGGATTTCTACTTGTGGTTATGCCTGTGTTTGGATACCAATATTAAATATATTTAAGAGGGCTTTTGTGGGCAGACATGAGATCATTCTGCCTGTACTCCAAGCCAACGTATTGGTCTGCTACTGTAGGAGAAGAGTTTATTAGCTCAGGCTGGTGCCATATTAACTGTGACTATGAAGTCTTAGCTTGGTGTGAAGTACAGAGCAGATAAAGTCACCTGCTGCACAAGCATAGCCTTAAGTGCACAAAGTCAGATCCTTCTATATGACACTTACCCCTGTGGGGAGGGAGTGACTATGCATCATCTCCACCTTTGTCTTGTCCCATTTCCAACCTGAGACACCTGAGTGCTCAGGTGAACAGTAGTGCCTCCTGAAAAGAGATCTTCCCCTAAGCCAGAGGACTGCCTTAGCCTGAGGTGCTCTTGAGTTCAGCCCAACATTCTCAAATACAGACGATACTAGAAGCACTTTGAAAGTAATTTCTGATTTTTCTCAAATTGACTTGTTGTTTGTAATGATTTGTCATATTAGTTTTTGTTAGCTATTTTTAATGGTTTATTGCACAGCTGAGCAAATTAATCTTTGTTCATATACAGGGCATTGCAGTGCTTATTTTATAGCATTAGAAATTTTCAAGGGAATAACAGTAAGTAGCTAAGAGGTAGTTCTCACCCACTAATGTAATAAAATTCACCTGAGAGCAGACAGTTGTAATATATTATTATTGTATAGTACCTTATTGTTCTACAGTTAGAGGGGAGAAAAAAGAGAAAAGAATAAGAGGCCCATACCTAGTTCATTAGTCTAGATCTAAATAAACCAGGCACTTGTGGGGTTGAGAAAGAACAGGCATTACAGAAAAGGATCTGGAAGGCCTTGCAAGAATTTTGACAGAGGAAGAGCTGAAATGAAAGCATCCCATGTCTGGTTTGGTACATTTTTGATAAGATGAATACTGATTAATTTTCTATTGCTATAGCTTATATTGCACTGTTTGCAATGTTTCTGCACGAGACCTTACGTATGCTTTCCTCTGCAACTTGTATATAAATCAGAATGTTCAGATGCTAGATCCCTTCCACCTTTCAGACCCACCTTCCGCTATTCAGCAGGACTGCTTTATAACTTTATATTGTGACTTTTCTGCAAGTGTCCTCTAGGAAAGCACGTGTCATTCTGAGGCATACTGACAATGGCCGAATCATGCTCTATTTCACATTGCACTGAGCCACTTGTAAAACACCTCACAAGTCATTGTTTATTTTAAAAAGTTATTAAAAAAAGCCACCCTGAAACAGTTCTGCCAATCAGAGGGTATATCCAATAATACAAAACTGAAGCTCTGGCCAAACTGTTTGTATGTGATAATTGGGAGCTAAACCCACACATTTTTATTTTCTTCTCATATATTTGTTATATGCAGAGTCTCTGTCTAATAGGTTGCTTTAGAATCAATATTTACAATAAAAGCTCATTCATGTGTTGTTTTCCAGTCCTTGATAAGATGACAAGAACATTTAAAATTAAACAATAAGGAATGCACACTGCCAGAATTACTTTTTCAATCAATAAGATTTCTTGACAAAATGCATTAATGCTTTGGGACATGGTTTTTTTTTACAAATACCAAGCATCTGTCTGACATCCAGATAGTGTAGCTTCACTTGTGTTTACCAGCAAACTTGTGGAACATTGCTATTCCCCAAAAATATATTTAAAAAAAGAAGAATTTCAATCAGGTTTGGACACCTGTAATTTGGAATGCTCAATGCATTATATAGAGCTTGCACACTCAAGGCAGTTGTTGAAGCATTTATTTGACTGAAGCTTAAAATAATGCTTAATATTGTCCCTTCTGATGGCTCTAGTAATATGCTAAGATATCACAGAAAGGTTGTGGTGTAAGAACTGGAGCAGACCAGAGCAGAATGCACAGTTCCAATATGATAGTCACAATCTTTCTCCAGAATGTACCAATAACTTCAGAGAATCAATTAACATTATCTCTGTCCATGCTACATGCAAAGTACAATGATTATAAACCTAACAAAACATAAAGACTGAAACCTTCTTTCCTGTTGGATATTAAACTAGACTCTCACTACTTGGAAAATCTCTGTGCTCTAAATAGCACACCATCTCCATGGCAATGTGCAGTTCAGTTTTTAACTTTTCAACACATAAAAATGGTAATTTATTTGTTTTAAGCACTCCTGCAGTTGTCATAGCTATGCAAGCCTCAGCATTGGGCACTTTCCAGGAGCAGTGGAGCCGTCAGGTTAAAGACTGGGTTAACTGTCAGGAAGTGCCTGACCTGAAGGTCATTATTGCCTAATTACATTATTATTTCCTGTCAGCTCAGCTTGTGAAGTGGCACTCAAAGCATTAGGCAGTCAGCGCACTCAGAGCATTCAAAGAAATTTTGTTTCTTTTGTTCTTGATGTTAAGGACTTCTTTGTAAATGAATGCAGCCTGTGATGAAGTAGAGGCATAATAAATCCAGGCCCAGAGTGCCTGACTTTCACAGCTACTATAGTTACAACCTTTTTTTTTTTTAATTTGTGATAAGGGTACACATTGTCATCTCTTTGAGGAAGCAAAGTAATAAGTTTATGTTTTCAGCACACTTTCTGTATTGTTTAATCCTTTGATAGCTTGACTTTCTGCTGTAAAAATCATTGGCCTTGAGACTGTCAGAGCCCTGCCTGGAAAAGTGCTAAGCATTTTGGTTTCAGTCCAACAGAGCACTCAAGCAGATGTTCAGCTTCAAGTATGTAGGTAATTTTTACTGGGGACTAGAAAAAAATCTCTTGTCCTAACCTTACAACCTTCTGTGATTTTGTTGACTAGAACTGGAGCATTCAGTGCCTATGGGATTTAACCTATGGATCAGCAATTCCTAAATTTTGAGCCCTGAAACAAGCTTGAAGGAAATTCAGCCTTTGCTTGATATTTTTGCTAGTAATGGGGTTGTCACCCTTTACAGATAAATAATTTCATACAAGAGAAATTAGGCTACTGCCATGATGTTTTAGCAGCAAAGGAAGTGAGAACTTTTATTGCAAATTCAAATAAGATTAGGACCAGTCTTTAAGATGTTCATATTGGGGATAAGAGGGTTAGGTCGTTCACACTAAAATTACCTGTGTCAACACAACACTTCTTACCATCTTCTCAACTGGATTGAACTAATGTGTGTCATGGTTTAGCCACCATGCAGCCGCTCACTCACTCCTCGTCCCACTCAGTGGGATGGAGAGGAGAAAATGTAACAAAAAGGCTCGAGGGTCAAGACTAGGACAGGGAGGAATCGCTCACTGATTATGGTCATGGGCAAAACAGGCTCAACTTGGGGAAAAAAATCAATTTAATTTGTTACCAATCAAATCAGAGAAGGATAATGAGAAAAAAAGCACGCCAGATCTCAAAAACATCTTCCCTTCACCCCTCTTTTCTTTGCAGCTCTACCACCTCGCCCCAGCGGTGGGTGTGGAGGGACAGGGAAAACGGGGGTTGCGGTCAGTTCAGCACACGTTGTTTCTGCCACTCCTTCATCCTCAGAGGGAGGACTCCTCACACTCTTCCTGGGCTCCAGAGTGGGGTCCTTCCCACGGGCGACGGTTCTCCGCAAACTTCTCTGATGTGATTCCTTCCCACAGGCTGCAAATCTTCATGAACTGCTCCAGCGTGGGTCCCTCCCACGGGGTGCAGACCTTCAGGAACAGACCGCTCCAGCACAGACTTCCCACTTTCTTCAGATGCAGCCCCCCACTCCAGCACGGAGTGCTCCCCCGTTAGTCTCCAAGGCTGCAGGGGGACAGCCTGCCATCTCACTGCAGCCTGCACGGGAGTCTCGGCATGGGCACACCTCCTCCTCTGCCTCCCTCTTCACTGACCGTCGTGTCTGCATAGCTGTTTCTCTGACATCCCACTCCTGTCCCCGTTACGCTGCGGCCGTGCCAGGCCCAATGAGCTCTGGCAGCCCTGGCAGGACAAGTTTGCCCAGTGGGCAGCCAGGAGCAGGAAGCTTTGGAGCACTTCATACTGCAGGGAGTGAGGGACGGGAGGCATGTGTGTGTGGCCCAGCACAGACAGCTGCCTGCACAGCAGGGACCATGGTTTACTTTCAAAACGTGATCAAAAGGTTCGTAGATAACGTTAAGTTATGATGGATATTTAAGGTGGGGTTTAAACTGAGACAGAAAAATTATTATTTTGTCACCAGCTGCTTACAACATGCTTGGCTTTTCTTTGTGGGCATTTTCCAACTGTGATTCACAGACCAGCACAAGGGGACAGGGAATTCTTCTCTGGTCTGCATAATTTGGAAAACTAAGACATGGGACACTGAGGTTGAGAAAGGATTGGTAATAGTGTTGGCTACTGGTACCAACAGCACCAACCATCATGAAACAGGTTACAGAGTGAGCACTGCAGAACATGTCACGTCCATGCAGTTCAGTGATTTCCCATCTATTGCCATCACATTATGCAGGTTTCCTTTATTCTCCCTTAGGCATTCAGTCTTCAAAAGCCAGGAACATACATCTTTGGGAGATAAAATTACAAGAGAATTTTGAATAAACTGAACCTGGGAACACTTCTGGCTCAGCTAACAGAATGATGTGGTGGCCTTGGAAAATGACACGCTCTGCAGTGTGGCACTGGGGGGAATGAGGATGTAGTTAGAAGAGTTTTGAACATGTGGAAAAGTGATGGAGAAACAGCTTCGAAATGCTAACTCATCTCCTTCAAATCTTCATGCTGGACAACAAGATATATATGAGCTGTAAAGAAAGGTACCTGCCAGTGAGTATGTTTACTTTTATTTTTATTATTAGCCTCATTGGAGCACCAGTCCAGAGTCTTCTGGACTTGGAGGGAGACTTGTTATCATAACTGAGCAAAATAAAGATTCAGGTTTATTCCAATACTTATTCATAATGCAGTTCCCAGTATGGGTAAAGACAGAACTTATAGTAGGATTCATAATTCAACCTTGAGTCTTATTATTTGCATATGGGAAAAGAAACCCATTCTTCCTAAGCAGACATACACCATAAAACCTTCTTGTAAGGCTGGAAGGGGCATTCACCATCCATTATCCTTCTCAATAAACGAACAACTGTCCAAAGCCACTACATTTCTCAAATCCTTTTTTACAATATTTATAGAGAAAGGCCATAAAAATCCTAGGATAAAATGACTGACCATAGATTCATGGGGAGTGATGGTATTTATTCTCTACTAGTTTCTTTGTTTTTTAAAACTATGATGTTGTCACTGAGTTCTCTGACACCAGTTGTCATGACTAATATTTTCCTTATTTTGTCAGCTTGTTCTATTAGTGAAAGGACTTACAGAAACTGGGGCTATCCCTTTTTATTCCCAAAGATTAACTTTTTCACTTTAGTTGCTACTACATTTGTTATAATGCTATGAAGTAAGTCTGGAGAGCTTTGCAAAGACATTAAAACTGGTAGAAGTTATTCCTTTGCCTATAATGAGAACAGAATCTGGTATTTAATCCATTGGAATAAACAGATACCATCAAGGAACTTTCTGAAAAGAAACTCTCTAATCGATATCACAAATAAATAAACAAGAGGTCTGGTCTTCTTTCTCAGATAGATAGAGTGAAAGGACAGATACGCAAACAGAGTAAACAACATCAGGAAAGTCAGAAACAGGCTACATCTTTTAAAGCTATTCACTGGATTTAAATGGTTATGGACAGACCGTATTAAAAAATGGGCATGAACAGAACAGAGCTGGATCCGTGTCAACCCACAGAGACATTTAGGAACACTTTTGCATTGAAAGATACCATTCCTGTACCTCTGCTCCTCATTTTTGGTTTCTAGTCGTTCTGAACAAAATTGTATTTCTATAGACACGGCCATCACTTACAATTATTATTAAGAAACATTGCGACAAAACATGCATCTCTGGGATGTTCACTGTGTTCCCCACAGCTAAACTGATGGTCTTGTATTATGTGTCCTCTGCTCATGCAGATGCTTGTAAAATCCTAATTTGTAAGTAAATCTCATCTATAGAATGGCAGAGGTGTGAAACATAGTTTTTCGTTATCTGTCACTATTCCTCATAGCAACTGGGGGGAACATCTCCCTCTTCTTCCTCCCCTACCCAGGTTGCAATATGCATGCATATTCACAGACCAATGAAGCACTTGTGATGATCCCATGCCAAGACGTCAGTCAAGGACCTGGGAAACTTGCCAGAAAACCTGTTCTTGTGCTGGGCTAATTAACTCTGGGCATATTTGTAATTGTCCCTGTTAGTTAGGGGCACATGTTAGGAGCAGCGCTAAAAAGATGGTGCTAGGGAACCAGATAAAAGGGAACTTTAGGTACTGCCTGTATTGGAAAATATAATAAAAAATATTAACCAGAACTATAATGAACTAGGCAGGGCACTCAGCATAGTCAAACCTGTGGTGGTTAGCATCACTTCAAGTTACTGCTATGTGTAAGCTTGACCAGCTGGCAAGATTGTGGACATGATCATCTTTCTTCTCACCCAGTGTTCTGTGTGGTGCCAGGTAGCATATGCTGTAACATCATGGGATTTCCCATGAAGATGTGCCCTCAAGTTCTAGGCAACTGTTAGTGGCAGTCATAAAAAAGGCATCACGGGCAGTTTAGTGTCCTGACCTGGCATAAATGCTAATGGCAGATGCTGGTGGCCTCTAGTAAGGAAATAGCTGTCTGCTCTGGACAAATTTACTGGAAAAAAAGGAGCATCAAATTCATTTTCTACTGATGTGTGCGTGAATCAATTCCAATCCACACAAAGCAAAAGGAAATGGGCTATAAACATGGTAAATCAACGTTTCAGTTTATAAATCACCAAAATGATCACAAATCGTTATGATCACTCTTTGCCCTTCATAATTACAGTTGTGAATTTGATTCAAACCCCAGTAAAGTCAAAACAAGGCATACATTGATTTCAGTGTGCTTTAGATGGGATGAAAGACAAAATAATCATGTGTTCCATAGAGCAAAATATATAATATGCCCCAAGAGCTTTCTCCTGAAACATTAATGTACATGAGTAACTCTCCTCACATGGACAGTTCCACTATATGAACATATGCAGCTGCATGCTCTACCCACCGCTTACAGCAGCAGCCCAGATTTTGTTTCTTGACTGTCATCTTTGGCTATTTGTTTGTAGCTTGAAAACTAATGTAAGTATTAATATAGAATATGAACAGAAATGAGACAATCTATAAATGACCCCTTTCACTGAATGTTACCTAGAAATTTATAACTCAAGGCACTACAACCATAGAGATGAAATTAACTGCCCACTTGCATGATTCACTAAACATATTTCCACAAAAGCAAAACATATTCGTCTTTCGCTCGTTATAAGCATATTTTTTTTGACTGTGTCATTTTTTTTGACAATGTCCCCGCTTCGACCTTGCCCGGTGATCAGCCCAGCTTTACAAGCATATTATACTCTCAGTAGCTCGCTGCTGACCCCCTGAAGGTATGTTGTCATGAATGTTTTTTTTTTTTCAAAGCCTGTCCAAAATGTTGCACAACTGTCTTTTATTACATGTTCAGCTGGGTCAGAATTCTAGCATGTGTGACACTGACATCAGAAATCTCAATAAAAATGAAATGTGAGGATAAATATGCTTTTAGGAGAAGGAGTCAGCCCTAGCGTTAGGGTGTGTTACATGTCCAGTCAAATAAATAACTCACCACACACAGACATAAGATGACTTTCATGAGCCATGAAGACAGGACTAACGACAAAGGGATCTGTTACTTCCCTGCACGTAGATAAGGACCTAGCAGAACACTTACAATAAATTTTCTGCTATCTTTAGTGGGTGGCATTTCTTTAAAAATCTCTGCTTTCTTTCTCCTCCATTTCCTCCAAGACATGGCTCATATTTTAGAGCTCAGGAATAGCAAGCTATGATTAAATTTATATGTGGTGATTTTTAAATCTTAGATACGAAAAAAAAAAGAACAGAAAAGATACAGTGTTTCAAATGTCTCTTTTTTCTGCTCTTGTGTCGTGACTCAGATTTGTTATACTCAATCATTTCCATTTCATCAGTGAAAGACTGACCACTGTGGCATGGTGTGTTACAGGTAGATAAGATATACACTCTTGTCATTATGTTTAAGATGCCAGGATGATCAGGAATCGCAGAGATTAAATTTCCACCCTTTCTACAGAGAGTAGTGGCTTAACTGCTACACAACTTGATGCTTAGAGTATTTGCATATGCAGTAGGTGCATATCAACCTTTTGCAACAAAACTAAGCTGTGCCAATTTTAATTCTGTGAGATCTACCTCACCCATTCAAACCTTGTATTAATTAGGATAATCTGGCTCTTGTGATTTGACAAGATTTTGACAATATGTTCATTGAAATCACTTTTCTCAAGTCAGTATTTCACCTCTTGGTGTCTCCAATTAGTACTTCAAAAAAAAGAGAATTGAACAACAACACAGCAAAAATGGGAGCTTTACTGAAAATGAGTATTTTCCACTGAAATATGTATGATTATGACAGAAAATTCCATATTCTTCAGATAGAACTGAGGTACACTGTAAAGCTTTCTGCATATAGATATACTTAATAGAATTTGGAGCTCTTTGTGCAAGCTACATCCTGTACAAATACAAAATAACCACCTTATTTTGCTCACTTAAGAGTGTTCCTGTATTCCTGTATTTCCTTTTCTCCCAGCCTCACCTGTGCAGTTCCAGTGGTCAGTCCCACAGTCCTGCAAAAGCTGAAAGGAATGGGGAGAAGTAATGAACGATCTTTGAGGCCTCTGAAGTGGATGCATAGCCCAGGTGGAGCATCCTGCCCTACCCAAACTTTTAGAAGTACTTCTGTCCCACATCTATGTATTTGGGCTCAGCCCAGAAACCTTTAGTGAAATCTGGGAGAAGAGTAGTGAATTTCCACTGATTTCAAAGGAACCCATCTTTCAGGTATGGCCCCAAAGGTCTTCTGGGTCATGACAAAATGACACTGCCCAACACCCCCTTCTAGGGGTAAAGGGAAGCAGAGTGTTACGACGCTGTTTCGTGTCACTCAGTGAGACTCCTGCCACATGAATCCTATGAAAGTCGTTGTGAAGTTGTGTGACTAAATCCTTCTGCAAAGGCTTAAAAACTTACTCATTTTATGTTACCTTAATGAAGCCTGTTGTGATTTAACTGGATGTTTATAGGTGATGGGAGAAAGACTACTTCATTAAATCACCCAACCGTTATGAAGTGTTACAGCACAAGTGGAGCAGTCACAACCCTGCTGTGACAAATCAAGGTCTAATGAGTGAAGTATTACAGGTATGTCCTAATCCAGAGTAACTCATTATTGTAGCTTATGCAGTAGTTAGGAGTGCTCTGTCCCTGTTTCCCATACCTGGGGTTAAAGTGACATTTTTCTCCGTTTCCTTATAGATGGCACTGCACTTGAAGGAGTAACATCAAGATCTAATCTGCTGACAGAGTGGGCTGCCTTACTCTTAGCTCTGTTTTTACCTGCTCTACCCAGACAGCACACAAAGCAAGCTGGAGTTGCCCTCTGCTGATTTTCACTCCTCAGGTTGCTGTGGAGGTCAGGCTGAGCTGCCCCACAGCTGAATGAACTGCGATGTGAGTGGTGAGTGAACCTCATGCAAGCTGTCCTGCTTGGATGCACATCTACTTTGTGTGACATTGCAGTCTCCCTTTTTTCCTCTTCTTCCATTCCTCTTAACACCAGCTGGTTTGAAGATCCATTATTAAAAAGGACTGATCTTCCAATAGACCGTACCTTTGTGCAAGAAATGCTACAATTCTCTTTTCAGGAGTTCAGATCCAGTTTTGTGCGAGTAACCAAATACAGAGGTAGTTTAACTTTTGATGGAGGTAAGCATTCAATAGGGAACGGAGAGGGAAAGATGTGCTCATTGGCAAGAGAGGTGAGATGGGCGTGAGGTGGGGTTGGTAAAGGGCTGTACATGTTCGAGGTACCACCACAGGATGATGTGAGGGAAAGTTTTCTCTTTATAGAGCTGAGGTGTTTGCAAAGCCATGCAAAGGAGTTGTTGGATAAACTCCATATTGCCCAGAATTCTGTGTAATCATCCAGCTAAGCACTCAAAATTTTTTGTCTGCTGATTTATAACAGTTAATTCATAAATTATATGTTATTTCCCCAGACCATAATTTTCTATTGCTTAGTGTCTTGTGTAAAAAGTAGAAAGGAAACTCTATCAAATCTTGATGTGCTCTCTTTTGCAACAAGTAGAGAAGGACACTGAGTATGAGGTCTCTCAACTGGAGATGATGTTCCATTTCATCTGAGCCTGAATTTGGAAGCATTGGAGGTTCAGCCACTCACCTCTTATTAAGAACCTCAAAGTATCTGAATTTCTTTAATGAAAAAATGACTTGATTTTAAAGATGAAAGATCACATTGTGCCATGAGTTTAATTGGATTTGGTTGTGACCACTTTAACTTTCATTTGTAATAGGAAAGGCAGATTTAGGGTGATTTTTATCGTTCTTAAAGCTCATAAACAGAGGGAAAAAGTTTCTGCTGCAGGTCAGTGAACATCAGGGAGAGCCATGGCTCAAGGCATAGCTTATGGAAGACTGCCCCAAAAGCTGCCCCTTTGAGAGGAAAAAGAAAACAAACTAACACAAATTACACCTGATGTGTTTGGGGTTCAAAATCTCACTGCTGTGGAAGCTTTTAACTTTTTGTTTCCAAATGCCAGTTGAGGCAGCCATAGCTATCAATTTCTTTGCATCCTATACAGTGGCGTTAGGTACAATTAGAGGAGAGTAGCAGTTAAGGGGATTGTTCTCCATTGGGACACTTCAATGGGCGTACAGGCTTCCCTGATTTGTGTTTCATCTTTAATTGCTTCTGAAATTACTTTGATGTGTGTAAAACTATCTGTGTCATGTGTCATGGAATCGCATTCTTGCTCAATGTATCGCTGCTTATTTTTGGACATAGAGCAGTGACATTTTACATACAGAGTTATTCATCCTGCTGAAAGGAAAAAAAAATAAATCTGTACAAATCCCTGGGGAAGAGACTTTTGCAATTAGCAGCATACAACTGAACTACCATAGTGAAACAACAAAATAACTGTGCTATCATGGCTCTACTGATGGGTGAAAGAGAAAAATAATCCAAGATCTGCGGCGTGCTATTCCTCAACAGACTTTTAAGCTAAAAATAGTTCATTTGGAATTATTTCAGTTATTGAGGCGTGAAGAAGAAAGACCTATTTTGGGAAATTAAACAACAGTTTTGACAACTGTTAAAATGACTTGTAGGTTGTCAAAACAGTACACCTAAGTCTGCAGGTGATGTTCCCTGGGCACAATCCCAGGCTTTTGGTACTTTCGGTACAGCAGGGTTTTTCTGTGCTTAGGTTGTAGTCAGGGGGAATTCAGGATTGATCCCAGATGGATACATAAGCTGTCTCCCTTTTGAACAGCTGCAGCCCTGCCCTGTGAATTCCCCATATGGGTGCAGGGAGGCTGGCGTGGATCAGGTAACGCTACAGTGCACTGTTGTGCTCCTCCGCCTTGGATGATGTGTTTCTAAACAACCTCTTTCCTGGTGAATCACCCTACCATAGGAGCACTTATAGCAGTGCCAACTGTATAATCCCCACAGGGATGAGAACAGCATGGGAGTAATACCTAATTAAAACTGCAATGAAGTAGGTCAGCTAATATTTCACAAACAGCAGCAAGTGTTCTAATTGTTAATAGTTCCAAGTTCCTGTATTTACTCTGAGCAACAAAAAAATGTGTATTGCCTAGAAATGCAATGCAAGTGTAAGCAGACAGCACTGTGGATTACAATTATAAATATTCATGGCCTCCGATGAGTGCTGTACCTTAACTCCAGCCAGTACATTCGGCAGTGGATTATTACTCCCCTCCTTTTCAAGATTGCAGGAGGATTGCCAGAAAAAAGAGCAGATGAGGAAGCCCTGCTTTCAGCCACAAAAAAATAAGACCGTTGTAAAGAAATGTAATCCTGCTCTCAGATGCCACGATTGCTTATAATATCACAGGACTATATTCAAAAGTCCCAGATTCAGACTTTAGCCAAGTCTTCTTGGGCTTACTGGTCTGCAAAAGTAAGTGAGATATGATCCTTTTCTCTGAGATTCATCACCTTTTTGGCTTCATCCTAGGGTGGAAGTAGCAAGAAAAGTATCAGCATTTTCAATGTCAGTGGGATCAAGGAAGTGCAGTGACTGATGAAAATTTATAATAGTAGTATTCAAAATGTTAATGGTTTTAAACTCTCAGAAAGAACATGCATTATTTGACTAATTGTTTACTATGATTAGCTAAATGAAGAAATGTCTAGAGGCTTCACAGAGCCAGATGACCCCATTATACTGGAACGTGGCAACTGCTTTGCATCTGACAATCTTTGCCCCAAAAATCTTGCAAATTAACCAAGAAAGTTTCATATGAGAAGCAGGTTCCCTCCTTAGAGCTGCTACTGCGACCCTGCATTTCAGAGAAGAGCCCTATTTGATCAGAGTACAAGTATTTGATGTGAACAAAAAACCTAAGCTTTTAGTTTCACTTATAAATACTAACAAACCAATCCAGGTCAAGACACCATAAGTTCTAGATATCAATTTTTATACATCTGTATGCATATAAAGAGAGTTCAGCACAGTTATTCATAAGGTCCTCTCTCAACTGAGATTTCAGATGGTGGGAAGTTATAATCCAACCTCTTAAACACCCAAAACAACAATTCCTCAATAACTAGTCCACCAGGAACATCTCCCCTAGCCTTACTGATGCCTCTCCCCTTAAATACTTTTCTTCAGTAGCTGAGTGTTTAAATAGAAGGGGAAGTCACTCCTGGGTCTTTAGGAAGCAGGCAAGAGATTTAAAGCAGTCTGGACTAGCCTCTTCCTTTGTTGCCAGGTAAGTAGATTACTTGCTTTTGCTGAGTTGCTATGTGTAAGAGTGACTAACAAGACTTTGTGGCTGGCTTCAGAAGTTTGTTTGAAACCAAAAAACTCAAACAAAAAAAATCAAATAAATTAAAAAAAAAGAGTTGCCTTTGATAATTTGAAGAAGGCCAGACTTTGATCCCTCTACTGCTTAGCACTTGATTACTCTGTTTAAATCATACAGATCTCCTTTGGAAGGTAAGGGGAATTGAGCCTCAAAGAAGCTGTGACATGTTGGAGCTTGTTGCCTTCTCAAGGTGAAGGGAGCCTGTATTGTACCAAACTCACACCTGACCCTGTAGTGACTCTGCTTACGGGAAAGCCCTTGGATGGGGTCTGAAACTCCTAACAGGTGACATCAGGATATGTTTTAAGTTAAAAGCAATCAAAACAGTCTGTGTTGTGAGGAGGGGTGTGTAGTCTTTTCTCTCTTTGCTGTATGGACCGTAGGTTTTTGTAGTGCTGATCTGATGGGTTGTTCTCTATGTCTGGTGGTATCAGTGGCCCTGTATTGCATTAGGTGACATAATTGAAGTAAACATGGCATGAGTCATCCAAGTGGTTTACGTATGCATGCAGAGGAGGCAGTCTTGAAAATAAAGTACCTCAAGGAAAAGACTTGCAAGAAATACAGGTGATTCCTTCCATTGCTTTTACGAATGTGGAGAAGCCCTTACTAGGGAAAAGGGAATTTTGCTAGAAGTCAGTCAAAGAATTTGCCATCTCCATGGTGACCTGATGTTACAGCTTTGGTCACTCGCTATTCACTCAATATTTGGTCTGCCAAAATAAGGAAGTTTCTAATGAAGGTGGGGAACGCAGTGACTTTAGCATTGGGCTAAATTGTGTATCCAAGCTGGAGGCTGAAACCTGTCCGCACAAAGAGTAACTGAGTTGTATTTGCTGTCAGAAAGCACAGGCTATTCCTTCAGGACTGGCAGCAGTCCTTTAATTGCGATGGACTCACTCTGACCCTGCGAAACTCCTATGAGCTTCCATATGTTGCAAAAGATTCTGGGTCCAATGCCACAGAGAGCTTACACTGAAAAAAGACCTGAAAGACTCTGAAACATGACCAGGATGAGGCAGGAGGCGTATGCCAAGTAGCTCAGTCTGGGCAGTTTTGGGTAGGTACAAATACTGCACACAGTTGAGTAGGTAGACACCTTGTGAGCATAGGCAGCTTCAGATTTAGGCAGCAACTCAGCAAGGATTTTCTGAATCACTGTTTGAATTTAGGAGCCTCAATGTTCTTGCGTCTTCTTTCAGAAGATGGACTTTTTCAATGGACTTAGTCCTGAATCTCTGAGCTTTGAGTCTTCATCTTTGAAATAATGACTGCAGTATGCCTGCTGCCATGGCCATAGTGTAGTCCAGGCAGGTGCTAGCCCACAGCATCACCAGCATGTTGGAAACTTAAATTGCTCATATAAATACAGGTCTTGCAGGATCTCAGGGCTGAAGTATTTATACTTAGTTAAAATGACCCACATTTAAAGTGAACAAGATTGAGCTATTCGCACACTAATGAGAAGAAATCTCCTCGGCCAATCGCAGTGTGCTAGCCATCGTGCCTGTTTTATAAATGAGATTAATGACTCAATTTGCAGTAAATGCTTCAGCAAGGAGAAACTTATTTTGTTATACTAATTGTGTCACATATGTGCCTCAAAGCACCAACTGCGCAAAACTGGATTTCCCTGTGGTGCACAAGATGGCTGGCCTCTCTGGTTTTACTAATGCTATTGCTCCAGTTTCTTTGCTGCAACTGATCGTTTCGGTCTTTGTGTTTAATGCTGCAGCATAAGTGCTGGTGGTGTTAAAAAATTATCGTGTAGTATAATCCTCTCCATTAGTGAAAGGACAAGAGTTTCTCTCTAACATAAGCTATTCAACCCTGTTTTCCCCACTACCATGAATAAAACTCTGATGTTATTTATTTAGGCATACAAATAGTTTTTAATTGTAATGAAATGACGAATCATTGCCAGAGCCTTTAATTTACTCAATAGTTACTGTGGTTTCAATGGCTTTTAAACAAACTTTAACATTGTCCTTTTATAGGGCATACTGTATTATTTTTAAAGAGTAAATTAATTCTGAAAGTTTAATCAAATGAATCATTACACTTGCTTTTGCATTTGTTCCCATGTTCCTGACAGGTTTGTTAATGCAAGTGTGAGAAAACAGGATTTGCTGACAATGGACCAACATTTACAGCCGGTGTAAATTAACCTTACTACACTGAAATGGAACAGGTTATCCTGAGTGCTATTAATGAGCACATACAGGTTAACCGGGTGATCAGGCCCAGTCAACATGGGTTTATGAAAGGCAGGTCTTGCCAATCAAACCTGATCACCTTCTATGACAGGGTGACCCGCCTAGTTGACGAGGGAAGGGCTGTGGATGTAGTTTTCCTAAACCTCAGTAAAGCCTTTGATACAGTTTCTCATAGTGTTCTGGTTGAGAAACTGGTAACTGCTGGCCTGGATAGGCACACCCTCCTTTGGGTTAAAAACTGGCTGGACGGCCGGGCCCAAAGAGTGGTGGTAAATGGGGCTAAATCCGGCTGGAGGCCGGTCACCAGTGGGGTTCCCCAGGGCTCAGTGCTGGGTCCAGTTCTGTTTAACATCTTTATCAATGACCTGGATGAGGGAATTGAATGTACCCTCAGTAAATTTGCGGACGACACCAAGCTGGGAGGCTGTGTCGATCTGCTTGAGGGTAGGGAGGCCCTTCAGAGGGATTTGAACAGACTGGATCGTTGGGCTGAGGCCAATGGCATGAGCTTTAATAAGGCCAAGTGCAGAGTCCTTCACTTGGGGTATAAAAACCCCAAGCATCGCTATAGGCTCGGGGAAGAGTGGCTGGAGAGCTGCCTGGCGGAGAAGGACCTGGGGGTGTTGGTTGACTACCGGCTTGATATGAGCCAGCAGTGTGCCCAGGTGGCCAAAAAGGCCAATGGGATACTGGCGTGTATCAAGAATAGTGTGACCAGCAGGAGCAGGGACGTGATCCTGCCCCTGTACTCGGCACTGGTGAGGCCGCACCTGGAATATTGTGTCCAGTTTTGGGCCCCTCGCTTTAAGAGAGATATCGAGCTCCTGGAGCGAGTCCAAAGAAGGGCGACCAAACTGGTCAAGGGGCTGGAAAATAAAACTTATGAAGAGAGGCTGAGGGAGTTGGGGCTGTTTAGCCTGGAGAAGAGGAGGCTGAGGGGAGACCTGATTACAGCCTACAAATACTTGAGAAAAGATGGTGGGGAGGTAGGGGAAGGACTCTTTACATTAGTGATGGGTGATAGAACAAGAGGAAATGGGCATAAGCTTAGTCAGGGGAGATTCAGGTTGGATGTTAGGAAGTATTTCTTCTCTGAAAGGGTTGTCAGCCACTGGAATAGGCTGCCCAGGGAGGTGGTTGAGTCCTCATCCCTGGATGTGTTTAAGAATAGGGTGGATGATCTACTTGAGGATATGGTTTAATGGGGATTAGGAATGGTTGGACTCGATGATCTCTAAGGTCTTTTCCAACCTAGAAATCTATGAATCTATGAATCTATGAAATCCGTAAGCTGCTTTACACCAGCCAAATTTCTGCCTCAATTTTTCCATTATTCATCCTTTTATTCTGATTGTGATATTGGATACAATTGTCCTCACATTTTTTGTGCATTTTACACAACTATATATAGTTATGACGTTGGTGGAATTACTCAAAGTTCACAGTAGGGTTAATAAGAGAATTGCATCTAAGAATGCCACAATGGGACATTCTTTCCAATGACAAATTTAAGGTTCCCACCATGACTTTTGTATGCAAATATATTTGGTGAGAAATGCTTGAATAATTTGTTTGGCTGTAGAATTATTTTTATAAACCTGTTTTGATGCTTCATGCTTTGTTAAACGTGCTTCTGATTTCTGTTAGCTAGCAGTTGCTATATACATAGCTTCTGTCATACCGTGGAGCTCTCTACCTGTTTACGAGAAAGAACAGTGTTTGTTTAATTTTATATCTTGGTAAAATACTGAAATGAGGAGTACTACCCCATTGTTTGGGGGGGTATGTGCCTTTCCAAAGTGGTCTATGAAAAACTCAAAGTAGACACTTGTGCCTTTGAAGCCTACAAAGCAACCCACAGTGCAAGAGCAGCCTCTTTGTTGCCCCTTCTGAAAAAACATTCTGAAATAGTGTTTCAAGTTCTTTATTGAAAGTTAGCATGCCCCTCAGCTTCTTCCTACCTTCCTGTGCTCAGCCGCGTGACAGCAGTAAAAATGATTAGTTTGTGCTCTGTTATATTTAGGTGACAGTCTTGGACAATAAACTGGGTGTTACTGAGTTCAGGGGCTTTCACCAAACATGATATATAGCCTACAGATGGCTCTGAAGATGGTGCATGGGCAATTCCCTTCTGTGGAATGGTTTATGACTGAAACACAAATGTAAGGGTGTACCTGGCTGTGCTCATCATACACAGGTAGCATACAGCTATGGAGCTGTTTGTCATCATAGAAAACATGAAGTTCATAGATGCAGCTTGGACCAGTGACAGAGTGGTGCAGTGTGTGCCCTCTGCAGCTTCATCATGATGCTCTTTGAAGCAAAAGGGTTACAAAATTTTAGGATCTAGTGAGCATTTTTGTCTGTAAAATCTGGCTTGTAATATGTAGCATTTATGCCATGTTGCCTTGCTTTATGGAAGAGCTTTACAGACTTGAATATTGCACCCTCAAATTTGTTATGTACTACTGTCCATAGTTAGTAGACTTCCCCTGCTTAGCTGGCCTCCATCAAGGAAGAGAGAACCATACTGTCGTGGTTTTTTTTTTTTGGACTGAGGGTCGAGACAAGAACCGAAAGGGAGCACCCACCAAACATGGTCTCGGGCAAAACATGACTCAGGCTTTCTTAATAAAACAAAACAATTTATTAACAGTTACTAAACAAAAGACAAAAGGGAATGAAACCGGTTACTTGAGAGGAGAAAGAGAAAACAAGGCCCGATCTTAAAACAACACCTCCCCACCCCCTATTTTCCTTTCGTTCCTGGCTCTGTCTTCCCCCCAGCGGCGCAGGGAGACAGGGAATGGGGGAGTACAGGTCAGTTCATCCATGTTGTTCACTGCCGCTCCTTTCTTAAAGGAGGAGGAGTCTTTACACCATTTTTCCCTTGCTTCGGTGGATCCCCTACTCACAAAGAAAAAGTCCCCAAACTTTTCCAAAGTAAGTCCTGCCCGCAGGATTGCAAATCCTTCCCCATGGATCGCACCAGTTCGGGCTTTACCAGTCTCGGCCTCTTAGGGAGCTGCTGCCACTCGCGTCGGCGTGAGTCGTCCCACGGTCTCCAGATGCCTCCACGACCTCGTCGTGCATTCCATGCCCCATTATCAACAGTACCTGGTCACGCATCCCCTGCTCCACGACCTCTCCTGGGCTCAGGCATCTCCTTCCCGACGTGGGTTTCTCCACGGGCTGCGAGTGGGTCGCTGCTCCGCCGAGTGCACCCTGGCTGCAGGGGGGCCGCCTGCCATCTCACACTGATTTGCAAGGGAAACCTCAGCTCCAGTACACCTCCTCCTGCTCCATCTTGGCTGACCCGGTCGTTGTGGTTGTTTTCTCTTAGATATTAATCCTCTATGGAGGAGCTCGGCCCGGCGGGCACCCCGGGAGCGGGGCGCTTACCGAGTCCCCCATGCGGCTCCCCGGCGCCATCTTGAGCACATGGCGCCGGCCCGGGCCCGGGCAGCCGCCCGGCCGGGAGCCGGGAGCGAGGGCCGCGCCCTCCTGCTCTCTCCTCGCTCCTGAGCAAAAAGCCCCTTCCCGCCCCTTTGTCTCAACTTAAATAGGGCAATTTGCAGAGGCGCCAATTTGGCTCAGCCTCCCCCGGGGGGGGATGGGACTCAGATCTGGTGGCACAGGGAGCAAATCCCCTCCCCTGCCACCAGAACACCCCCCCACATATCAAACTATCACACATACTAACTTGAGACCCCAATCTCTTATGGTCTCAGCATGGCATCAGCTAAAAATATTTCACAGAAATGCCATATAGTAAGAGTGTAATATTCTGACTACCTTCTTACAGGAAGGACTTCAGACTGAAAAAAAAAAAAACAACAAACCAAACCAGAAACTGAAAACAGACTGAAAACCTTTCAGGCTGAAGGGTGTGTGTATTTGTGTTTTGACCTAACAGTTCTCTGGCGGTGGAGAAAGCTTTTGGAATATGAAGGTAACTTTAGAAATCACAGAATGGTTTAGGTTGGAAGGGACCTTAAAGATCATCTAGTTCCAACCCCCCTGCCATGGGCAGGGACACCTTCCACTAGATCAGGTTGCTCAAAGCCCCATCTAACCTGGCCTTGAATACTTCCAGGGATGGGGCAGCCCCAACTTCTCTGGGCAACCTGTTCCAGTGCTCCACCACCCTCATTGTAAAGAATTTCTTCATTAGATCTAATTGAAATCTGCCCTCTTTCAGTTTAAAGCCATTGCCCCTTGCCCTATCACTACACACCCTTGCAAAAAGTCCCTCTCCAGGTTTCTTGCTGTACTCCCTTTAGGTAGTGGAAGGCTGCTCTAAGGTCACCCCTGAGCCTTCTCCAGGCTGAACAACCCCAACTCTCTCAGCCTGTCTTCATATGAGAGGTGCTCCAGCCCTCGGATCATCTTCGCGGCCCTTCTCTGGACTTGTTCCAGTAGCTCCATGTCCTTGTGTTGAGGACTTCAGAGCTGAATGCAGTACTGCAGGTGGGGTCTCAGGGGAGCAGAGCAGAGGGGCAGAATCACCTCCCTCAACCTGCTGGCCATGCTTCTTCGGATACAGCCCAGGATAAGGTTAGCTTTCTGGGCTGCCAGTGCACATTGCCAGATAATATTGAGCTTCTCATCAACAAACACTCTCAAGTCCTTCTCCTCAGGGCTACTCTCAGTCCATTCTCTATACAAGCCTGCACTTGTGCCTGGAATTACCCTGACCCATGTGCAAGACTTTGCACATATATATAACGTGTATAACATGATATGTAGATTACTTTGCACCATCTTTTTGAACTCTTGATTCAAAATGGTTTGTATGGAAATAGCTGATTGACAGTGGTGTAAAAGAGAAATTAAAGAATGTAGAAGTAAGGATTTACTAAAGGAATTGGGATTAAGTTCCCCCTAGTATTTTGCCTCACTAGCCCCCATCTCCTGCTTCTGTGCCGTGGTGTGAGAAGATTTGCATCCCTAGATTAATGTATGGGGTTTTGTTCCAACACTTCAACCTCACATGTAAATAGCAAGGATATGTAGATAAAATATGGTGCTGTGCAGAGCTAAGGAGTGTGTTATTTTGTACTCTATCTGCTGCTTTACACAGTGGATTTTTCTCTGTCATGTAACCCCATCCTAGGAGAGGTGATTTGATTGCAGTGTGATTACAACTATCTCCAGAAAGTACCCTGGCCAAGGCTAATCTTGTACTTGCTAATATCATACTACTGGAACGTGCTAGTTAGTATAATGCTAAAAGCAGTGTAAGAACTGAGATACTAAATTAAAAGGCTTTGTATATTATTATTGCATGCAAAATCTCGAGTCATACTTTTTTTTTTTAAAGTGAGAACTTGGCAACTATGACATTTTTATTTACATAGGAATATAGATGCATAACATGAACAAAGTCCTCTGGTCCTTATGTTCTTGTTATAGACTATTGGGGAGAAAAAAAAAAAAAAAGAAACTCAGGTGAACTGATCATCCCTTTGCTCTCTTTGAATAATTTTAGTTAAGCATTATGTTATTTTTCCTACCAGGCTTGCAGCCATAGCTGGCAGGCTTCTTTCTGTTAGTCTCTGTGGTTTGGTCTCCTGTTTCCTATATAGTTCTAAGCTGCTGGGTGGATGCTATTATGACACAGCCGATCTTTGGTATAAATAATTTATTCTGAAGGTTCAGTACGTTATAACGTGCATGAAGCATCTTGCATTTATTTTTAATGCTTCTGCTTCCCTGAGAGCTTTCTACATGCAAAGCTACCATCAGAGAGAACTGGCAGTCTTCAAGCAGAAGAGAGAAAACTTTTAGACCATATCATTCTATATTTCTAGCTATAAATGATACGCTTCTGGTGAAGAGTGGAGCAAACGGTTATTATATACCATTTTGAAGAACCTGGCTTGAATGATGTGAAAATTTCTGTTAGCGTTTGGTGTCAAGTCTCTGTAAGCAGCTCCTGTGCTCACAAGCACGCAACTCGTGCTGCTCCCTTATGGGAAGCCAATGAAATACCAAAGGGCAGTTGAGTGACTGATAGATGTAAGTGCTGAAATCATAAAAAGAGATGTAGCTAGGGCAGCAGTAACCAGGAGTTGTTTGGTACTGGAGCACAACCAGGAGATGAACCCACCTCGCACAATAGAGAGACAGTTCAGTCCTATGGGGGAAGGTGAGCTGATCTCTGCTGGTAGTGGTGAGGATGGTCATAGCTATCTGTGCAGTCAAACGACAGTTTGCTCCTTTCTTTCCTTCATGGTTCCTTCACAAACCGCAACCAGCACCATGGGCTGTTAAAAGCCAGGATTTATAAACGTGTAAGAATTATATTTTAGACAGGAATTATTTAATGGAGATAGAAATAGTGGTGAGAGGCTGTTCTTTGGGGTGGAGCATGTGTACTTTTTTGTAGGTCTTAGAAGTCTGGTTAACATACCATTCTTGAATTTATGCTGATTTAGAACTAAAAAAAAAAAAAGTGATATGATTAAAAACTAAGCAAACTTGCCTTACGGAGATGTATCAGACATGTTAGTTGAATTAAAATCTACCTTGTCTACAGATAACACAGCAAATTTAGATCCAGCAGCACAAGAGACATGGTCTCTAGTAGCTTCCTCTAAAATCTGGAGCCTGATGCTCTTTAGTCTTTCTATTGACATGCTAGGCAGTGATATAACCTTGTGATTTGCAGACTTTCTCTGAAAAGAGGATTGGTAATAGAGCGAATAACGTCCAACAGAAATTGAATGAGGATGTGAAACTTTTGGAGTGAAATCAATTGAAGGATTCAACAATGCTAAAAGGAAATGTTCCATATATACTCATTTAGCATGTGCAGAGACTTTACTATTTGTTAGCCTTTTAAGAGGCTCGTGTAATATGATGCAGAGAAATTGGAACTGAACCACTGGCTGCAGCAGTTCATCACAGACTTTTGAACCATTTGCATTCACAAGTCTCTCCAATGACAACATTGGAAGGGGACTTCATGGTTGCAAATCAGTCCTGAAACATGGAAAGTGATATGTAAGCAACTGTTAGAAGGTATATCACAGTTCAGCAGCTGGAAGATGAAGTTCAAGTAATTCAGTTTCAGAATAAGAGGGAGCTTTCCAGGTACAAGGAAGGAGAAGGAACAAAGAAGGTGCTCCCTAGGAACTGGATAATTAAATGCTGAGAGAGTTTACTTGATGAGTGAGCACTAGGAGTCTTTCAAATTCATTCCACAGAGAATTTTAGTCTGTGCTGTCTGCATGAATTAATGAAGAAGAAAACAAAATTTTCCGCTTCAGTCTCAGTGTATTCATGACATTTTGGTTTTGAATTCAGCAAGTTAGTACTTTCAGTTAGTTACTGAATCTTGTGCCTTAGTCAATTGACTGCAGGCCTTAAAGATTGCATTTAAATTTTTTTTTCACTTTTTATTTTTCCCCCTCCTTAAATGCACAACTAGAGAGATGTAATCAGAGCTGGAAAGAGACCAGAACTCGAAGCCAGGATGGTTATAGATGGATGCTGCTCAGTCCACTCTCAGTTTCATCATTCTTAGCTACCTGGCTGGTATTTCTTGTACATGCTCAGGATCAAATTCTAATCTATTTTAATTAGAGTTTTTGGCTCAATGAATGGGCTGTGCTGTCCAGCAGATCAGACTGTATAATGCAATGTTTTTTTCTGGTCTTAGCATTAACAAATAGAGCTAGTACGTTCCCTACAAAATACTACTGTGCTTATGTTGGTAAATTGCATTGTCTTGTACTCATATTTTTCTTGAAAATGTTAGTGCTGAGCAATACTATGAACTAATGGAGTTGCACTCAAATTAAAGGTGTTACATCTACTTAAATTAGTTGAGAATTTGGTCTGCAGCACATGACATCTAGCACAATATTGAAAAAACTAAAATCCCCAAACAGTGAGTGCTATCAGATCACAGCCGTATTCCCTCATAAATGATAAGTTCAGGTACTATGTTGTGTCTCCTTTAAAAAAAAAAGAAAAAAGAAAAAAAAGTATTTTTATACACAGAACATAAAATCTATCTTCTCTATCTGTTTCTGCCAATGCTGTTCTTACTTTGGCTTGATTGAACCTGCAAATTGACGATGGATTTTTTCTTAAATCTTTTTGTAGACCAGGTCTAATTCATATTTCACTTGCATTAGTTTTATTCCTTCATTTCTACATTAACTTCAGTTAACTTGCTCTAGACTTATATTGGTCTGAGTGGAAACAGAATGAAGTTCATAGACTTAAGTTTATATTCATCGATTTTTAGATATTTGTAGCTGCTTCCAAGCAACTCAGACAAAATTAAGTGGAGAACGATGTTTGAAAATGTGGAATTACCTTTCAAGCTTTTTTTCTTTTTATTAAGAATTGTTTCCAGGAGATCAATCTTTTAATTACACTGTGCTTTCTCTGAGTGATGAGAATGGGTAACAATAAGCACGTTAGCACTGGTTACAGCCTTCTCTGGAGCATGTTGATGCTACGAAATGTGCTGATTCCCATATCTAACACTTTCATTCACTGACTGCATGCTTCTCTAAGTGAATCAGTACTTTCTAAATATACCATGTGACTTGCCATTTGGGAAACCATTTCCCTATGTCTGCCCCATTTATAGAAGTTGATATAAGCAGCAAACACCACTAGCAGTGTAAGTCTAAAATGAACTATCCTGCTAGGTCTTTGCTTTCTGTGTATTTGCTATGCTTTTCTTGCCCCTGGCAAGTTACAAATGAGAGTAAGAAACATGGTTTTTAGAGGGAAAACAAGCCACAGCCTTATAAAAAAAAAAAAGAACAATAAATAGTCTGGGTAAATAGTCCTTGCCATACTGAATTAAATACACCCACAATCCTGCACAAGACGTTTGTAGCACAGTATGGGCCTGATTTTTCCTTTGCTGTGTTGCAGTGACTTCGCTGAAGTCCACAGGCCTGGTTTTGTAGAACACAAATCTCCATATGGACGGGTCTACCTGCTAGCACTGCTCGCACTCTGAGCCCATGAGCTGCCTGCCAGCTTTGATTTGGGAGCTGTTTAGACACCAGAGCACACCCAGCAGCTGTCAGTGAACAGTCATGCCTAAAAACATCTCTGTTATCCTTGCAGCAGTGTAAAACTTCCTTAGGTCCCGTTGCTGCACAGTATATGGTGGTGCTAACTTCACTGGTGCCATGAACAACGCATTGTACGAGTATGACCACGGAGGCACATGTGATAAATCCAAGCCACTCCTTTATAGGCTGCCTTTATGGATATCAAAGCTATTACACATTCCAAAGTCATTCTGAGCTGTCATAGGCAATGGTACAGTACAAACCTACTGGTTAGATGCTAGGTTATGTACTGGTGTTGAGCTTCCTGAATGAATAACCTTCTTAGGAGACAATTAGTATTCAACAGACATGCCTGCATGGCAAGTGTTTGAAGTACAGAAGCTGTGTACACATTGCTTCACTTCCTGACTGTCCCTGTAAAGAGTTTTTGGAGTAATCTGACTAATATCACATGTAGGGAAGTCCTTCTGAGATGAGAAGTCTAGATCCTAGAGAAATCCCTGGAGAAAGCTGTAGTTAAATCAACAGAATTTACACGCAGCTAAAAATTGCTTAGCCAGCTGCACCATTCTTCTAACAGCACCAGCCTGGTCCTTGAAGTTTATTGCCACTGCTGTGCATCGAGTTGCAATTGTCGGATTAATGTAGTTTTAAAACAGTGAAGCTTCTGCATCCTTGCTCCAAAGACAGGTGGTGGTTTTGCTTCCGCTGCTTTTTCAGAAAAGGTGATACACATATGCACTGACAGAACTTTTATTGGTTCTCCGCACTGTTCATATATCACCTTCTGCTGCTCTATAGGTTTGCATAAGCTCGAGGCACAGCAAGAGGCAAAGCTCAGATGTGTACTAGTCTAACTGTTGGCTAAAGTATACTGTTGAGGTCAATCCCAAGTGGGTTACCATATACCACATGGTGGAAGTTATTTTGACTGTTAAGTCCCTCCTTGGAAGGCTTTACGCAGTAGTGTGGTGGCACATGTAGTCTGTATTTTTGCTCTGCAAGCGTCTGACAGCAAGCAAACCGGACCCAAAACAGACCTTGCTCAGAAAAAGACAGTGCTTTAGTTGTCTGTTCACCAGACAGCATAGCCATAGCACTCTGTAAACGGAGGTGGAGAACAGCCCCGTGACTTGTGGTGTTCAGCACTTCCAGGCTAGAGAGGACAGAAATCTCAGGACATTTTTCATATCCACTTGTCATTTAACAGGATGGGGGCCAGCTGCCATCTCTCCTCTGCGGCCTTGTCAACAAGCCTCTTGTTCCATCCTGAATCTATTATGGCCCATTTTTCCCTTGACTGAGTGCTCAGGTGGTTGCTGCTGTTGCTATGCCTCAGTAACAGCCCTCCTTGGATGTTATGGATAACCTTTCCCTCTGCCGGTCATCCTGTGACTGTGGTGCCTGTATGGTTCCAATGGCTTTTGGTGGCAGCAAACTTTATTTATCATAATACCCCTCACGAGATACAAGTAGTAAATCTTGGATTCCTTTACTTATCTGCATACCACCGTAGATCTTTTCTCCCTTTTTCTATGCTGCAGCTGTTTGAACTGCTGCTTCTTGTTCCACCTTGCAGCCCTGTCAAGACCTTCTCTGCCTTCTGAAACTGCTCTCCTTAGAGTTTCTGAAGTTCCTTCTGACTGAGGGAGATATAAGGGGGAACAGAGGGGTTTGTCCCAATTTCTGTTTGAGAGACACCAATCCTGCAGCAGCAGGAACTGAGGTCTGTTGTACAGGAGACTCAGAGCCAAACCTCTGATTGCTGGCAGATCAAGGACCCCACTCAGGGTTTATTCCATTTCTGATGAGCATCTTATCGATGAGGATGTTTGATACAGTGAATGTCTAATGTTTTTTGGTCGTCATTCATCCCTCTATATCTTGGTTTAATTCAGCCTTGGAGCAGAAATTCTCCAAACACCAGATGATTCACAGGCACCTGTAGACAGCTAGAAATGTCAGATGATTTAGCACTGCCATCACTTGCTATTAGGTCCATGATCATCTATGTGTGTAACACGCTACAGCTGGAAAGAGCAGAGCGACCTAAAGGGCAGGCTGCTTTAGCAATATGAGAGCAATAAGAAAGTAATTTATGCCTGGGAGCTCTACCCTTTGGCTCTACCGATGCATCCCCAGCCCCTTATTTAAAGCAGGAGTTGTGTGATACCACGCTCGAGGCAGTAGATGGGGATGGCGATCCTGAGCAGAGGGCATTTAACTTGTCAGTCACAATTGTGTCCTCACCTGGAACAAGAGGGTCCCCGCAGAGAGGACCAGGCACCTGACCTAGCCAGCCAAGCCTCCTGGTGCCAGAAGCTAGGAGGCAATGAGGCAGCAGCAAGAGCTGTCGGCCCTTTGTCTCTCTTACAACTGACAGGTTTTATGCCTAAGGAAGGAATGAGAAAGCACTTTTGTCATGGTTTGATGTGGAGGGGGGGTGGTTCTGGTGGCAGGAGAGGGGTTTTGCTCCCTACGACCTCCCCGGTTTTGGAACTGGGTTAGACTTAGTTCTGGCCACCAGATCAGACTGCCATCCCCCTTGGGGTTGAGCCAATAGGGCGCCTCTGCGAATTGCCCTGTTTAAGTCAGGACAAAGGGACCAGAAAAGGTGCTTCGCCCAGGATCGAGCAGAGAAGGGAGGAGGGCACTGCCCCCACTCCCTGGCTCCCGGCCGGGCAGCTGCCTGCGTCGGGCCGGCACCACCCACGGAGGATGGCGGTGGCGGAGCCAGCTGGGGAACTCGGGGGCACCCCACTCCCGGGGTGCCCACTGGGCTGAGTTCACCTGGAGAGGACTGAGATCTGAGAGAAACAGCTGCATCGACACCAGGTCAGTGAGGATGGAGCGGGAGGAGGTGTGCCGGAGCCGAGTTTCCCCGGCGGCTGATGGTGAGATAGCAGGCGGCCCCCCTGCAACCAGGACGGCCTCGGTGGAGCAGAGACCCACTCGCAGCCCGTGGGGAGAAGATGCCTGAGCCTGAGGATGGTCGTGTTGGGATGCACGACAAGGCAGAGAGGCATCTGGAGTCTGCGTGACGGCCCACGCCAGAGCGAGTGGCTGCAGCTCCCTAAGTATCCGAGACTGTGGTAAAGCCCACATCGGAGCAATCTGTGGGGAAGGATTGTTTCCAGTGGGCTGGACTCACGCTGGAGAAGTTTGTGGATTTTTCCTAGTGGGTAGGGGATCCATTGGAGCAGGGGAAAAGGGTGTAAGGACTCCTTCTCCTTTAAGAAAGAAGCAGCAGTAACAGCACGGAATGAACTGACCTGCACTCCCCCAGTCCCTGCCCCCTGTGCTGCTGGGGGGAAAAGAAAAGGTGGGGGGGCGAGGAGGAAGGTGTCGGTTTTAAGATCTGGTTTTGTTTCTTTCTGTCCTCTCGAGTAATCGGTTTTGTTTCCCTTTGTCCTTCTAAGTAATCATTAATAAACTGTTTTGCTTTGAGAAAGCCCTGTCTGTTTTGCCCAGGACCATGGTTGGTGGGTGCTCCCTCTGTTCTTGTCTCAACCCTCAGTCCCTTTGTTTTTTTTTTTCCCTCTCCTCTCTACTTTACTGGAGAAGGAGAGACTGTGTGAGTTTTAGTTGCTGGATCAGCCTAAAACCACGACAACTTTACTTAAATATAGCGTATTACGTGGCTTTGTGTGTATGTGTGTGCTTGCACAGATGTGAGGAGGGCAGCTTTAGGGGGAAGTGTGGACATCTCATTAAAATAACTGCATGTATGCCAATAAGCTTAGGAAATTGTTAAATAAAACAGAAGCCAGTCTATGTAGAAGACAACTGCTAGTATTTTCAAAAGATGTAACCCTTCAGCAGCCCGTCTCAGACAGGTCTCTGAAGAATAAACGAGGTAAAGCAATTCCCATCTTGCCCCGGTTCATTGCATTAGGGGACCTTGAGAACAGGAAATGGCATCTAGAAATGTGGAGCTCTCCAAAAGACAGACTTTCCCATTAATGTCAAGGAAATGATTTCTAGTTTCATAATAAAGCCCTCTGCATAATTCTTCCACTATTTATACATCTCATAAAGATTCAGCCTGCCTGGAATGAAAGGCAAAAGGAGAGAGGGGGGAAAAAGACTGGAGGGGGGAAAAAGCCCCAACCATTTATCAGATTACTTGTAGACTGGGGAACTGACAGTGAGTGTACCCTGTCCTAGAAAAGAAATGGTTGAAACAGCATCATATTTATTTCAGTAGTGCAGATGAGAGATGGTGTGTTGTATTACATTTCTATACTTCATATTGTGTTTTCTCCCTCTGCTGGCAGCTGGATACAATGAGGTTGTAGCTAATAGAAAACAACAAAACTCTTAAAAGACTGAAGCATTTAGGAATCTCAAAACTCTGTGGCATATGCTAAAAAATGAGGTCGTACTATACTTTAGTCCAATTTGTCCTGGAAATGGCTGACAGGCATCCCATGTACGGATCAAAATAATTCCGACAAAAGATTTAAAGTACAGCTAAATGCAGCCCTCTTTCCTTTAGAGAGACAGCAGAAATTCTCACTTGTTAATGTTACAGTAAATATAGCCTGCAGAATCAAACCTGGAAGTTATTTATATATATTTCTTTGAAAGAACAACTTCATGTCTGTAACTTTACAAATAATATTTCTTGGCTTTATGTTTCAATGATATTTTGTGTACTTATAGGTGTTACTGATTCTGCCTTTTATTTTTTTTATTACTTTCTCTTGAAAGTATTTCCATAATACACAGACTTAGGGGAAAAACTTGCTAAAACAGTTACACGAAAAATATTCTGTCCTATGTATTTAAAAAAAAGGTTAATTTTGTTTCAGGGAATTTTTTAAAACAATAGGTTTCTACATAGATTTATGTTAGCTTACTGGCAGTAAATATTTATTAATAATACTGCCCTATAGTAGAAAATGCATGCTACAGACTTACTTAAAAGGAATATGTATCAAAGGAAAATATAATCTTGACTATAATGTGGATACTACTTTCCACTCCTTAGGACTCGGGTATTAACCTAGCAAATAATGTTGTTGCAATGACTGCAAACCATAATCTATAAATCTTAGAAACATATGTCGACTTTGCATGAAAATGTTTACATATTCCCTGTAGCAAGTCAGAATCAGTAGTATTGAATTAATAACATTAACCTTCTTAACTATTCTTTGAGATACTATAGTAAATATTATAGCCATTTTATGGTTGAATAAACTGAGGCAGAAAGAAGTTTGTTCATCAGAGACTAGGAGCACTGATTTCTAATCTTCATTTTATTGATACACATATTAAATTGTGTAAATTAAATTAAATTTATTGATACACCATGGCAGGTGGACATTTTTTCTTTTGAAGGGATGCATTGAGCAATAGCTGATGAGTCTTAGAGAAGTAAAGTGTATTAAGTAGGAATTTAGCCAGGGGAAAATGCTGGCAGATGCCAAGGAATATTCAAGTTAAACAAGGACACCTGCAAGGAGTGGCAATGCTGGGAAAGTAACTCTGTAGTCAGCAGTAAAGGAGGGCTGAGTTAGAGCTGCCATGACAGGTGCAGGTTGAGACTGGGATGTCAGGGGCACTTTTCAGCAGTGTTTATAGCTCAGCTGAAGGATTCAGTTAAAAGCATAGAAAGTGTACAAATAGGAAAAGCTTTTAAAGATAGCATTTCTAGTAATAGTAACACCAGGAGTAGGAACATCCTGGATTTTTTCATACCTTCTCGCCACTGTCCAGTGTGTCTGCCCAAACCTGAAACTGCTCAGTCCATGGGTGATGCTTCCTCAGCACAGGATGTTTTCCTACCAATTGTAGGTAGCTCTGTGAAGATCTGCAGAGATACTTCTCTGTTGCCCTGAAAGTTTTGTTTTCTTATTTTGCTGAAAAGTGAGCTTTATTAAAACGTTTAAAGATTAGAGAGGATCTGTACATACAAACATGTTCTCAACAATGGATGGGAAAGGTTCACTTAGAGATTTAACACTTTTGCATTATTACAGCTGTCTGCAACAATAATGAATCCTCTTCACTGTTTCAGAGTCTCTCACTGTGTGTGTGTTCATAGAGATACATCCTACCTGTTCTTATGGCTGCAGTGGCTACTTTAAACCTGCTTTTTCCTCCAGCCTAGATGGAAGGATCGTTTAAAAAATAATTGCCTCTTCCTTTTCTCCCACTGTTAATTCCCTGTGATCGCATACGGTGACACCACGTGTAATGTGTAAGGCTCTTTTCCCCTCTGTAAAGATACTAAATTAATATTTCTCTTGCCCAAATACCTTAGCATCTTCCTGACTTTAGTCTTCAGACTCTGTTGCAGTTTTTTGAGGATGAACTGGTAAAACATTGTCATACAATGAGAAATATTAAATGCACGCTCTTGTTCCTAGATTCATTACTGCTGTCTTTGGGAACCTCGCATAAAGCTTGTTGATGATTTGACAAATGGGGAACGTCCAGAAGTTGTCTTCAGAGTGGACTTACTACATAAGAAAAGAGAATATATGTTATGAATAGATACATAAATCCTATACATTAAAGAGTAAGGCCATGCCTAAGAAATGCCTCTTAATTTATGAATAGAGAGTCATGGGCACATTTCCACAATGCTTAGAGGGAAGGTATCTAGCAGTGTTTTGGAAAGAGGTGGTTTGGTATGTGCTGAATTGTGACTGCTGGATGAAACCATAAAATAAGCCTGTGCTAATAGATCAGTCATGTTTTTTGAAAGGATGAGTTCTTAATAAGTTCTTAAATACTTTCCATATCACAGAGAAATTATTTTCTTTTATGTAGATACTTTAATTAAGTATTACTATGTTATTTGTGAACCACTACTATTTTTGTAACACGTATTGTTAGTGTTTTCTGTCAAAGAAGCAGATGTTCTAGCCCAATTAAAAATCACTGTAAATGGGCAATAGCCCACTTTGAAATACACAAAGCATTTTGAACTGTGGATCTTGGTGACAATTTGTGACTTTGACTTTTTCTTTGCAGATGCTCTGTCTATTGACTTCAGTGATGTTCCCCTTTCACAGCAGAAGACAGCCTGGTAGTTCAGCAGAGCCAGAACCCGAGCTCACAAAACTGAATAGGGAGAAGATCGATACTCTTATCTCAATATTGTTTGTCTAAATTCACACGTTTCCTGATGTCATGGGTTTGATATAAAGGGGTTCTGCTGGCAGGAGAGGGGATTTGCTCCCTGTGACTTCCCTGGTTTTGGAACTGGGTCAGACCTGGTTCTGGCCACCAGATCAAACTCTCATCCCCCTCAGGGTTGAGCCAATCAGTGCCCCTGCAAATTGCCCTATTTAAGTTGGGACAAAGGAACTGGTAAAGGTTCTTTGCCCAGGAGCGAGGAGAGAAGGGAGGAGGGCGTTGCCCCCACTCCCCGGCTCTCAGCCAGGGGCTGCCCGCGCCAGGCCGGCACCACCCACTGAGGATGGTGGCGGCAGAGCTGCTTGGGGAACTCAGGGAGCACCCCGCTGACGGTATGCCCGCTGGGCCAAGTTCACCCAGAAAGGACTGAGATCTGAGAGAAACGGCCACACAGACACTGAGTCACTGAAGATGGAACGGGACGAGGTTTGCCAGAGCTGAGTTTCCCCTGGAACTGGTGGCGAGATGGCAGGCGGACCCCCTGCAGCCAGGACAGACTCAGTGGAGCAGAGACCCACTCGCAGCCCGTGGAGAAGCCACGTTGGAGAAGAGATGCCTGAGCCTGAGAGAGGTCATGGAGCATGGGACGCACGACAAGGTAAAGAGGCATCTAGAGTCCGTGGGACGACCCACACTGGAGTGAGTGGCAACAGCTCCCTAAGAATCCGAGACTGTGATAAAGCCCACACTGGAGCAATCCGATGGGGAAGGATTGCGTCCTGTGGGTAGGACTCACTCTGGAGAAGTCTGTGGATTTTTCCTTGTGAGTAGGGGATCCACTGAAGCAAGGGAAAAAGGGTGTAAGGACTCCTCTTCCTTTAAGAAAAGGAGCGGCAGTAACAACATGGGATGAACTGACCTGCACTCCGCCATTCCCTATCTCCCTGCGCTGCTGGGGAAGGAAGTGGAGGTGGGAAGAAAAGGAAAAGGGGGGAGGTGGTGTTTTTAAGATCTGGCTTTGGTTCTTTTTACCCTCTCAAGTAACTGTTAATGTTTCTCTTCATCCTTTTCAAGTAACTGTTAAATTGAATTGTTTTATTCCCGATCAGAGTCTGTTTTGCCCGGGACCATGGTTGGTGGGTGCTCCCTCTGTTCTTGTCTCGACCCTCAGTCCTTTTTATTACATTTTTCTCCTCTCCGCTTCACTGGGGGGAGGAGTGAGAGAGCGGCTGTGTGGAGTTTAGTTGTCGGATCGGCCCAAACCACGACACCTGAATCACCTGATTATCTGTTATTGTCTTCAATTAATTTCTGTAGTTCTTGTGTAGTATATTGCAACAGTCTGAATCGTTTTCCATCTTTCTCAAGCTGCACGTGGCAATGGTGCGCTAAATAGACTCTGAAGATTGTCTCTGATTTGTGTTTAGCAGTTAGTAATGGTTACTACTGCCATCCCCAAAACAGTAGCATTGCAGTGAGCATCGATTTCTTCTGGGTGCTAGACAATATATGCTGAAACTGGTAAGAGAGTCAATGCTGATTTGAATAGAGCTAGTCCAAAAGGATGACAAATGCTTTCAGCTTCCATTGGCCTCTGGGATTTTGGAACTCAGTGCTGTTTAACCTCAGGCCTCTAAAAGATTTTTTTTTTTTTTTTTTTATGTTCTGATAGAGATGTGGGGTTTGGTGCTTCTTTCCCCCTCCCCCTCTTTCCCCACAGAACTGTGTGGAGGAAAATTTTCCATTTCCTTTGTCATAAGGACAGTTCCCTCATTCTATGCCCTGTGGTCAAATGTAGCTTCGTATGTCGGCCAGCTGATTGTAAGGATTTCCTTCAAGAAAATTATGTCAGGAAGCATGATGTGTCTTGCAGCACCCTGCAATTTGGAGACTGTGTAAATGACAATAGCCAGAAGACGTGCAGTTTAACATGTAGTAACAGGGATTCAGCAAAACAAATATGAAAGCGATTCCACTACGTACTGAGACAGATTTCGTATGGCTTTTAGACAAGTGGACAAAGATAACTTGCAAAGGAACCTCTTATCTGATCAAAAAGACCTTCACTTCCCTATACATATGTTTGAGAAACATATCAATATGTTAGTAAATACTTTGATAGCAAAGTCAAGGCAAAAATATAGTCATACGTCCTAAGACACAGGTGTATGACTAGAAGAGTTTATATGTACATGTCATTAAAAGGAAATATATACGTACATATTGCTGCCAAGCTCCTAGCAGTGCTTTTTATTTTTCATTCTTCTACATGGACAGTGTCATTCTCCTTCCCTAAACATTAATCTTACTGGAACAAAGGCAAAATAACACAAAATCTCACCGTATGGAAGATTTGATTGAGTAAGGCAGGTACATCCAGATTTTTTTTGAAACATTTTTATTCTTTTTGCTTCTGAATATAAAATTAAAAAAAAAATAATTATATATTTCCCTTGAAATGCATACCATTCATGCCCTGTAACCTTCTACGTATGTGTTCAAGTAGATAATTGTGCTAATGAGAGCACAGCTAACTTTGGCAACTACCTAATTTTTACAAGTAAAACCAGGTTTTGCTTGTGAATTGAGCATGTTTGCTCCCATGGATGGTTCTATCTCCCTTTCAGGTGCTTGAAAAAATGGGCCACTAATTCACAGGTGGGTTTTTGTTTTTTGGCCCAATTTACTGCTACTAGCACCAAAGCGTTTAAATACTGAAAGGGCGAAAAATTTGGGAAGGACTGAAAACTAGGCTTAAATATTGATCATCTTTTTTTATGTCTACTTGTGTTGCTGTATGTTAATGGTATTCTTTTATGAATTATGGTGAGGTGTATGTTCATGCTGACTCAGCAATTCATCTATCGTGTGTGCCCGATAGCCCGGTCCTAATAGCTTTTTGCACTATTAACACGTCACAGTATGGAAAGACACATTAATGTGTTTTTAATGTGTTTTAACTGTGTGGTCCTATTAGGCATGTAAGATGTTGTAGCAGATGGATTTCATGTAAATAACAAATACATTTAACCTAAAGAAACAGAAAAATATGTCACCTCACCAGGAACCCTTCCTTGCAAAGTAGAAGAGCTCTCTCCCTTCCTTTCCTGGTGACAGCTGGTTGAGACATTCATAGGAAACAGATTATTGTTTCATCTTTTAGTGTGCAGTATTCACTGTGGTCTTATTTATGCATGTAGGAAGATGTCTGTCTCTCAACTGACCTTAAGAAACAAAAGGAAAGATGTGAGAAAAAGCTAGCAAAAGGAAGAAGGGAGTGATGGGAAGGAAGGAAGGAAAGCATTAGGAGATTATTTAAATATTTCTTGTAAGAAAAAATTGAAAAATGATAGTAGTGATCACTGGGTGCATTTGCCTCAGCCATAAAGAGTTTCACTTGTATTTTAACTCTGTTTCTTTTCCCTTTTCTCTTTTGTCAGCCCGAGCCTGTTTTGCCCATGTCTATACTCTGCTATACAAATGTGCTGCATTATCAGTCCAAATTTAGTGTCTTCCTGCTATGGCAGGTATGTTTTGCTTGTATGTCATGGAATAGCCTAAGTCAGGATGGCACTTCAGCATGTGTGCAGTGAAGCCCAGGCAGTACCATGTTTTTCCAACGCTGGGTGTGCTTGCTTTGTTATGAGTCAGGGAGATTTGAGAAATTGGTGTAATACACTACAAAACAAGCATTATTCAATGACAGTTTCTGCTTTTCCTATTTTTCTCAGAAATCCCTAAAACCTGCCAAATGTTATCATCAAGTCAGTATGTTATTAATTCATATTCTTAAATTTATTTTTGCAGAAATTTGTAAGCAATACTGAAGTTTTATTGAGAAATTTCTACCAAAAATAAACTGTGGTTTACACACTGCTTGCAATTATTTACAAAAATTCTGTATTGCAGCAGGTGGCAAAACACAGCAGGTGATATGGTTCCTGTCTTCTGTCAGAAAGGATTATGAGTAACCGATGAATTTGAAAGTTTGAATCTGAAAATAAGTTGTTAGCTGAAATTCATAGGTGTATGTGAAGTAAAGGATTACTTATATACTTCTGGGAACACAAGCATAAACATACTGCTTTTTTATTTTTTGTTTAGTTTTTTCTAAGTAGTTGCACAGGGAAAAGTTACTAGACTTGGAGTGAGTAAATGCAATAAGTTGGCCTCCTAAGCCAAACTGCAGCTCTGTCAGAGTCCTAAAAGGAAAAGTGAAACAAAGGGAGGAGAAATTGGTGTTCTCAGATATAGTGTGGGAAGAAAGGAAAACAGAAGAATCCTGTGATTTTTCTGGAATTTATATGCATACCTACTTTTAAAATGGAACTTGTGTTTAAAGGAAACATAGGGCAATTTAGGTTGCTCTGCCTCTCCGAAGTATAATTGCGGAAAAGTAACTCAGGCTCTGCATTGAATTTATACTTTTAGATTCAGCAACTTTGTACAGTAATGACAGCATTCCCTGTCATTGCGTTTCTATAGTAAGTATGCTATGCATTCAACAACTTACATTACTTTTTCTGTCAATCCACTCAGCCAATTGTTCACAGATAAACTCATTTGAAAATCCAGATAATCTTGCCTATTTGGCATCTATGAAAAGTGGGTAAATGCTATGGCGTTCAAATTAGAAGCAATTACATTCTCTGTTTCTGTCCTTACCCTTGATTATAGTCATTGCTAATCTCGGTATTTCAAATATTTTGTTAGGCTGCCTCCACGCTAATTTTTCCACTGTCTTCGTAATACAGCCTTTTTACAAGTTCCTTGGGAACAAAATTTCTGCTTTAGTGCTAGAGACTTGCTGCACAAAGGACGCTTCAAGTTCTAAGTGTAAATGAGTTATTGTTCTGGATAAAGGGTTGCTCCCTGTGGCTGGGACCTCTCCACCAGCAGAAAACAGCAGTGGGAAAGGAAATCTGTGGACTAAGCAGGGGGTGCTCTGTGCTTCTGCAAGCTTGCAGCCTGGGAGCTCCCTTTGCCTGTCGCTGCCTGTGGCACTGGAGTGAAAAGAAACATTACAGAGCTGAGGGAAGGAAAGAAACCACAAAGGAGGAGCGGGAAGGCAGGGTTTTAATGCACAGTGCTGCACTTAACGAGCAGGAAAAAAGGGAGAAGGATCAAACAAGGGTGCTGTGTCCTTACACCCATTTTCTTAACTTCCCACGAAGGCAGAGATGTTTGTTCCATCTGCAATTCAGCCCAGGCCTCCTAACAGTCAAAGCTTGAAGAAAATGACCTGTGTTTTTTGATTTGCTATAGCCTTTTTCCTTTCCATAAATAAGGCATTCACACCACCTGCATTTAGGGGTATCGAACTGCCCTGTGGAGGCTAGCGTCTCTTTCCATTGTCTGTGTAATGAGGTTAGAAAGATTAGCCTCCCAAGCAAGGTGTCTAAAAAGCTTGTCCATAGCTAAAGGTTATCCCCTTTCCCCAGTACACCTTCCTTTTGTACCATTCTCTGCTGTGATACTTTGGAACAGAAATATTTTGTCTGGTTTCTCCCTTAAGAAAGTTATATTTGGAGACTGCTGTACAAAAAAAAATCTTTGCAAAGTGATGCAGAGTATTATTATTTTTTTACTCTCATTATTTTTTACTTGCTTTGGCTTATTTTTATAGTTCTGCCTTTCTTCCTCCTCACCAGATTGTTTATACTTAAAAAGAAATAAGCCTTCTGCTTGTTGCATAGTCAGTTCTCTTTACATTTTTCTTGAGTTAACATTGGTTTCTGTTGTCCTTTTCCATGTTTAAACATAGCCAGGATAAATTTCAATGACAGCCTTTCCAACTGTTTCTAAATATTTCTCACAGACCAATTTCCATATGTTACAGAATTCAAATCAAAATTCCATAAGGCACTCTCTCCATCCCTCCAGCCATCATCCCAAAAGTGAAGGGGTTCAGTTTGTTCAGGTGGAGCTCGCTTTCTACGCCCCCAGCACCAGCAAAGCTGTTGGGAGTAGGAGGACGGTGGAGCACGCCGCCCACAGCCACCTGCTCTGCCAGAGGGCCCAGAGCCTCACCAGCGCTGTGCCAAGGCACCAGCTCAGGGTGGGAGTCTGCAGGAGGCACAGATTAGCCAGGAGTTGCACTACTTCACTTCTCCCTCGTGCTCTCTCTTTCTCCTGGGTAACCTTTGCTGACAAAGGTAAAGTGGGTTTGTTTTTTGTGGTTTGTTTTTTTTTTTTTCCCAGTCTCCCTCCTGGCAAATTACTTGCTTGTCTTAATAGACATTTAGTCAGTTGTAAGTTTATAGCCTTATTTTTCTAGCTAGACTGAAAATCGCCTAACACAGGTAGAGTATAACTACTTCTGCAGTAAACTGTTCAGCGGTGTGCACAACCTTGCTATTGGAATAATCACATCTATATTGGAGGTGTGACTGTCAGGGGAGGAGGCTTCATCACTTCTATTAAGACATTGTTTTCATGTAGACAAGGTCTTAAACGAGGTCTTGTCAGGTGCTTTTCTAGAAAAACCCACGAACAGTACCAAACCATAAAACAACCCACCAAAACACCCCTAAATCTCCCAAAAACATCCCCCATCTCACCCTACCCCCCAGGGGAAAAAAAGCCCACCAAACCCAAAAGCGAACGTCAAATCTCATGCGTGAAAAATACAAGCTACAGTCTCTTTTTGCCATATAAGCACCTAACTAGCATCAGCAGGTTGAATGTGGCTATTCAGCTCTACTTGCTGCAGACACTGCAGCTTTGCCGTAGTCCAGCCTCTCTGTCCTCTTAGCAGTGACTCGGTGGGGAGAGAGATGCCAGATCAGCTCCAGCCCAGCGTTAGGAGATCTCGCAATGCATTATTGCAACAGTAGTGTTTCAAACTGGAGATCATGAATAGTCCTCAAAAAGAGTTATCCTGGTATATCCCCTTACTCACTGGGAAATGGATATTCTCTCATGGAAGACAAGCTCATAAGATACAAATTAGGTCACCAATTACTGTTGGTTTAGTATTGACTGAGCTTACTTCTCAGTTATCCATTAGGTTAATTACTGTTTCATGAATGAAGTCCCCCAAAATGTCGTTGTTAGTATTGACTGACTCCCCAAACCCACAGAACTCTATAATACCAGGATCTAATAAAATCTGTTAGCTAGATAGAGATTGCCCCAGATTTGTCTACTGTCTATACTGAGAGAAAGCAGGGCAGCTTCTAGTACAAATTCCCCAGCTTGTTGGATTGAGATGCCTGAACTTCCTCAAGGGTTCAGGGTGGTCTCAAGCATACTGAAGAGTGCACTGTAGGCTATGTACTAAGCCCAGTTCTGCTGAAGCTATCTCAAAAAGCCTAGCTGATACCCTCTCTCCTTGTCGCTTTTAGATTATTCCTTCCTTTTTTTTTTTTTTTTTCCTGCATCCAATCTAAAAAACATCCACTTTTGCTCTGTGAACCTATAGAGTCTATTAGGGCCATGACTGATTTCCCTGGGACAGCTCTTCTAGTCTTGAAGAGCACAGCTGTACTTCATATTCTTTGGGTAAAACCGCATGCCTGGAGGTAATTTGGCACAGAGGCTGACTTTCAGAGTAGCCAGAGACTTTTGCAGCATCAAACAGCATTGGGTACCAGGAACAATGACGCAAGGAGCACACCAGACACCTGACAACTGGCTGAACCTGGGCCTGGGGAGTTAACTGCTAATTTGCAGATGTTTCCGCAGTATGTATCTGATCTCTTAGAAATCCTGAGGCGTGGGGAAAGAAGAGGGGGGCCATGCAGTTGTCAGGACACATGCATTTTGCCATGTGGACATGGATAGCTGTAGGGGCAACAGGATGGTGGATGCCTTGCAGAACAGCCTGTGCTCACAGCCACTCTAAAAGTACTTTTGCATGACCAGGTATGGTGGCACAGCCGCTGAGAGCTCAAACAGGTCCTTTCCGTAGACTTTGAGAGCAAGGCCATAATTCTCTTATTCTCTTGGTGGGGAGAAGGAGTCAGTAATAATCATCCTTAGCTTGATTTTCACATTTATTTCCTGTGTCTAGATTTCTTTACAGGTTAGCTAAAAGAGGGCTGTGATTCCAAAAATGCTTATGAGTATTCCTTAAGAGCTTCTTAAATATTTGTATTTAAAAAACATCAAAAGAAGCAGTGAACAGACCATTGTCTTTCTGATGAGAGACACAGAAACTTAGCGTAAGAGGTACAGTATCTAAAGAATAACATGAATTTATATTAGGCTATAAAGATAATAACATTTAGAGGTTTGCAAGCTCTCAGTCTCTCAGTGATTTCTGGTAATAATGTGTTCATTTTGCAATGCTTTTTATTATCATTGTTTTCGTTGTCACATAAAGCGTCAAAGTTTTAATACTTTGTGAACAGTATTCTCTAAATTACAGTAATGTAGTATACTACTTTGACCTTTTCAATATTGTATGATTTGGTTGGCTGGTCTTTCTATTTATAGCTGTGCTGAGTGGTATGGCATGAGTGAGTGGATACCAGCTAATGAAAATACAGCATACTGGAAAAGTCAAGTGAAGGTACTATGTTAGAGGATAATATAATATTTCACAAAATGTATAGCCTTAAGTATTGAAATTCTGATAAATCATTCTTGTGACAAAAGGTATAATGAGATTAGAAATTGTAACAAAAAAATTAATCCTTTCTAATGACACAGATTGTGCCTAGGCAGAGAAATGGTGTGAATTTAACTTGATCTCATTATGCTCCTAAATTTGTAATCTCATTTTCCTCCTCAGATGCTTCACTTATGAAGGCAGCAGTGTGTGTGTGTGTGTGTGTGTGTGATTGGGTGTAATACATTCTATATTTGGGAAAAGTTACTTAATCCTTCAACTTCATTGCACCAGGAAGTGAGTAATCCTCAAAGCAGAGGGAAACTTCCCTCCTAAGATTTGGAAGAGTCTTTTGGTTCTTATACAAGGTTCCGCAGAATGCAACCAGTGTTGACTGGCTCCATAAATCTTCCCCATTCCAGTGGTGTCAGCGCTTAGGAAGCCTGTTCCAGGCTGTGAGGAGAGACACATGCAGAATAATTAGAGCCGAGAACTCCACAGCCAGAATATAGATTACAAATAGGAGGTTTCGGCCATCAGGCTGAGCAAGAGCTATGGTTTGAACCATAGCGCGCCTGCAGTGGACCTGGGACCCTCTCTTTAGCCAGGCATTACCGTCTGGATCATGATTTTTTACTCACTTGCTCCATGAAACGGATGGCTGAGGGGGAAGTGGGAGGGAAATGAAGAATGTTATTTCTTTGGAGCAAGTTATGTCTTTTCTCTCTTCCTATTTATCATATTCTTTCAGATATGCTATCTAAGTACTAAATGATTGCACTCGAAGCTCTGACAGTTTTTAGCTGTGCTCATTTGTCCTGAGAGGATAAAGGACATAAGGAGAACTTGCTTATTCCTGTGCATCCATAACCGAAAATGTGAGCACATGCAGGAGCATGTTTCCCAACGTGTGCGTGCATAGCTCAAGTCACAGCTGAAGTAACAGAGCCTTAACCTAAAAATCTTGTATGATCTCCTGCCTCCTGCTGAGAAGGAAAGAAAGAATGTAGAATCCAGGTTTTAAGTTGCTGTCAGGGCTGGATATGCAGTGATTTCTTTCTCAACCTTGGACTAGGAATATGCATGAGCAAGTAATGAGACATTTAGGAGCTCAAATTAGTCTCTTCTCTTAGCAACTTCCTTCTTCCCACACCTCAAAACACTCTAACCAGTCCTTCCCTCTTTATAATCCACCTCCAGCATTCGAGCAACAGAGAAGCTTTCAAAATGCAAGTGCTTTCAAAAGGAATCCATCTAACATAAGTGTCTGGCCAGAGAGGGAAGACATGGGGAGAGCTGGATGGCAAAAGCAAACTTCTGCCCTCCTAGCTCAGATACCAGGGCCAGGAAGCAGTTACCACCAAGAAGCTGTGTGCATTGCACACAGACTCCAGCTTCCTGGCCATGCCACCTTATCAGTGTAACTACAGCTGTAGTATGATTGCAATGCACAATTCAATCCTGTTTTTCTCCTAGCTTTGTCAGTGCACTGCTTGCACACTGCTTATTAGAGGATCTCTATGCTGTGGAAGACCCTTGCAAGACTTACGGCAAGCATGTCCATGCCTTCGTTCTCAGTTCTTCTGAGCAGAGCCCTCTCTCCTGGGCTTCCTCTCTTTCATCAGTTGCCTTTATCCATCAGTCATTTACTTCCAGTTATCCTGCTCATTCCTGTTTTCTGTCTTTCGCAGACTGTCTCTTGATGAACACTTAACAACTTGTCACACCTCTTGTCCAGTCTCCTGGTTTCTCTCTTCCCAGTTGTCAGTCGTAAGGCTCCACTTCTCAAACTGTTCCGTGTCCCCAGTGTCAGCCTCTGCCCATCTGTTGTTTTACTGCTGACATTGGGATCTCCCAGTTGTCCTCCTCTCCACTGCCCCAGTCCCAGAAATCTAAGCGGAAGAAGATGATAAGAGGGCTGGAGCACCTTTCCTATGAGGACAGGCTGAAAGAGTTGGGGCTCTTCAGCCTGGAGAAGAGGAGGCTCCGGGGTGACCTTATAGCAGTCTTCCAGTACCTCAAGGGGGCCTACAAGAAAGATGGGGAGAGGCTGTTCAGGAGGGCCAGTTGTGATAGGACAAGGGGTAATGGTTTTAAAATAGAGAGAGGTAGATTCAGGTTGGATATTAGGAAAAAATTTTTTACCATGAGAGTTGTAGAACACTGGAACAGGTTGCCCAGAGAGGTGGTGGATGCTCCATCCCTGGAGACGTTCAAGGCCTGGTTGGATGAGGCCCTGAGCAACCTGATCTAGTTGGAGATATTCCTGTTCCTTGCAGGGGGGTTGGACTAGATGACCTTTGAAGGTCCCTTCCAGCCCTAACCATTCTATGATTCTATGATTCTATGATAAGAACGCAAGATGAAATCTCCTATGCCAAATTCGTGCATGCAGGCTAAGTTGCAGTAACACATCTCTGGGACTAGAGGTGCTAAACTGTAAGTGGCTTTTCCTAAGAATAAACACGTTGATAGTGAGGGTAAGGGAAAATGTACAAAAGCTTTTAAAATCTTTTTTTTTTATGTGCACAAAATGTGGTACAGATTTTTGCAACAACAATGAATACATCTTTAACACAAAAAGTACCTCCTGACATATTTCAGATCCCCTCATCAAAGCATGAGATGGATAACTGGAATTTTTTTCAATTCATCATTTACAATTTCTTCTACTCTGGGCAAAGCTTGGTGGGTCTGTAATGTGTTATATTTGTATTTTTTGTTCTACAGAGTTGATTAACTTGAGGCAGACAGTGGCATAGAACACAAAAGTTTGGCAAAGCCATGGCAGCTGAAAACACATTCAAAATGGAAAATGTTGGGCAACCTTAGTATTATGCAGAATTAACACTCATGCCTGTAGTAAATAGTTTGTTAATAGACAGTGTGGCTGGAAACAGCATTCAAGAAGGTGTATGACTGTGGGTTATGCAGAGTCAGAAAACTTTTTGCTCACTGAAAATCGCTACTTTTACTGTTCCATGTGTCTGTAAATCTTCCAAATGAAGATTATACTCTGTTTTTATTACAGGTGCCTTGAATGTGGATTTTCTTTATACAAGAAATGTTGCAGATTTCCCTTCCACTTCCAGTTTCTGGAAGCTTCATGATTTTTAGCTGTCAATGAGGAGGAAAACAATAACACAAAATGTTTTTTGGTTACAGATATATTTGGATTAAAAAAACGCTGCCACAGTGTTTCATCATCTCCTGGTTGAGTGATACATCTATGAAAAAAAACTCTTCTACGAAGGTAAAAAGAAGTTGCATCTCTATTGTGTGCATCACGGAAAAAAATGTTGTCTAGCTTTTGACTAGCCACTGGGGAGATAAAGCAGCAAGTAACTCTTGTGAGGAGATTGGGGAAATTAGGGTTTCCCCCCCCTTTTCCTACACTTTTGCAAAACTGATGCTACGTGATGCCCTTCATGACTATCTTCCTCTGGGGATGGGTATGAATGTTATACATATATCTATTCAGGAGCTTGTGTATTTTGCATTTGAGTTCTGTAACACAGAGAAGAGGTCAGTCTTTCTAACAAGAGGCTGTTTTTTTTTTTTATAGAAAAGTTAATAAAAACCAAATGTATTTTCATTTTGCCTATCATCTGCCAGACAGAAAGCCTGAATGGTTCCCTGCAGCTGTTCGGCCAGTCCCTCATGGCCTGGTTGGTCTAGGTTTTGGGGGAGTCCCTCACCAGACCCAAGACCCGGGGCACTGTGAGCTCACAGCTCTCACCTGGCCCCTCCTTCAGGCTTTTTTTAGTTTCCCAAAGCAATTTTCTCCCTGGACTGTCCAGCTCCTACTGCTGACTGAGCCAGGAGACTTAAGGTGCTGGCAGGGTGAGGTCCTGAGCCAGGGGCAGTCCTGAACATCCAGGGCATTGGGACCGACCTTCTGTTGCCAAAGCACAGTCCTTTCAAGCAAGCATACTGAAATAATTTGCATTTCTCAGGTTTTGTTTTACACAAGCCCAAAGGAGAACAAAGTAACTTTAAAAGCAAAGATAGTCTTTTTGAGGACAAATCTCCTTTTACGTTGCCTTTTGTTTTGCTTCTTACTTCATGTCTTGCAAGGTGAGTCCTTTTTGCCCATCTTGTAACAAAGTTGGTTGAACAGAGCGCAACTCAGAAAGCTGCTATGACCTGGCACAGGCTATCCAAGCCCTTAGCAAAAGGTACCCCTTTTTCACCTGCCAGAGTTTGTCTTTGCAAGAGTCTGTGCTTTGGCTGCTGTTGTGGTGCTGGGATTGAAACAGTGAGCCCTGCTTGCTTTATTCTCTCCCTTCTGTATCTTTGAACTCCAGTAATTCTCTCTCCACCAAATCTACCCTTTTCCACCACAGGGGCTAGGTGGTCACCTTTTGGGAAGGGTTTGTGAAGCAACCACATGTATAGCTTGTGTGCAGTCTTCCACCTCTTATCTTCAATGCTTGAGGAAATACTGTGTCTATCATTCCTGATTATAGTGTCTTATCTTTCAGATGGAGAAACAGGAAAAGATATTCAGAAACTCCACAATTACCATGCATGTGTATCTCACATACTGTGTTATAGGAAGATAAATCCAAAATATTTTGATCTATCTGAAACAAATCAAGTCTCTGTATTGTGGAAAACTGGTGGTGATGGGAGGAACAGGGTGAGTTTTAATATGAATTGAATGGAACCTGAATAATTCCATGCTTTAGATTAGATGTAAGGAAGAAATTTTTCACTCAGAGGGTGGTGAGGCACTGGAACAGGTTGCCCAGAGAAGTTGTAGATGCCCTGTCTCTGGAAGTATTCAAGGCCAGGTTGGATGAGGCTTTGGGCAACCTGGTGTAGTGGAGGGTTTCCCTGCCCATGGCAGGGGGGTTGGAACTAGATGATCTTTGAGGTCCCTTCCAACCCTAACCATTCTATGATTCTACGCTGAAAGTCCACCTCCAACTGGAAGCATAGCCTCAGTGTACATACACCATTATGCACTCATTCAGTTTTCCCAAAGTCCAAAGAAGAAAAACTTGCTTTTGCAGCAAAACTATCATTTAACATCTAAAATAGAACCTTTTAAGTTAAGACTGTTTGTTATATCTTTCCTTTTTCTGCGTTTATGGGATTGATGATGCTTTCTGTGATTTCTCTTCCTCACTGCCCGATTTCCCCACCCTCCATTATAGCAATATTTACACCTAACTGGATAAATGTACTCACAGCTTTTGTTTCAATGTATGTTCAACTGCTGATTAAGTAGTTTTCTGGCAGCATTATGTCTGGTTAAATACGTATATTTCTAAATTTACTGCACCAAAATAGAATGCAATTAACAGTGCAAATTGACTTTTTGAAACATTATCATTGTATAAAAATACTAAAGTACAGTTTTGAACTGTCTGCTAAATCTTTAGGAGACATAAAGCTCTGTTGCTTTGGAGGACTTCTAAAATATTAGAGAAAATTCAATACCTGCACTGGCATGCAACAATGATCTGTTGGCCCAAAAGCAATGAGCCTGCTGTTCTCTGCTCTGAAAACTTGTGCAACAGGAAATCTATAAATCCCTTTCTTTTGTCATATTGTTTTACTATCTCAATGATGTTTGAATGTAGCTATACATATGCATTTTAAGAAAAAAAAAAAAGCAGGCAAGCTGTTGAACTGAAGTCCTTCCTAATTTGTCACATGCCTGAGCAATGAAAATGAAGGCAAGGACCTGACTCATTTTTTGGCAGTGACATCCCATCTTGAGCTGTTGGGAGAGGTCTGAAAGCATCACCTGATACTGCTCTCTCCCAAGACCTGTTGAAACAGCGCCACTCAAACCTTTACCGTGTCATGAAGTTTTTGTACAACGTAAGTCAGACACGTTCATGTTGCTTAGTCTGGACAGCCAAGTCCTTCAGTCTCCATTTCGGAAGAGATGATGACCTGCTCAGTTATCCAAGTTCATATTCAATTAGTGGTTAAAAATTCGTAATTTAAATACCTCTAGGGAAAACATAAGCTCTTTAGAAGAGATACTTAGACAAGTTAAGCGTGATTCATATTAACAGCAATTTGTAAAAGCTTGGTTTCACTGAAGATTACATCTGTTGTTAAGAAGTGTTAACCTGAATAGGCAGAGACTGTGGTGATTACACATATTATCTACACCCTGGGGGAGCTGCTCTGTATTATTATTTGGAGTTAAGTTCATGCTGTACTACTGAATTTGGATGAAAAACTTCCAAAAATGTGGCGGTGTTTACACTGAGTGTCAGAGTTGCGACAGTTTCCAAATCACACTCAAAGTGATTTGTATAAAATTCAATGGGACCATTTCTCCATCCTCTTCTGGGGGTAGGGTTTATGAGAAATTTAAATAAAAATTACAAAACGTCGAATTTACCCTAAATTAAACCTGGTAGCTTGTAAGATTTTCTACGGTGAAGCACAGAAGGGCTTTTTAAAAACGTCTTTTTTTGCACCTACGCTTGAAAGAGCACATCTTTCAAAACCTGGGAATTGATGTTGATGTTGATGTAAACCTTTAGGATTCGAGCCAAAGCCAACTGTCTCTGTTGGTGTCAGGAAGGCAATCCTGCTGCCGTAATGCTTCACCTACCTCAGTGTTTCATCTTTCTCCTGGAAACGGATACTGCGGCAGTCGCTGCTGAGTGGACAGGTAAACACTGGGAAACTGCTGATCTGTAGCAGATGGAATGCAGGACTGGTCTGTGGCAGGCTTTAAGTTTGCAAATTTGTGCATCTTTTCCAGGTGCAGATCCTGTCTCCCCACCTGTGGTCCAGGGCTCCACACTACCAAAGAAGTAATAACAGGAAAAAAACAACAATGCCCAGGGCTGATTCAGGCTCAGTAAGCCTGGTACAGTGAGAAAATGCATCCTTTTGCCATTGATCTCTTTTGTTTATGGGGGAATAAGTAGAATTAAGCAAAATTTGGGCCTAAAAATCACTTATTTAAATTAAAGTTTTCCGTATACCTCACAGAGTTATAGTTCTGTGGTGTGGTTCCTTGTTTTCACTTGGGGCGACATGACTAACTGGAGCTCCTGCAGCCCAAGGAGCTGCCACAGACTCGCCTCTGCTACAGGATATAGTGTTCAACTGGGAAGCTCACTACAGAGATGTAGATGGAAAAGGAATATGAGCTATCTGAAATACAACTTTTATGAGGTGTTGCAATAACTGAAATTTAAAAAAATCCTTTTTGCTTTTGGCTTAATCTTTTTTCATCTCCACACCTGTATATTTTCCAGTTTTAAAAAAATAAGATCGTCTCTCTTCCCTGAAAAGCAAATACTTTGAATAGAAAGGGTTAGTTTGAAAGTTAATTTTCTTATGAAATTTCACAAATTTTTCAACCAACCACAATTTAAAATTTCAAAATTAATTTTTCTTTTCCTCCCTTTTAAAAAGTCTGCTTTATCATTTGTTAATACATAAAAAGAATCAATGTGGGAAACAATGTAGTAAATGAATCTAGTTAAAGAAAACAACTTTCCTATTTTTCCATTATTTCCCTTGTTATGTGTATATTATGCTGTGCTATCTTTTATTGATGTGGGCCTGTGCTGTGAAATTAAATCAATAACCACTGTGCCTAAATTGAACTCTGAGGGGTAAAAAAAACCAACCGACACCTCACAGTATTATTTTTCCTTTCATTTGTTATTTATTTTGCTTTGCCTTTGTGTTGTAATCTGCACTTGTTCTTAGTGAGCACCATTGGATATAACACACTATCACATAATTTACGTGATGCTTTACAGCTACTTTGCACTCAGAAGATACTGTTGGAAAAGTTGAAACAGATTAAGTAATTGGAAATCTGCATCTTTTTTTCATGGAAAATGACCAGCTCTGCCTGTAACATGATTTGCTGCAAGGAAAAAAGGTGTGGTTGCTGTGAGGTTTGAGAAAAACACATCAGATTTTCCTTACTTGTGTCCTGCCTTAATTTCCAGCACATGGACAACAGTGTAAATTTAGAAAAAAAATAAAATAATATTGAGGCTGAAGGCATTGACACAGCCAGCGGCATCACAAATGAGGTCTGAGGTGAGCAAGCTCTCAGATGAATGTTGTGAATGTACCGGTTTTGCCCATAGATTGATCAAGTGCAGCTGGAATTTGCAGAGGGGTTTCCTACACCCTGGATTTTAAGTCCCCATTTCAGTGCCTGGTCTCAGCAGGCATGAATGTCCATCAGACTGAGTGTGTTCTGGCTACAGTATATCCTGTGCATGCCAACTGCCCTGCTCTGCGGTCACTTTGTCCTCTTTTGCTACCATAGGGTTTTTTCTCTCTCAAAAACTTGAGGCTTACTTTGACAAAAATTCAGTTGGACAGGAACACATGTTAAATACAACAAAAGTATGGAAAACCTCATAAAATACCATGTCTGCTGTACATCATGTTCCAAAACATTAAAGACTCCACAGGAACAGGAGTTCACAGCACATGGTGCTGTTCTGGGTTTTGTTTTTTCATGGTCTTTTGTTATTTTTTTCTGTTGGAAGTTACTCTGAAACTGAGTAAAATGAATTATTAAGCAATCTTGAGAAACTGTTGTTCACGCACTGAATTTATAGACTATTTTTATCATTGCATTTATTTATATTGTTTATTAACATATTTAATAAGCTAATGATAATAAAAACAGTTACGACTATGAATTTACACTGTGCAGGAGCTGACTTTTTTCTTTTTATCTCCTCCCTGTTTTACTCGCATTCCTGACCTGGACTTTATCCCCATTTTGGTTTTGTTTGCAAACACTGAAGAATGAGCTGGATTGAAGGCAAGGTGCTGTCCTTTACCGAGCTACTCTAGCCTAGGATCATGCTGCAGGTGGGCCACTGCTGCAGGCACCTAGTGTTCGCTGAACAGACTTCAATGTGCCAGTGCATGTTGCATGGGTCTCCTGTCTTCCTCACGCACCGATGCTTATCTCTGGATCCTGTCCTTTTTCCAGATGTGGGCACCTGTGTATCAGGACATTTTCATATCGATGCTGTGCTCCCTCTGTGCTGACTGGTGTGTGGTGGGTATGGAAGGAGTTAAATAATTGCATGACAGCAGGTAAGGTTCTTCTGCCTTCAGTGATGTTTGCTCCTGCTCTGTCTATCCAAAACTATACTTTTGGCGGGTTTTATTTATTGCTAATTAGAAAGAACAATAGCAAAATATAAACTGCAGCAATGTCTGTCTCATCAAATCTAGATGTTCCTAGACCTGTGTTTATGCCCTAGAGGTCAGGCATATGACACCCTCTTAACCAGGGTGTTGTCAATGTACTTTCCCCAACTTTGTGTGACCCTTTCAGCATACTCTGAAACAGGCGAAACATTTCACTCAGGTAGCCGGAGAGAGGACTGACTGTGTTTGCAGTTATGCTGATGCATCCACGGCACCCTGAAGTGTGGTGAAAAACAGCAGGGAAGGACGGGACAAAAACGTCAGCGGCAGCAGAAACAGGACACATGTCTACAGCCTTCCTCCATAAATTGTCTCAGCTTCAATGGGAGCTTTTAGTTTGACTTATGAGCCTCACACTGGAGTTAAAGTTAAGCTTTTTGAAAATCTCCAAGGACAGAGGTCCCTCAGCCTCTCAGGGAAATGCACCATTGGTGAATTGCCTTAACAGTGATGGATTTTTTTTCTTCGCATTCATTTATAATTGCCCTTGCTTCGGTGCAGTCATTGCCTCTCATCCTTTCATTGTGAGATACTGAGAAGTCTGGTTCTCTCTACAACCCCCTTAAGGTAGCTGAAGACAGCAATTAGCTCTCTCCAGCCTGAAAAACTCAGCTCCTCCCATGTCATGTTCACATTTAGCACACATGCTGTCAGATCTGGAATGAATGATTATTTTCACATAATGTTTCATTTTCAATAATTGGGGAGCATTTAAAATGCTTTTTTTACTGGCTTTGATCACTTCCCTGAGTTCCATTGCTGCTGAGGCCAAAGGCCAGCCTCACCCAGTCAAGCCTATCCTCATGGCTCTCTGTCCAAGCAAACATGAAATGTAACCAGCAGAAGAAATGAAAAGGCCATTTTCTGTGATTACCCACATCCCCCTGCTGAGTCTAAGCTTAAAGAGGCTGAGGTTAATAGACAGAAGTCAAAGGCTCCAAGAACCTCCTTTTTCTCCCCTTCTTTTCCACCTGTCTACAGGCTTTCAAAGACCATTGCAGCCAACCTCGCTCCCTGCAGCCCTGTCTGGGAGGACTGCTGCCTGGCAGGAAGAGCTAGGAGCTTTGGTAATACATCTGCTGCTTCTTGAGGAGCCTGACCTCAGGCCTTGGAGGATTCTCTACTGGTGAGTCAGTGGACTGATTTTAGCCATCCTGCCCTCCTTTGGATCAGAGTGCACACTGGCCATAGATGTATTGAGCACTGCTCCCACCTTCCCTTTCTCCTTGCCGTAACAAGGTAGGATTTCACCTTCTCCTTTAGATAATAAAGGTACTTAGAGATCTTTTTATTTTTATTTTTCATAACTGGTAGCCTTATACAGAGACTCAGCTCAAGTCACTTGTCCAATCTTATAGTCTGAGTAAAGATAAGTATTTTATTTTCCATGTTACTGCTATTCTATGTGGTATTCACAGCCACCATAAGTTGTGAATATGGCTAAACTCCATAGATGTTCTTTCAGTCATTTCTTTAGACTAAGTAAAAAGAAAACGTAAGGCAGTGTAGAGAGTGAGAGCTGAAAGAGAAAGTGCTGTACAAGACAGTAATTAGTAATTAGCCTGGCAACCTTTAGCAAAAATTGAATCTTTATGTCACAGTAGTCTTTTTAGTGACTTAGTACAAACACAAAAGCTAGATCCTCGACTTGATCCGGCTGTGTGGGCTTCAGAGGCAGAAAGCAGTCAGGAAGTGGAGAGAGGTAGCAGACTGAGACAAGGCTGGGAGAGCTTACCTTTGAGAGGAAGTAGAGGCAACAAGTGAGTTGGGCTTACTAGAAGCAGGTCTAAAAATTGTAGTCAGATGACTTCCTTCTGTATTTTTCTCTCAGACAACATGATTCTGTCTACACCGTTTCTGAATAAACATAGTTGCGATGTTTTCCAGATTGAGCCCAACACATCTGTCCTTCTGCAATAATCTTTCAGGGCAACTTCCCTGTGAATTGAGCCAAACCTTTGCCCCAAGTCTTGTTACAACCTTACAAGAGCCTGGAAAAAAGAACTGATTACTTGTCTGCTTTAAAGAGAGAGGCTGTCGACAGTGGTGCCGCAAAGGGCTGAATGCTGCAACATGAGGCTCCAGCTGGTCCTCAGGATGGTTAAGCACAACTAGGGAGAAAATTCAGCCCCTGGTGCTTCATGACCATGCAGCATGTAGATCAAATTGGTCAAGTATGGAAATTCCCAGGGTTCAATTTCTGCTCATAATGAAGTTGTCAGATGAATCTAGGCTTGAAGTCTGGCCATAGTGTGTATCGCGAATGTACCCTACAGAGTAAAAAATTCCCAGCTTCAGGCATGAAACTGGATATTTTCCTATTGATTTTTTGAGTACAAATGTATTTATTTTCACTTTCGTCCACTTTCGAAATCTGTCTCTCCATTTGGGTATCATCTTTGATCTGGAGTGTGCATAGTGCCTCTTCTGTGCTTTTCCTGTTCTCTTTCTTTCAAGAGGCATTGTGGCTTCCATTGTGTTCACATCAAAGTCTTAGAAGTGTTTCCTCAGTGAGAATTACAGGTCATCAGGACAGCAGTAACTGGTCCAAGCGTATTGTTATTTATTATTTATATCTTGTATAGTGCCAGGAGTATAGCAGGTACTTTGAGTCTGGTCTGTAGCACAGTGTAATCAATAGGAAATGATCCTTAATTAATTTGGCTTCTGTTCCTAAAGTAATTCAGCACTTCCGCTGAGAATTAACTCATCAGCTTCTCTTGCTAAGTAAACATCACAATAAATAATATAAACTGTTGCTTTCAGAATGTTTTGTTTTCCTGCAACTCAAAAGGAGCTTTTGTTTAAAGTTTAAAACTTTTATGGAGCTATGCCTCTGGGCAATTTAGACATAAGATGAATAAAAAATGATCTAGGGTTTTATTTAGAAAACCATTCCTGTGCATATATGGGCTTGTCATTTTTAAATGAAATTTTCATACAAACATTCAGCCCAAGGGACCAAATGGGATCTTCAGATGAAGAATTAATAAGTATTCTGCCACTCAATGGATCCCTGAGCAGTATGTCTGCACCAAAAATTTATTTTTTTCTACCATCTCTGAGCACTTCAGGTTTTTTGTATTTACTGCGAGTTAGCGCAATGTGTCTTTACATGGTACTATCTGCAGTATGCAATTAATCCACAAAACTAGGCAACTTCACAGACTGCTAAAAGCTACTAATTAATTCTAACTTCAAACATCCATAAAGACACACTCCATCGGATCACGATGAAGCTTACAGCTAGGGTTGTTACTTGTCAGAGGAAAAACAACTTCCAAATTGTCAAGTCTCTCCAATAACATGGTTCCTTCCTAAATTGTCAGTACTGTGCTCTTTTCAGGCTGCCAGGTAGGACTGAATGAGCTGGCTTGTAGATAGCAAAACCAGCTTCAAACTTGCATCCCAGCCTTCAAAAGCCAGCACAATTGTGTAAGGATCTGTGCTCATACAGTATCTGAGATGTAGTTTCCTTTCACCTACCTCCTTCATCCCCTTCCTCCCAGTCCTGGGTTTTCATTTGTGACAACTTGCTTAGGTTGTGTGGGATGCCAGAGGCGGGGGAGGAGGCCCAGAGAGAAATCCTAGTGCTAACTTTGCACATCAGCTGCCACCCCATGAGCACCATCTAGCTGACTCCTAACACAACAGCATGGAAGGCTAAGCAGGTGCAGCCACTGAAATTCAAGGAAACAAGCTTTCCATGCTACAGCTTGGTGATGTAAGCTATAAAAGTACTGTGAAGCACCTGGGAGCCTGATATCCACATAAACTGCTTGCCACAAACGCACGTCTGGTTGTCTTACGGTGCAGTGATGTGGCAAAAGTGTCTTCTGCTATGAGATGTCTGCACGAAGCAAGTTTCACAGTCTGAGGACCAGGGTTTTTCACCTTTTGTACTGTATAAATAGCAAGAGTATTGCATCCCATTTGTTTTCAGCTGATCAATTCTCTGTAAAGACAGCACTGTGCTGAGGGAGAAGCACTGAGCTGGAGCCTGAAAACCTCCTTTTGCCTGAATACACTGTGTGATTCCTCATCTGAGGAACAGGATTGAGAATTTATATCGTTTTTCTTCAAAAGCATTCTGTAAAGATGACTTAATTACTTCTTACATAGTAATTTGAAAATGAAAAATTCTGTCGCGTTCAGAATTGGAAAGGGTTTTTACTCCCTTTTGAAGGAGAACTATAGTTCCCTGGATTGTTCTTTTGGGGGGATTGGTGGTTTGGTTTTTTGTTTGTTTGTTTGTGGGGTTTTTTTGTTCCTACAGATTTTACATTTCCAATCTCGATGTAAAAAGCCTCGCTGAAGAATTTCCCTGGGATGGTGACAGTCTACCATTATAGGAGCACTGCTTGCTGTTAGGGTTAGCATTTCACTGGTACACAGGGAGGATGATTTGCATTGTAGAAAAGGAAAGATCAGGGATCCACTGCACTGAGCACAACTATGAAATCATATCTTCTGTATGTCTTCCAGTTTAAGTAGGCATGTGTTCATTCTTTATACCCATAGCTCATGGGTTCATCTTTCCTTGCGTGTGTCCCACTTGGCTGTATTCGGTGTGGAATAGCGTTATGAGGAAAGACGCTGGGTGGGAATTAGGGGAACATTGCAAGAAGGTGTGGAAGGATTGTATTTATTATTTAATATATGAAGAGCAGCTTCTAGTCTGACTGCTATTCAGAAAAATTCAGATCACATTATGCATCTCCCTGTGAAAGCTCATATTCCAAATGAACAAAAAATACTGTGCTGTGTAGCAGACACTTAGTCATAATGATGTTTGGTGCATAAAATTCAAGAGTTACTTATATGATCTACATTGATGGGCTTTGTGACCAGTGCAGCTTGACAATGTTTTGATTATTAAACTGAGGTGGCCCTGGAACCACCTGAAAATGTACACAGTATTAGCTCACACATCCCTCAGGTGCACAAATGTCAATCTCCAAAGCTAGTTGGGAGCCGAGTGTAAGGAGCTAGTTAGGGACTGACTACACCACCAGCAGCTACGTTGAAGTCTGTATTTTTATAGGCTGTTTCAATGTTTTTGAAGGAAGGATGATAAAACCTTTCAGAAAAAACTGATAGCTTTTCAAATGAGAAGGCCAACTTTCACCTGCTAGGGAAGCACAATTGCACCTTCCAGAGCGCAGTGGAAGGTGCTCTGTGCGTGATGTTGGCTGTCTTGACAAGCCATACTCTGGGTACCACCATTGAGGTCGCTGATTTGTGCACTCTGGTGCTGGTGAATTTAAGGCTGCCCACGGCTTGCAGTCTGCCTAAACTGTTACTGTATTCTCTGCCCTATCAAAATCAATTTGGCTAGTAGTGCTTCATTGGGCATTTGCTTTTGTTCCTGTGGGAGTGGCTTTCTACTGGCTGATTTGAAATTATTTTGGCAATTGTCTCCTTGCACTGGCCAGTATCATTGAAACTGTAAGAGTGTGGTGTCAGTCAGTAGACTCATCCTCTATGCTAGAGTCCAGCAGACTCTTTATGCTGCTGTTGTTTAATTTAATCCAAGCAGAGATTCTGCAGAGCTAAGTAGCACGGGTGTTGGCAGCACCAGCAAATACATGTAATTTAGGTTGTCTTCACTATCTCAACAATGTGTTAGCAAAGCTTGCTTCTTGACAACTGGCTAGTTACTGCCATCAGTAAGAACATGGTTCTACAACCTGCAGGAGAATTACTACAGGGTTGCCAAGGCAGACTAGAAATATGTATTATTTTTAAAAAATAATAAATGATAATTTATAGATATATTCATTGTGGAATTGATGTCTTGTTCTTTGAGAAAAATGAATTGTTTTTCTTCCTTCATCGTGTTTCCAAATGCCTAGTTTAAAAACTACTTCCTTTATCTCCAGCTATCCCTTAAGGTTTCTTTTAAACAGGATTGGTTTAAGCACAAAAATTGTGTGAAAGCCTGCAGGTGATCCTAACATCAGCAGACTGATGTGATTTTTATTTTCTGGAATGCAGTCCCCAAACACCTCACCTGCAGTGCTGAATTTTTCCATGCAGGGGAAAGAAGCAGCAGTCCTTTATAAATAGTTCTGCCTTCAGTGACTTGAAGCAAACTGCAAGAAGCCACATACACTCAGGTACTGGTGTGCTTAAAGATGTAAATGAATGCCTACATGCTTAAGACAACAGCTACTCTCAATTTTTGGGTGCGTTGATCTGGCAGTTAGCATAGAGATCTTTTTCCGATCCCCCTATCCTTGCAGGATGTTACCACTCTTAAGATGGACTCATGTGCCACCAAAGGGCTGGTGCAGGAGAACTGCATTTCTGTCCCTGTCTACATCTCACACTCCCAGTCTGGCCTTTGGCCAATCTCGTGATTTCTTCTGACTCCGTGCTTGATTAGTGATACAGCGGTAATGATGTCTCTCTTCTTCCCTCAGCTGTTGTGAGGAGAAATTTATTGGTGTTTGTAAGGTAGTCAAATATGATGACTGGAGCATATATATTCTTTGCTCCTAGGGGAGCAGTCAGTTAAATGCACACAGGGCACAAAGACTTTATAAAATATGAAACCTCTGTGAATTTATTCCTATTAATTGTATTCCATATTGTATTTTTGAGTACCTTCTTGTAAAATGGTGCATAATCTTTAATGAACACAGGACTATAAGGTCTCCTTTGGATTTAAATTCTAAGTATTTGCATAAATTTAGCTCCATAAAATTATTTTATTGGCAAATCAAAATGCACACACAGATGTACCTTTCAAAGCTTAATTTCGTAAACAAGGCATCATATTCTACTCTCACTGAAGCTGGCATAACTCTACGGTAACATCAATAGGTTTACTTGAGATTTATATTTGGGTAACTGAGAGCAGCATTTGGCCTAAAGACTCCAGAATGAGAAGCATGTAATTACTCATCTGCCCAGCAAGTGCAGTCTACTCAGAAAATTTACAACTAGAGTAAAAATTTTGTGCCAATCAATTTTCAGTCTGCTTTAATATCCATATTTTTCATCCCTATCTCATTCTTTTGTTAGCTAAATAAGACTTTTTTTCCTTGTTCGCATATCAGGGAACTCCGAGAGTCCTGCTTTTTGCAGATACAAAGTCTCAGTGCTGTATTTATGTGGACAAAGCACCATCAATTTAGTTTAGTAAGAGATTATGTACAGACAGAGCGAGCGCCTCATCAGGGTCTCAAGGGCTTTGAAATATTAAGCTTGATTTCTGTTGCAAGTTATTCCTGTTATCTACTTTTCTGATGAAGACATGTTCAGTAAAAGGAATACCTTATAAATGGCTTCGCTGCTTTAAGATCACTACAAAAATTCCCAGCCGATAAATAGTGCATTCTGTCATTCAATTGCAAGTGAGTATATGCGCATATCCTACATTACCCTAACCTTAATGTATGATGAGTAGTTATCTTCCTTTGTGCGTTGCAGAGAGATTTCTGCTCAAGCAGCAACGTGGAGTCATATGCCACAGTCCAGAGCTAAGTTACCTACCACTTTTTAATCACTTGGTAGCTCTGGCTGTCCAACATTATCTGACCTTCAATTTTTCTTTCAACAGCATGGTCTGGGACTTATATTTTTAATTTCTTTTAGTCACTAAAACAAATATACTGCTGGAGCTCAAAATGTAAAATCAATATATAATACAAATTTATATTAATTTTAAATTATATATTTAAGTTACATTTATCATAAGATATAATTATTTAAAATATATATATATATAGGCTAAAGGTAAAATCACTAAATAAAACCACTTTCAAAACCCCCAGATGAAATTCTTTGAGCATTTTGTTAAAATATATAGTGGCTATTACAGGCTAATGAAAACATATTTTAAATGCCTGTTAAGAATCCTAGTAGAATAAATATAATGGCCTCATCTTCTGAAATACAATGTTGATACAGAGCTATTATAAGTACAGTGCATTAGCACATCCAGAACTAATGGTGACCTTTGCTTTAAGCTACACTTGCTGAATTTGAAATAACATTTCTCTCTGGAAACATTGCATTTTACTAGGGAGGAAGGACGTTCAGCCAGAAGAAGGTAGAAGCCAACCTTTGCTGTGACAGGACAGATTGTAGAAAACGCAAGAGATCTTGAGGGTTAATCCAGGATCATACCTGGGACAGTTTTCACTCATTATGTGGTTAGTATTTTTAATCAACCAGGCATTATAAAATAAGTTAAAAAAAACCCAACAACAAAACAACAACAAAAACCCGAAAAATACAAAAGGTGAAAAGCTCTATGAATGATCAGGCACTCTGAATTTAGAGTTGATATCTTTGACATGTTTTGGATTCAACATTCTTCATAATCTTTGTATGAGACCAGGTGGAGGGGGTTGAACCTGTGTTCAGTGTTAGCCTCAAGCATTTCTCATCCTGAGCACTGAGGGTACACACTAGAGAATGTTGGTACTAAAACATGGAAACACGGATTTTTTTTCTTTTCTTTTTTTTTTTTTTTATCTTTTGCTGTAACACCATAGTTTGGGTCCCTCCAGGAAAATGGAGCACAATGAGCTCTATGGTCTGCTGCGGTCTCATAGCAAGTCACAGACTGGTGCTGGGGCAAAGATCTCAAGGCTCCCTCTCTCCTGTAATATACAGTCTGTCCCTGCCTGTTCCAGTGAAACCAAGGAGCAATTGTTGAGGATGAACACTTCAGCACATGAACTGCTTTGTCTCAAAGTAGGCTTCTCTTACCGATACCTCCAGCTGTCCCGGTCTGTGGGCTCCTCGCTTGTCTTTGTCAAACAGCCCTTACCTGGCACCAAAACTGAATGGTAGACCTGTCCTAATTCCTATTTATACAGGGCCTGACTCCTTCCCTGTGTAACTAACCTCTGGCATCAGCAGAAGTCCATGGCAGGGGATGACTGCTGTGCTGGGAGCTGGCTGAAGCCTGAAAGGACCACACAAGCTGTGACTTGAGAGCAGCGCGGTAAATGCTGTTTTGGGATTAGGCTAGGTTTCTTGGGCAATAATACACTTTGGTCACCATTAGCATCCTGCACACCTTTGGTTTTATAAAAAAAAGGTGGGGGGAAGGAAGAGAAAAAGAAGGAACATTTCACTGCTACATTTAAGCTGTGGTATGATGGCTCAGCTTTCAATCTCATCTGTGATAATAACCTCGGCAAGAGAGAAAAACACTGTAAAAATGAATTGGACAAAGTGTGTGTATCGCTTGTTACACGAAGTGCTATTATTTCTCACTGCATGTGTGCTTGCCATTAGAAAAGTTTTAAGGATAATACAGAAAATAATATGACAGCTGCCAAAGGCATTTTAAGATTAACTAGCATAATTGCATTTCCAGATGGAGAGAAGTTCAGAAACAACTTGATATTTTCTGACCTTAGGGTGTTGAAGGTGGATGTATTCGGTCTCTAGAAGGAGCATTTACTTCTTCGTTCAGTAGCTGTACCTTTATTCTTTCCCCACTTGCCAGTTTATTGCGGCAGCAGTGGCACTGGCACGGCGTCTGGAGGGAGCAGTTTGTCTGTTTTGTGAAGATAAGGTTGCATCGTGGAGGATGCCGAGCAAGGGCAGGGGAATTGAGACAAGGGAATGGGGCACCAGGCAGTGGGTACAAATAAAGTGAGATGAGCACATGCACCTGCTTCTCAAATGAATCCCCATGTTTGCAAACTGATTAAAAGCTGAGCTGTTTTCTTTATTGAGGTGAGGAACAGGGCAAAGCGGGACCCCACTAAAGGCGATAAGGAGAAGTGCCTTTTTGCATAGTTCAGAGTTTAGATATGATTATTCTTTTGAGAGAAGCTTTTTTTGGGCCTTATGTGAAGGTGAAAGCTGATTCTCAAAAATCCTTTCTTGTGCTACCTGTTTTTCCTTTCAGATAAAATGATTCTCTTCATTTCCAAAGAAAGCCCATGTGCCCCCTTGACATATAATTATTACTTCTTGCTTGCACATGGCCTGCTTTTAGGGACACCGTACGCCAGACTCTTTGATCAGTACTGTGTGATCAACCCCCAAATTAAATTCATTCATTGCCACTTAGCATCAGATATTAAGTCATTTTACGAAAGAAGTGGTTACTCAGACATTCTCTCTGTTGTTCCATGATCCAATCCCTGGCTGTTGCATTTAAAGGTAAACCAGTATTTACCTCCCAGTTGTGGTGCATGTAACTCCTACTGAGACCAATGTTTCTTCTGCAGTGATAGGTTTTGAAAGAAGTACCCTTTGTAGAAATCCTGTTGCATTTTTAAAACTTACAGTTGGCATATCTCAGTGCCCCAGTTCTCTGCAAATATAATTAGTTGGGATTTAAAGGGTTATGCGCTCATCAGGCCCGGACGTCTGGCAGTCAGAGAAATACTGTAGAGAATATACATTCATGTACCTAGCTCCTAAATGATATACATTTGTCATCAGTAAGTGTATTGTGGAAATTGCTCTGCTGACAAGACTTCCTGCTCTGCTCTCTATACCCCTTGGTCAAAAGGGAGGGTGTCTTTGGATGTTCTTAGATAAGTAGGGAGCAGAAACATAAAGATCTAATTAGACTACAATAATTAATGATCAAAAATAGAAGAATCTTTAGTATAGTATTGGAAAAAATGTACATTTCAAGAATTAAGCTAACCCCTCTATCCTTCTGGTTTTCAAGTATTAGTTTTGTTCTGTTTCAGAGTATTACAACTGATTATATGGTGTTCAGCAATGCTAAAATCAAAAGGCTTTGAAAAAACACAGGAACTCTTGGAGCTTCCTGCAGTTGTTGCAGAATATTAGACTGTAGAAGCACAATAGCAGTCCTTTGAAGGGGTATGCATTTATAAATATTACTTTTTTGAATAATATTCTCGATAAAATTTTGAAGTCTATTGATCATTATTTTGAGCTTTGTATGAGCATCAATAAAATGCAATCATGTTTTGTTCTACTACTTAGACACCTTGAATATTAAAACAGGTAACAGAAAAAAACATTATGAAAGTATAATTTTGAGTCAATATTCACCTCTTCCACTAAGGCAAATCCATTGTATTCTGAGTTGCATGGTCTTTTTTGTGACCTTGTAATTGGAAGGTGTTTGATGAAAGAGGCTCAGGCACCCTTGAATTTAAATTTAAAATACAAAATTTTGGTGTTAGGTAGATTCCAGTATCACCTATGGCTGCTGTGAAGCGTGCCACTTCTAAGGACTCGGTGATTCTAAAAGAAACTTAACAGTAATAGGTGATCTGGTCATCTGAAGGATATTGCCTAAAGCATTAGTAACAATGGAAATTGTCAATTTAAGAAAACTCTTTGTACTGATGATCTTGTGCCATATTCTGATTTTGATTTTATAATGCAGATGCGTATCTTTATAGTTATGCTGTGGAGACATTTAATCACAAACTACAATGTTATCTTCAAAGATTAAAGAGGTTTCTAAATTCTTTATAAAGCACCTTTGAAAAAAGGCATCAATGAATTTTATGAATAGCAAATATCTGAATCTATAACGCATTTCTAAAAATTACAATACTGTTACAGTATTGATATCTTTTAACAAAGCATAAGAGAAATCTGAAGACTATTTTAAATAATTTTATTCTTAAACTAAAATATTAATGATCACTTTTCATCACTTCAACTCCCTGATCATTGTGAAATATGCATATTATTTCAATTCATTCATTCAAATATCACATAGAAAGGAAAAAGTATTGAATCCTACTTGTACCGAGTGACCATTTTCATAGGACTATAGTCCAGCCAGGATTCTAAATTTGGCTTCAACATTTTAATTAAAATGTGCAGACTTTCCTCCACAACAAAATGACAAGGGGCAGAATCCTAGTGTATGGCTCATCATGAAAATGAGAATTGTTATGATGGTGTTCCACATTTTATAGGGTGTGCATTTATTCTGCTATAACACAACCCTCACAAATCTACACCTCAGCTTTATGAAGTTCTATGTACTGTATCATGTAGATGGAAAAAAAAAAAAAGGAAATCCCTAGATTTCATTCCCTAGGTGTTCTCATTACTTTTACAGAAATACTAGAAAATTACACTTGAGAATCTCATTAATAAGTAGAACTGTTAAAGCTTTTTTTGGACTGATGATATTCACAGGGCTTGCTCACTGCAAATGGCTTCTGCTTTCTGCTGTTGTGACCATTGCTCCCTCACTAATTGTCAAGTTTCATTCTTCTCAGCTCTCTTCTACCCAACCTTTCCCTCTACCACTAAGATTACCCTTTTCCTCTGCCTTTCAAGGACTTCTTATTAGCACAGTCCTAGTCTTTCTACAGTCCAACAAACACCCCTGACTCCACTGATCCGCTTCTTCCCACTTGTTTCTCTTAATTTCACTCCTGTGCTTTCTCTTTCTTCTGCAGGAGAAGCAGAATGGTTCCCTGCCTACCCATAGCACATCCCTCAGACACCATCAGGAGCTGAGCCTGTGCTGAGCACACCATAACGGGTGTCCTCAACAGAGTAATTCACCAGGGTCCTCTGAGGAGGAGAAAGTTTGCAGAGGGGTGTCTGCAGGTTTTCTCTTCTACCACTGTCTCTCACCTGGAAACGTTAAGCTACATGAAGTATCAAGGAAGCAAAGGGTATTTGTTTTGTGTATTTGTCCCATTTGTAATCTCTGGGCATCAGTAAGTATTTGCTAGACTTGGGGTTTGTTTTGTTTTGTTTTTTACATCTTTATACAGTCTATTATTTATTTACTGAACAAAAACATTTAGCAGGGGTGGAAACAGTAACAGATTTCAGGTAACCTGCTCACCAGTGAGAAAAGATTCACAATCTGTTCTCTAATGACCTGCAGTCAGTATGAGTTTTACATTACAGCCCAGCATGACAGCATGGCATATCACCATATGACTGGCAGCGCCTGCTTCGGGCACCACTGGGCAACATGAATGAGTCAGAGGAGCACACCGTACACCCTGCAAACTGTCGTGCAAAAATTCAGGGTTTACAATTTCCTCTCCTGAGAAGAGATAGTTTACCGGCTGAAGCTGTGCTAAATTATGGAAGAGAAAATCAAGTGCTATAATTGTGGGTGTTTATCACAGTTACAGTTTTTTCCTATTCATAGAAATTTGATCTGAACAGGGTAAATCTGTGCCTGCAATACAAATGAGATCATCTGCAAACAAAGTAAATGGAAGAGACACTTTTTATGGCTTTGTTTTAGAAGACTTCTGTTCAAGGAACTAGTCTTTAGTTTTCGTTTCTCTCATATGCCTTCATGTTAAAGCAAACATGGTGTATAATAACTCTTCAATTAAAACAGAAAATAAGATACTAAAACTTGACTGACCGCTAGTAGATTTGCAGAGCAGGTAAAGAAAGCACTAAAGGATGGTGTAACTCCAATTAATGTCTGTGATGGAATTCTGTCAATAACAGCATGAGGAGTCCCTGCAGTTTGTTTAATGTTTTGTCCTATTAGGACAACAAAAATTCCTTCTAGCAAGTACCAACGCCTTTACACCACCTGAATAGCAACTCTTTCAAAGAGCTGGACCTTTCCATCAGTGTTTTCCTCAGTGAGGGATACTCTTAAGTGGGAGAGAGCTAATGTATTAGTCCATGCTCAGCCAGCTGTGTACTGATCCATGAAGGAATAAGCAATATATCAAAGCCATGAATATTTGGGAAAGGATTATGCTAGCGTGTGATATGCATAAGCTGTATTCCACTGAAAGATGAGGCAAAGCTCAGTCAGCTTCTTCTGGGAATGGGGTATCTGTAACAAGAGCTATTGCATACTGTAAGAGCCCTTGCTCTCTTCCCCAGATCCTGGTGGCACCTAGACAGCAGTTTGGTAGGCAATGGCAACTGGAAAAAGCTGGGGAAAGGCATGCAGAGTCACTTCCTCACGTCTCCAAGCCCTTTACCTTTTTTTCCTACCCAGAATGTAAGCAACCGCATTTATAACCATTTATGCAAGCTGGGTCTTCTGGGATTGGGAAAACAGTTCCCAGCTGGGTAGAAACTTGCTAAGCCTTCAAGTGGAAACACAGCGTGTACTCAGCTTTTTAACAAAGCTGGTTTCATCAGTTTAGGATAAATGAACACAAGCAAGAGACTTTTTCAAAACTCCTTTTGTTTTGTGATAGCTTAAACCTAAGAAGTTGTTGCTGGACTGCCTACGGTTTGTTTGTCTGGCCCCTGAATTGGAGCTCACTAGCCACAATTGACCTTCTACATTAAGGAGTGACAGATGTTTCACCACGATACCCAAAACAGTGGGGATGCTGGGGACCAGCAAGGAACTAGGAGAGCATCACAAGTCCTGTCAGTGCCTGCAGCAGGGCTCTGGCAAATCCCTGTGTCCAACCTGAGCCCTTGAATCTCCTCCCGCTGTAAATCAGCATTTACAAAAACTCTTTGAAACAACCTGGCAGCACAATTATCTTTTTAAGAAGATGACTACCCAGAAGAGCAGGAGGTGATAATAGCTGGGCCACAGATAAGAAAGCAATAAAAGTTTCATGGGGCCAGAGAGAGATGAAAATAGAGCAAGACTCTGATCACTAGGCAGCACTGTGAATGCGAGATGGCAGCCCTTGATTTTCTGAACCTTGCTCTGTCCCTTGTTTGTGCATTTATGTTGATGAAGAAATTAGGCTTCATTATCATTTGGGTACGTTACTATTTTGCTGCAGCTTGTAAATCTGACTGCAGTGTACGTGAAAACAGGTTTCCTTACTCTGGGTTTCAGTTGTCTCAAAGATTTCCAAATGAGAAGGTTGCCTATTTCCTCTCAGTCCATCACAAAAAAAATTATGCAGCAGTTTGTGCCTTAGGTTTAGGAGAGTAGTCATGGGAAGAGTGCACATCTGCCTCCCCTCTGCCCTTTCCTACCCAAGGAGCTACTGTCTGGTTTGCTTGGGCTGATTGTCATTGGCATGACTTTAACCCAAGATGACCTCTGCTGCCTATGGGAAACTCCGGTGCGTTTTTTTGTGTTTGTTTTTTTTTCACAGACGGTCAACATCTAACGTGTTTTATTCTATAATTTTCAAATAACTTGTATTCTTGGTTGTGGGTTAGTCAGTCATATTTTATTTTCTCACTTGTGTATTATCTGATACAATGCCTTGTTTAAGAATGTTTCAGGAGGACCTGATTAGCAGAAACTGTATTGTAAAATGAGGAAGACTTGCTTCTTAGTCAGTAGGGTGTGAGCCTAAAAGACTTTTCTCTTTACCATTAAAGAAAAATGCCTTTCATACACACAAGGAAACTTTAATTTATTCAATTTTATTTGCTGCAGTGTCCCTCATTGATTGACTCATGCTGCTACATTTTTGTTATAAATCATAGCCAGAGTGGGAACATCGAACTGTGATATAGAGCTCTATCCAAATCACGGTCTCTTTTCTACCTCTGAGGAGCTTGCTTGTTATGGAGACTTGCAAGTTATAAATAGGACAACATATAACGAGCTTCATTGCAAAGATATGCCAGAAAATGTTTTCTCTGTGGGGAGAGAATCTTTTAAAACAGCCTTTCGATTTTCCTGCTTCAGTACATACTTTTGCAGTTCCTTGTCCTGAGTAACCAAGACTCAACCAGGGCAGTAGGACTTGACTCTTTAGGACGTGCTGCTTCTTTCCTTTGCTTTGCCGCAGACTTTAATGCAGCATTTCGGTTTGTTCACCTGCAGAAGAAGGAATTTCTCTTAACCTAGATTATAATTTGAGGACCTGTGCAGGGCCAGCATAAGATACTATTACCACACAGGACAAAGGCTGTCTTTGTCAGTGTAAAATATTTTTGAAGGCGTTTGAAGCTTCATTATGTCAGAAGCAGAGGAGAAAAACAGCTGTGACTTGGAGTTAGATTCTTTAACCTGTCTTATTTTTCTTCTTTCTCCAGATATCCCATGTGAGGATTATGGAATTGCCTTCCGTAAAAGCTTCCCCCGTTTTGTAGTCCTTATTTTCCCTGCTATGGCTGGTACCCAGTCTGAGCCACAGATGAGAAAGCAGGGAAGGGAAAGATGATCTTGGTGCCCTGGTGAGGACTACTAAAAAGAAAAACTGACTCTGTCCCAGCTGAAACCAGGACACAATGGTCTCCCAGTGCTGCTGTAATCTCATAATTCCTCATATTTTTAGTGATAGTACTACTATTGAATGCAAATCTGTATCATTAATCATCACTGAATTGATCATTCACACCGCTGTTTTTCTGAGTTCTTGAACATTTTTGTGTGAAGCAGTAAATAGGAACAGGGAAATACTGAAAGTACCCTAGATCGTTTGGAGATGTGAAGTAAGTAAACATAAATCATGGAACAATAAAATCTTAATTTTTAATGCTTTTCCTTTTCCTGCTTTTGTGATGGATTTTATTCCTTACTCTTAAAGTTCTAGTGGCGGTTGGCTGTTACACACAGCCTCCATTAGGAGAACATACTTTGTTGCTATAGCAATTCTTTCTCACTCTGGTATTTTATTGCACTCAGATGCTGCTGGGAAAAAAAAAAGAAAAAAAAAAAGCAAAACCAAAACTCAACAAAAAAAGCATCACTGACCTCCACACAGATGGTCAGCCTCCCTGATCTCTTATTTCTGAGCAACTTTTAACTATGTCTCACAGCAATCTATATTCTGGTAAACACTTTGCGCTAGGCACCGTCTAGAAAGGTTTATCATTGCTCTATAAGTGGCATCCTGCACACAGCAGGACACACTGCAGCACAGTGTCTGACATAGCAGATATAGATTACTGTTAAGATAAATTCATCCTTTTTGATCTGAACATTTCACCAGCTCCAATTTGAAATCTTGATATCACCCTGTCAACCAAAGGGGATGTTTTTAAGCAAGGGAAGAGTTATCAAAGGTTTTCTCAAAAGTTCCTTTTAGAATGGTTTCTACAAGAGCGAAGATATATATTTATTGGGGGTGAATGTAAGGCTCATCAAAAGTGCTAGACTAAAATCCCCGTAGACATAAGGCCTCTGTTCAACATCAGATACTGAACAGAAGCTTCAAGTTTTTTCTACTCTGTCAAAACCAGATGCCTAAACCTTCAACTAATTAGGTAAGAAAAGGTCATTAATTCTGTCTTCTGCTGACTGCAGGCGACTGTGCTCTCCCACCCAGGACGCCAGCAGCATCCTCCTGGGAGTAACCATTTGTACGGGGCCGGGGCCGCCTGCGCTTCTCTGGCCATGTAACCCAGCCTGGGAACCAGAGAGGGTAGCTCCGCGGGAAGGAAATGGGGAGAAGCTAAGCATGGCTCTCTCCTTCCAGCTCCTGCGGTTCTGAAGGTAGCATCATCCTCATGGGTAAGGTACTGCCTAGAAATAGTTGTTTCTATCATGCTGGGGCACATGGCCAGCACATCCTGTCTCCGGAGAGAACACAAGGTAAGCAGTGGTGGGAGAGGGTCTTCCCGGCCCTTACCTGTCCAAGTGGGCAAAGCAAACGGGATGGGAGGGAGCAGAAGAGGTGACTCCAGATGTGGAGCACTTTCCTCAGCCTCAGGTCCTGGAGACTCCTGCCTCCAGATAGCAGCATTCAGAGCAGCACAAAAGGATGGTTGCACCCAGCAGCATCTGCATACCTGTTGTCCTATGCCGAGCATGTGGGAGCATGGCTTTAAACGGAAAGAGGGGAGATTGAGATTAGATATAAGGAAGAAATTTTTCACTCCGAGGGTGGTGAGACAGTGGAACAGGTTGCCCAGAGAAGTTGTGGATACCCTATCCCTGGAGGTGTTCAAGGCTGAGTTGGAAGAGGCATTGAGTGACCTGATGTGGAGGGTGTCCCTGCCCATGGCAGGGGGCTTGGAACTAGATGATCTTTGAGGCCCTTTCCAACCCAAACCATTCTATGATTCTATAATTCTTTTGTGGGTCACCGTGTTACTCCAAGTTTTGAGTAGGGCTGGCCATGGCCTACTCCTTCTAGCCCTCTGCATTGCTGCTTCTTTCCATGAAGGAGGGCCAGGAGAACAAGCACAGATCCCACCAGTGCTGACACAGCCCCTCGCCTCCTTCTCTGCACCTGTGTCGCAGTTCGTTGAGGAGACGCAAAGGAAAAAAGAGCTATTTCACAGTCCAGTGGCCACCAGACTTTGTGTAGCTGGAGGATGAGCTGTGAGGGCGTGACGGGTGAAGGCAGCATACAAAGTCAACTGCTGCAAGACCGAAAGGCAAGGAGGAAAGCCCGGAGGGGAAGGCTTTGCTACCTGGCTTGCACTGTGCTCCTGCTGCGTGTGGTTTTGCCTTGCTAGGGACCTGCTGTGCATCCCACAGCAGAGCCTGAGTGCAGACTAACATGTTTGGGGGGAGCTGGGAGCAAAAGTAGCAGGTGTGCATGACAGCAGCATGGAGGGGATTCAGAGGGTCTTGGCAGGCTTTGAAATGGAGCCCTTGGTGCTGGCACTGCTGCCTCCGTGGTGGACATTGTCGTACTTTTGGAAACGGACTAGGACCTACTGGTTCATTGCATGGGGAGCAACTTGTAAGCACGAGACACCAAACCAAATCTAAACACATGGCTTGCAGCTTGGGTAGATTTGAACCGTGCGTCTGCATATGACTGGTTGTTGTTAGCCAGGTCCGTTAAATCAAAGTGTTCAAATTCTGCGTTCCATTCTCAGCCTGAGGTTATCTTGTCTTTGTTTTGTCAATGTACGTATATATACAAGAGGAAAACTCGTGAATAGTACAAATTCAGTTTACTTACTGTTTATAGCACAGATAGGTGTGTGTTGCATCATTACCACAACAAAGCCCTTGTTATTTAGGTGCTTACAATTTTGGCAAATACATGCAGGCTGAAATTTTGCATGCTTGGACTCAGTCCATAGGCAGAGCTTTTGGAAGCTGGAAGTAAAATGCATTCAATGATCTATGAATTGTGTGTGCTTCAATGACATATATTCCCCCCAAAAACACAGCATGTTGTTAATCCTTGTAGTAACATAAAAATGGGTGATCTGAGTCATTTAAACTGTCTTGTTTAGTAAATCTTACCAAGATTTACAAATAAAACTAAAAAATGATGCAATTTTGAAATAAACTGCTTGTCATGCTAAAACAATGTGTCTTTTTTCCAGGTTTGTTTTTTTTCCCCACATACACAGGAGACTGAGGTGTTTGAGTCTATGGCTTAAAATATTTGGGCTTTTGTGAGATCCTATAAATTGATTTGAAATTGTAAGAATTATTGCTGTTACCTCGCTAGCAGCCATACAGCTCCTAAGGAGACTCTTTCCCCAAGAAAACAAGTGTCTTTGTTGTTGAGTTCCCTGTTGCAGGATCTTTTCTTTCCCAGCAGGCTTGTCTGGCATTTACAGTTCAACAGAGGCTGGTCATTAAAGCCTTGAGGCAAGGGTTTTTAACTAAGCTGCGGCTTGCTCAATCTTTTCCAGCTGGTACGAGATTTTAACTCCTGTAGCTTTATATTATTCATAAGAGTGGATCATGCTCTCCCATCAAACAAGCTCTGCTGAAGCTCAGAAACCAGCAGCCAAGGGTGTGCTTCTTGCTCACCAGCGCATGGTTGAAGGGAAGAGCGAGCGAGCAGGGCCCCGGAGCAAAGGTCTGCTCCCACCTCCCGCTCCGGTTGGCTTTCAGAAACATTTCTGCTTGCATAGCATGGTACCCCTTGAGTGTTACCCAGTTCCTCGTGCAAAGTAAGTAAATATAATTACTCCTGCTTTACAGAGAAGGACTGCAGCTTGCCCAAGATGGAAGGGGAAGGAGGAACGTGAGGAACCAGGACTGAGATTTCAGCCCTCATTCAGGCTGTTTGATTTCACAGTGTTAGCATTGCTTTCCCACTACACTCTCCAAAGAACTGCTATGATTTTTGGTTTGATGGTGGTTTTTTTTTGGCAGGTAAATTCTAACTGAAATCTGTAGGGAAAATTACCCCGTTCCCCACTTCAGATGGCAACCATATTAAATAAAAACACTGTCTACTAGGAAGGGCTGTCTGCTATAATCTGCCGCGTAAGGATCATGAAAGTTGCTTTTCTTTGAGCAGCAGGGCAGCAGAGACTTTTAAATTCAATTTTTTTTCATTTATGAGTTTATTTACATACCTCCTTAGAATTGCCAGAAACTTTCTTGTCATTAATTTCCGTGGAGGATTTCACTAAAAAACCCCAACAATATTTGCAAGACCAAACCAAAAGCTCTGCTATATTCATTTCCTGCGTTTCTTGTCCAGCAGGTCAAGTTTATTCTCTTCATATGTGCAATGTCATCAAAAACAACGTAGCAGCATTTATGGGGCTGATTACAGAATTTTTCAGAATAATAAATGAGGTCAATCAAAATCCAAAGAAGTAATATATTTTCATAATTCAAGACATAATAACTGTAGTTAAGAGCTGCCCCAGTGACAATATGTGTGGCTACCTGCCACAGTAGCTATACAACTTAGTGAGGGAAACATCATGGCGTCTATCAGCAAAATACGATTTTGACATTGCTTTCAGCAAATATGCCTAAAATTGAGAGCATGAGCCTAAGCGGTTTGCACAAATCTCACTTTGGTCAAATATAACAAGGCCAGCCCTTCTACCACCTGAATCTGAGTGTCCAGCCAGCACTGTGGATATGACTGCTGAACCCATGAAATGAGGCATTTCAATACGGTGCCCATCACAGCTGTGAAGAAAACACCTAAGCGTGAGCTGCTGCTGTCATCCATCTGGCTATGTCCAAACTGTGAGTCCTAGCTGCTGTCCCCTGCATTGACAACAGCCTCCCAGGTCAACTTTAGACAAGCAGTGATATCTCTCTGCTTTGGTTCACCGCTTGTAAAATGAGTGATAATGGTTGCCCCCCTCCAGGTACATTAATATTGGTGATGTTTAAGTTCTCCATTGAGGACCACACGCATCGCTCATCATGGTCAGTATTGTGCCATCTAACTGGGTTTCTTCACTGCAGTGTTCAGAGCAGGTAACCTCTCTACAGCACACCCTTGTCACAGGATCTTTCCACTCTGATTCTGTCTCAAGTGCAGGAATTTGTTAACAGTCAGGCAAGTCCCGGAATCTGTTAACAGTCAGGCAAGTCCCCCAGCTTTGCTCACGGCAAGAGAAAGTACCACCCTAGGAAGCTGCCTGCTTGCAGTCTGTCATCAGGTATGCTGTGGGAGGGGACAGAATGTGGCTCAGTGACCTTTGTATGAAAAAATACAACTAAGGTGAATTTTGCCCTTAGTTGGCTAAAAGGGACGAGTAAGAGCGTTCGAAGGAGCAATGTAACCCGCAACAAGCACTAAAACGAAGCTCCTTAATAAATGCCGTGCCACAGCTGCGAAACTTGCAAAACAGCAACTGCAAGTGCCCAGCTGCCAGTGGGTTTCATGCTAGATAGTGTAGAGGTGATAAACTGATCTTAATGCCTACGTAATTAACAATGAAGTATTTTTAATATGACAACTAACACTGAGCTATGACTACTGCTGTAGCGCTAACAGCTGAGCACCTATATCATTATCTGTGCCTTTTTCTGTGTAACCTTTTTAGTGTGAAATATCTTTAATTTTAGTTTGCTGAAGAGCTGTGAAGGGGCAAAGGAGTCAACAGATATAAAACATCCAGTAGTTTACAGAACACACACCTCCATTTATACGTGATAGTGTGGTATGAACAATGGCCTGTTATCAATTGCTTGAAGTAACTTATGTGCTGCAGTTTTTTGTGCTCTATTCCAGAAACAATAACTATATATCTCCAAACCCTAGTGTATCCTTTTGTAGGAAAAGCAAGAAGAAATAACAGAAAGTGTTTCTTCTTATAGCACAGAACAGCCTGGTATAACAGATATGTTGGGAGTGCTTTGAAATGATGCTTACATAATATGAGGCTATGTTTACATCTTAGTACAGTCCCATCAAAAAATCTGTCTGTCTGTTCTGAACAAACTATTTTAGCTGAATGTTTAGAAGGTAGCTCCTTAAAACCACATTTGAATTTTTAAGTCTGGTGAAGCAGCAAATGCAAGCAGAAGGTGTAGTTTCAAGTTTTGAAAGGATATGTTAATTTAAGCTGGATACACCACACTCAAACCATTACATGTTAAACTTTCAAGTGCATCAATGTGCAGAAATTCAGTAAACATCATGCAGCCACACACAGTAATGCAGGTACTCCAGACTATTGTTCATGTTCTTGGGCAGTTGTATCTGTCACACGCTGACATTATGAACCGTCAGTTTCCATCAGAACATAAATACTGGGTGCTGCAGCAACATAGGATCCAAATGGATTACGTTTCTCTGTTCAAATGTTTTTCTTATTCTCTGAGGATTTGGAACACAGTTTGTCTTGCTTTAATTTTTATGAGAGCATTGGGCTTTTGTCTCACTTGGCATAGTGAAGTATAGCAAGACTTCATTGATGATTATATACCCTATGTTTTTAGAGAAAATATTGCATAAAGAAAAACACTGTTTTACGAAGGCCTGCCTTTCTGCAGGTGCAGCACTTAAACTGCAGTTCCCCAGACCCCATACTCAGAAGCTCAGCTCAATCCCTGTCTGTTCTCTGGCAGCAGCAAAAACTGATGGCCAGGAAATCTGCGATTTGACTTCTTCAGGGCCATAAATAACTTACCTGTCTAGTCACGACTTCGCATGGCATAAATACAGGTGTGGGAGGTCTCAAATTTCCCGTATTCACCCAATAGAAGAGAGTAGGAGTTGGATGAGATTCTGGACAGCTGAAAGAAGCTCCAACACATGAAACTTTTAGAGCGACTGATATAGAACAGTAGGACACCTGCATCCTCATTTCCTGCAGTTTATCTATGACAGATGCCTGACCCCTCAATATTTTTTAAAACAGAATGTCCTCCTTCCATTCTGGCCTCCTGTAAAATTCCTTTTCCAGTGATACGCAGGTGCCTAGTCATTATAATCTTCCCCAGCTCTTGGCCTAAAGAATATGTAAAAGGTGGAAGCAAAAGGGGCTTGTCTTCCCTTTACACCTTTTGATACTATGGCATTGAGATGAACATAAATATATTCTGAATTGACTATCATATCTGCTGTGATATTGTCTCCCATAATAAACTTTTGAGAATTCCTTGTTCTAAACATGCTCCTTAGTTGTACAAAATACATCTTCAAATATAGATGATAAAATCCAGAAGCAATACTAGTGGTATTGAGATTCCTGAAAGCAAAAATAGGAGACAGTGAGAGAAGCGAGAAAGAAAATTGAGAGATGTTGGAGTGATGCCTGTGAACATTTAGCTGGTCTGTAGCTGGGCCGTGTATTGGAAAATATGCGATTTGAGCAATCAGTATTCTGCTCCAGGGAAATTTTTGCTCCGAAACTGATGTGTGAAATCGTTTCCTTATGTCAAATCCCACTTAGCATGTAAATTATTTTTTTTTTTTAAAGATAAAATTAGATCTGCTTGCAGTGGTTTTACTAGACCCTTCCTGTGATTGTCCTTCGTTGATGCCACTGATGGAGAATTATTGTTGTGTCTCTGCTTACCTTTTCATTGGAGATTACAGTTATACCTGCAGTAGTCACCTGTTTTCTCACCCTGAAGACAAGAGGCAGAGCGTGGCCTTGCACTCGTACAAATAAACTTGTTTCACTTCTCCCCTCCCCTGGACAAGGGCTTTCCATACCTGTCTGGGGACAGTCTCTCGCATAGACCAGATGAGAGCTAGCTGACCCCAGCCGAAACTGCCAGGGATGGAGCTCAGAAACAACTGGATGAAACCCAGTCTTCAGGTGCAGCATTGCTGGTGTGTGCCCTTTGCTAACCCAGTACTGGTCCCAAGTGGGCTGCCATGTCCAGGCAAGCCATTTGGGTTCACAGCACCCAACGTAACCCAAAACCTGCCTTGGATTGTGCTACTGGCTGATTGCATCCATCTTGAGGAAAGTAGTAGAGGAGGAAGGTGACTTTCTTCCACCTTTATCTGCCTAAACTTTTCGCTGATTGCAAAACAGATGAACCGTGTTTTTTTTTGTCAGAGAATCTAAATTTCTAGAGGAGTTAAATTTTCAACAGCAGCAACTCAATTTGGCTACCATAGTTTTCAGGCATTTCCTTGGGATATCAAAGGCTTCATTTCAGTGAGCGGTTACTGATCGTGGTAGTCATGCTGAAGGTGATCAGTGCTTACAAATATCAGGGCCAGGCTGTCTCAAATGTGACACCAAAGAGCTGAGACAACAGAAATGAAAAATAATACTTGAAATCTGGGTCTAATTAATTTTCATGAAAGCAAAGTATATTGTAGAAGTATGATATGCTCTGCGCACTCTCAATAATATTTTTGAACGTGACCTACATTTTCTGTTAGGTTTTTGTACCTGGTGCTTCCTCTTTGTTTTGTATTATGAACGCGTGCCTGAGAAAACATTCCTTATCTTTTCAATTCCTAGAACACCATGATAGGTACAGAGATGGGAAGCTGGCTTTAAAAATGCCAACCTTGCAGTTAGTCAATGCGAAACAATTCCTGTCTGGAGCAGCTGTCTCGCATCCTTTGCGTCCCTTGTTTGCGATTCGCACGTCATTTATGTGAAAGCCAGTCCTGTGGCAGAGGACAGGGCTGACAGGTAGGGCTCCTGTCCTGGTCATTTGTTGTCTTGATGCCCTGCTTGACCAAGTGGAAACGATATCCAATACTCAGTATTAAGATGGGCTCTTGCTGAGCTCACTGCAAACTTGAGAGGAAGCTCACCAGGATCACTTAGCCGCTTGCTGGTTTGCAATTTGGGTGTTTTTTTCGCTTAAAAGCAAAACAAAAAACACAGGGATCCCAACGACAAATGTTTCCCTAGATTCAGCAGGTTTGCCAGCGTGATGAGCTTAATTACAATTAACAGAGCATTTTAATTATGTTGTAGTCTTTCTCTCTAATGGGTTACCCTTGCAACCTCCCCTAAATGAAGCCATGTGGTGCATTTTGGAGACCAATTTGTGCTGGCCCGCAGATGGTGGTGCATGTCTATCAAACGGGTGTTTGACCCACTGCTGCGAGCCAGAGAAGGGGGAGAGAGCTATTGCCCGCTATTGTTGCCTTTGTAGAGGGTAAGCCATCTTACCATGTAGAAGATACACTAGCATCTCTGCGAGGGGTCAGCAGAAAGCTGGAGATGCTATTGTATCTGCCTGTCTTAACCAAGCTGGTGAAGACTTCCAAGCTTCCCTTCTCTGCTACCATGCTCTTCGGACCTGCGCTTTGGTCTTCAGGGGCGCAGGTTATTCCCCTCGCTTGCAAGTGCTCTCTTCAATGCTGACTCTGTGAGATGGTTTTGTTTGCATCTCTGAGCAGTTTGCTCAGCAAACGACAGGGCTCTCGGTTTTTCTTCTCCTGCTGGCAGTCAGGACTCATCACTGTGGCTGGACTATTTTCTGAGTGGTGTGCGAGCACAAGGACGCCCGGATGCCTTTCATCCAGAGCTGCTGCACAGACTTTGAAATGAACTCTCACTTTCATCGCCTCAGAGAGGTAGGTGCATATGATAAATTTAGCCCAACAATGTGGCCATGGAAGCAATGTATTTAATCCACTCCATGAGCAAGCCAATTAATACGTAAAGTATCTATGGCTTCCACCAAGCCAGCACTGAACCTGATATCCTGGAATGCACTCTGGCTTCTTCATCTCATCTTCCTGAGCATCCCAGGAGGCTCAGCTTTCCGTCCTTTCTTTTTCTTGCCTATAGCTTGGTCCATGCCTCTGAGTCAGGCTGACTCTGGTGACTGACGAAGAGTTTCAGATGCTTTTTGACGTTAGGTGTCACGCTGTGACTGGAGCTGTGCGAAATAGGTCTTGCTACAGCCATTTGACAGCCACAGTGAATCTTGCTGTCAGTTTGCTGGGCCGTGTGCCGTGTCCTAGTGTAGGTCTTGGCACTGAGAAGTGTCCCCCTTGCTGTCGATAATCCTGTCACTAGATTTGTAGAGCGTGTGGGCAGATGCCATCAGTGCTGTTATTCAGCTCCCTGGTGAACTAGGGGGTTAATCTGAGGTTTCTGAGGGCAGACTCTGCCTCCTGAGTGAAGGAAGAGAGAGACGGGGGATTTATCTCTGTGTCACCTAATCTTAACACTAAATTGAGATATAAGGGTAAAAGGGCTTGGTGGATTATCCTGCTCTTCTATTTTGCTTTCAGTGTAAATTCTGGGTGTTATTCTGTTGACAAGATGAAAAAGCAAATGCTTTGAAACGGCTTCTTGGATCTGGCTTTCACTCGCCTTCCTCCTGATGCACTGGAGTGGTGAGCGGTGCCATCATCAAGGGCTGGAAGTCCTGCCTGGACGACTGCAGTGTCACGCACAGCTCATGGCAGAGGGGGCTGTAGCTTTTCCAGAGAGAGGGGGATATCAAACCAGCCAAAGAGAAGTGCAAGGCTGTAATCAACCTAATCCCGTTCAGCTAAACTGTAGTAGAACTGGAGATGCTGTTGATGGCCACCACCTGCCTGATGGCCTTCCCACGAGGTAACTCTGGGCTCTTTAAATTCCTTGGGGGAAGGCAGGAGGCTGGTCCTCCAGACAAAAGCAACTCTTCTGTTTTTCTTTACATGTAAATGCTTCCTGGTGCCTGCGGGTGGTTGTATCTCTTAGGTAGGTGCAAAGTTTTACTAAGTCTGTTACCAAAGTGTGGGATACTTCTTTGGTATCCTGGGACCTGCTCTCCTGCAGTTTGCGTAGCAGAATTTAAGCCTGCTCTGTGCTACTGTAAGAATTACTCTGATGTGTAAGTTTGCTTTCAAAGTGTGGTTTCTTTTGTTGTGGTTGGTCCCAAGGTGCTAATTTCCAGTGAAAAGATTTAATTGTGTATCTGGAGACTGTGTACTTGCTCTAACAAAAAAAGCACGGTTGTAACTTTTTGCTGGTCCAGCCTTGATGAGCTGAGATTTGTGAGATACTGCTGCACTTGTCTCAGTATATCTTTATGCTTTATCTGCCCTGTTACACTTGTTTTGTGCCTGTGATGGGTTATTATACAGTACAGACCATAAACTCTGTGGGGAAAGTATGGTCTCTTTAAAGGCTGTCTGTGTAAAGCCTTAGCTGTGTACCCTAAAGCCCCCGCTGAAGTACTTATGTTCTCCCATAATGATAGAAATGAAGCCAAACGTGCAGTTTTCTTGTGAATGGACTATTGCATTGTGTTTAAATAACAGCTTGCTAGCAATCTGAGAGGAATGTATGGCAGAGGGGATTGTAGGATAGGTATGGAAAAAAAATAATGTTGTGTGATGGCTTTTTCTGGTGGGAGGTGGGGGTCCTCCCTTCCTCCTTAGTCACTGGGTCTGTGCTCCTGTGTCTGCCCCCAAGTTAGTGGGGAGGGGGGTCTGTCCTGGGAAAAGCGTCCCTGTTCTGGATTAAAAAGTGATGATGTTCGGATCTTTGGAGGTTTTCTTTTTCCCTTGGGTCCACAGTGTCTTCCTAGTCTGCTGGAAGGGCTTTGCTTTGAACCTGCTGCAGCGGCACAGCTGAAGGAATCATAAAAGCCGGAGGAGAGGGAGGAGAAGAGCAGGGATGTCTTAAATTGTCTCTGCTGTTATGGAAAAGATAAAGTCACACTGCATGGTGAGTGACTTATCAAGGTGGAAGTAATATATTTAGTTGAGACTCTCTGCAATAGCAGAAGATAATTTTTTTTGTTGTTGGTTGGCTGATGTGTAAACTCAACCAGATATGCACTTTACTACAGTTGCAGTGTAATATATGTCCTACAGTCAAATATTGTGGTGTTTACAGCATGGAAAGGTTGACTATAATAACGTTATTGCCTGACATAAACCTACAGGAGAACTTCAGGAGTCCTATTGAACACAAAGAGGTTGCATAGTGGGTCACCGGCACTTACTTTTATTCTGCTAACAAATAACTCACTTTTCCTAATGAAACAAAAAAAGATGTTATTATTTCAGATCTGCATAACTTAATATTAAGACATATTTCTTTTAGAGTAAGAGTTTCAAGGAAAGGTTAATGTCAGCTTCAGCTAGCCTATCTGTACTACTATTTTGAATTCCATTGTTCAAAATTAACTCTTAAAAGACTCACTAATTGGCAGATAAAACTGTGCTTAAATATAGCTCTAAGTACATGCTATTTGAAAGAAATTATGCCCTCAGCCATAGGAAAATTTTTTTCTACACTTCTGTTTCCTGTTTACTATTTATTACAAAATTCACAAATGTCTTTTGTAGGTTAGTGATGCAAAATCGGACAGTAAATTTGGCCTTAAACTAGATTGATAAGAGTACTTCCTTGGAAAGACCTTTCTTGCTGAAAGGTTAAATCAAAATAGAGGATGGAATATAAATCTGAAATCTATTTCTCCAAAGTCTGGCTGTCAGGTACCTAGTTTGCATCTTAGTTTATACCACAGAAGTTTGTCAGGGTAGTTTTTCTAGCAAACCCACAGCAGACAAAGCTTATACTAATACAAGATTCCGTCTGTTGGGAAAACTTGAAAATACTGTTGTAAAAACAAATGTTGCCATCGAGTAATCTTTTTCTTCTGTTTCTTTAGCATATATATATGTATATCTGTCTTTGAATAGAGACCTGACCTCAGAGTTTCAAAGTGGATGCATGTATGTGCAGGTAATAGAGCACATTTTTCTACGGGGCAAGTGTCTGTAGAAGCAAAAGCTTTATGGCGGTGTTTAAGATCGGGTACTACACCCAAGCCTTTGCCCTGAGCGTTGGCTTGGAAGTTGGTGAGCAGCTGCTGGTGAGCCAGCAGGCAGATGTGAGTCACATCTGGAAGCATCTTTGTGGGGTACAGGGCCTTCACTGCAAAATTCTCCCACCTGTCCCTGTTTGGGAGAAGCCACTCCCTCCAGCTGATACCAAAAACATGCCTGCAAGAAGCAGAGATGAGGAGGAGGAGCCAGGCCTTTGTACTTGTGCTGGTTTGGCAGCAGTTATTTGGTCTTGTGCAGTCTCCAGAGCAGAGCCCAGGAAACAGATTTGGTTTGTTCCCCCTCTAAAAGTCCACTGGGTTTCTGTATCCTGAGCTAAGGGGCCTTGCTATACTGTCCTAGTTTTAGCTGGGACAGAGGTTTTTTTTTTAACAGCTAGAAAAGCTCCATGTTTTGGTTTTACTCAGAGGCTCACTCTGAGAAGAACGCTGATAACAAGCTGCCAAGGACTTTTCAGTGTGCCGGAGTGCAGAAGCACGGCGGGATAAGGGGGGAGCACAGATGGGACAAGGGGGACACGATTCCCCTTGTGATTTGTGTGGAACTTAAGACTGAGGGCCAAACTGGCCAATTAGTATTCCATATCGTGCAGCATCATGCCCAGTATAAAAGCGAGGGTCAGACGGGAAGAAGGGCTTTTGCGCTTTGGCTTTTGCCGCTTTTGCTCTTTTACGCTTGCTGTGTTTTTCGCTCTATTGCTTTTTTTTTTTTTCTTTCCTCTCTCTCTCCCAGTACTCCCACTCTCGGAGTACTATCTCTCCCTCTCTGCCCCTCTCTATTTCGGGGCCTCGTGTTCATCCGGGATTTGCAGTTTTTGGGACGAGATGGGCTTCGCATACGAGGGGGTGGTGAGCACCTACATTGTATTAAATCATCTGTATTAAATCATTCTTATCTCAAACCACGGGTTTCCCGTTTATCCTTTAATTCTCTCCCTCATTCCTGGGGGTAGGGGAGGGGGAGTGACCGGCTGTGTGTGTGGGGGGGGGGGGTGGTTCAACCTAACCCATGACAAATGAAGGTCTTTAAAATGTGGATGGGGGCACAAGTGAGAATCCTTGCCATCCTTGCTTGGGTGTACCCTATGCAGTCAACTAGTCTAATTGCTCTTTCATCCAGTCTGGTCCCTGCTAGCTAGCCAGGCAGCTACCTGCTGCTGCTTCTAGTCAGCTCACGCTGGGATGATTGTTGGCTTAGCAGGATGCACGTTAAGTGGCACTAAAAATAAATAAGAAATTGGGGTTTCTGGCTCTCTCTTTTTTTTTTTTCCTCCTTTAAATGAAAGAAGTTGTTAAGCTCTTAGAATTGTTAAAACAGAAACAAAAACCTAGAAGCCCCTAAATTGCAAATATCTTCTGAAGGCAGTGTCACATGAGGAGAACATGCTGTCCTCGCTGGGTGCTGGGGTACAGGCATCTCCCAGATGAGCCCTTACACTCCCATGGGAGCCCTGCAAAGCGGTGCTGCTTCTTGATGCAGAACCCACCATGAAGTCGCTTTGAAACATTGCATAAGCACTTTCAGAAATAACATCTCTTGACTGAGGCTCTCCAAAGCCTAGTGTGGGGTTACCACAGAATTTAATTTTAAATGACCCGTTTGCAGGAGACAAACAAGACCATCCTGACTCCCTCTTTTTTTTCCCCAAATGTTGTAGCTGTGTAGCCGTTGTGCCAGACTGAATGTTGACAGTCTTTAACATAATTTGTCTGTACTAAAATTAATACTGTACTTTATGTACTATATTTATATCTATCTATCCCCTTTCATGTCAGGTAAGTTCTAGTGTGTGGGATGCATAACAAGATTGACTGAAAAATAATTTTTAACCCTGTGAGGTCTAGTGCTTCCTGCAGGTAGGGAAGGTTGGGGTTGTTTAGATACCAGCCTGTTATGTGCTTTACTCTCTTGCCTGGCTTTTTATTGGGTTGCTTTCTTATAAAACTAGAGCATGGAAGTTGCAAAAACCTCTGTTGTGAGGTTTATATGCAGTGGAGCAATGCAAAGCTTGTAATATTGTGAGGGCTGTCTAGGGCTTTGCTTAAGAAGCTGCTCTGGAAAAAAAGCTCAGCTGTAATTATAAACCTTATAAGAAAAACTAAAAATATAAAAGCAATATTTTGAGAGTTAGAACTATTCTTCTGTTATTAATTAATGGACTTAAACCTGTGGAAAAAATGTTGAATCTGTTTCATACCTTTTGGCAATTACTTGCTAATTGGTATATAGGGAAGAATAAGGAAAGATTTCAAAAGGACACAGGGGGATGGATGCAGATTAAACTTTTTTAAGCACCAGTAGTTAAAGGCACCTGGAACATGTCTGCAGTCAAGAAGGAGCCTTGGCTTCAGAGAGGGGCGGAGACTAATGGGATGGTTAACATCCCACCTGTGCCCATTGACCAGCTATGAAGGAGGTTCACCCCTAAGCTGTAGTACTCTGCTTAGCTGTAGTGTCCCTGCTTGTACTAAACCCATCCCGAGAGGTTCCTGTTCCAGTTGTGTTTACATTCCAGGAGGCATTCCTGTCCATCCTTGGGAGACAGCAGCTGGCTGAAGTTTCCCTTCTTGAGTGGGGTGAATTACAACCTGGAGGGACCTCTTCAGTGCTCTCTTTCCTGACTGCGTAGGGGATCTGGTGAAATGATTCATCATTGTCCTAGCTCCTCTGAGTAAAGGTGGTTGCTGTCTTTTCTTTTCAGAGGGTGAGATAAATATTTTTAAAGGTATTTACCATTTATTTATATATATATGTATGAATGGTATTGTCAGAGATGTCTCTTTAGGTTTGTATTGTGTAAAGGGCAGCAAGAGTGGTGAGCAGAAGAGGGTCAAGACTAACTGATATCTAGGGATCTACTCTTTGAAAGTCCAAGTAGACAAGGGCCAGATTTGAGTGACAGTCTGGCTTTACTTTCTCAAGACCAAGCTCTACTTAAAAGTCCTCCTGAGCACAGCAGGAGAGATGCTCCACTGCTGTAAATAATCTTGGCTCTGACGTCAAGGCAGCTGCAACAATTGACATAAGCTGAAGACATGTCTATAGCTACGTATAACCCATAGGTATTACAGCATGACTTACAAAGGCTCTTAGCAGCATAAACCCCAAATGTTTTATAGCTACTAAAAAGGAGAGGAAACCATCTGACAACAAGCAGGGGCATACTTAGTAGCATTTTTATATGGATGAAATTGCTCAGTTAGAGGCTTTAGGAAATAGATTTGCTGTGATACACAGCACCACACAGTTCAAGCACGTAGTACCCCAAGCATTCAATTTATCACAATCTATCATGTTAACTTGGCTAATTTGACACTAACTGTTTCCTGCCAACACGATCTCAGACAATTCTGCATTATCTGCTAATCTCCACGACATGCCAGCCTGTGGGAAGGACTCTAAAGAGAAGGAGCTCTCAGTACTATGGGTTTAGGGGAAGGGGGTGAGTGGGGGGTGGGAGGAGGAACAGATCTCAGTTACATCAGTGTTTCTTGTAATTCATTTAAGCTACAGCAGTGAAATACTGTTGTTCCCATGGTGTGAGTAAATGACAGGAAATTTCTACTAAATATGCCTTGAAGGAAGGGCGATTCTCCAATGTCTCACTGTGGAAGTGCTGGATAATGAGCTGGAATGTTGAGAGGCAATAAGGACATGGAAAGCGTCTCTCCTGGAGAGGAAGGATTTTGCTTAAAGGTCTTGTAACCATCTGAAGTCCTTGCTGAGCAGAAACAGGCAACTGAAGAGATGCTGTTGAGTCTCTTGCAGCGATTTCAGCATTTCCCAGTGTCCATACTTGAGAGCTGATATGGAGACTATGTTACTGCAAAAGCTTCTAGAAAGGTAATAATGGTGATAGCCCAGGGAAAATGCTGCCTGGGCAAGCTGCTAACCCTGCATGCTCCCTGGTCTGAGCTCAGGTGCATCATCTGAGTTCCTGCATTGTCTCGAGCTGCAATTCCTCACAGTTTGGGTAAGAGGTAGTGCTAACCAGGCCTGGACTTTGTGGAACAGGGGTAGACAGGAAAGCAGAAAACAAGAAAATAGAGACAGGTGCCATCAGAGCTGATGGTGTCCCTGTGGTGCAGCAGCCACAAGAGAACATATAGATGCTGATCAAGAAGTAATAAGCCATCTCTTTGGCACTGCAAGGAATGTATGTCCTGGTCTCTTCCTGAACTGGGGATGCTTTTGCTGTTACATAGTCCCTGACAACATATCATGACAGGGCAGAAGTAAAGGGGAAGGTGTAGTTAGGTTGTACCTTTGTAGATCTGACGATCTAAATATTTAAGGACAGAAAGGTATATAAAGAGACTGATAACTTCTGCTTAATTAGGTTCATCTAACTTGAATATTTTCATCATTTAAACATTTGTAAAGACAGCTAAAGAGCCAAAGGTGGTTATTTTGTCTATGGTTAGCTAGTTGCTGAATGTTTCCTGATTGATGTTATATTGTCTCTTCCTTTAATAAACGTTTCCAGTGTTTATGCAAAATTAACACTTGCAAGTATTAACTGTTTGAATACTTCCCAGGGTGCATTTACAGATTCCTAAGTACAGAATACTGCCGATATCCTTTCATAAGTTTAGGAAAAATACCAAAGTAGTACTGAACTCGGAGTGTGTTGCAGCCACTGGCTCCTCCTGGCTGACACTGATGCGGCTGCCAGACTGTTGTTGGTGTGGTCTGTCTCCAATAAAATCCAATATTTGTGTAATATTTAGAGGTGTCCATTCAGCATATTAAAACACAAATGGGTATACAGAGACAATGAAAACTGCTGAAAAAATCTGGGGTTGTAGCATCCAGATCTCTGCTTGTACGGGTGTCTTTGAGGCAAAGTTGATGGTACCTTTCAGTCCTGAAGTTTTGATGGTAAATGTGCCCAAAGCTCCACCAATTACTGAGCTGGAAAAAAAAATAAAATCCTCTTTTAGTTATAAAAGATCTAGTGTTTCATGGCTGGGTGTGGGCCATAAGCAGAGAAGTGAAAGGAGCCACAGGAAGATCAGTAGCACTGAAGCACTGCTTCTGGAGGCACGTGTCCCTGTAGGAATCATAGAATGGTTTGGGTTGGAAGAGACCTTAAAGATCATCTAGTTCCAAATCCCTGCCATGGGCAGAGACACCTTCCACTAGATCAGGTTGCTCAAAGCCTCATCCAACCTGGCCTTGAACACCTCTAGGGATGGGGCAGCCACAACTTCTCTGGGAAACCTGTTCCAGTGTTTCACCACCCTTAGAGTAAAAAAAGTCTTCCTTAGATCTAATCTAAACCTACCTTCTTTCACTTTAAAGCCATTGTTCCTTGTCTTATCGCTACTTGCCCTTGTAAAAGTCCCTCTCCAGGTTTCTTGTTGTACTCCCTTTAGGTACTGGAAGGCTGCTAGAAGATCACCCTGGAGCCTTCTCTTCTCCAGGCTGAACAGCCCCAACTCTCTCAGCCTGTCTTCATAGCAGAGGTGCTCCAGCCCTCGAATCATCTTTGTGGCCCTCCTCTGGACTCGCTCCAGCAGCTCCATGTCCTTCTTGTGTTGGGGACTCTAGAGCTGAATGCAGTACTGCAGGTGATGTCTCAGGAGAGCAGAGTAGAGGGGCAGAAGAACCTCCCTCCACCTGCTGAACCTTCCTCTACTGCACTGGCAGTATGAGGAAGATGTGTGATTGCCTGCAATAATGGAGGAAATGAGATGTTTGTCATAAACAGCTGGTGACTTGTACTTGATGTTTTAACATTGGCTTGCTCACAGTTTACTTCGTCAAAAGCAGAGATTCACTGACTCCTCTGGTCTTTCTGTCTTCAAGGTCAGACTAAAAGGTCCAGGGACCACAGCCTGTGTTCTAGGGCAGTTTCTGTCCCTGCTTCTGGTGGTGTCGGTAAGGAAAGTGGAACAAGTACTTGGAGCATCTTCTTGGATGCAAGTGTGATATTTGTAGTATGTATACATAGTAAAGTTGCATGCTATTGTGTGTTGAGGAAAACAAAACCAAACACCCAAAGCCAAAACCACTGACACAGATTCCAGATGGATGTATGTAATAATTTTAGGTGGTTTGTTAAAATTTGTCTAATGTGTTCTCCTGCGTTTAAAGACAGTGGTCTCTTTTCATCATGATATATACAAATTAAAGTTGTACTGATGGACTCAATTCTGACAATTCCTTGCTTCTGAAACCTGGACTATCCGTAGGTTAGAGAGGGGTGAGTTTTGTTTTGGGGGATCATGACAAGGTTTCAGAGGCTTCTGGAAACACAGACACCACGTATCTTGTGGAAACTCTTCTGTTTCCTGAAGGGTTCATTATTGTGGAAGACTTACTGCACGGAACTGTTGGGTGAGCTACCAGAGCAGAAGACACCTGTGGCGGGATGTCACAGATGTAAGCTGGCCACTGGATTGGGATGAAGCATCAACTTTACAATTTCTCTGTTGTCAGAAACTTGCAGTTGCTGTTGTGAGCTCGGGCTCCTGTTGCCTCTCCAGTTGCGGACTTTTCTGCTCTCATCTACCGGCTTATTCTTGTTCTCTTTCTCTGCCCACAACTAGCTCCTGGTGTGAGCTGATGTTCTTGCAGACACTTATCTCCTGCTTCTAACCTTCCCAGATCTGTATGGGCACCACTGAGGAACATATGTAGGATATTCTCCCTGCTCCGAATCAAGTCCTCTGTCATCTAGAACAGGCAGGAGCCATGTTTGTGGTGTAAGTTGTGCTCATCCCTGCGATCTTATCTTGAGGAAGGCCATGCGTGCACAGCAGGGTTGGCACAGGGGAGCCATGAGCATGATCAGTACAGCCAGCAGATCCCTGTCACCACTGAACTCCTTCATCAGCTTTCAAGCTTTCACCCAAAGCCTATCAGTTTCTCAGAGGATGACTGCAATCCATTTTGTTTTTCTTTGTCTGGGTAGCACATGCTTTCTGTAAACTCACACTGAGGAATCAGTGTGGGTTTTTTTTTTTTTTTTTTCCCCCCTTCCCCTGAAGAATTCAGGAAAGAAATTCAGAGCAAGCCAGAATAGCCAACAATAATCTTCCATACCGCTAGATGGTCTGGCCAGACCCAGCTTGAATCCTGTGTCCCATCATTTCACTACCTACTCAGTCAGCTTTCCCTCACCCTTGAAATATTTTCAAACTGGGAAGTGGCGTTTAAGTTCCCACTTCAGAGAGCGGGCAGTGTTTAGTTTTGAAGCACAACAGGTAAGGGGTATTACATAGTCTGTTAGGATGAAACCAGCTGAGAAAGAAAGTAGGCAAAAGCAGCATTAAAAAGTGGGAAGATGTGTGCAGGCTCTCTGAAGGGTCAGTAGCTAATTGAAGTGGGTTTTGTATTATTTAAGATATCATCTGTCAATTGCAGTTTGGCCTTACAACAGCACATTAAATGATAAAGTTTTAGTGTTTTTTTATACCACAAATACAGGTTAAATGTGTGTTTGGAATAAAGAGCTTTTGCCTTATTGTGAAATGAAATCTTTTGTAAATTGAATTTCTTCTTTGCAGAATGCATTTCTCCACAGTAATTCCAGTCTGTTAGTAGCAAACTTTGGCAGCTGTTATTTAATAAGTAAATTTATCTGCTGTTGTTCTATTTTGAGGCTTATTAATATAGAAAAAATGTGGAGAAGGAAGGTGTGAGGGATGGTCCTTTCCTCTAAGACGCAAATACACATGGCTAGATTGAAGACAAGGAGTCTGTGTGAAATGCCTCTTATCCAAATGCCACTTCTTAGGTTATTATACTTTTACAAATATTGCAATGGCAGAACAGATGTAAGAAAGGTGATACAGGGAGAATGCTAAACAAGAGAAGTCATGCCTGTACTCTGCGGTTGCTGTGTATCTGGAAGAGGGATGTAGGAGGCAGGAGAGCACCTGGGAGCTGGGGGGAGCTCAGAGGAAAGACTGCTCCAAGAGAAGCCAAACCTGCTGCTACTCCTCTATGCTGCTGAAGTAAGTATTATAGCTCCTGTGAGGACTTCAGAGATTGCATAAATTTATATTGCAGGTGTAGGTGAAATCCAGACTCTGCAGAGTCCAGCTGTGAAACTCGTGCCTAGCATCAGTGGGACCAAAGAGGAATGGAAGTAGCTTCTTCCTCAACTTGAATCTCCCAGCAGTAGCCTGTCAGGATTTTAAAACAGAAATAAAGGAATTAAAGGTGCACTTGCAAGGATGAAGGAACTCTCTTCTTTGGGAATAGTATCTGGTGGAGGAACAGGAGCAGGAATCAATAGAAGAAAAGAACAGAGCAGCTTCATTAGCATCAGTGAGACTATAACAGCTTCTGAGTGTGAGCCCAAAGGACCGAAGATCCAAGTCCTGGGGTTCATCCCCTTGGCCAGACAATGTATTGAAATAAAATCATAGCTCTGATTGCGGATGCTACAAGTTAAGCAATGTTTCTGTGCCAGCAATTTATGCAAAGAGCAATCATTCAAATGCAGGAGAAGAGTGAAAAGAAAATTAAATAGCTGGAGACAGAGTATTCAGAGAGCACCAAGGATGCAGAACAGCTAAAGATAATTAAATTACATACAAATAAATTAGTTGCCATAATGGTCAGATTAGGAAATAAAACACAGAAGTATAATCCTGCCAAATATTTGAGTAGAGTAGCAGAACTGGAAGTTAACTGAACTGACAAATGAGAGAAAGAGATTTATAGCTCTTGCCTAAATTTACAGACAGCTATGAGTACTCAAATTTTGCTGTCGCATCTGAAAACAAACACAGCTTGTCCTGCCTGAACCCCATTAAAATCCTAAATTTAGTTATTTTCTGTAAAGTTTTGAGCCAATCTTAGTTGATGGCTTTGACTGAAATTGTTAGACCTGACGGTTTCTGAGTCCGCTTTGCATCTGGGGTAAATTAACATTAAAAAAAAAAGTTGGTGTTGTGAATGTGTGAGAAATGAAACCTTGCTTATCGCACCACCTGTGAACCAGAATGGTGACGCTTGCATGGCTTCAGTAATAACAAACTCTCTTACAACGTGCGCCATGGCTGTGACCTAATTTGACTACTTTGCTCTTGAAAATAAACCATGAACAAAGATAAACAGCAGAGAGATTACCTTCTCTTAGCATTTACTGCAATGACCAGGGTGAATTAGCTGTTGCAATTTCATCTACTCGTTGCCGTTTGCTGGTGTCCCTTGACCGGCGGCGTTTTTGTTGCGTTTAGAGGGAATGACTGTGTCTGCTGAAGGGCAGCTGGACGGCGAGTGGGGCTGAAGCTGGTTAGGAGATGGTTGGATGTCCTCTGTGAATGCTATTTGATGTTGCTGCCAAGGCTTGGACTGGCAGCTGAAGGTGGTGGCTGTACCATCTTGGTGACTGGCAGCCATGCAGCTGGTGGTGGTAAGGAGGGGCACGGTGCTCCATGTTCATGGAGCTGGAGGGATCCTTGTTTCCTGGTCACACCCTAGGCAGAGCGGGGAGGGCTGGGAATGCCCTGCTCGCTTTGGGGTGAGGTTGAGCTATGGTCATCCCAGGCTTTGCTTAGCCTGGAGCCTTGCGCCGGACTGTCTCACAGGGAATGTGTGGCTCTGGGAGAGCTCTCACAGTGTGTTCTGTGGAGGAGTATCTGAGGTGACATCTCCAGCCTTTCCCGGGTAGCAGTACTGAATTACTTGTAAGGTAAACTTGGGGGACGCTGAATTACCAGGATACACAGGGAGAGGATGGCAGGGTCCTGACAATGTGCAATACTGATGTACCTTGCCTGCTTCCAACATCAGCATCCCAGGCTAGGATGTACCATGCAGCCCAGGAGCTGCAGAGGGGCTTCCATGTCACAGGGATGTGGGTATCACTGCTGAGCTATGGCTGTTCTCCTCACACGTCCATGAACGTCCGAGAAAGCGCAGAGCAGGTTCTGATTTTTAAAAAAAAAAAAAAAATTGATTTCAAAACTGTACTGACCTTTCAGTGTGGTTCTGCTAGCACTCCTGCTCTTACAGGTTGAAGCTCCTCTCTAGGTTACTACATGTGCAGATAGGTCTGTCTTTTGCAGTGACTTTGAACTAACTGGGAAACAAATCTTTTTTTTTTCTTGTTCTTATTTTTTTTATTTTTATTGAATGGTAAGCCTCCATGGGCTACTAAGTTTTGACCTTGCAGAGGAGAAAGTATGAAGTAGTAGTAGCAATTGATGTATGGGGGAAAATCTGGATATTAATAAATGGGGTGATCCCAATGAGGCTAGAGCAACGTAAAGGAGATTGATGTTTTTTCTTAGGTCACAGTTTTGCCTTTGGCAGTACAGCATGGAAGCCGTTTATTCATCAGTGTGATTTGTTTACAAAGGCAGATGTATTCCTACCTTTTTTATTATATTTTGAGCTTTTTTTTTTTTTTTTGCTTAGAACTTAAGGGCTGATAATCATGTATTGAGGCTGCTGGTGCTTATTTGTTTTTCAGGGATGATCAAGAAATGAATAACCAAGAGTACCTTTGATTCATGGAGTAGCTAAGTAGGATGGTTCAAAACGGTGGAGATATAGACATTATTAGCTTAGTCTTTCTGGCCATTCGTACTCAGCATCACAGAAATGCTGCACAACCATTCATGATTTTCTGTCTGCTTTGTGTTTTTTCTTGTCTCTTATAATGAATCAAGTGAGAACGCGTGTGCTGCCCTGAATTCACTATGAAAAGAATTTTGATGGCTAGAGTAATGGGGATGCTTAATGTTATGAGGGAACAGTATTTTTAAGAATACATTAAATAACATATTTAACCAAACAGTTGGGTAGTCAGCACCTCCCACAGATATGAAATTGTCTCTAGCTTCCAAGAGAGGAGAAAGTTTAATTTTTCACTTCTTTCATGGTTTGTATTTATTCAAGTAGTTAAAATTCCTCTCCTCATTAAAATTGCTAACTTGTTAAAGGCTCTGGCTTTAAAAAAAAAAGAATTAAAAATGAGGAAGAAAGAAAAAAACCAAAACCCTCCAAAATATGTTCTGCTGCCAGAAAAATGGTGTGAAAGTAAATCTTTTAAATTACATTTCAATAAATGCAAAATAAAGGCCAATTTTATCATGATTTTACTATGCTAGGAAATAAATGGCAGCTTAAGCAAGCTGAGGCATTGGCTGTAATGGTATCTACACTGCAGCTGGCCTGCTTTAGCAGACCGTGTTTCCAGCCTTGGAGCTTCGAATTCATCTGAGCTGCTGCTGCCTGTGAACACGTTCAGGGAACAAGGGTGATGTTTCAGTATACATCCCCCAGAAAGGCTTGTTGTCATCCATCTTTGCTAGAGGCTGGTCCTTTCTAGATGGCTTCCGGGCCCTCCTTGTCTTTCATGCGTGCACCACTTCTAGGTTAATTTTGCAGCCTCTGCCTCCATGGTGGCATTTTCCTCTCCCAGCCGTGCCACCCTTGGGTGGCAAGGGCCAGGACACAGCGGTAGCCCTGCTCTGTACGGACAAGCACCGCCATGCCGGGAGCGGGAGGCATCCCAGCAGGTGGGTTGTAGGGAGTGAGTCAGAGCCGTTGCATAAGCTACAAGGTGGTAAACTTTGCCTACCAGAAACGTTCCCAAACCAGAAGTCTTCTCCTCCTCCCCTCCCCTAAAATCATGAGCAGCATGTGAAAAGATCCTAAGATCACTTGCATCTTGGGTTGGTTTTGATATTTTAGGGTGCACATAGTTTACAGTTTCAGGCTGATCCGTAATCTCTAGAGCTAGAAACGTAATTAAAAGAAAAGATGTGTTTGTATGTGTGGGTGGGCGTGTAATATTCTCAGGCTTATGGCCTTAGGAGGAAACAGTAAATAGCATGTGAAACTCCATAAAATGGTAAGCGTTGGCATTTGTGTTCCTCCAGGATTATGTACCAGCCTAAAGAAATAAAACTGTGTTGCTTAATAGGATAGACAGTATCTTGGCAAAAATGTAACTGGCAGGTATTACGTATGGGCGCAGTATGGTCAACCTTGTGTTCAGTACAACTGAAGTTTTTGCTAGAAAATGTGTGATGAGAAATTTTCAGCAGTGAATTCTGTTTCTGTAACCTCTGCAAATAATGAATAGAAACTTTATTCAAAAACAACATGGAGCAAATATTACTTTTCTTCAATCACACAAGCTACGCCCTCTTACCCTTCCCACAGGGTAGTGGATAAATCAGAGTTGAATATACACGTGGCTGAACTACTCTATTTAAGAACCTGCTGTGCCAATAAATCAATATTTACTTGCTATGTATGTAATATCTAAATAGCACATTCACAGATGTTGAATAAGTTCCTTAACTAAGGAAACTGCTCAATACACTTAGTAGATCTTAGTAGCAATGATTAAAGTACAACCCTAATAGCATCCATTGAGTAGAAACAATTTAACAGAATAGCACAGGCTTTATAATGGATTTTCTTTAAGCTGATATTTTTCGTCTTCAGACTTCAGTTACTCCTGCTGAATTAACGGAGCCTTCCAGAATATATTTTATTTGAAATCTGCAAGCTTGACATTAGCTTTTCAGCTAGTCCTCTGCCCTCTTGCAAACCATACCTGTTTCTGCCTTCCAGCAAATACAGAGGGAAGACAAAGCATACAGGATTTGGCTACGGTCTCATAAATTCATGGAACATGGGATTTCTTGCTGTGAGAAAAACAGCTAAATGATTGCTGCTTTATCTAGTAAAACAAATGTGTCCTTCCCGACAGAGACAATAATTCTTACTGAACTGAACGTTTATAGATTTTGCCACTAAATATCTGATTTTCAAATAGCTCAGATCCTACTTCAGCATCTAAATGAAGCTCCCATAATACTTGGCTTCCAGCTATTCTTCCCAAGGACTAGATGCCAAATGGGAACTATTTTCCCCTCCTTGGTGTCTAAATTGGGATCTTTAGGTGCTGGGCTCATTGAGAGTTTGAAGATGTTTGAAAGAATAATGGTAAGTTGCACTTGGAGAATTGCTAAAAAACCTACTGCTAATTACAAAGTGAAATGGCTGCTTTTTAATTATGCCATTTTAGAAAGTAAGAATCCACAATTAGTACCCCTAAATGCTTATTTTGACACCCTTCTTTAAATCACATGCATATAGATGCAGATGGAGATACAGCACTCATACCATATCCATTTTTAGATTATTGCATAAAAGCTAACGTGACTAATACCAGCTATCACAAAGTAATAAGCCATTTCCACTAAATCCCTGCATAACTACTGTGTTGAGGTGGACATTAGAAGAAGCGTTGGGAGTCTGTGCACTGATTCTCTTGCACTGTTAAGTAAATGATAAAGAAATACTTTGAAAAACTAAAAGATGGTGCGCTAGCTTTTTGGTGTAAAGACTCTTCTCTTTATGGAAATGACAAGACCTTCCTGAGCAGTAAAGGTGTAGCCAGTGACCAAACCCGGGCTAGCAAAAGGGACCAGGGATGAGGGTTGCAGCAGAAATGGAGGGTCTGCCAAGGCAGACAATAAGAATATTTAATGTTGTGGAAAGTCTCTCGTATGTGTAATTGGAACTCTTTACTGAAGAGGAAGAGGTGAAAATGAGGGGACATTAGGAGAGCACACGGCAGTTGATTTTTTTGATGCTGTTTTGTTTACAGTCTTCCACGGTACAGAAACAAGAGGGAAATTTGTGAAACCAAAATGATGCAAGCGCAAAAGGGTGCAGGGGAAAGTGTGCACAGCCTGTGGAGCTCATCCCAGTGGTGTTTTGAGAGGAAAAACCAAACATGCGTGGTTTAGGCAGCAAGTGTTTCCAAACTGAAAACGCAGACAGCAGAAGTAAGCGGCAAGGACAGGGGTGTAAATCTTCTAGCATGGGACCTCTTGGCATAAATGGGGAGACTTTAAGAGACTGCATGTTCTCGTGTAACTGACTCATGAGGAATTTTCCCCTGAAGGAGCCTGTTTTGGTCAGTGTTGAGGACAAGGAGGCTGACAGCATGGGCTGCTGCTCCCAGCCACGTTGGCAGCTTGTGTATTCACTCTGTGGTCTTGACTCTCGATTGCTTTGCCCTGGGTTTTATTTCTCTATTCTTTCCAAGATAAATATAGTAAGGAGCACTGAGGTTTTTAGGACCCTCCCAATATACATCAGGGTTCTGTGAAGCCTGCTGTGCTCTGATAAATTTCTCCCTGTGTATGTTTTGACTTGAAATTACCGGGGATGGGAGAGGTTGTTGGTGGTATTGAGGATAAAAAAAAAAAAAAAGATTTCCTTGTTTGGAGTTTTTGACATAATCTGTGACTTCATCTGAGCATCCTGGGCTGCATCTTGCAGTAGATTAGAGATGGGGAGAGCCACATTTGAAGCCAGGCCAGCTCCCAAGGGCTGGTGTTGGCCGTGCTGCCCCAACTGCCCCATCTGCCCCATCTTTAATTTGGAAGGGACCTCTAGGACCTGTAAGGTTTGTCAGTTGTTGCAAGTATTTTCTTTAAAATATGTGAAACAGCTCGAGAGATCCATCCTATTTAAGTCAAACAATGAAGCAGGTACTCAGACTGACTTCTCTTCAGCTTAGCCCTCTTCTTCTGCTTCTCTGAAAAGAGCTGAGCTGCAGGTTAGCACTGCAAAAAATCTGCAGTAGATGAAAGCTGGAGAAAAGGATGAAGAAAGAAGAAAGAGACAATGGCTATTTATAACCTAATAACTTAGTTGATTTTTGGGGTATGGCTATGGTATTTTGTGACAGACGTGCTTAGCTTGGAGAAGGTGGCAATTGCATCAGGAGAAAATTCACTAGGGTGTATATGTTTGATACAATCTGCATAATAAAATAAATCTAGAGTATGTGAAGATGATTTCAGCACACTCATACAGAAAGGCAGCTGGATTTTGGGACTAGGCCACCCACTGCCAGGAGAAAAATGCTTGAATCTTCAATACCTTTGATTCACGGGCTTTAGGAGGTGAGAATCGTACTGTCACAGCATGTGCCTGGGAAGCATGTTAAATTTCCTATGCCTCGTCCTCTCCCTCTCTCCCACAGTCTGCTTCTAAATCAAAGTCTCTGCAGATGAAACTTTTGTTTCTGATACTTTACATAAATTGCCTGTTTTGCATTTTGACAGGAGTTTCACTGGAAAAAAAAATCTTTTTTCCCTTGTCTCTGCAGCACCGATGATTTCGTACTTGTCCTTTTCCTGAAATATCTAAGTTAATTTTGTAGCTGCTGAAGAGCGCTGTGTAAACGCAGCTTTATAACCTTTAACCACAACACAACACCCTCTTCTCTGTAATCTCTGCCTCCTGCACCTATTCTTGAAAACTGCCTGCAGCGATGTTTCTGCCTCATAAATCTGAGCCTTTAAGATAGGCAGTGTTGTATGCACTGTTAGAGCTGAAGTAGTCTATCTGACTGATTTTTCTGATAATGCCTTTTTGAGATGTGTTGCTGGTAAACAGGCTACAGCCATAGTAAAAATCCGAATAGTGACAAAATAACTATTATGAGCAATGCTGGAATTTCCATTTACTTAGAGATTACCTTTAACCTCTGGTTAAGCTCGTTGCCAATTATTTTTTTTCCATACCTTCTACATACAGACCGCAAAGAGGATTTTGTTCTTCCTCTGTCTAAAGTCCCATATTATCGATTAGTACAGCAAGATGAGTTCCTTGGTGGTACTGAAATCCAGGCAAACCTAAAATGAGCGATGTTTTACTAATGTTTACAGGTGAATTCTCAGCCTATGGAGAAACCGAGTCTGCACCTGTGTGGAAAACAACCAGCAGCTTTTCATGTGCGAAACTCGTAAATGTAGCAATTACATAAGCCAAATTGTGAGGAGGTGTGGTTTATTGGTGGCTGCGTTTATTGTACTTTATCATTTGCAGCAAATGAATCATCTGATACAGAAACGGCTCTTCAGGGACTGGCATACGCAGCTGAGTCCAGATTTGCAGAAGAGAGCTGATTATCTGAAAGATAGGAAAGAGTTTCCTTAGAATATAGCTGGAGCAATAATATTGCAGATCCATTATTTTCTGGCAGGTAATTAAGACAAAAATATTCATATGTAGATACTTAGACATTAGGCACTGAGAAAGAGTCCTGATTTTTCCACATAGTAACTGAGAGCTGTATGCTTTTTTAACACATCTAAAAATCAGGCGGCTCGGATCAATGCCTACATTTATTTCAGAGTTAACATGTAGTTGGCTGAATCTTAGGATAGTGGTGGAAACCCCTTCCCTTTAGAGAAGGAAGCAGGGCAGGTGCAATGGCAATAGGGACAGACAAGTCTGCACAGACATGTGGACTCATGCTGCCAGACCAGTACAGCAAAATGTGCTGTCACAGCTTTTGAGAAGTCCTGATCCAATTGAAGACTGAAGATCTGTCTGCGTGTGTTTTAAAGCGCACCTTCAGAGTTTTGTTGGCACAGAGCATCTTGCTTTTCAAAGCAGATGCATTAATCATAGCCGTGGAGAGCAGAAATGGCCACTCCAGGTTAATGAGTGTATGACAGCAATGAAGTCATGCATGTATGTCGGGAAACTCTCCCTTGGAGGGGTACTGTGGATGTAAACATCCCTTACTATTTGTACAGCATAATTATACTAGGAAATACTCTGCTTGTACACCTTTATTTCTTATGGGGAAAAATTGGATATACTTTTTTAAAATAGTACCTTTGGAATATTGGTATCACTGACAGTTTATTTATCCCTTTCAAGATTTATATTGTGGTACTGGTGGTTCATAACTCTTTTTGTTCATTAGTTAATCATTGTCCTGAATAACTTGTTGCTCAGAATTACAGCATCTTCTTCCCTAAATTCCAGATGTCTTGGGTGGGTATGTGCACAGTGCAGATGTTTTCAGTGCAAGTGTAGCTGGACTCATCACTTAGCTCAGAAGTTTCAGCAATGGAGTCTAGCAACAAGCAAGATGTTCACAACAAAAGAGATGATGTTTACCTTACAAACATTTGCAGCTCATTTTGAAGCAAGAGCAGAGGCTATCTGCCTACATAGAGCTGACCTAGTTGTAGACAAGACCCTTGAATTCCAGGGATGAAAGCCCATTTTGTATTTTTTGAACAACCAGAAAACGCCATTTGAAGAATGCTTTCCTGTGCTTGCCTCCACATTTTCCTGAAATATCCTCTCTTGGTTCAGATGAGGTACTCATTTAGGAAGTTTTGCAACATTAATCTGTAGCTGCTGTGTTGACTTCTGTAAAGCCTGTCTTTACTGCAGTGAGTGTGAACTTACATGTTGACTTTTGTCTCCAACTGAGCCAAACAAAAAGAGTATAACTTGAAAATGCTTTATGTCCATGTCACCAGACTTTATTAAAAGCCTGAGGTTAGGATAGAGTTTTGCTCCATTCTTGTGTGGCCACCTCTCTCCTTAAGACATCTCCAGACTTCCAACTGAGGTGTACATTTTCATTTCATTTCTCCTTACTCCTGTGTTGTGCTTTATCTCCATCGTTAACGACTCCATTTCTGCTGCATTTCACCATGTTTGAACAGAGGTGGCATCCAAACCTCTTACTCCCATGTTTGCTAGAAGATGACGAGACTTCTGGTAAACTTGTGATGTGTGATGACAAAGAAGTAGAGTTGAGAGGAAAAAGATCCCAAATGACACTCCTGTTCATAGTGTATTGGAGTGTGAGAAGGAACACAGTCTTCTACAAATCAGTTTGTCACTTCAGGATTGAATTACTTAATGACAGAGTTCTTCCTGCCAAATTCTGATGGCTTTTTGCCTTCACAACGTCTGCACTAATCAGTAACTTCACTTGGAAGTTGCTTACGCAAAGTATTGTTCTCATGTCACTCATCAGACAGCGATACCTTACCAGATGAGAAAAAGCCTCTACTTATGCAGTTTGTTCAATGATCTAGTTAAATGCATGTCTGTGGTACTTAGGCATCACTAGAACACAGCCCAGGTGCATTAGGTGGTCGCACAATCTTTGATGCTCACACACTAAACAAGTGCAGAAAGGACAAACAGAAGCAGAAGGTGTGTCAGAAGAAAGATTTTCAGCTTGGAGAAACTTTTCCATCTGGAGTATCATGTGAAGCTTGTCGTGAATGTTCATTAGAAATGCATTCATGATGCAAAAGACAAATAGGAGCTGCCTCACGTTCGCGAGCCCTGGTCCTCATGGGGGACTTCAACCATCCTGATATCTGTTGGAAGGACAACACAGCAGGGCATAGGCAATCCAGGAGGTTCCTGGAATGCATGGATGATAACTTCCTTCTCCAAGTGGTAGAGGAACTAACGAGGAGAGGTGCTACGCTGGACCTTGTTCTCACCAACAATGAAGGGCTGGTGGGGAACGTGACGCTCAAGGACAGCCTTGGCTGCAGCGATTATGAAATGGTAGAATTCAAGATACTTAGAGAAGCAAGGAGGCTGCATAGCAGACTCACTACCCTGGATTTCAGGAGAGCAGACTTCGGCCTCTTCAGGGATCTCCTCGCTGGAGTACAATGGGGTGAGGCCCTGGAGGGAAGAGGGGCCCCAGAAAACTGGTTAATATGCAAGGATCACCTCATCCAAGCTCAGGAGCGGTGCATCCCAACAAAGAGAAAGTCAGGTAGGAACACCAGGAGGCCTGCATGGATGAACAAGGAGTTCCTGGACCAACTCAGGCACACAAAGAAGGCCTATAGGGGGTGGAAGCAAGGACGAGTAGCCTGGGAAGAATACAGAGCGATTGTCCAAGCAATCAGAGATCAGGTTAGGAAAGCTAAAGCCCTGATAGAGTTAAATCTGGCCAGGGACATCAAGGGCAACAAGAAAAACTTCTATAGATATGTCAGTGATAAAAAGAGATCTAGCGAAAATGTAGGCCCTCTCCGGAAGGAAACGGGGAACCTAGCTACCCGGGATATGGAGAAGGCTGAGGTTCTCAATGACTTCTTTGCCTCAGTCTTCACTGGCAAGAGCTGCAGCTGCACAGCCCAAGTCACAGAAGGCAAAGGCAGGGACTGTGAGAATGAAGAACTGCCCACTGTCAGAGAAGATCAGGTCTGAGACCATCTTAAGAACCTGAAGGTGGACAAGTCCATGGGACCAGACCAGGTGCGTCCGTGGGTCCTGAGGGAACTGGCAGATGAAGTTGCTAAGCCACTATCCATCATATTTCAGAAGCTGTGTCAATCTGGTGAAGTTCCCAATGACTGGAAGAGGGGAAACATAGCCCTCATTTTTAAAAAGGGGAAAAAAGGAGACCCAGGGAACTACAGGCCAGTCAGTCTCACCTCTGTGCCTGGCAAGATCATGGAGCAGATCCTCCTGGCAACTATGCTAAGGCACATAGAAAACAGAGAGGTGATTGGTGACAGCCAACATGGCTTCACTAAGGGCAAATCCTGCCTGACTAATTTGGTGGCCTTCTATGATGAGGTTACAGCATTGATGGATAGGGGAAGAGCAACTGACACCATCTACCTGGACTTATCCAAAGCATTTGATACTGTCCCACATGACATCCTTGTCTCTAAACTGGAAAGACATGGTTTTGATGGATGGACCACTTGGTGGATAAGGAATTGACTGGATGGTTGCACTCAAAGAGTTGTGGTCAATGGTTCAATGTCCACGTGGAGGCCTGTGACGAGTGGTGTTCCTCAGGGGTCAGTACTGGGACCAGTGCTATTTAACATCTTTGTTGGAGACATGGACAGTGGGATTTAGTACACCCTCAGCAAGTTTGCAGATGACACCAAGTTGTGTGGTGTTGTGGACACACTGGAGGGAAGGGATGCCGTCCAGAGGGACCTTGACAGACTGGAGAGGTGGGCCTGTGAGAACCTCATGAAGTTCAACAAGGCCAAGTGCAAGGTCCTGCACGTGGGTGGGGGCAATCCCAAGCACAAGTACAGGCTGGGCGGAGAATGGATTGAGAGCAGCCCTGAGGAAAAGGACTTGGGAGTGCTGGTGGATGAGAAGCTCAACATGAGCTGGCAATGTGCGCTGGCAGCCCAGAAAGCAAATCGTATCCTGGGCTGTATCAAAAGGAGCATGGCCAGCAGGTCGAGGAAGGTGATTCTGCCCCTCTACTCAGCTCTCGTGAGACCCCACCTGGAATACTGTGTTCAGCTCTGGAGTCCCCAACACAAGAAGGACACGGAGCTACAGGATCGGGTCCAGAGGAGGGCCACAATGATGATCCGAGGGCTGGAGCACCTCTGCTATGAAGACAGGCTGAGAGAGTTGGGGCTGTTCAGCCTGGAGAAGAGAAGCCTCTGGGGTGATTTTATAGCAGCCTTCCAGTACTTAAAGGGGGCCTACAGGAAAGCTGGAGAGGGACTTTTACAAGGGTGTGTAGTGATAGGACAAGGGGCAATGGATTTAAACTGAAAGAGGGCAGATTTAGATTAGATCTAAGGAAGAAATTTTTTACATTGAGGGTGGTGAGATACTGGAACAGGTTGCCCAGAGAAGTTGTGCCCCATCCCTGGAAGTGTTCAAGGCCAGGTTGGATGAGGCTTTGGGCAACCTGGTGTAGTGGAGGATTTCCCTGCCCATGGCAGGGGGGTTGGAACTAGATGATCTTTGAGGTCCCTTCCAACCCTAACCATTCTATGATTCTATGAAAAAATGAGGAGAAGGTCTTGTAGGAATGGAGAACCTGTAATAAGAGAGAGTGAAAGTGCAAAACAGTACCTGGGGAGGGGCATGAGTGGGAGAAAGAGGAATTATTTAAGGAAAATGCTGGCCTCAAATCATGCTGGACAGCCTGCAGCTGGAATAGTAGAGGCAAAAAACTGCTGAATGATCTGTAACAAGATGATTAGTGAATTCATTCAAGTGTTTGTGACATGGTGACTGCAATGATATAAGCTTGATCTCAGTAACCCTGGAGATTCTTTCCTGTCCCCTCTTCTTCTGACCATCCACAATGAAGTGGAGTGGTCCTGATGTGGTGGTATAATCCAATACTTTTTCCTAACTAACATCTAGATGAAGAGAGGTGTTACTTTAGTGTTCTATTTGGGGAGTATTTTTTCTTTGTTTTTTTTTTTAACTTCTTGTGTGCTTCATAACTTTCCTGTTCACTGCTGGTTTTTATCCTCGCTTCCCCTTTATAGTCTGGAGTAGCCTTAAATCTTGCTGGACTATTTTGTCTGGTCATTCCAAATTTTTATCAGCTATTGTACTGTATGATATGTTGTCTTTCAACTGTAATTTACTACCTGATTTGATAATTCTCATCAGTTCTTTTCCTCATTACCACTTCTCTACTTTCTTGGGATGTTTAAAACAAATGAAAAAACACACATCCCCCCTCCCCTCTCCAAAAATGCCACCAACCCTTTTCCCCAAAAAGTACAGATTTGAAAAACCCGAAGAAGGTAACCACTGTTCATTTTTTCTTATTATTTTATTATTGTTTTAAAAAGCAATTATGTTAAAGAAAAATAAAAGGGAAAATATAGTCTCCTTTTTAAACTTAATTGTGTCTGTTAGTTTCTTATGATAAAATGCAGTTTGTAGCAGCCTTCCTTCTACTACCATTACGGCACTTGAACAATCTATAGGAGTGTTCCAGGGAAACTGGACACTGTCATGGAGCTGCTAAATACAAAAGAAACCAGCATCCAGGGAGAGCCTGGGAGAGTGTTACAGGGAAGCATGATGTGTTGGAATGCTGAAGCCTTGTTCTGACTCTTAGGCATCCGTTTATGTCCACAGCTGGGCACAAGGTGCTGGGCTACACAGGGTTTGCATCTGACCCAGCGTGGTGGTTCTCCTGCGGGCTGGGGAGGAGGCTGCCTCCGTACTGAGCTGCATTGCAGAATGTGTTCTGCTGGTAGTGGCTGATCAGTAGAAAATCAGCCTGTTTTTTCTTACAAAGCAAAAAAATAAGCAAGAAGGACATTACTATTGGTGATAGAATAGGCAATAGGTGGGTGGGTGTGGGGCGGACACAGAACCAAAATGAAACCAAACAAACCCACCAAAAAAAATCCAAACCAAAAAAAAACCAACAACAAACAAACAAAATCCAAAACAAACAAAAAACCCCACAAAAAAACTCTGCCTCGTTAATTTTAATTCCAGTATTTTGTTTCCAATCTACTTAGTTTCCAGCATTGATTACAAGCACCTGTTTTCAATAATAAACTGAGCACTGTGCTTTGGAGTGTGTGAAATATAGCAGCTCTGAAGTCTTCCTTTTAGAGTCCCATTGCCATAAAAAACTTGCAGAATGGTACCAGAAATTATGTTCACATTTAACTATAAAATGTGTGTTCTTCCAGAGCTGATTTACTGTACTTGTAGTGGTCTTTTCCTCCCTCATCTTCTTGCTCTGAATGTAACTCGTTCGTATGTCTTCTCTAGAGTTTCTACAACCTTCTCTTTTATGTGGAAGTGAATAGTGATGGTAAAATATGTTATGACAACTTGCATAATTTATTAAAAGTACAGAGTTTTTTGGAAACTCATCAGAATTTGGGAAGGGGAGGTGGAGGTGGTTAGAGAAAGAAGACAATCTGGCAAAGGAGATTAATTGAATGGGCCTGGTTGAGGGACATTCCAGACTGATTTTACTGTGTTGTTCCTCAGTTATTTCATCAGCTTAGGGAAGCTGAGAACTGATTTGGAGAGTATGGTGTGTCCAAGAGTGAGGTCCAGCTGAAGGTTATCAGTACATCATTGGAGAGAGAGTTTGGGTTGAAGGAGACCGATCTCTACCATTTAGTGTGAAACCAAAGACTTAAGAGTGCGGACTACCAGCTGAGTGCTGTCTTTGTTAATCTTGACAATGTCTTGAATGACGACTTTCTCGGGATTTTTTTTTTGTATTTAATGTATCTGTAAATTCTAGAATGTTTACTCAAGGCTGGACACTGTCTAATATTTAGTCAACCAAGTGAACTAAAGTAACTCCTGTCACTGACCAATCCAGATGCTCTGTATGTAGGATTTTTTTTGTAGCAATTAGCTCAGGGTCTATATTCTCATTTTCTCTAGTTTTATGTTCTCCAAACTCAGGTTTTTACTATTGTCATCTGTGTCACTACTTCTAGCATATAATTCACAAATCCTCTTTTAATAAATGAATACTAATGATCAGCTAATAACATCAAAGAATGCTGATGTAAATATTTTTTCATAATTGCCACCATACCACTGGCAAGTGTAGTGAATCAGTTATTTTATGTGTTTTCCTTTTTCATATTAAACATACTGAATTTTATAGACTAACTGAAATAAAAATAAACGACAAGGAAAAACCCTTTATGTTGCTGAAAGTGTATACTGAGTGGATATCAGAAGTTTGTGTTAATTCATGACTTCTTGTGCAGAGCAGCAAAGTAATGAAATATTACAAGTGGTGAAAAAGGAATAATTCGAATTATATTCAAAAATCATCTTTGACCTAGGTTACATACACATAACAGTAATTCTTGTGGACTCTGGAATTAAGCATAAAACTTCAGATTCAGGGCTTGGTCTTTGTTTTTTGCGTATATCGGGTTAACTGGTGTAGAGTGAGCTGAGTAATTCACAGCATAATTTAAGGAGAAATTAAATTTTTGCATGAAGTATATACAATATTGTCAACTTATATACTACTGTATATGTTTGTATGTATGTGAAGACCCAATACAGCAAAGAAATGTAGCTTACCATATATCAGTATTATATCAAGAGTCTTATACTCAATGAAACAAGTTGCTTTTTCATGTTCTAATTATACACAGTTTAACTAAATTTACCTACTGAAACATTTTACTTAGATCGTCGGATGAGGTGTTCACACATGAATTGCCTAACACGCAGGGTTTACAGTTCGAAAGCTTTGGAAACAATGGCAGTGAAATTGCATTAGTGGACCTTTTTCTTTTGTACGTGTTTAAAGATTAATCAGGCAACTTAAGCAGGGTATTTCTGGAGAACGAAAAACTTTATGGACCCAGGCTGTTAACAAAAGAGTCACAGGCAAGAACTACAGTCAATGTATGTTTAACGTGTTGATAAGCTATTGAATGCTCTGATGTTTGAGCATCAGTTGATGAGCAAGGCTCAGTTATTCCAGCAAAACCTGCCCAGATCCTCTCTTTCACTTGCACTTAATATTTTATTCTCTCATGCTTTAGTTATGAGTATCCCAGATGGGCAGAAGAGAGGGAAACGAGTGCTCAAAAATGTCAGTTGAAAATATTTGCACCGAACAAATAAAGGGAGCTAAAATATTTGGACCTGTTATTTTGGAGTGCAACCAATACTCTGATTTTATTGTTACCCTTTGACAAGCACTGCCCACCAATTTTCCACTCCTCAAAGTGAGGGTGAATATGACATTAAAATAATAGGATTGTGATTTCAGTCTTTTTTTTTTTTTCTTTTTTCCCTTCATGCTGTTTATATTCCAGACATCACTATCTTCTTCCTGGTCTAAGTTTCACTTCATAGTTTTTAAGCCTTTCTGTTAAATGGAGTCCTCCAGTTGAACATAAGACCCAACTTTCTGAATACTGGTGACCTAAAAACAAATCCTACTCCTCCTTCGAGATCAAAACCAAATATTTGTCAGGCTGCCTCTTTTCCTTTTGCAGTACCAGCAGAATGATGTCCTTTTTTCAAGAAGTAGGTCAAGCAGGTGCCTTTCCATGCATGTGGAGGAAGCGCAGAGCTACACCCAGCACCCAAAGAACCTTTCCAGAACAACCATGGCTTTGAGTCCCTCTTGTCTTACTGCTTCATGGAAGCACAGTATGTCCAGACCAAAATTCACTGAGTATACTTCAAGTCATTTAAGCTGCTTGTGCTGTGAAAATATGCTGATATGAGCGAGGCAGACTGTTGTCAGAAATATTTTTTAAAAAATAATATGCGTTTCTGGGGTTATTAAAGTGGTATAGGTGAGAGACTTAGTGAGAATACTTGTGAACACTGTGCAACAGTGCTCACTTCTAAAGGTACAAATTAATATGTTGAACAACATTTCATTATTTTTAGGCATAGTTAGTAATCTGTGCATTGCCTCTTGCTTGTCTCTGCTTTTTAAAAAGACAGGAATAACACAGATATCACAAATTCCTCAGCAAGAAAACTAATTTCCTCTGTAGCCAAACTCCCTCAGCAACTCGAGAGCTATACAAGGCCACTTCTGACTAACAAAAGGGACGTTTTTGTCCTTGGATGTGTACAGATGGTATTGAGTGAAGTGCATGGAAGCCAAGGCACGTTTTAGTAGCAGGCGTAGTTCAGATTTGTGGAAGAATATGGCTAGAAAAGAAAAAGCAGACTTCCTTTCATCCTTTTATAATTGGTGTTGACTGTTGGGCAGTAAGGGAAGCACAAGCAACTATACAACAACTTGTACTATGCAGGAGGATTACAATTGAAAAAGAGATGAGGATGCAGAGGGAGGGAGAGTTAGGTGTTGTTTGTCTGCTTGGTTAAGAAAAAAATAAGCCCTTCTCTTACCTTAAAAAGTAGTCCTACTTCTATCAGCACATAGCTTTTTGGATGGTAGCATAGGGAGGAGAAAGGGAAAGAGGATTTTTTTTCCCTCTGCTGTGTTGGACCACCCTGGGTTTTTCTGCTCTGCTGAAGCAATCTGGTTTTGTAAACAAAACCCGAAAAAGGTGAAGTCTCTGAGAAAGAGCCGGGTCTCTGAGACCCCTCTGAAGCAACCAGCACTAAGCTAAACCCCCAATGGCTGGCACGCCTGCTACCACTGACAGCAGTGCTTAAGACAGCAGTGAGCACAGACCAAAAATATGGTAATTGTGGAGCTGACCACTTCCTATGAATTGGGTAATTATCAACTGAAATATTTCATCCTTTCTCCCTAGGGAATAATGGGATTTTTGTGAGATTTAGCACAACAGTTTGTATCCTAAATGAGACATCTGTGTGTTTCTAGGTGCTTGTCGTAAACTGACCTGTAGGACTACTAACTAAAGGAAAATATTTTTCCTCAATTAAGCAAGAAATCAAATAACTATAATTGAATATGTAAGTGCTATTGGCAAGAATGCATTTTTTAGGATAATGGGCTTGCTCACATGTATGTATGTCCTGAATAGCCAGAGCTGTAGTTTTCTAAAGAGCCTTAAACACTAATATGTAACAGCATGGCAGTGTGTCTTACTGGTTACCAAGGGTAACACAAAATGTGGGTTTAAAGACATTTCTGATGTTATTGCATACATTTTGCATTTTCTCTTGGTTGATACTAGATGACATAATATTTGCACTATGTCATTTTTTGAGATGTTCTCTTTAAAGGAAAACCGAATGAGTTAATTGGGCATCTTTGAAAATCAGGAACAGGTCATAAGAAATTTATACCAGCATATTTCTCATGGTATCCCTCTAACGTTAACTTGAGTTTAAAATAAATAAAGCAAGCCTATATCATAGCCAATATTTTCTGATGTGCTTGTACCTGCGCCAGTACGATAACTGCAGGAGCTTGAATTAGGACGTCTCTAAGGAAAAGCTAAAAGTTTGACTAATCTTAAAAACATTGCTGACTTGCTTTCAACAATATTAAGATTTGTATTGAGAAGTGCCTTTACTCCAGTACAGGGCAATATCTTTATTCCAGGTTTAGCATGTTCAGGCTGAATTTTTGTATAGATGATGTATTATGGCTAAATATGTATAAATTATAGCGTACAAAACTGGTTATACTTATTTCTGCCACATAGGAACCACAGGTGCATGCTATTCTTTATGGGATATTACTCCTTTGGATGAATCGAGGTTATCTTCTATGAAAAGGCGGAGATCTCAATGTCTGTCTTGTGACAGGAACTAGACAGTATTGCCAGTTGCTTTTACTGAGCTCACCGTGGCAAGGTGTAAGGATAGCAGGGATTTAATTTGGCACATGGCTCCACTCAGTTAGCAGCCTTTTAAATATTTTTCTCTGTAGACTAGAATTTCACATATGAAGCATACATAGGTTCAAGTATATACAACAGTGGTAACAGCACTTACTGATCATCTCACTCAAAACTGGTATGATATGGAGTTCCCGACCACTTGGAATTAATATTTTTTTTTATAGCCCTCAGTCCTTGTAGGTGATGTTCTGACCAGTTCTCACTCAAGTGACTTATTTCCTGCCTACCTAGGTGGTTTTCTACAGTTTTGACTGGATGCTGTAATTTTCACTTCATAAACTATACCGTTTCACAACACAACGTGCACTGTTCGTTCCACTTTGGGTAGCTGAGTGTTATTTATTTGTTAAATGATCCTTAGGTGAAGTCTGAGTGTTTTTTCGGAAAGATTCGGCTCCGCAAAGCACATGTGTGCTTGCTTAACTTCAGATGTTGGGTTTATGAGGCAAAGAAGGTGGCTCCTTTCTGCCAGGAGCAAACCCTGGGATAGGAACAAAGGTTGTAACTTGGAGTGGGCTTGGAAGCACCTCGTCTCCTATTCTTGGCTTAGAAGTTCCTACTAGATATTTCTGTCTACTTTCTTGAGTGATGCAAAAGGGTTGTTTGGATTTGCACCTGGTGAGACAGTCCCTTTATTTCCCATATATGCAGTCATTTAACATCTGCCTCAGGGTTGCACTGTTGGAGCAGAGTATCCTTGCAAAGCACCCAGGCCAAAGACGCATCCTTGGAACTGGAAAAAGATACGTATAAGAAATTAAAAGTCTTTCTCTACCTACTGTATAAAACACGAGCATTTGACTCCCTCTGCCAGTATGCAATGGTGAAGGCTTTCATGAGTCCAAACGAGAGATTTTTACACAGAATAAAGTGGAAGATGGAGTGCACACGTCTTGAGACATCAAAAGTGAGAACTCTGCTACTCCCCAGGTGAACACTCATGTCTCTAAAATGCAAGAGTAGGATATCTTGGAGGCTATCAGTAAAAACAAGAGTCAACTGAGCACCAGATCAGGTAAACTTCTATTATATTTGCTATAGCTCCAGTTGAGTTCTGTGACTATTCATAAATATCAGGTGAGCTTTCATGTTCCCCATTCATAAACTGGAGATGGCCATCCTTGTTCTATTTCTTCAGTAGTTCATAGAAAGCCCTTTAGTCAAACTATATATGTTTTCAACAGATGCACAAGGTAAGTGTTGCGTGTGACCTCTCTCACCTCTTAGACTATGCTGCAAAACTGCAAACCTGGATCTGCAGCCATGTGAGCTTCTGACACTGTTGTCTGTGCCTGTTGTCAGTGAACACAGGCTTAGAAAGTAAGCGAGAAATGAATGTTCAGAGAGCAGAATGTCAATGTGGAATCAAATGCAAGAAATAATGCATGGGCAGATTAGTAAAAGATGCTCTTGCTGAGGCTTCTAGTAGAAAACAGTGTTTTTCTCTAGCCCTAACGAAGGTCCACAGGCCAGCTAGTAAAAGGGCGCGTCACCAGTGTAATTTGCTTGAATGTCCCAGCAGAAGACCAATATGAAACACTAATCCCTGTGAGAGAGAAATTACTAATGTGACCTTCGACCATGTCAGAAGTGTGTCCACATGTACAATTCCTCTGGTAGCTTGTTGACAATTTGGAGTAAGGGCAGTACAGTCACTACAACTGTGAAGTCAGACTGCATCTTTGTCAGAGAAGCTCTTTTCTTTTTTTTTCTCTCCCATAATGGCATTATGCCTATGGGGTTTTTCTTTTCAGCTTTGTGATGGTAGCTGGTCAGGCAGAGAACACAATGGAGAGCACGAGCTATGTCTTGAACTAGGCAAGTTCAGAAGTTTGCTGCAAATGTGATTTGTATCAATGAATATTTGGAGAGAAAGGATGAACAAAGAGGCTGCCAATGTGCAAGCAGGACGTAGTGTTCCTGACAAAGTCCAATGGCAAGGCGGGCTGGGATGTGACATAAAGGCAACAAATTGCAATGCTTAGGAACTATCATTCACCTGTTCAGGGTGCCATATGATTTATATGACAAGCCAAGACAGCAAGTGGTGAGTGTGTATAATTAATGGTTTGCCAATGATTTATGGATCAAGGACTACTTGCTGTAAGCATAGCCTCACAGTTCTAAATAATAAATAAACCAGTAATTTATTTGTTGTGGGAGCAAGTCTTCATCAGAAAAAGGAAAGAGAATTCTTCTCATTGGTTGTTTGATGCAAATTCTTCACTCGGTTGTATTTAGTCGTTTATACACTAGCCTGGCAGGGGGAAGAAGAAACCTAGCATATGCGACAGTGAAAATAATGTTTTTGTTGATAGATCTGAACGCTTAAAGATTAATGAAGTCTTTCATCTGCATTAATGCAGCTATGGGTGTTCCTGTAACTACTGGTTCCCTGGCTAGTCTCCAAAACATGGAGTTTAATCTGAGTTAGAAGTAGAAGAGAAATACTGTTACGTTTTACGCAGATTTGCTGGTCAAAGCAGGTGCAATCCAGTTGCTGACTATGCAACTAGCACCAGCTCACTTCAGCATGCCCCAGAAATCTGAGGCAAAGCCAAGGGAGGAGGGAAAAATCCAAAACATAACAGATGCTACCACCATTGTCCTTTTAATCACTGCCAAATTTGCTACCTGTGGGCTTCAGTTGCACTGTGGGCTTTATGAATTGGTGTGACTAGAAGATAAAAGCTTTCATAAATTGTAGATAACCAGGAAAATGTCAGCAACTGCTTCTTCTGTCACCTGAACCCCTCTGCAAGTCTGTAAGCTCTGGGAGGGCAGAGGCTATCAAGTATTGTGCCTGCCTGTACAGTTCCTGGTACAATGGGATTGCGACCCCTGACAGGGATTTCGAAGTCTGGCTAAATATTACATAAAAATGAATGCCAAGGCTTAAAATATGCAAACGCATGCATCTGTGGAGTGTGCTTTCATGTTACTCAAGCTAATTAGGAGATGGCAATGTGGTGGGAACAGAGGGGTGCAGTTCATCCAGCTGTTGCGCAAACAAGGAAGAGGCAGGTTATCTTTTTATTTTTCTTTTTTTATTCTTGCTCATGCTTCCCTGTCATTCTATGGTAGTTGCTGAATGCAGATGGTCCACTTGTCTGCTCTTTACCTGCACTTCTCCAGGTAGTACAGATGGTGGTCAAGCTGCACTTTCCTTCCCATCACCTGTGGGTATTTTGGGTCATGGATAAATGGTACTTTAACTGTGGTCCATCTGCAACAGATACTAAAAATATTTCAGGAGTTAGATCACTTTAGTGGTGACATCATGCTAGCACTGTCACCTAGGTAATGGAACTAATTGCCATAGCAACAAGGCTTTATCATTCAACAGCCCGAACATTTTTGACAGATGGGAGAGCCTAAAGATTTGAAGTAGGACACAAATGAAACACATCTGATTGGACTAAGTCGTATTAATAGTTCATGAATAGGAATCTTCTGGGCAGCATAAATCAAATCAGAGTAAATGATATATCTTTTAGAGGACCATTTACTTCAAATTAGATTGTTTAATGCTCAAAATTTTCTTCCTCTAGGGAAAAAATAGCAGCATTTAATTAAAACAAGCAGATAATAAACCTGACTGGTTAAATATTATTTTACAGCCCCTGGGTATTGCTACTGTTCCAGGCATCACGTGAGACTAAATGACCAAGGACTTCTGAAAACTTTAGCTGGGCATTAGCTCAGTTCAGGGTTAGTAACTAGCCTTGCCAAAATGTGATTGTGGCAGCAGTGCTGGCACCGGTGCCGAGGGTGCCCCGAGCCCTGCCCTGAGGAGCTCTGACAAGGCTGCCTGTTTCCAGTGGTGCTGGCTTTGCCTCAGCATTTTTCTAGAAGGATGTCACCTTGGACTACACCTGGCACAGTCAGAGCCAGCTAGGGTTAGGCTTAACATGACGAACTGCCGGAGTGGGTTTTTTCCTCGGTCTAGTCAACACAATTTTTGCTGTTCAGTCAGTAGATCTACATTTCACCTGACTCATACTGCTTTCAGTCTTTAATCTCAAAGTGAGCTGGAAGGAACCCTTCCATTTTCTGCTCTGGTCCTTGGGCTATCGTCCTGTGTTATGTATTCAACCATGGGCAGCAATGCTGCTGCCATGGGTGGTGTGAAATAAATTATGAATGACTGCAGAGCTTTAAGGACAAAAGTGAAGGACCTGGTTAGCCCTCCTTGATCCGACAGGTGAGGGAAGAGGTTTGGATGAGGGGGGACACGTCCTGTGAGGTAACAACTGGCTGTGTAGTCAGCTGAGAAGGTGGGTAAAGACATCTTTGCTAGTGGGCTTGGCAGCCTAGTAAGGAGACTTTAAACTAAATACATGAGGGCTGGTGATAGCAGCTTGCAAGTGAATGACAAAATGGATTGGGATGACAAGTATACAGGGCAGGATGAAGTCGTCTTTGAGTAGCCAGAGGAAGTCTGCAGATCTCAGACCCTGGTCCTTATAGGGGATTTTGACCTCCTTGCCTGGAAGGGCAGCACGCTGGGAGGCAAGCAACGCAGGGAGTGTCTGGAGTGCGTTGGGCAATACCTTAATGAAGATGCTATATAAGCTAGCTAGATGTGATGTTCTTCTGGATCAGCTGCTCACAAACAAAATCTCGTTGAGGATGTGACAATAAATGGCAGCCTTGACTGTGGTGATTGTGAAATGGAGATCAAAATGCTGCCAAGTGTGAAAGAAAGCAACAGTGTAGACATGGGAACTGAGAGGAGCAGTCTTTGACATATTTGGGAAACTGGCTGGTAAGATCTTGAGACAGCTGCGTCTCACTAGTCTTTAAAAATGGCAAGAAGGACGATCAGGGGAACTACAGGTCAATTGGACTTGCTTTGTTTCTAGGAACAAATCCTCTTGGAAGGCTTTTTTGGACATAAGAAGGAGAAAGTTAATGGAAGTAACCACTCTTTAAACCCTGTCTAGAATACTGCATCCAAGTTGGGGACCCCCAGTACAAGGAAGATATCAGTGAACTGAAGGGGTTTTAGAGGAGGCCACTGAGATGCTTGGGGCAGGATCACTTGCACTTTAAAGGTGAATAAACAAGAGGCTGCACGGAGACGTCATTGTGTCCCCTTCTTTGGATGCTTTCAGGTCCTGCCTGGACAAAGCCCTGAGCAACCTGGTCTGAATTCGGTGTTGATTCTGCTTTGAGCAAGAGATTGGGCTAGAGACCTCTGCAGCTCCAACTGGAATTATTCTATGATTTTGTGATTTTTACAGGAAGATACAATTCCTCTTTGTTCTTCCTAAACTTCCTACGTATATGTATCTCTTAAAGCTGCACCCCTATGATGTCTTGTGAAGCAACAACAACAAAGATATTAGAGAGTTTCTTTTCTATAATAAAGAAGAATGTATAATATTTAGATGAAATGCAACTAATCGCAGAATATAGTGTTTAAAGTTAAAGTGCATGTTATACTTGCCTGTACAGAGAAATGCATTACCATTTTAATCAAAATGGCTTATATTGGTTCAGGCAGCAACAGTGAACAAAGTCTCAGATAAAGAACAGTGACTCACTGTTACTTTCTTCCTTCAACATAAATACTCGCTGCCCTCCAGTAAATGCAACTCATCCGTGCTTACAAATGCAGTACATAGCAGATAAAATACCATTTCTTCCAATTATTTAACCATATTATACAGGCTCAGTATTAACCGAAGCTTTTCACTCTGATGGAATTAGATGTAATAATTATTTTTATAATATTGTCTGATTGCTTTCCTTATCGGAAGTTCAGGTTTGCGTTCCCACCTTTAGTATCAGACTCTTTCTAATGGAAGAAGAGACTTTGGGCAATTAGGCTGGAGGGTTAAAATAATCCTGGCAATTACTTTTTATTCTAATTGAGACTGTGAAAACTCAGCATTAAGAATTTCCCTATGCATCTTGTAAGTTTTTCTCATCATCACCCTTCCAGGCAAACACAGAAACAGACACTTTGTGGTTTGTGTTCTATAACCTCAACGGCTTTAGGTCTTGAAAGCCAATTTTAAAGGCTCAGAAAAATCACAGCAAAACAGCTGCTTGGTTTTATGACATATAAATGGTATAGTTGAAAATGCACAGATGGCTTCTTGGTGATGCATTTCACAAACATGCTTAGATGTTGTTCAAAACATGAATTTGAATAAATCTGTGATTGATTAATAATTTTCTAGTTGGTGACAGCAGCTATTGGTGGGAGAGCAGGCAGTCAGATATCATGGTCTTATTTTTCAAAATTACATGTAACTCCCTGCTTTTTTGCATTTGGTGAGATTAAAACCACTTTCTAGCTTTTATTTGAAGTTCAGTTTCAGCCATGGCTTTGCTATGGCTTTCAAAAGTGTGGTAACGTGGGATGGAGGATTACCACTGCTAGAAACAAAGTCTGGGTTTGTTACAGCTTGAATCACTGCATTCTTTTTCTGAAGAAAGTGTGTTTTTTGTCTTGCTACACTGTACTACACTCATACGAAAGGAATAAAGAGGAAGGGATGCTACCACCTTCACAACATGTGCAGAATAATTTTGAGTCATGGACATGTGAGTGAAAAATAGCCAGTATTTCATAATATGCTTGAACAATGATTACTTTAAGAGGGGGGAAAAAAAGGCCCTTCATTTAGTGCTGGTAGGGATTTCTTCTGTGATTTAAGCAGTCAGTGGAAGGAGGCTGTTTATTTTGTTTACACTACATGACAAAAATGGTTTGAAAGAGGCAATCGAGTGCTTTTCCTTGTATACGGATCACTCATTATATAGCCATCAATAACTGCCTAATAAAACTAGTCCAAAATAAATCATGCTTTCTTAACTACTTGGTAAAGATTGGACAACACTTCAGTATGCTTCTCAATACAGTAGCACGTTACAAAAGCAATCTATACTCTAAGCACCCATTACTGATACTGATTCATTAAAATGTTAAGTTAATGTATTCAGGTTTCTTTATTGGAAGGTGAAAGCTGGTAACAAAGCCAACAAAGATGCATGTGTCTGATTATACCATGCTAGAAGTAAGTAATAGAGCATTATGCAATTCATGGCACAAGTAATGGATTTCAGATAGCAGCATATATCTAACTGAAAAATGATGGACACATCAAAATGAAGTATGCCATAGTCAAAAAGTACAAGCTTCTACAATAGATGATGGTAAGTTCAAGACCTGTGCCTGTAATTTTCAGGCTCAAATAAGACTTATTGGTTCCCTTTTTTAAAAAACCAAAAATATTGACTGGCAATCACATTTTATTTAATTAAAATGTACAGCTTCAGTGAAATGTCCGCAGGATTTTCCAGCATGTGCCTTGTATTTGCAAAGCTTAGAGCAATTGAAGGCATGTACTAATGGGGAAGCATACACATCTAAAATATTTCATACTAATTAGAAGTTATCAACTTGGCACTCAAGCTACAGGCGCATTTGGGATAGATTTCTTTGCAAGTAACTGGTAATTACTAAAATCTAGTGCTTCTAAAAATTCAGGCCTGACAATCTCAGTACAAGCGTCCAAAATCAATGAGTGAAAACTCCATGTGGAGATATTGGTCCTCAAATCCAATATAGTAGTTTGTGTTCACTTAATAGCAACTTCACTGCAGTAAAACCTGGAGATAAAGACTGCCTCACATTAGCTGAGTAAGTTTGTTTGACGAAGAAAGCACATGGAGTCTGTCCTGTTCCTTAGTAGTAGTGAGGATTTGAGTATCACGAGTAAGTGACCATTTGTTTGTTGGAGAACTTCGTTCATCTGACTGGTCTACAGCACCTTCAGCCAGTGCTGGAGAGTTAAAGGCTTTTGCTGCTCTTTTTTTGGGGTAACAGTGGAATTTACAAAGCATACTTTTTTCATGACTTGGTCAAGCAAGCCTGTTTGGTGCTGTCTCTATTTGTCTGCTGCCTCACCACCACCTCTTCCTCTTGCAATCGTAATGAACAGGAGTACAGTAAAGAAAGTGGGATTGGACCTACTGGAATAGAGCTTCATCTGCATGAGGGGGGGCCATATGAAGTAGTGACAGGAAGTCAGGTAGTCCATCTCCTTAACAACCAGGGCAGATCACACCCCTGATTAGTAGGTCTTCTAACCGAGCCTGGGGGGGAAATTTCTGTGGACAGCTGACAAGTCAGAGATGACACATGTAGCTTGGCTTGCCCAGAGAAATACGTATGCGTCCCTCTCCCACCAGAAAGGTGAGGAAACAGTGCATCAGCTATGGCTTCTAACTGGCAGGAGCAATGTATGGACACGAAGCTTTTGGAGTGGGTCCAGAGGAGGGCCACAAAGATGATCCAAGGGCTGGAGCACCTCTCCTAAGAAGACAGGCTGAGAGAGTTGGGGCTGTTCAGCCTGGAGAAGAGAAGGCTCTGGGGTGATCTTAGAGCAACCTTCCAGTACCTAAAGGGGGCCTACAAGAAAGCTGGAGAGGGACTTTATGCTAGAGTGTGTAAAGATAGGACAAGGGGCAATGGCTTTTAAACTGAAAGAGGGCAGATTTAGATTAGATCTAAGGAAGAAATTTTTCACTCAGAGGGTGGTGATGCACTGGAACATATTGCCCAGAGAATTTGTGGATGCCCTATCCCTGAAAGTGTTCAAGACCAATTTGGATGAGTCCTTGAGCAACTTGATGTAGTGGAAGGTGTCCTTGCCCATGGCAGGGGGATTGAAACTAGATGATCTTTAAGGTTCCTTCCAACTCAAACTGTTTTATGATTCTATATTTTAGTTAGTCAAACCTGTGGCCCAGGGAATGCATGATCCCTTGCCAAGTAGACGACAAGCACGCACAGATTGTATCGGGATGAAAGAGGATGTAGAGACCTGCTAAAGCAAAGGGGTTAATATAGCAGAAGGAAAAAGATGACATGCTAAAAATCTGATGAAGAGGTTACAATAGAAGGGGGAAGGAGGGAATGACTATGTTAATTGCTGTAGGAAGGAGCTATGGAAGCATGGTGGAATGTTTGATCTGGGAAAGGAAATGCAGACGTGGGGAATTTAATGGGCACTAAGAGAAGAACAGGAGTCTGGAGTTAGAAAGGACAAGGAGAGGAAAAGTAGTTTTTACATTGTAAGGGTAAGTTTCAGTTTTTTAATGGACGACATATCTGAATTTGTTATTTAAGATCTTCAGAGATAGTTAACTATCTACGAAATTTGTAGGAATTCTATCTTTACTGCTGAAATCTTTTCCTAATTTTTACCCTTGGTCTAGTTGAAGTTCATTAGCTTTCTTACTGTCTACTTTTGACACGGTAAGAGCTTTTTTGCAGTGTTCTTTTGCATAGATGAACAATTTTATCATATGCTTCATCTTAGTGTTTTCCCAAATCCCAACTCTAGCCCATATTTTTGCAGAAAACTTTTTGCACTCACTAATGGTCTCTGAATGGTCTATATCTGCTGAGAAGCATGCTGGCCAAAGCTGGACACGCTGTTCCCACTTACTGGCCCTGAGGAGAAGGGAAGGATGACTTTATGACCCTTTTTATCTCTTGGGATGATGACCGCCTTTTTGGGGAGCATAGCCCTTCCAACCCTTGTTCATCTTGTATTTCTTCAGAGCCTACTAACTGTACTCTGCGAGAGTGCTGGCTAGTCCGTACTACATCCTCTAGCTGTGGAGCCTGTTGTTACAACCTAAGTGTAAAATTTTGCATTTGTCTCTTACCTAATGTGTTTGCAGACCTGCCAATTTAATATACATTCTGTATTTAATCATAGAATTATAGACCAATATTTAGTTTAATGATATTTAAATGTTTAACCGTCTGGGTCATAAACAAAACATAGAGAGGATACATCTTTTTACAAGGGCATGTAGTGATGGGACAAGGGGCAACGGATTTAAACTGAAAGAGAGGAGATTTAGATTAGATATAAGGAAGAAATTTTTCACTCTGAGGGTGGTGAGGCAGTGGAACAGGTTGCCCAGAGAAGTTGTAGATGCCCCATCCCTGGAAGTGTTCAAGGTCAGGTTGGATGAGGCTTTGGGCAACCTGGTGTAGTGGAGGATTTCCCTGCCCATGGCAGGGCGGTTGGAACTAGATGATCTTTGAGGTCCCTTCCAACCCAAACCATTCTATGATCTTTGTGAAGGGATGTAATGCATGGGATTGTCCTCTGACAGTGTACGGTCTCTGGATGTGTAGAGTCTATGGTTATGTTTTTCAGAACATTCCATCCTCTAGTTTCATTTAGACTGTGTTTCTTAGCTGCTTATGAGGATGTTATAGGAGATAAGGTCAGAAATCTTACTAAAGTCAAGATATACGATATCTACTGCACCTTCTCGCTAAATACAACCCTTTTACCTTACCAAGGAAAGAAACTAGATCAGTTTTACATAATTTGCTCCTAATTAATCCTTGTTGAGCATTTCTAATCTTCCTTGTTATTCTTTTAATTGCTTATATGTTCTTAGACTGTTTATTTCACTATTTCTCCAAGAGCTAAAACTGCGTGATCTATAATATTTTCTTCTCAACTTTACAGTAGAGGAGCACTGTTTTTATCCTTTTGCAGTCTTTCAGGTCTCCGCCTATTTTTTAGAAATTCTCACAGGTAACGACTGGGAAATCTGAGACTGCTTCAGACAGTTCTACAAAAATATCCTAGGAGAAATTTAATTAGACCCAGCCATTTGGAAAATATCTAGCTTATCTTTATCTAAGTATTCATGGCACTTCTCCATGAGATCATTTGTCTTTATCTATAGGTGTTTAAATAAGAAAGCACCTTAATTACTGCTGACCTTTTTAATAAAGAATGAAATGGAAAAGGCATTGATGTTGAGATTAGGTTCATCATCTCAGCTTTCTCTGTTTCTTGTCGTATTAGAGCCTAAATTATGCTAACAACTGCATCATCCATAAAACAAAAAGAGGCATAAAGAACCTCATAAACTTTTCAGACTTTCTGAACCCTTGGCACTTGAAAACCCATCTTGTCCAAGTTTGAGTCAAACTTTGCTGGGAACATAACAAGTATAGCTAGGATGTGTTCAAGGACTTTGTATTATTCTAAGTCGTCCTAGACAGGAAGGGTAAAAAGCAAACATGGAGATTTGGAGCAGGAAGATATTTCTCTAGTTCATAATAAGTTAATATTTACTGGCAAAGTGTCAGTTGTGTCCTCAATGCAAAAGGTAACACGAGATTGGCCTCAAACTCCACTGTCTCAACTGTAAATGGCTCCAAAGGAGCTGATAATCTACCTTGAACAAAACCCCTGTTTTTTTAATGCCATCTTTTTAAAGGTTTTTCATGTCGTGGTCTGACATAAGAAAACATTAACTGCAACAAAGAATACCACTAAGCCTGACTCATAGATGAGTATGATAGAAGCATAAAACAAGACTCCATAAATCCTAAATGTTTGACAAATTAAAATCAGCAGTCACAAACTCTGTAGTAGTACACTGGGTGTGCAGTATACAACAAGGGTTTATTCTGATGCACTTGCATACTCCAAACCTATTATTTTTCCCTTTGGGAAAGTAGCATGGATGTTACAGATTTTAATATTAAAACCTAAATGAGTGTGAATCATTAACAGAAAGGCCAAGAAAAGCAACAGTTGTTTGACTCACGCACAAATACACCTTTTATTGCTGGGATAAGGTGTCTGGTCATCAGGTCTAATAGGAAAATCTCACAGGATTTGTGTAATACCAGAGGAAAACAGCACAAAATGCAAGTCTTAAATATGATGTTTCTTAAAACAAACAAAAAACAAAAACAACAACAAGAAACAACAACAAAAAAAGCATCTTTGCAAAGACTTTCAATATGACTTTCTCATCTAGAATAGCTTCTATAGTTTTGAAATAGGCTAGAAGAGGTGTTTGAACTTCTTTGGAGGCTGCAAGGATGCTGCAAGCACTGAAGGAGTTGACAGCAATGTAGTACCTGGGACTTCCTTTACTACATTTACACAGAACGAACAATCTTCAAGATTGATTTTTCAGGAGTTACTATTTTGCACAGCAAGAAAGATGCTTTAAAAACACATGTGTATGCGTGGGAAGAAATCTTGTTCTAGCTGAACTCCTTAATCTCTCACCATTTCTGGACTAATTGATTTTAGGGAGGAAATATTCAAAGACATCTTCTTGCGGGGATGTCTGTCATCATAGTATCGTTTAGGTTGGAAGAGACCTTGAAGATTATCCCATCAGGGAGGACAAAAAAGGACAAGCCTAGCCTCACAGCATCATGATGTAGGATGCTGAGAAGGCTGAATTACAAACCTGGTTGATGCCCTGAGCCTGCTGAGAGGCACAGCTGATTGCACAGAGGGCAATGATGACTTGGTCATCTGAGCCTTCTGCCCCTTGAGTTGCTGCATCTTCCTGGTAGCATAGTTCCAACACATCTGTAGGATTGCAGCCTACTCAGACCTGGTTCAGTCTTCTCCGTTTCTAAGGTATGGAAAAGCTGAGGGAGGGGAAAAAAAGTATATGTGTAAGCAGTATTCTAGGCTTCCGTAAAACATCTACTGTTGTGCCAGATGGGAAAACATTAGTTAAACTTAATAGTAACTTAATTAAGTTAGGATGGAGATTGATGTGTAAAAATTATCAAGTGACAGTAGAAGGTGGCCCAGAGGAAGCTGGCAAAAGACCATGCTGAAAGGGGAACTATTAGAAAGTGTCTGTCGAAGTACAATTACCGGATTAGGGCATAATCTGATTTAATATTTTCATTAACGACCTCAATACCAAAAGTAGGGGTGAATTAATGATTTTTTTTCTGATGGCATAAATGTGGAACATACTAGCAATAAAAATGTGAATTACCATATTATATAGAAATAATTAGATGACCTTGAGAGCAGGAATGATATAAATGTGATGGAACATTATAGTACAAAATTCAAAGTTATGCAATTTTGGACCGTGAGCAAGAATTTCAGGCATGAGCTGGGAGTAGAGCAGAAGCCAGGTCACGTGTTTTAGTCAGCTGCAGATGTAGCTGTGAAAAAGCTCATTGGGCTCATAAACTATGTTCTGGTTTTAGTTTAGTGATTTCTATGCTGCGTACAAGGTTTCAGTATGACCTTATCTGAAATACTGTGTGGATCTCTGTGTATAATCTCTCAAAAATTAATTTAAGATAGAATGAGTGAAAAGGGTACAATGTTGCAGCAGCCCGTTTTATGAAAGAAAATTGGAAGTGCAGCTTCTTTGAGCGAGGAAAGACAAAGTTTGAGGGAGGATATGACTGTTGTCTATAGATTTTCCAGAGGAGAAGACTCTAAGGAAGGGATGAGAAGAGGAGAAGAGCTCTTTGAGCAGGAATTACAGGGTTGGCAAAACAGCATTTTCACGTATTAGAAAAGAGGCAGAGCATTTATGGGAGATTTCATGTAGTAAAGATAGCAGAGCTACTGTAACTTGTTTTAAGGGTAGGAACTGATGCGTTAATTATGAGTTTATTAAACCTTATTGACTATGACAGCATGAGGCTGCACGTAGATGATTGCAGATGTCCCTCCCACTCTTGTGCTCCAAGCTTCATTCTGAAGATCCCCATTCTTTCCACTCCACTGCTCCTGCTCTCTGCTTGCCTCCTCCCATCTTCAGACTTGCACAGATATATTTTATTTACTTTATTTGCATCACTTACTTATTCTGTCTGTGATTTGACTAGTTTTTCCTGGGATAAACTTGCCTCACAAAAGGTACAAAGATTCCTGCACCTCACTCAGCCATGAGGAGTCAAGCGCAGGAGCTATGCTCACCACGTTGCTTGCTTTTCTAATAGAAAAGAACTTCTCCTTCACAGTGGATCTGGCTTTTCAGTTCACAGACCAGAGGAGGGAGATTTGCTGAAGCTTTGAAGCACAATTTAGAAATTATGCTATTCAATAACTAGGAACTCTGATGTTCTTGTGTAGCATCAGAGAAAAGCTCCTTGTAATAACATTCAAATAAGTGCATAAAGTAGTTATTGTTTTCCTGGCCATACAGAGTCTGCTGCCATATGCTCACAGTCAGAAATGGCATGAGGTACTATTCATAATAGCTTTTATTTATGACAGTTTCTGGGATACAGGGTCCTAGCTATGATGGCTCAGCAGGTTTCCACAGCTCAACTGTGACTAGACCTAATTCTGATTCATTCAGACTGTTCCTGCAGTTGAGAGCAGTAGCAAACAGAAAAGATGCTGCCAATAAGCTGCAGATAGAAAAATATAAAATCAATATAACAATTATAGCTGATCCAATCAGAAACAAGAAGATAAATTAAGGGAAGTTTGAAAAAGAACAAGGGAATAGAGTCCACTGCGATTAGTACTAAGCATGTAGTGTTTATCAGAAGAGTCAGATACTTAGGTATTATACAGTAGGACAAAAGAATGCAGAAAAAAAATGCTGCTGGGGAAGAAACTATGTACACATAAGGCTAAGGGTGTTGCAGAGGCAGGAGTAGTTTACAAAAGTATCGCCTATGGCATCGCATTCAGCTCTGTCTTGCACCTCTTTCCCCTTCTCTGCTTTTGCTCCTCTGTTTTTTTTTCCAGTCAATTGCCAGCTCAATAGTCAAAAAGGTAGAAACTACAAGAGGTTTTGCTCTTCCTAGACAGTGCCTGCTGCATGCTTGCTCAGTTACAGAGTGCAAAGCAAAATCCGTTCAGTGCTGTGCTTGAATGGACATCAGCCCTTACTGCTTTCACAGTCTCTGCATGTGGCAAAGAAGTATTTGTTGTTTAAGCCAAGGATTTAGCAGGTCCTTTATAGATTTACTATGACTTTGCAGGAAGAACTGCAGCCTCTTGGGTGTTAAACCTAGGGGAAAGAGGGAGCTCCGACCCTCCATGTGATGGCATCCCTATCAGCAGGACAAAGGCTGAGGGATAATGGGAGAAAATTATGCTAAAGGAAGATGAATGTTGCCTCTTGAATACTTTCTCAGCTCTTTTGAAAGATTAAAAAAAAAAAAAACAACCCACAAAACTAAACAAACCAAAAAAGAGAAAACAAAAACCAAAACTTTGCATTGGTAATATGTTTAGCATGATCTTACCTGTGCTCAACTATTTTTGGCTGTGTAGTTGTGTTTAGTTGAATAATTGTTTATCTGGGGAGGAGAAATCATGGCTCACCAGCAGCAACTTGCTCAGAAGCCTTGTGAGCTTGTTTGGTTCTATAGGATATTAGAAGTTAAAATGGTTCCCAAAAATACGCTGTCAACATCTCAGCCCTTCTCTTCCCTAGCATGACTGGTTCCTGCTTGTCAGAAGGAAGAATTAGTCCCTGCCCGGCACTAGCCTGAGGCCTTTCGGGGAAAATCACAGCTGAACCCCAACTGCCCATGGTTTGTAAGAAACTGCTGTTTAGCTCCCTAGGTGCCCTTACCTGAGAAGGTGAAGCCATGATGTGTGTTTTGCTCAGAGCAGCTAAACTCAAATGGCAATAGTGTTATCTTAGCATCAAGTGGACATAGACCTTTTTCCTCTCACTCCAGCCTGAATAAAAACACTAAGTGTTTTATGTGTTCTCCATCACTGCAGGACTCGGATCCAGGGGAAGCTACAGACCTAGCAGAAGTCACAGTATCTCTATTGCTTACTACTTCAGATATGTATAAACTGGGATCCAGATACCCACCCTGGCTATAGATTGACTCTATGCTGGGGCAAGACCTGAGTGTGCAATATTCCTTCCCCGTAGTGACTTCCAAGGGGGGGAAAAAACTTATGTACAGGTGCAGGAAGGGAGTTGCGATGCATTCTATAGGTCCAAAAGATCTCCCCATATGTTAGGGAGGCTGTTGACAGCCCTTGGCTATTGGAGTGCTGTAAGTGTCCTTTTAGGAGAGGAGGTAAACTGGAAGTGGGTCCTTGCTTCCATTCTTAAGTAGATATTTGAGCAGAAGTAGGAAGCAGGTAGATATTCATCCTTTCTTTTCTCACTCACATGTGTAATGTGGATGGTTTGGTACTGATGGCTTTTCCTGCTGTCACCCTTGAAGCTGCAGGGTAATTAATAACCAGGATCTCGGTTTGACTCCTGGCCTACTGCAGTAGTTGCTTAAATAATAAGTTGTTGCTTCCTTGGATCTTGCAACAAGCCCAGAATTTAGCGATTGCTCTTGAAAGGTGAAATACTGCATCTTTTCAAAAGGCACTTGAATTTAGCTGAGCTGAACCTGACGTGGCACTTCACTGCAATCCAATCATGATAGCCAAGAATGATTTTTTTTTTTTTTTAATCTTTGTTGCCTGCCATGAAAAGTAAACTTTGACAAGTCACAGGTGCCTCATTCCATAAATTCACCATTGAATTTGTGAGTGACCTGAAGTGATAGAAGCAAACCAGAAATGTTTACGGGTGTCTGGAATCTACATGATCAACTGTGATAGGCAGTCATCGCTTTACCTGCAGTAAATGTCCTGTTCCCAATATTGACAGCCAAGTGCAGTTGAATGTGATTTGCAGAAGAAAAGAAAGACAAAAAAATCTTCTGCAGATGTTTTGGACCAACTATGAGGAAATGTCACTGCTTTTTTTTTTTCCCCAGGGTGCTGCAAAGAGGCTTATACCCCCTGATTTCAAGAGCAGAACTGAATCTTATAGGGTCTTGCAACTTTATTGCCACATAACTCATATTGTGGGATCTCGTGCCAGAGTCCATCTACCAACACAAACAATAAGATTATCAAATGTAGTGTGTGTTTTACTGTTGCTTGAAAATAGCTGAAATAAAGGATAGTATTATTAGCTCTTACTTTTGCTAGTAAAGTGGAGGAAAAAGTGACTAATATCTAAAACTCTAGTAGTTCGTAGCTGGTACTCAAATGCACAGAACTAAGTGACAAAGACCCTGGACGAGGTTTCTTCTCACAAGGCAGCAGCTGCCATTTCCACATGCTTCTCTGGAGACATCACTCCTTGAATTTTGGATGAGTGGAGCAACTGATTCCTCTTTACCTACCTCCAAGCATCAGCTCCTCCAAAAGGGAAGAGGCAGAAAAGCAGCTGTGGGACCACCCAGATCCTCTGCCTTGGCTCCCAATGCTTGCCAAGCCCAGAGAAAGGAAAGCCGGGTGCTCCCCTTCGCTCCAGGCAAACCTGGCTGGTGGGACTGCCTTCAGACAGGATCTGTGCCAGGACTCTCTCATGACTGGAGCACACTTTTTTTTTTTTTCGTCCCACACTGTGGGCAGCAGTGTAAAAGTTATACTCTGGGCTCAATCTGCATACTTCAAACATCCAATATCCCTGCTGCTTTGCCAGGGAGGATTATACATTTTTCACGAAGTGAGCAAGTATGCTTTCAGAGAAAAATATTTCCATGGCTACAGATCCTTCTCACGTGGTAGAACAGCTTATGAAACTCAGTGAGCAGAGAGCTAATAAAATGAGAGGAGGTAATTAGATGAAAGGATGGCTAGATGTTTGATGTCAGATTTCTGTTTTCACCTGAGACCCTTGGGGACTGTCTCAGGTGGCCAGAGATGCTGTCAAAGTTTGTATTTTGCATGAAGATTACACTCTATTTTCGGTCCTGTAGGTTGTTACTGCTGCATTGTGCACAGAAGTGATCCTTGTGCAGCTTCATGATTGCAGTTAGTCCGTACGCTGTTGTGTGTTCAGATCGCACGTGTGAGAAATCATACCTGTTACGTAAACAATGTTTTACCTGCATTGCTGGTATGAAACTATACAATCGTAGAGGATTTGAGCACTAAATACCAAAAGACGTTTGTTTCCTTGTGAGAGATCTTTGCAATGCGAAGTACTGGAATTAAGATCTCCCTGGTGTTAACAGAAGATGATGGTGCAGGGAATATCTGGCAAATAGTTTTAGCCTGTAGGGCACATCCTCTTCATACCCAAACTTCTGTATTTTCTCTAAGCTTTTCTGAGATATGGATCATGAGTGTGACATAAAATTTCCTTTTCTCTGCCTAAGTTAAAATGTAGATTATTAATAGGTTAAGTGTAAAAAGGATTATGAGACTTTAACTGGGCTTGGATTTTTTGTTTTATTTTTTTAAATGCAAATTCTTGTTTTTCTTGATTTATCTTTAATCATTTACGTAGCCACATGGGCTCTATGAGTAGACAGAAGCACTCAATTTCTGTTCATTGTTAAAACTCTGTCAAATGTTTTTAAATACTTCTGATCATTTCCCTTAGAATTCGAATGCTTCCAGTTTTAAAATGAAATCCTGCTGTTCCGGTGAACCTAGGGAAATCTCCACTTAATTTAATGAGGTGAAGGCATTTCATAAGGATTGGACACTAGTGTGACACACATTGTAACTCTAAGAATATCTGGCAAGCTAGAAAGATATTCTGTATTAATTGAAGGACAGTTTCAGTAAAGATAAAATGAAAGACTCCTAATGATGCATGTATGAACCAAAACAGATGGTAAAGACATTTCACCAACATCCTCTAAGTGCTTGTAAGCAAATGTGACAATATTAATTTGGGTGAAAGGACATGATTGGTACCCTTTGACTTTTTTTGTAACAGCTGAATCTAATGTATCCTATTTATATGACTGTGAAGAGCTTCCAGTCATATTGTAATGATTTCTAAGGGCCAATTTGAAAGACATTGCGCTACGAGTGTCAAGTTGACAAGCTCACATCCTCTCCTTGATGTGAAGTGCTAAGTTCATGAAGATGTCAATGTGTTGCCTTGCCAAGTCTCCCAGCTGGAGAGTATTACTGCATAATAGTTGTGAGACTTCAGATCCAACGTTATCAGTTCAAGCATTGTAGGATTTCATAGGGAAAACTATGGCACAAGTAAGTAACTTTCAGATAAGTTATGTTCGATGGCATTATTGGAATTGATTTCACATTGAGATGCATTGCTGGACAGATATACAAAATTAACACTTGCTCTTTCAAGACAAATAACGTTCCTGGTAACATTCAGCGGAAGCTTTGCCTGGGTAGGTAAAAAATCATGAATTCAAGGCAACTTCTGGCTGTTTCAGGAGATGTGCATACATTAGCACATATGAATAATATACCTATCCACATCTCAGTACTAACGCTCTCCTGGGTTTCTTACAATGTTAGTCTTAGCTGTGATCAGCAGGGGTTATCTGAATTGGAGCCTCCTTGATTAAAATGAGTGAAGAAAGACAAACCAAGTGCTGATATACTTCAAAAGCTCTTGCCACCTGGTCTGAATGTGCCTCCTGTCTTCTCAGTCTGAGTGACACAGAGTCTGAGTCAGGCAACATTGCTAAGTCAAGACACTTAGCAGAGTTTAGTCTTTCCCCCCACCAATAGCCCCCGAAATTTGTGAGAGAGTAGGGAAGTGACACTTGAAAAGGTATGGAGCTGATGTGATTGGATTTACTTGTGATGGGATATCTTTAATTTCTACAGTTGTTTTCAAGATGTGTTCTGAACTTGTGTTGAGAGTGCCTATCCATCTGGATAGGAGCCCTCATCCTCTTAATAGCACTTCTATACATCTAATGAATCAGTCAATACCAGCTTAAAGAGCTGTGCTTCTTACTGCTAGCCATTTTTTTTCCCCTGTCATAGTAGGTTTTTTCTGCATAAAACTGTTGCCTGTGTTTTAATTTGTACTTGCTAAAATACATATTCTTTTGAAGTGCATACCTTACAATAGACAGCTTGAAAGCTGCCACCAGGCTTACCTCTCACTGAGATGTTGCCTGCTAAGTGGAGGAAATTGCCCAGCTTGTCAATGCCAAACTAACAAGGCAATGCCCTTTTTTTCCTGTATCTGCAAATGTAAGTAATTTAAGTCCTGAGTGAGATTCTTGTCTCTTTTGGTGGTGGCTGTTCCATGTCATGTTCACCATATCCGGGAAAGAGTCTTTGACTACCGCAATGTAGTTATATCTCATCCCTTATCTGAAAGGGAACGTATTGGTGGCTTTTTCCATGCCAATTAAGCCGACAGATCTCCCAGGGTGACCATTGCAAAGGCAGTGCTAGCCTGTGGTCCAAAGGCTTTTTCCTTTCAATGAGAGCAAAGGAGAGATCCCAGCACGCACTGATGTCCTTGTGCTCCTATGAAAATTTGTTAAAAACCTTCTACCCAGCTCCCAGTTCTGTCTTTTGGGACTTCGAGGGAGAAATATGGGGAAACTCTGGTCAGGCAGTGTCCTGTGAGCCAATGAACACTCTCTTCTCTTGAATTCTCACATTTTGGCTCCTTGCTTTCTCAGATGTATCCAGCACAAAGCAGCTGTGCCACCTAAGTGGCCCTTGGAAACCACAGTGCCTGATTCCTCTTCAGTCTTGAGTGTGTGCATCTTTACAATATGTCTAGGAGGAGGAGTAGTGCTAGTCCCACCACGAGGGTCTAAACTGGGACACTGGGGGCTTCGATGCCTAAAGAATTGCTGTCCACGGTGTTGTGGATGAAGTGATGCGCTTCACTCATAAGCAAGAAGCAACAATAAACTTTGTTAATGCACTGTTTTATATCAATAAAGTTTGATAGTAAATTCCACAGTGGTTTAACAAGATTTGATGGCAAGATACACTGGATTGTTTACTGCATAGAGGACAGGGTCAGATAAAACCGTCAGGGAGACCCTCCATTGAGTCATGAGATTCAGAAAGGACCTCCTTGTTTTCTAAACACCTTCTTAGAGAGGAGTCTAGGTGCAGCTGGATCCAGTCCTAGTCTCAGACTTGGTCAACAGTTTATGTCTAAAGGATTACATATGCACAATCAATCTTTTATATCAGTTATCTAAGATTTCAAAGTTTAGCATGCTATTAGTCACTTATTAAGGATTTGTTTCAGCAAGGAATCTCTCAACCTCCAGAAGTAACCTTGAGAGCCGTCCCTACTCATACTCAAGGGGAGATGCTGGCATGCAGCCCACTGCCATGCAGGAGAGCTCAATGGGCCCTGGGCTGTCTGCTATTTATAGAGTATGATGATTGACTTACAGTCATATTTGCATATCAGCAAGACGTCTGGATTACTGTTCCAGACAGCCCTTGCCTGTTGTGTTGCCATCCATCCCCAAAGTCCAGCATAAGCTAGGCACAGCCACCACAACCCCCACTGGTAGCTACGACCCAAATGAGGCGGGGGGTGGGGGGGCGGGAGCAATGCACACCGTAACACACGGTTTTCCATATAGCAATACTCCTTGCATATTGGAAAGACATTCAATCAGTAAGAGACCCCTATGCTAAAATTGTAGGTTAACTACGAATACCAAAACACTTGAGCAGTTGGCTGAGGACTTTGCTGGTTACCCTGTAGCTCTGAGATGCCTGGGGCATTCAAATTTAAAGCTTTAATACTTGCACTTTAAACAATAAATCATCTTGCCTCTCCTGGATATAGCAAGGAACTTATTCTGGTTATGGCCTTTGAGTACTTCTATAGTAGGAAAATCTATTCTTAACTTCAGTAATGCATATGAGACTTTCTTTCATAGGCTTTTCCCCTCACTCTGGTCCAGTCTGTCTTCTGTGACACTTCTGGACTTTTACCTGGAGCATACAAAGAGGGTAATATATGATCTTTGATGCAACTCCAGTAACACATTGAAGAATCTTCTCTAATTTGCTGGAGAGGTGTTAAAAACAGGAATAAGTGTGAAGCAATTAGCAAAATGCATGATTACTTGTCCTCACACGGACCTCGAATTGAAATACTGAACATTATTTCACTTGAATGTGTTTCCCTCGGTTTATTTGTTAAACACTCCATGAGAATAAATTTGATAAGCTGTACTTGGGGTTGGTGAGTTATGAAAATGGAAGTTTCATTGCTATCCTTGTCCCAGAAGACAGTATCTTTATTACCTTTTTAGTTCAGATTCTGGGCATAATATTATGTTTAAAACCATAGATCAAGCAGAAAAGCAATAGGTTTTATGTAAAGCATGCTACTTTTAAAAGATGTAGGAAGCTGAACTGCTTTTCTTCATATAGGTATGAAAAGCCATTAGAAAAATCGGAATGATTCCCCTTCTGTGCATTAAACCGTTGCTGCACCTTGTTATGATACTTCGTGCTAGAAGACTCACATTTATGCTACCTATAAGTTTTCTAAACCACCTGCATTAAAGTAGTTATGCTAACCAAAATATACACAGTCTCAATCTTTATGGTCTTATGAGCAGCACCCAGGATGGTGGGGAGAAGCCTATTAGCTACTGTGTAAGCAAGAATGATGAATACTCTCCACTCTGAAATCACCCTGCAACCTCACCATGGAGCCATTTGAGAGAGCACCAGATGAATACCCACACGCTGAATCCATCTGAACCTTATGCAGCGTTGACTTCCTAATGGAAACTGTTTTTAACGTGAGCAAAGGCTAATCCGTAACTTACATACCTGGGAAAATCAATCAATAAACATGCCTGTGACAATGGGATTTTTGACAAGAAGCACGGCAAAATCTTATTTACCTCCTCTGCACAGCCAACAAATATACACCGGGGAAGCTGTTACTTTTGATGTAGACATATAACTTAAATAATGCTCAAATGACTGGTGCAGGCATTGGCTACAGAGGATAAAAAGGAAAGCTGGATTAGCTAAAAATAGTTGTATTAAAAGTCAGTGTACTTCTTCCTCGAGGAGAAGGAAAAAAAAAAACCCAACTCTAATCTTGGACTAGAAGACTACAGGTAGAAAAGTTCAGGTCTTGCCCTTCTCATTTTTGAAAGACACTTTTCTAGTTCAAAGGGGCTTTGGTTTAGCTTCAGGGGAAATATCAAGGATTATAATTGGAAGACTTTTCTAGGTTTTCCTAGCTGGATTTCAGAAATATGGTATGTACTTAACAAAACCACACACACACAAAAAAAAAGAACAGAGCAACTTTGAAATAAACCTTTCATTCCTCCTGCTGCCATGCAGTCAGTACTGTCACTGTGCATTTTCCCCGAGAGGGAGGAATATGGAACGAGGGATGAAAGGTATCGGAAAAAAGAAGTGCAAGATTAAAAATAAATCAAAAAAGGAAGCCATGTTGAGAGAGGTGGATATATACCAGTTCCTAAATTTTCATTTTAAATGGATACATCTGGAAAGATTTGTCTGTATGTAATGGGATATTTCAGCAATTAATTGCAACGCAGTTGATTAAAAATGTTGGCAGAGATTGTAAGAGGGAGGACACTAGGAACAGCTAATTCTAACAGCTTGCCTATCTGTGGTGTGCTCTGACCCTCCCCTCACTGAAAGTCATGGGAAACTGAGTTCTGGCCCTACTGAGGTCAGTGGAACCGACTTCACAGGGGATGGTGGTAGGATTTCACCCTGGGAAACATGGTTTTGACATTAATGACTGTCTAAACATTTGTGCCTATGTCTTGTGTTTGAGCTTGTTTTGCCTTTTTCTTAAGCAAATAGTATTTCTTCCTGCTCTCATCCTTTCTTACCTTTTCTTGGTACGTACTTTGTGTTGCACATGTTCTGACTAACTATAGTCTTCTGGGTATAGGAGCATTAAATATTGAGAAACAAACATCTTGGCAATTACGTAGTTAAGGTATATTAAAACACATAAGAACACACCTTCTTTATACAACTCCCTAAGCCTGAAGCTCTTATTTTAAAAACAAGCTAAGCATTTTAAACAAATCATTTAGCTTGCAGTAAACTAACTGCTTTATGATTATTACATATTTAGAATAAGCAATTCTTGTGTTTATATATTTTAAGACCTCTAACCTACAAGAATCTTGCTGTTTTTCTGAACCGTTTCTGGATTGCAATGTAATCGAAGACACGAGAGTCACTTTAGTCTTTTAATAATGCCTGAAAATGTTGGTAACTGCTACAAACTACCAGCCAGAACCACTTATTCACACTTTACTAGTCACTAGGAAATTTTTTTCTTGAATACAGTTTTATTGTGTCTACTGTTCATGGTTAGAAAACAACTTTGCATGATCCAAGGCTTACAGCGTTTCTGAGCCCTCAGGATTGAGAGAGGTGATTGGCCAGTCCTTTCAGTCAGGTTAACTCTGAAGGATACAGCAGCCAACACTCTCAAGTATTTCACAGCTGGTCATCACTCAGTGGAACACATTGCCCAGAGAAGTTGTAGATGCCCCATCCCTGGAAGTGTTCAAGGCCAGGTTGGATGAGGCTTTGGGCAACCTGATGTAGTGGAGGGTTTCCCTGCCCATGGCAGGGGCGTTGGAACTAGATGATCTTTGAGGTTCCTTCCAACACTAACCATTCTATGATTTCTGTGAAAACATCTAGCTCATGTGGTGTTCCTGCCTCTGAAAAATGAGTTTACCCTTTAACATTTCAATGACGAAAATCTTAGTTTTGATGTTGAAGCCTGAATCACCTGACAGTTTGTCTCCAACTTTTTTTTTTTTTTATGGCACCACTTAGTGTCAAAGGCTTATGTAATGTTGGGATCTCATCATTCAACAGAGAGTTGGTGATGATATCCAGAAGTAAGCAGCTTTTGTGTTAGAGAAGCGGTTCATTTGACAACTAAAAAGGCTGGTGGGAGTTGGGGCTTGTGGGTTTTCTTCCCTGCTTTACCACTGACATGTTATTTGCTTAAGATGCAGAGTGCCTCATTGATAAGGCACAGGATGTTTGATGCTTTATTCTTTCTAACTTGCTGAGAAGAGTTGGAAGAAGTAACTTAGGAATTTTTTTTGGTTTTTAAATCTTATTTAAAAATAACAAAATAACTGTTTCTAGAGCAAAAACCAGTACTGGATCCAAACGTGACTATTGCATGCTGTCAAAATCTGTGTTCTGGTTTACACTCAGATTTTTCTGTACCAACTAAATCCAAGGCAGTGTTTGGTTTTATCTTCTTCCAGTTTAGAAAGTGTTCTCTTACAGACTCTTGGCAATATTCTGAATATTAAAGCTTTGGTAATAAGAGCAGTCTTCATGTTGACAATGCTGACATTTCTGAGAGGAAACTTGTTTCTAGACATTACCTTCATTCTCCTTTTCCTTCCTTCTGAGATTTGAAAATTTTCATTGTTTCATCCAAGACTGTGGAGAAAGCCTGTGCTAACAGTTTCCTATTGAGAAATAAAAGAAATCAGTGTTTCTGCTCTCTGGATTACAATACGCAATGATCGTCTGCATGTTGTGACCAGCGCCTATAATTATAGGGCGCTGGTTTGGAGGGAAAAATCTGATAGGAACTGATGGACACAAAACTGTAAAAACAATGGAAGGACACTTTGTAATATGATTATACTGGAAATAATTATGAGGCTGTGACTTACCACTGGCTGCTGTACCATATATACCTTCCAGGAACAAACAGCCAATGACCAGAGTGGCTTTTCTTCTCTATTTTTCTGGAGTAAAACACTTCTTTTTTAAGCTTTTTCTAAACTGTTAGTAAGGCCTACAGTGAAATTTGAGACTGTGACTACTTGCTCTTTACGCTCATCACCATCATATCAGATATGCCTAATGAGTGGAGAATGATGGACAAGTGCGCTCTAATTAATTTATGTGCCATGTAAATATTGGTGTTGTGGTTCTCTCATGTTGTCTGTAACAAAAGACATGGGCCATTAAGAAATAATGTATCATAAATCTAGGTAGAAGTTATATAGTTAGAGGTTATAAGATGTAAAAAAGCAAAACAAAACAAAAAATACCCCAAATTCGCTAGCTGTTCATCTACATGTGTCTTTCTAGCCATGACCAATGTTTAGCTCCAGTTCTTTCCCAAAAGAACATCCTGAGTCCTGAATTAGGTTCCACCTTTACATCAGTAAGTGGTGGTCATGAGAAAGGAGGCTGCTTCCACACCACAACAGCAAGAATAATGCATGTCTGTGGGAGAAGTGGCTTTAAATCCCCCTCAGACAGAGCTGAAGTACCCACGAGACATACTTTAGCTGTTTGACACAACCTGGAATGGAGGCAATGTTTCCCATGCAGCTGGCTGTGCATTTGAAGGGAACTGATAGGTGTCTTTTTCTGCAAAGCCTAAGAGGGCAGGCATGCAGCAAGCTTGGCAGTTCCTGGGCTGCAGAGGGAGGACACCTCTTACTTTGTGAAGCCCTGCAAAACTAAGAGTTGAAGCTGAGCTACTTGACTCATTTCCAGTCTGAGGTTTTTCTGGTTGTGTGTCTGGTGACACTGAATGCAAAATTTAGTTACCTATGGTTTCCAATATTTATAGGTTCATGCAGGAGCTGGTGAGGGTTCAGACTGTTCACATAATTTATCATATTGTGTAAAAAAATTAGGTGGAATCTGACATGCTATTTTTAGCAGTTGTCATCGATCATGCTGCAGAGCCTGATTCTCATTCACATTACACCCCTCCATCTTCCAGGTGAATGCAGGCTATCCATAGGGCTGTGCAAAGTGATCTGCATTTGCTCTTCAAGTTCAGGTCATTGTTATAGATATGTCTGAGTTCAAGTCTCTGAGTTATTTTTCATCTTTGCAAGAGGAGGTAGGGAAGCTGGGAGATGGGGAGTGCATCTTATAGAATTAAGAGGAACAAAAGGGCAGCTTTGATATCATGTTTTTTGACAAGGAGAGGAACTAAAGAGAATTATGGTGACCTGAAGTTGCCACACAGTCTGCTTTAACTCAGACTTTGTTTGGCAAGCTGGGAGGGGAAGGAAAAAAATCAATGTTCTATTCCAGATGGCAAATATTATATGGTTTTGTCTTATCCATTATTTCTGGGGCATGAAATCAGCATCTAATAATGCAACCCTTGTCTTGAAATCAGGCATTTTGGAGGAAAGTTCATCTATTATGAAGAAAAGGAGGAAAATGTAATTTGCCTTCTAGTTTCCTATTATTGTTCTCCCTTCCCTTCCCTTCCCTTCCAGGATCTGAAAGATTCCACTCCTGTAGGAATCACTTCTAGCGCTTCACTTCATTTGTCTGATGATTGTAATCTTCTCTGGCTTTTTCCATAATCATTCTATTGGAGAGGATGCCTCTTCACCCTCCCAGGACTTTACCGGGGAAGGAAGGTGGGAGGAACAGCAAAGGTTGAGCTGACTTCAGGACTGATGTCTCAGTTGACAGTGGGAGGTTTTTTCCTTCCTTTGCAATAACATTTGCTGCTGTTGGAACTGTCAGTAAAGTGGGAAAAAGCAATTAATATTTTTTCCTCTGTCTTTCACAAAATCCTCACTTTTCTGCAAGCAAAGCTCTTGAAAGAAATCATAGTTCACCTTGAGGAATGATAAGAGAGAAAACTGTAAGAACTTTCTATGTGTCCTTTGCTCATTAGCAATGACAGACTGTGGAGGAAAGATATCCCACAGCACAAGTTTTGTAAATACAATTGCAATGAAATCTAATTTCTGGACAAATAAAAATCAGAAAAGGAAGCTAATTGGACATTTCTTTCAAAAGCCACTTTATCTTCAACTTTGTCTTAACAAGTTCAGTCAAAAATTGTAAGCCTGAAATTGTCACACAGAGAAGAATTATTACACTTTGTGTCAGTTAGGTGGAATGCTTTTTAACTAAATATACCTGCCCCTTTCACAGATTTTGCTTAGGAAGGTGGAAATCTGCCCCTGTGAGTGACTCGCCAAAGTCCTATGACCAGTGCACTTATTCTGTTATGTGCATCACCGACGTGTCCTGAGCCAAAAGGGAAGCAGCAGGAAGCCATGACCTCTGCTCTGAGCAGTCAGATCAAATCAGGTGGTTTGATTTTCGCAAGGTGATGAGCTGCTTTGGCGCTCCCATTGTAGTCCCAAGTTGCCTTTCTCTAGGGCATTAGGTATCCGAGGAGACAGGATACTGCTGCCCTCAGCAAACCCCCTCACTGTGTGTCCTGAGAACGAACATTTCCCTAAGCACCTGCTGGTCCTGAGTCCCCACTTGGAGATGGTTTGGGTGCTCCAAGCATCTCCCAGAAGTTGGAGGAAATTGGTCCTTCTGTGCAATACAAGACAGGTACACATAAATTACCAGAGACCAGAACAACCGTACAACAAAAAATGGCCTCTATCCTGGAGAATGTGTAATACAAAGACTTCCTTTTGCAGTCTGAACATCCGTGTGAGGCTTCACTGTCAATGTAGCACCTTTCCCACTCCCCTGTTTGGAAGTGTGAGTTGCCCAGCTCTACCCTCTTGTAGTCCATAGGAATCATGTATCCAAACACCTTCGAGGCGATAAGCTTTCAGAAAGTTCAGAAATAGCCCCGAGCTATTTGAGGGGGCTTGGTTTTAATTTTCTGCTGCAATGGATGGAATTGCAAAGGGCAAAACTCACTCTGATGTAACCAGAATTAGGGCTTCATTCTTGTTCTTTAAAACTTCAATCTCTACTGCATTAAATCTACTTTAAACTTGAAATATTTTTCAGCATAAATAATTTAAGAGCATAAAGGGCAGTTCCTGGAAAGTCAAGTCATGTTCACAATTCCATTTTCCTAAGCATTAAGTAGGTACCTAATGAAAGTTAACCCCTCCTTGGGTTGCGTAGGTGCTTGGCAAGACTCTGAACTGTTTTCATTACAGATAATGCACAATCCCTGATTCAAATACAAGGGTGTTAATGTTTCTATGTAAATTTGTTTGAAATGAGAGTGTGCCTTAAAAATATCTTAAGTTTTTGGGACAGTTCATAAGCAGCATATGTCTTTTAGACGGAAATATTTCCTTTCTCAGTGAAAGGCCAGCTGTGCCTACAAAGTCTGTGCGTGGGATGGATAATGGTGCTTTAAAGCTTTAGCACAGTGTTAATAAAGGGAAAGAATTTTCAGTGGCTCGCTAAGTTTTATACAGTATCTGCAACCACGTCCAGCCTGTGCAAACACTGGCCTTAGTAATGAATCTTCAGTCAGTCAGGCGAGAACGGATGGGGCGACAAGGTTCGGAGGAGCCAGAGGTTTTATATTCTATTCCCAACCCCTCTTCAAACATCAGCTTTCTTCCCCTCATCTAATTCCAGCTAGTCTTACAAATAGAAGCAGGAACACGTGAGTCTCTGTAGCTTCTGCTGTAGCTGAGTAAGACTGAATTGTTCATCTGGATGTCTCTTGGTGAGATGGTGTTCAATGGGCACATGCCCTGATGTCAGGCTCAGTATATGACCTAACGTAGACCTGCACCAGTATCACTGTTCAGCACATCGCATGAGCACCCTTCTGTCCATGGCTATGCCTGCAGGAGCTCGGACCTGGCAACTCTGGTGAGTAGAGCTATCTCAGATTTCCCAGTGGGCTGCTTCTGAATAAAACATGTGATCAACGTAATTTACAAAAGAAAAACCATGTGCTAAATGTTTAAAGTTCCAATTGCATCTAAAGGAAACAGAAAGGTTTCAGAGTGCATCTCTTGATGTCCGTTGGACGTGGTTTCTTTCTATGCTGAATAGAGAGCTCATAGGACCATATTGAGCTTAATTTCTTTAAAAGTAAAGTTCAATGAGATCCTGGGATGGGAAATTCTGTAGGAATTTGGAGTCTGTATAAGTCTTGGACCAAATAGTCTTGTCTCTTCACGGACATAAAGAGATGAGAATCCGAGAGGGAGGTTGGTTTCTTCACTTGTGAGGTTTCCTCTGGACTTGCTGGACCACGTCTCTGAAACAGACTTCAGATAGACTCTGTAGGAGTTGAGGGTTACAAAGTGCTTTCCAATCCAGGGATTATATTTTTACAGTAATCTTGATTTTTTTAATATATTTTTTTACACCAGTAAATATTAATATTTAGCTGAGTGACAGCTGTAATCAAAATGTTTCTCTCAAGAACACATTTTTAAACAAATGAAAGGATTAATACAATATATTTTTCTAACAAGAATTCTTATGTTTTTCACTGAAGACAAAAAAAGGGTAATTACTTAAAAGCAGGAAAAGCTTTCTGAAAACCTAGATGCATGTCTGTTGATGAGAAATTCCTTGAAAATTTGTGGGGAATAGTGACATGAAAAGCAATTGAAGAAAGACAGCTTGCCTTTTTCATTTGACTCTAATCAAGATTCGGATCAGATTTTTTTTTCACGGCTTCCTCAGTCTGTGGAACTTGCGAATTTTGAAGAAGAGAGCGGAGCTGCAGGAGAGTTTAATCTGTTTTGTGTTTTCCCTTTGAATCATTACCAGTTTAATTCTTCTTTGTGGTGCCTGCTCTTTGTTTCATGCCATTTGATTACAAACGTGCACCCGGGCGAAGCCGCTCACTCCATGCTATTCCTCCAGCTTCCTCAGGTCTGGGGTCTGGGGGTGTTGGGCCACACAGCTCCCTTGGGGCACTGCTCAGCAGTGGGGTTTGATGAAACTCCTGTCCCTCCTCCCCGAGCCACCCAGGCAAGCCGGTGCCTGAAGATGCTGCCCTGTGCCACTGGTAAATACCAGAGCTGTATTGCTATGCGTAAGAGCCAGGAGGAAGCATGGAATGAATTGTAATTTGGAGAAGTTTGCTGGCAGCACAGATTAGACCTCTGCTCGGGGCTGTGCCTAAGAATTTGCTATCTAGTCTTTCCATTAGATAGCAAAGCTTTTGTATAATATCTGCTTTAATTGAATTATGGATCTTTTGCTTGCTGCGCTCCCTGCTATAAAATCCGTGACCGTACCGATATCACACACAAACGTTGAAAGATGGTTGTTTTGCTCAATATTCTGTAGCATTTATGGTTACATATAGGGTTTTTACAGGCATAGCTCAAAAGAAGCTACTGACTTCATTGCATTTTCCTTGCTTAAGTAAGAAAGCTGAGCATGTCTCTATATGAGTTGTGCAGAGTGGACATTAGTTGTGGATGCATCTTCTACTTCCACATTGTGTAAATTTGAACCTGAGACCTTCTATACACAGGTGAGAACTTACCTTATTTGTCACTACACAACTCAGTTCTGTCATTTCATTATTAATGGGATTTTGTGACTGAGTGACCTTGTTAATATAGCAATATGTTGCCTCCCATATCATCAGTAATGATGCTCCAAATAATAAAAGAGGGAGAAAAATAGTGAAAAAAATTATGCTAGTTTCTATCTATTCTTTTCTAGGAAAAGAAAAAAGCCTTCATTATTTTAAAAAATTATATTACTTCAAAATCCTACTTAATGTGATGAAATAGTTAAAGCACAGCTCTTCTCTAGCACAATTTCACAAAATAGCTCTTTAAAGATCTTCTTGGGGGAAAAAAGGACATGAATATGGAGTGGATTCTTTCAACATAGCAAAGCCCATCATTAGACTGGTAGGATATTACAGCACCAGTTACCAAGAGAAAAATTTCTGTGAATAGACTTCATGAGAAAATCATGGTTTTTTGAGATACTCGTTACCTCCTAATGTTGTATAGTTCAGTATCTTTGACTATTTCAATGACAAATATTTTTCTTATTGACATAATACTAAGTCTGACTATTTTATGTATGTAAAGCTGATATGCGTAGTACATATATAAGGGTGACCTGATGACTTTTTGAACTGAATAAATAAGGAAAAGGAGATAAGTATAAGGAAGCGTGTCAACTAAGTCTCCCAGGTCCCTGTCCAGTGCTGTGTTTACCAGACCACATTGCTTTTTGATTCATGACTAAAATCTCCAAGGAAAGTTTATATTGCTGCCTGTTGGAAGGATGTATGAAATAATTTTGGAATCCCATTCATCACCAGCAGCTCCATGCCTGGCACAGCAAAGGAGGAACCGAGGAGCTGTGGATCTGGGCAGGATCATATAGGCAGAACTGCAAAAAGGCACCTGAAAATTCCTCTATTTATCGCTCTCATAACAATCCAAAAGCAACGTCTTCAGAAAGACAACAGATTAATTCAAAGGCAGGCTTTTCAGGAAAGGAGGCAAGAGGGTTTATGGGTTTAGTGGCCTGTGGGGGAATGCCAGTGTCAATGAGTAAGTCTCCACTGCTCAATGAAGCATCATGGTAACTCACTCAAGCTGGAGTTTTCCTCAGCTGAGCCAGCCTGCTGGCACGGTGCAGTGTTGCGCTGAGGTGCTAGCTCCCATCAAAAAGCAGTGTAGCTGCACTGGTAGCTAGCGAAGTGCTAGCAAAGATGCTGCTAGCCCAAGAGTCTGCCTTGTGCTGCCTCCAGCACTGTGGACGTGTTCACAGAAAATAATTTTGTAACCCACAAAGTAGTACTTTCTGTTGGATTTTAAACCCTGTGCAGTGCCAGAGCCTTTTTTTTTGTGGAGGAGTTATGTATTTTATGAGACAAGAAGGTGATGTAATGAGGACTTACACATTTCCAGGCATTTCCAAAAGTAAACTAGTTTGAACATTTGAATACTAGCTAAATTCCTGCCTGGTGTGAAAATATCCTGCCCAGTTGGTTCTTCTTGAATTTTCTACTGGATACAGTACTTAGAGCAGTTTACACGTAATTAGAAGCAATTCAAGAAAGGAAGAAGCATGTGTAGTATCTATTACTGAACCATCTTTTACACATGCTTGCAATTTTTATTTAGGAATTCATAACAAAAATGTAATCAACTGATCACTATCCACAAAGCTCCTAGAAAACCATTAAAAATAATAAGTAACAGTCAACCAACTTCTGATATGTCCTTGTTAAATTATGTGTTCATTGCCTGGAAGAGTAAATAGTCTATAAAAAGCATTGGAGCATGTTGCGTAGAGAGTCTGTGGAGTTTCCATCCTTGGAGATGTTCAAAACCCAAGAGCCCTGAGCTTTAGCTGGCCTTGCTCTGAGCAGGGAATTGGAGTAGACAATTTCCAGAGGTAGAAATATCTCAACCATTAACTGTGATTCTGAATATTCTTCAAGAATTCATCCTCCATGGAAAAAGGCAAACTTGCATTAGGAAAAGAAAAATAACTCAAAATATAGACTGCTTCCTAGGGCAAGCCCTAATGTAATGAAATACATTTGAATTTAGACATACAAGTTGTGTAGCCTTTAAGTAAATGGGGTACTCTTATGCTTGAATCTAACATCCTTAGTTACTTTGTTGAAACTCAAGAAAATAAACACTCTTTAGAAAGCATGAAAAATTTCCCCAAATTAAATATGTATATTAAGCATTGCTGGAATAGATACTTAAATAAGTCTCAGACTAAGTTTATGTAGAAGCTACTATTACATTACTAATCTTTTGGGTTTTACTAAAAAGAAAAATGGAGAAGAAAATTCTAGTCAGTCTCTAGCTTTCAGTTTTCATCAACTTGAATTCCTGGGTTCCTCTAAACAGGATTTAAGAATCAGTCTTTACAGGCTAAGTCTTAACTAATATCTGGACTATATGGGATTTTTGTTTGGGAGTGGGTTATTACTTTTTCTTTGGTGTGATTTGTTTGTTGTTTTTTTTAAAGCCAAAATAGTTCATGATAAACAACTTTAGTTTGTCAGCCGTCATTTGGGCCAAGGATTGGTGTCAAACAGGGTTGCTTAGTGCATAGGACCTGCCAAGTGTGCATCTGTCTTAGCACACAGCTCTAATCCTTCATGGTTCGCCGACTTTACCTTTACGAGTTCTTTTGATTGGTAATTGAGAGAATAAATCTTTGAAGAACTTACTTAAATGTAAAAAAGAAACCCCATTAAGATTCAAGCAGTAAAGTACCTACAGACATATTTTATATGGTACCTTTTCAGTCCTCCTACCATTTAAATTCATTTTGCCAGACAAAGATTCAAGATTGGTATTCAGCTATAGATTTTGTTTTCTTACATGTTGTCAGCTGCACCCTCTATATTTTAACTTTTAATACCAGCACAGTAAGTGAACTGTTCTGAGAGCTGACTCGCTCTGAAGAACTTTGCAGTATTGAAGATGCAGAGCAGAATAAAGAATTCAATGTTTTGAGGCACTTGATCTTTCCTGTCCTTATTGAAGTTATATGGATGAAGCATTCTTTTTAGTAAATGTTAGGTCTTATATTGAGTATAGGATTGGTCCGTGGTGGACTAGTAGCTCTCTTGCTTATGGTGAAACAGAAGGACTGAACTCTCATTTGGGGTAGAGGAGGCAGCTCTGCAAGATATTTCTTATAAAGCGAGAAAACAAACTGGGAACACTTGCATCTGCTACCTACCTGCTAGGAGTTTGTTAGTCTGATAAACATGGACTATCTTCTTTTCATTTGCTTTTCTGTTGAGTCACCACTAGCTCCTGGGAGAAAAGTAGCTCAATAAAGGAGAAAATGCAACTGAAAGGCCTAAAAGTTACCTTGACTCTTTTCAAAGGCAAATGTTTTTCCATAGTCTGTAGTATACAGCTGAGCCCCCATAGGTTTGTTTAATGATAGGAAGAATTATTTCAATATGGCTTGTTAGCTTAAACTAACCTCATGCAGAGGACAATAAAGATTTACCTCAGTAAATTGGGAGACCTCTTGGCCGTGTTGTGTGATGGACTAGTTGTTAGCTTAAAATTCCTTCTCTTACACGTGCCTGTTGTAAGATGAACAATCACATACAAAAGGGGGAAAGTGAGAATTTTTTCGAGGGCTTTCTTAAAAAAGAAAACTCTGGATTATTTGCATTGTTTATGTATTTGTGTAACAGTTATAAAAACAGTGCTGTAACAATGTATTCGTGAGAGTGCACTATTCAAAAGGCTGTGTCACCAGAGATATTACATAGGTAGACAAAAGTATAATTTCTCAGCAGATATCCTGCTCACCCTTTCTGTGGGGTTGTGATTGTAAAACTTGCAAAACTGCATATTTGCTTTGCAAAAAGGCAATTTCTGTTTATTCAACCTAATTTACTCAGTGACTGTTCTCTAATATACAAGGTTAGATACAACTACTACAGAAACAGCCATGTTTGTTCGTGCTGTACAATTCATTGTACTCTGGCTTTGACATTGAATAGGTCATAACCTGTTTGTAGGGCAGGTGGAATACGAATGGCAGGCCTTATTTTTATCTGCTGACACTGTAAATAGCATTACACAATATTCAAATGCAGCCCTTGTGGCAAGATTGTCGTGTTCCAAACCCTAACCCCTTCTTGAAAAAAAAATTAGAGCTAAAACTTAGAAGGGGAAATACTGTTCCTGTTTCTGTGCACAGAAGTCCAGGAATGGACCAGAAAGAAGTTCTCATGATAAATACTTGAGTAATTGGCTAAACAATAATTGGGTAAGAATTCTTAAATTCTTTTGGCAAGAACCTCTGATGAGGTCATAAATCTTGTGTGTTCAGTGCTCCATAAATCCAGACCAAGGAGACGAAAGTCCTGGCTTAAACAACTCATAGAACTCCATGATAACGAGAGGTATCTTTCTGTTGATACAGACTGGGGAGAAGGAAGGACATGGAAGTACTTTTATTTCTGTGTTTTTCATGGAATTTAATACTTGTGAAGGTGTCAAGTTGGTAGTCTTGAAGACCAAAAGGCTTTATCTGGCCAAATACAGCTTATGCAGCAGTAGTGCAAATTTTGCTGTCCTGCCACATCAACGTCTGCTGCTCTGCACAAGAAGGGAGATCATCAGGGGGTATTTGCAGGATGTGACCTAGCTGTCAGGTTGATATGGCACGTCCTCTTTCATTGACAAAAGCTGCAGCCAGTAGGGCTTTGGTGAAATGGAATTGACTTTAAGGAGAGGGTCATCCCAAATCCTAAATATTGCAAAAATTTCTAACTGCATAATGTAAATAAGTCAAAGCTTTGGTTCTGTCCTCTGTGTCAGTAACTTTCACTGCAAATAAATGCCACATCTGACTTATTTAAACTTTCCTATTTTTTTTCATGTTGGAGTCATCTTCTACCTCCTGTGTCACGGTTCTTCCAAGCAATAACAAATGTTTGAGGTCTTCTAGTATGGAAAAATCAGACAAGGTCTGGGGTATATTCCTTCTGTAAATTGCTTTATCTGCCCACGCTGACAGCAGTCATAAGATGAGATGACCCAGAACAGCTCCTTCTTCCAGTAGTCTTAGCTCATCTCCAGTGCTTTGTGCTCAGAGAGTGGCTCTGAATCCAAAACTGACCCAGAGCCGAGAGAAGGTCAGAGAGCCTCTACCGAAAACCATACGCAGTGAAACTCTGCATTCTAATATGTCCTCAAAGACTCTTTGCTGTGTCCACAGCAAGAATTTGGAGACAGTAATGATACCATGAGATGAAACTTGTCAGAAAACTGTGGTGGTATTCTTAATGGAAGCTTTAGTGTGGTCTTGAAGACCTTTATGTCAAACTTCCCAGTACTCTACAACAATTGCAAAAAATATTTGCCTGAAGATCATCTTTTTGGAAAGCACTAGTTTTAGCTGTATTTAACATCATACTCAGTTGTTAATAATAGTTAGTATTATTATTTCACTTTGCTTAATCTCTTTATCTGCCCTGATCTCATGTTCCAAATCATCTTTCACTTTTTTCTTCCTCTCCAGTCTGAACTTCTCCCTGCTTTTTCCGTCTCTACCATATGACTCGTTCTCTTTCCTACAATTTCTATTTCTCCTGGAAATGCCGTGCAGCTTCATTATCTTTTTCTTCTCTGTTAGACATAATGTACTGCCTTACTGTCTGCCAAGTTGAGAAATCCCACGTGCTACTGTCTGACATAGGCGATTTGGTGTGGTTTTCTTTCTTAATTTGTAGCAGCATTCCCTAACAGAACTAGCTGCAGTGGCTCCTCCATTTTGTATTCAATTCCTTTTTAATAAGGGCAGTTATGCTGGCAAGCTTTATTCTACACAGAAATATACGCACAGTTAACACAATATATTTCATATAAGTCTTCAGGTTGTCATTAGAGATATGACAGCTGCACAGTAGCTGTTCACACTGTGTCTAACCAGAGAACGAAAAGAGCAGCAGCTTTTTTACAAGGATGTGTAGTGATAGAATGAGGGGTAGTGGCTTTAAACTGAAAGAGGGTAGATTTAGATTAGATAGAAGAAAGAAATTCTTCCGTCTTAGGGTGGTGAGGCACTGGAACAGGTTGCCTAGAGAAGCCGCGGATGCCTCATCCCTGGAAGTGTTCATGGCCAGGTTGGATGAGGCTTGGAGCAACCTGATCTAGTGGAAGGAAGGTGGGAACGAGATGATCTTTAAGGTCCCTTCACACTCAAACCGTTCTATGATTTTTAACAAATTCCTTGCTACTGTAGGGCAATATTCCTAGGACTGCTCTGTATTTAAAATCTATACATTTAGTATCAGAAATTAAATGATAGGTCAGTGCAGCAGCATCACCAGTATTACATTCATTCTGTGTATATCTAAGATAAGGGGGGCAGATATTGCCGGCTTTAAGTGCCTTTGCCATTTAAGGTGTAAAACTAGTCAGAGTAAACTTCAATCTCAGCACATTTCAGGCCACGCATTCTTAAGCCCTTAAATCCTACAATGTTCACCAAGTTTGCCTTGTACGGTGCTTAGAATTCAGTAATTTGGATTATTCTAGGACAGAAGGGAGGAAGAGCCAGATTAGATCTTTCAAGTAGTTTGTGTCCTTACCCCCCACTCAAGAGGTGATGATGAACTGGAGTGCAGCTCCCAGCATTTTTCTGAGCAGAGAAGTGGTTAACTGTGAGGGCTGGAAATTCAGATCAGATCCGCTCTTCTCTGCCTGCTGCACACAGTGTGTCACATATGCCCTACCTGCCCGCCAGCACGATTCATCTTAGAATTAACACCCTGTCCACACTGACATACCAGGAGCACTTTGGGCACTGTGGTTTCAGGTACATGCACGTTTGGACAGGTGTCAGTGCGGCTATTATACTTGGGCAACGTGTGGAGCTTTCTTTAATTTACTTTAATTTTTAATAGAGCTTGACATATTGCCAAAGTATAATCAATGCAGTGACATCTGCCTGCGCCCTGGCTCCACAGGTCCTGTCTAACTCTAGGTCTTATTCTCAACCTTCATTTAACTAACTAATATGCATATTTAATGATGTGCACACAATTTCTTGATCTTGGAATGCGGTATCATGTCTGGCTGGAAGGATTTCAAGTTTTTATTGCCTTGTTTCTGTGTCAGGCATGGTCCAAGACTCTCTACTGCCGCATGTTAACTTTCCTCTGACCTGCCTAGTCTCTGAGCAAAACCATTAATGTTTTTATTTACAAGTGTAAATGAGACATTTCTAGAAGAAATAAAATAACAGATTAAAGCTCTCATATTCTATAACATTCTCCATGTCAGATACATGTTTTTCCTTTCCTTTAAGATCACCAATTATGCTGTCTGGAAGGTGAGAATGGGTTTTGTCTTGTTGTTAATGTTATTTTTTGTCTTTCATATTAAATCAGATCTTAGGTCCAACAGGGATGTATTAAGTGTTGTGTAGAATTTTGCAGACCCCCTTTTCCCCATCCCCCGGTAATTGCTACAACAGCTGAGTCCATGGGAACAATTTCCCTGAAGTGCATTTAACAATACTAACAGACACTGCCTGCTTGGTTTACTAACAATTTCTTTTGTTCTTGAACAATGATTTCTTTTCGTTTAACACCTTAATGAAAACTAATGTAGGACATAACACTTTAAATTGGAGTAAAAGTGCTCCTATACTATAATGGGCATTGACATTACCAATTGAATGTAATAAGAACTAAAATTTTATGTATTTTTAATTGTACATTTAATAAGTGAAGAATATAGCTTGTCTGTTAAATATACAAGGATTTGTTTAGTTAGTGAATTAAGTCCTTAATTTTATGGAATTCAATTACCAATGTGGGGAGAGAGACCGTATTATGGCCAAAAAATATTAGAAAGATTATTTCTTAACCATTTTCCTTTTAATAATGAAAACTCCAATCATAAAAATATTTGTCAACTCAAAAGTTTTAGTTACGCCCTTCTGTTAAAAGTATGTGAAGGAATTATACACCTTCCAGGCATGTGTAGTAAATTATTTCAATTCTTTCTGGCATTCAGCATATAAACCCATTGTACATAACTGAAGAGAGTTCATTTCTGATGGTCCTGATGGAGGTTAAGCATAATGTTTGAATAACGTTTGGTGTCAGAAGTTTCGTTTTTCTCTGGGGAATTCTTGAGTCTCACTGGTAATTAAGATGCTCATGAAAAAGAAGTGCTAATGTGGTACACCAGTCAGTCTTTGGACAGGAGACAGATACACCCAGTCTGATGGTATCTGAACTGTGATTCTTTTCTAAAGGGAGAAGCCTGTTCTTGCACATTTAGGAGAAAAACATCGTGCTTGGCTTTGAAATGCACATCTGGAAACCCTCGTGCTCTCTCCTGCTGTTCTGGCAGCTGCAAGTGCCAGATGTGCACAAACATCTGACTTCCTCTCTGGGCTTGGAGCTCTGGACTTGGCCAATTGCCTTTCTTGTACGTCTCATGAGAGGCTGTGGCACCCTTGCTGCCAAATGCTTTCATTGCTTCGTGCTCCCAAAACACAGAAACAAGTTATGTTGGGACTGTACGATGGCAATGCACCTGTAGGAGGGAACGCAAGGAGCCAGCAAGAAAGAGAAGTTTTTTCAAAAGGAAGAAGGGTCGTACCAAGTATGAATAGGTGAGACGGTCCCCTTTTCAATTCTATGTTGTCTGCCAGTCTGCCCAGAGGGAAAAACAGGCAGTGGCTGCGCTTCCAAAATTGACAATTCCCACAGCAAATTTTGACCTGATGCATAACGTGATATAATATGCAATCTATGTCAGGCAACTTCATTTGCTGTTAGCAAATGGGTACGAGGATAGTGAATGATGATTCATGATCAGGACACTGGGGGAAAACTCTGTCAAATGCAATATGGCAAGTCCCGCTCTATTATGTAGCTTATGCTGCAAAAGTCTGAGGGAACGAAGTTGGCAAGTTTGGAGTACAAAACATCTGGAAAACCAGAGGGGAAACCTTGGCCCTGGTGACATCAGTAAGAGTTTTGCTATCAGCTTCCATGGGACCAGGGTTTCACTCTGATTTTCACAGGCAAAAGATAGACATAATAATCAGATAACTCATCCATGAAAAAGGGACTTTGACATTTCCCTGGGCCAACAGAGGCACGTTGTGTCTCCTCTCCAAATTTCCACTTAGATGGGTCAAAGGAATTCTGCAAAAATGATGCTGTGAAAGCAAAGCAAGCCAAACACAGCTCCAGAAAAGGCAGAACGGTCCCGATTCTGCCTAAGGATGCCTCTGCATATGACAGTCAGATAGATGCACCAGCAGTGTGCCTGTGTGCTTTCAGGACTCCTGGGTGAATGTTTCTGTGACACCGTGTGCTTTCCCAGCCCCTCTGGCTTAGTCCAATCAGCTGCACCCAGGGCAGGATGGAAGCAGGCTTGCGGTAAAAACCTCTGTGAATTATGTTTGAATGTTTCAGTCTTTGAAGTGGATGCTGGGTGTCATGGAGGTTAGAAACTGCCATAAGGACCAGATTGGTCATGTCCAGAGAACCCAGAAGGTATAATGCCTGAGAGCAGTTGTAACCCCTCCAAGGACTCCATCCTTTCCAGGACATGTTTGAGTTTAGACAGCTGCTGGGTAATCTGTGCTGCTGGAAGACTCCCTGGCTCTGTAGGGGTTATCTTCCACATCTCTCCAGCTCTGAACCAGACACAGTGCTGTGCTGATCCTCCTGCTCGCTTGAAATGCAATTACCATTGTATGATGGTAATGATGCTACAAGTTTTCAGGGTCATACTTACTGTCCTTTCATCATCAGTGTCTTTTATGATTGCACAACGTCCTTCTTTATCCCATCCTTGAGCAGATCTGCAGGACTCACAAGAATTATTGTTCTTTGGCTGCGACTGAACCAAAAGGCAGGTCTGCTCCACGGTGCACAGTGCAGTCTTGCAATCCCTGCTATTTAGAGACTTGCTGGAATAGAGCCATCTCCTGTGCTTGATACTTGCTTTCCTAAGCAGTTTATGGAAAGAGTGTGCAATATAGCCAGATCTGGACATTAGAAAATATTCCCAGACCCATTTAAATGGACACTGACTTTTATTGCGCTCACTTTTGGTCTTGATTTCACCTGCATTCGCAAGAAATAAAAGCGTCATTCAGTGATTAGCCTTCAAACTCTTCCTCTCCTACCTGTAGGTGCAGTCACATTCAAGAGTGTTTAGTGGACTTTTCTCTGAGACATTCAAGGACCTTGTTGTACTTAACCCCACTGGGGTTAAGATGTGAGCTCTGAGTATTATTCTTCCTTCCTAACATTTGAGAGCTAATCATTCCACGATAAAATATTGTTCCTTTTGCTCCTTGAAGCCTCCAGCTGCAGCTGGACAGTTGTGCAATTCCACTTGGAAATCTGGGGCCATTGACATTTAAACAGCTCCAAAAATGTTACAGCCACAGTCTGAAGAGATGAAGGGGGGGGGTGGAAGCCTCTGAAATCAGTATGGTTGAGTAATCCTTATAATATTAAGTTCAATATTAAGACTGTTTTATCATAAAGTTTCTGCACTGCTACATCAATCCCCTCAATAACAATAGATCCTTGTCCTACTCTGCAGGATATTTTTATTATTTAGGTTGGGAGCTGTGTGATGACATCTGTAAGGATTTAAAAGACAATTGGTAACTTGGCCAATAACTAGATATCATCTTGCAAGATGGAAACAAAATATGCATGGGGCTTGAAATGAGGAAAAGGGTGGCAATCTACACTCAGTATTTGCTTTCTGCAGATGGATTTGCAATCTGCCTCTGTACCTTAGCTGTTATAATGTTGACCTCTTTTTAGAAAGGAGGTGCTATCCCACCATTCATTTTTTGAGTCTCCTTGTGCTGGCTAAATGATAATGGAAAGATGGTAGATGGGGCAGGGAGAAAACAGGTGGATGTTTTTTTTCTGTGTCTGTAAATAGTCAGGAAAGGAGCACCTGATGGATACTGATTTATATGAGTGTATATTTATAAAATGCTTCTATCAGATGTATTGTATTGTATGATAAACTCATCTTCATCTCCTTGCTTATGTTCTTGAGAGTAATGACCTCACCTGTTTCTCACACCACCTTTCCTAGAAGTTCAAAAGCCAAGAAACTTCAAAAAGGCATGTTTTATATTTTTTTCCCCACCATCAATTCCCATCTTGATCTTCTGTCACACATGGAGAGCTGTTCTCCTCACCCTCCAATGCACAAATGAGGCCTGCTGGGCAAGTGAGAAATGGCCCCTGCACCTTTAAGGGGCGGTTGCAGAGGTCCTGCAGACCCAGCCAAGCTGCCCTGTCTCCTTTGGTTATGCCACTTTCCATGTTTCTAACTCATAGAATGATTTGGGTTGGAAGGGACTTTAAGCATTATCTAGTTCCAACTCCCCTGCCATGGGCAGGAACACCTTCCACTAGATCAGGTTGCTCAAAGCCTCAACCAACCCGGTCCTGAACACTTTCAGGGTTGAGGCATCCACAACTTCTCTGGGCGATCTTCACATTCACCTCTCCCTCTTTGTTCTGCCCAAGACAAGAATGAGATTTTGCTCTGGTGTGTGGGCAAAAGGCAGGTTTCAGGAGCACATTGCTATGGCCAGTTCACCAGATGATGAGACTGGAGACCAAGGAATGCTTGGACAACCCTGTTGGACATGCTAAAAAAAAAAAAAAAAGCCTGTTATCACAATGTGCCTTGCCTCCTCCTTCCTCTCCAGCTGAAGCTCTGTATTCACTTTGAATTTGGGTTTCTGATCAGAATAACCATTGGCACCAAGTTGTGCAATAGGTGAAATGTGCTTAACCCATCGTTTATTTGGCAGTCGTTTGCCTATGCAGTTTTATTTGTAGTATTTATTTCAAAGATTGATGGCAGCTGACAGGAGGTACTGAAACAATTGATAAAGGCGACTGACATTTTGTCAGCTGTCTGGGTGACAGAAATATATTGCTTGTGTTTAAATGGTTTTGCGCAAATAAATCATCGTTGATGCCAAAATTCACCTTTGGCCCTTTCCAAGTAGTTCTTGAAAAGTGGCCGGGAAAGGTGTTTGCTTAAGCAGTGAGCAACTTCCTGTAAGGAGCAGATGCTTATGCTTAATAAAATCTTCCTTAGCAATACTATTTAAATATTTAAAACATTATTGAAGTAGTTGAATTCTGTTAATGGCAAAGTTGAGGACAAAAGTATTGTTCTTCTCATTGAACTCTCCATAAAAAAGTAACCATGTGGTGAAGAGCTGTGGCATAGCTTTTAATATGGATGAGAAGGAAGGGTCTGTGCAGTGTATTTTAGTTATCCTTTTTCTCTTTGAAAAGTTGCTAACGTTCTTTTAAAGGACTAAAGACTTGTTCCTGCCAAGGCTTTCCACTTGCCTGTGATTCTCCAAGTGACACATATTCCAATCCATCCCGCAACGTTATGCAGGCAATCAGTTTGGTGAGCTTTGATCTCTTTGTTTCTTCACTGGACCTCTAGATCAAGGTAAATGTTGAAATGGCAAAGAGTTCCCATGTATAAATATTGTGTAGGTAAACTGCATAAGGGGTGTGCCTGATGTGAGTATGCAAAAACTGAGGCAGGCTGAGTCTCTTTGAACTACAGAGGGCCTGTACTAGCCTTCAGAGAATCACCTTTTGCTGTTGGAAATGTGCTGTCTGTAGGGCTCCTAATTGCCACCAAGAACAGGCACAATGGAGTGCCCCTCACCTGTCCCTGTACAGCTGTATGTCTCCGTAAGGCACTGAGGATGTGATTGAAAGCGATGGAATATAGCTGAGCCCTTTATCAAACCATTCAAATGAGGAATGGGGGAAGTCTTTTCCAAGACTTGACAATTCAGTTGCGTGTGTTGGAGGTTTTTTGCATGATGAAAAGAGCATCAGTGTAACTTTAATCATCTGTACGTGTGCTGACAGGACCAGTGAACCCTGATGCTTTTCAGGTTGATATGTTGCTGAGCTACTTTCCTTTCCTGGCATACTATTCAATTCTTCGTACTTTTCTTTCCTTCTGAACCTGATGCTGCCGTGTAACGATAAGAAGGCACCTCTCAGAAATGTAAATGCAGAAAGTGACGGAATCAGTTCAGTTCCTCAGGCTAGATTTTGGGTAGGCTGCACAAGGGTAGACCAAGTTGAAAGGTCATACTCAAACACAGTCTATATCTCTGCAAATAAGTGTCACTAGGATGTACCCAAACAAACCCTTGGTGTTAATGGAGCAACAGTAATGAGTAACAGAAAAAGGGACTGGGGAGAAGGTAAAGTTCATCTTGAGCTTCAATACAGCTGATCGGTTGTTTCCATTGCCACATTTATTGCAGGGCAGCATGGGATTATTTTAACAGTCTTGGAAATAAATTCATCCAAGATAATTTTAAGTTTTCTTAATTCATAGAGTCTCTACATCATGCTTAATAGCTCTGGACATGAATGTCAATAGATGTCTGCTTCTGCAGAATGTGTTTTATGAAAATTTTTTCTGTCTCTCTGAAACTTCACAGCTTTCCATGACCGGTCTTTTTGCAGAGCTGCAGGATAAAGCCCCATCTGGGTCTTGCTCTGCACCAGCACATGGGGCATACTTATTGAAAATGGCTTGGCATTTAGGCTTTTTCCATTGGCACTAATATGCACCATGTCAGGTTACATCAGGCTGTGCTACATCATATGACTTGATGGGACTTGACATGACCTGACATAGCACAATGTATGTGTCTCCTTACATCAAAGACTAACAGAAATATGGCTTAATAAGGAGTAAAAATGCACGAAACACAAGGACTTTATTGCTGCCTCTGATCAGAGGCAGGTAGCACGTGTCAGGTTTCTGGCACACGTTTAGTTGTGAGTTTTTCACAGTAAACTCCCGTCTTGCTGTTTATAGCCTTATGTAAATATAGATCTGCTGCTAGGTCAAAGACCACTTTTTATCATTCCCTTTTACAAATGTATTGAGAATGCAATAATGTAATGGTTCAGGCATTTTGCCATTCTAAGTGATTCAGTTTACCATTCTGACCCATAATGTTCTCATTTTCCCCTTCCCTGATCTCTTAATTTGTAGTATTGGAAAAAATGTTGTATTTAGCATGGCTTTCAACTTCTATTTTCAAAGTTTCTCTTTGAATCTCTAATGCTATCCTCTATCTGCTCTAGCATTTTCTTGTAGTCTACCCACTGTTCAATACTTAATTCAAAAAGTTACTTAGGTATGATTGAGTGACCTCTTTTGAAACTCTATCAATAATTCCATTCTGATTTCTGTAGTTTTAGTGAATGCTTGCATAAGCATTGGTTCAAAAAGTGAAGGTCTTAAAGAAAACTGTGCTGATGTATCACAGGGAAACTCTCCATCGTTTTCATGGAAGGAACCAATATCAAGATGTAATTTCATGAAGGGGTTTTGGGGACAAAGGAAGGCAAGTCCTTCACCTCTGCAAATGAGGCAGGAATGAAAAAGGTGGAGCTGCTTTTGATGCTGAAGGCCTGTTTGTCTTCTTCAGCTACTCATCTGTTGGTATTACACATTTTCACCACTACCAGGTACACGTTAGAGACTGGGGTGTGTATAATAGGAAGAAATGAACATTAAATAGTGCAGAGGTCCTTGAGGCTGCTTGTGGAGCCAGCAAAGTGAGAATTGCAGCAGCACCTCTGAATGCCATACCAACTTGATACAGCTGGCTCTTGGTTAAAAAAAAAAAAAAAAAAAGATTTTGCGAAAGCAAGACAGTTTACACAAGGTCTGCTCCTGACCTGTCCACATACCTACCCTTCTTGTATGGCTAGAGAGTGTGTTAGTGAGAGATCGTATTTCTGCACAGACTTATCTTGGTAAAACTCAAGACTCTCCTAATATTAGAAACCAAGGTAGATATTGAGAGATGTCTGGGATGCCCAAGGACAGACTGTCATCAGTGCTTGTCTGCTGAATAACAAGGCATGCTAGACCAAACATTGCTCTACAGTAGTGTGGCTAGATGGCCACAAGTCACAGAGGAAGCCCATTCAAAGTTCACTATTGTTTTTTTTTATTTATATGGCTGGTGGATTGGGATTTTTTAAATATACTTATATGAAATCCCTTAAGAAAATTTCAGCAGGATCTGTTCTTCTAACCTAGACCTTTGAAACTCCTGCCTGGTAGCCTGGTATCACAGCTGTTTTGGCAATAAGCTCATCACTTCAAATCTATGTGCCACTTTAACTGTGCCCTGTGGCTTTGCCCACTCTGGGCACACGTAGAGCTTTTCTGTCCCCAGATTAGTTTCTGTCTGGAAGAAACCATGGTCTGCAGGAATAAGGTATGCACCACGTCTCGTTACAGGCTGCCGTCAGGAAGCTGTCAGAGTGCTCCCTAGAAGACCAGGACTCTCAAGGATCTCACAAGGCTCCCTTACCCCACAGTTTAGGTAATGCATGCCTAAAGCAGTGTAGAGTATTTCTTGAAATTCAGGCTTCTTGACCAAACTGACTGCATTGCAACGGGGTATACAGGCTGCATCGTCAGTTGTAGTTAAACTAAGATGTTTCAGAGGAGGTGCAAGATTGCAGTGATCAAATGTAAGATAAGAGTCTGGTGGGGTGAAGCCCTGAATATTTATCCACATTCCAGATCTTAGCATTGACTGGGTCTTGTTAGTTATCTATAAGCCTAATCTCTGTTTAAATCGTGTTCAAATCTCTTCATTTGAAGAATAAATGTATGAGAGCAAATATATTTCAAGAAACGTTAATAAAAGGTGCAAAACCGTCATTGCCACCTAGTATTTGGAGGAAAACATAACCACAAAGAGTTGAGTGATGACTATAGGTGTGACAGTGATGGAATAAGTGTGGTGTCTACAAGTATTGATATGTGTATGAATTAATAAAAACGCTAGCTGCATCTAGTGAATAAAGTCTGCGACTGTCTGAATTGCTCAAGAAATATCTTATTCTTCGAATGAGTATACAAACCAAAAAAATCACTGTTTTCAAGTTTATGAATTTTAAATGAACACTAAAATTAACATTTGTATCACCAGGGAAAAAAAATCCATATTTCAGAGAATCAAAGGAGGAAAATGTGAAGCTGATCTTATTGACTGCTTCATAAAGAAATTGAGAAACTCACTCTATGTATATTCACTTTTTGACATCTTTAAATGGTAATTTCATCTTTCAGATGTCTTTTCATTCTGTGTCTTCATCTTTCTTCTTCAAAACTCCTTTTCAAGCTTCTGAAGATATATGAATTTTCTTTAGTATCAGGGAAAATTATTTGGAGTATTATCAGTTAAATATATGGAGTATTATCAGTCAAATATATGGAAGTCAGGCTTCCTCTCAAGTTGAGAGGGTGGGAGAGGGAAAAAACATTCAAAGTCAACTACGGCAAGATGATTTTAATCTGGCAGTTTGGCAATCTGAAATTCTATAATTTTACCCGTATGATTCTTTTAGTCCTCTTATGCTGCCATATTCTTTATCTTACAAATATGATTTAGCATAATGGAGACTTCTGAACGATTCTTCATTTAAAAGAAAAAAAAATTAACAGTTCTGCCCGCTTACTATTTAAGACTGTTTCTTCTAAAATTCATTTCAAAGGGAAATTATAATCTGACTTTTCCCTCCAAATAATTTGTGAGACTTCTAGAAATGGTCCATTCCTTCAGAAGGTCTGGTATCCAGAATGACAGCAACTGGTATGGGAAAATTTTAACTGCTGAAGCCTACAGTAACCATGCAAAAGGATTTCTGTTCCTCAAAACACATGGTGGTTTTCAGATCATATTCCTTCAAGATGCTTGTAACCTTCGGTGTGAAAGTATGATTGTTTCCTTGTACTCAGTTCATACTTTCACTCAGGAAAACAGTAGGAGTATGAAGTGGAGCAGGTAACTTAGTAGTAATTTGGGTTTTTGATTCAGAATTATTTAGGTCCAACCCACTACTACCTGCACACCAAAGGTCTGCTCTAGGAATCACTACTCCTCATCTGCTTCTTTAAGGTCATTTTTCTGTGGTAACCCATGGAGCAAAAAATTACATTTTTCTCTACTATGACAGGGTAAGAACAGCTATGGCAATTAGGGCTGAGCTATTTGGTGGCAATGGAGTACTTTAGGTAATTGATATGTCAGTTGCTAGACTCTACTGTACCAGCTGTGGACTACAGCAGTGTGGGATCTGGACTTTTGAGTCAGGTACTGTTGTCATCTGAAATCTGAACAGCTGCAATTCTGTTGTGACAAGTGATAAGAATTTTCTATTTCAGGAAACATTTGTTTACACTTTGTATGTGTGGATCAAAAGCTCTGGGGTGAATCCCAGTCCTCCTTCAGGAAGAATTTTTGTCTAGACAGCAGGGTATTCCTCATGCTTAGCAGTAAGTACAGCATATTTAACATTATCTGATTTTGAATTAAAATGAATGGTTCAAGTCATACTTATTGATGCACTGTTCTTTCTTGTTTGAATAAACATTATGTTATTGCCTGTCTGGAGTATATCTTAATTGTAGAAACCCTGCATTCTATTAATCTTCATTACCTCTGCTTCAGTATTTATAATTTGGGGAAGAGTTAGAATAAGCCTTTGAGAAAACTTCTGTTTCTAATTGTCAAATGGCCAGTAGCTTCAATGGAGATACACAGCTATCCTGTGGAGTGCGCAGAATTGAGGACTAAACAACTTGTGGAGGTTTCAGTACTTTTTTCCATAGAGTTAGCTAAAATATTGCCTTGCCTTTTCACAATGTTGATGAAATAGACTGTTCAGATCTGATCTTACATAGTTCAGTCAAGATGTGTATTTTTGTGAGAAGGGCAAATCATAATTGTCATCTTAGAGTAACTCCTTTTAAAAAACCACCCCCAAATATCATTAAGAGTAACATGTTAATTTAAAGTGAAACTTTTATTGACTGTCAGCATCCAATAAAAAGTTGGTCCTCTATCAAAACAAGTATCTCCCTCTACTCTGACTTGACCCATTCCAAATTTTTGTTGCTATCCATCAGCTTCTCCCAAAATTATGTTCTCCCTGTTGCCATCATGTCTGTATCTCTGGTGCAAGCCTGATTGTCTTAACTTACCTGTCATGACTTACAGCTTCCCAAGGACACTTGTACCCATTTGGTCTGTGCAAAACACATCTGTTAAACAGGAATAATATGATGGAAGTAAATTCATCTTTCCATTGACTTTCATCAGTTGCAAGAAACAATCGTCTTGTTGTTTTGAAACTTCTCCACATTAACCGTGTCCTCCTTCCCTGCTCTGTCTGTTCTCACAGATGTGGCCACTGTTTGCTGAGAGCCACCACTGTTTTCTGTTCCTTCCTCCTCTAAGCACTGGCCCTGTTAAACCAGCCATTCTGTTTCTTTCTTTTCCTTTCCAAATATCTCAGAAATCTTGTAATATCTGGTGACCCATGGGAGTGGATTTTGCTCCTGCCCATCTCATCATGTCTGACAGTAGACGTGATGAGATAGAGGCTGTGGTTGCACACTCAGTAATATTCCTGTGATGATATGAAACCTCAGTAAGACATCTATAAATGAGGCTGTGAGCAGAAGTTACAATCGAGTAGCATGTGTTTGATATCACACCGTAGCTGGGATCTGTAATGTGGTACAGTCATGTACATCACTTAAAATTTAGAATTACATCTTTACATGGTGATTTAATTTTAAGTGCTATTATGAAGCTGTGTTAGATCTTATTGTGCCATGCCTCACTCAGAACCCTTCCCATTCACCTTTTTTTTTTTTCTGTACATGTGTAGGAAAGGGTTTTTTAGAGTTGTGGTGTAAAGTGTGTGTTGTGGTTTAGCCCAGGTGGCAGCTCAGCCACCATTTGGCCAAAAGGACTGAGGATCGAGATAAGAACAGGAAAGGATCACGCATCAACTATGGCCCCGGGCAAAACAGACTCAGTTTGGAGACAAATCAATTTAATTCATTAATGGCTCAACAAGAAACAAAGCCAGATCTCAAAAACACCTTCCCTCCACTCCTCCCTTATTCCTAGCTCTACCTCCTCCCCCAGCAGCACAGGGGGACAGGGAATGGGGGGCTGCAGGTCAGTTCATCACACATTGTTTCTGCCACTCCTTTCTTAAAGGAGGAGGACTCCTTACACTATTTTCCCCTGCCCAGTGGATCACCTCCTCATGGGACAGCCCACAGACTTCTCCAACTTGAGTCCTTCCCGCAGGATGCAATCCTTACGCATCAGATCGCTCCAACATGGGCTTCTTCCTCACAGAGTCGCAGCTTCTTAGGGAGCTGCCACGCACTCCGGCGTGGGGTTCCCCACGGGCTTCAGATGCCTCTCTGCCTCATCTCCAGCTTCCAGCAACTCACGGAGACCATTCTCTATGACTTCCTTCAGGCACAGGCATCTCTGCTCCAACGTGGGGTTCTCCAAGAACTATGGGTGGCTCACTGCTCCACCATTAATCTCCATGGTTGCAGGGGGGCCACCGGCTGTTTCAGCATGGGCTGCAGGGGAATCTCAGCTCCAGCACACCTCCTCCCACTTCATCTTCACTGACCTTGAGCTTCTATGTGGTTGTTTCTCTCAGGCCTCAGTCCTCTCTCTGTTGCAGCCATGCCAGATCTGACAAACCTCTGTAGCAGCAGCCCAGCGTGGGCATCCACCCACCCAGGAGGCTGGGGGGGTCAGCCCCACACCTCACCTCTCTTCACTGTAGGTCCAGCCTCCCTCAAGCTCCTTTGTCCTCATCTTAGGGCATTCGCAGAGGCGCTGATTGTCTCAGCCCTGGCCTGAGGGGATGGGGAGGGTCTGACCTCGCCAGAGGTTGGTCCGACTGTTTGCGGAGTCGGGGAAGCTTTTCACAGCTACTTACAGGGGCCATTTCTGCAGCCTCTCCCATAAACCCAGCACAGTGTGCCATAACTGATTCCAGTCAAATTAAATTGTTTTGCTCAAATATTTCTTTTTTTAAACCCTCTACTTTTTGAAAGAAAGATGATTGTTTTAGTCAGTAGTTTCACCTCCTTGAATTATGAAGCAACTGTGTTTCATAGATTATTATGTCTCCTGTTTTCAGATTCACATAGCACTATTGTTTCCTGGGCAGTGCTAACGATTGACAGAAAATAATAATAAAAAAAAGTGATCCTGCACATGCACAAATCTTGAAGAACAGTGGCATGTGCCATTACAGCTAGGAAAGAGCATCTGTTTATTTTCACTGGTGATAGCAGATGTACAGTCTGCTTCCCAGGATAGTAGATGTAAAGCAAGAAGCATGTTCAGAAATGCTGTGAAACGGTTTTTGATTCTTTACGGTCAATTGTAGTGGAAATCAAGGCACCAGTTTGTGACTCTGCTGTTCTGAGGACACCTCAGAGGATGACATGAAGCAAAATTTAGTGAATTTATGAGGTTTTTTTCGTGGATTTCATCAGTGACCATTGGATCAGCCCCTAAAACTGAGTTTTCTTTTTCTGGGGAAAACCAAATTGTGATCAACACAACATGGGAATAAGATTGGCTTTCCACTAGCATTAGTTATTCTGGTTTAAAGTTTAAGGAAATAAAGCAGATTGGTGATTATCTATGTATCTGCTCAATCTACTTCATAATGAATTTTAAAATCATTTGGAGAGCTACAATGACAAATACTCTACTCCTTCAGAGAGACCTACCTAATGTACTTTTCAGGATTGATAAATGGAGCTTGCACTTTTTGACATCAGCCTATTCCCCTCAGTGAATTTTAAGTTGCATTGTACTCACTATGGGGCCATCTTCTGGTCAGTTTGCTGTTATAAATAAGCAGGCTATTTATAATTGCATGTAGTAGAAAGTGTGCATTAGAAACATTTATGGTATCTACTATAAGTGCTAATTAGATTACATGGTGAACGTGTGCCTCGCTGATTTAAATATGTTGAACACTTCACAATATTGTTTTAAATAAATGAACATATGTTCTCTTCTCCCTTGCTACCACTGTGTCTCATTACCTTGTTAAGCACCTTAATTTTATCTGACTCCTCTGTAAGGGGAAAAAAAAAATCAAAATTCAAAGATTCAACCAGAATCTGAGGCATTCTTGCAACTAATATGATCTTGTGTAATCGTTCCTTTTTTCCCTGATCAATTTGACCTGTTGCAAAAAAAAAAAAATCCATGTTGTATACAAAATGAACAGTGATAGAACATGCATGCAAATCTTTCAGTGAGACTTTGTAGTTAAATCACTGATTATTCCCCCTCCTCCACCCCTTAGCTACCTAGTTTTCCACTCATGAAAACCAAAAGAAAGAAAACTAGTTAACAAAATAAAATTATTTCTATGATACTGTACTGAGAAGACTGTTCCCTTGGCCTTAAAAGCTGCTTGCAAACTTGTGGCATGTCAGTCACAATCCCATACCCCTTTTTATCGTCCATGGAAAATATTTAAGTGCAAATCTATTTTCAGTCTTGTAATATGTTTTGTGCCACGTTCTATCTGATTTCTACCCCACAACAATCGTTTTCTGTTTGTAAAACCAACAGTGAATGATCTTGCAAAACTCAGAAGCCAGGCTACAAATTGAGGCATTGATACTTGTTGAAGATATGCTATTTTTTTTTCCAAGCATGTGCAATAGTTATAACCTATTTTTCCTTCCTATATATTGTAATCTGTTCAGTTTCAGCAGCATAACCAATTCTTATGCATGACAACTGTCTACATGTTAAGATGTTTATTAACAGCAGATGTTTATTAACAGGTCTACAGACCAGTCAGTCTCACCTCTGTGCCCAGCAAGATCATGGAGCAGATCCTCCTGGCGACTATGCTAAGGCACATAGAAAACAAGGAGGTGATTGGTGACAGCCAACATGGCTTCACTAAGGGCAAAGCCTGCCTGACTAATTTGGTGGCCTTCTATGATGAGGTTACAGCATTGATGGATAGGGGAAGAGCAACTGACATTGTCTACCTGGACTTATCCAAAGCATTTGATACTGTCCCACACGACATCTTTATCTCTAAACTGGAAAGACATGGTTTTGATGGATGGACCACTCGGTGGATAAGGAATTGGCTGGATGGTCGCTCTCAAACAGTTGTGGTCAACGGTTCAATGTCCACGTGGAGGCCTGTGACGAGTGGTGTTCCTCAGGGGTCAGTACTGGGACCAGTGCTATTTAACATCTATGTTGGAGACATGGACAGTGGGATTTAGTACACCTTCAGCAAGTTTGCAGATGACACCAAGTTGTGTGGTGTTGTGGACACGCTGGAGGGAAGGGATGCCATCCAGAGGGACCTTGACAGGCTGGAGAGGTGGGCCTGTGAGAACCTCATGAAGTTCAACAAGGCCAAGTGCAAGGTCCTGCACGTGGGTCGGGGCAATCCCAAGCATAAGTACAGGCTGGACGGAGAATGGATTGAGAGCAGCCCTGAGGAAAAGGACTTGGGAGTGCTGGTGGATGAGGAGCTCAACATGAGCCAGCAATGTGCACTGGCAGCCCAGAAAGCCAACTGTATCCTGGGCTGTATCAACAGGAGCGTGGCCAGCAGGTCGAGGGAAGTGATTCTGCCCCTCTACTCAGCTCTCGTGAGACCCCACCTGGAATACTGTGTTCAGCTCTGGAGTCTCCAACACAAGAAGGACATGGAGCTACTGGAACGAGTCCAGAGGAGGGCCACAAAGATGATCCGAGGGCTGGAGCACCTCTGCTATGAAGACAGGCTGAGAGAGTTGGGGCTGTTCAGCCTGGAGAAGGCTCCAGGGTGATCTTATTGCAGCCTTCCAGTACCTAAAGGGGGCCTACAGGAACGCTGGAGAGGGACTTTTTACAAGGGCGTGTAGTGATCAGACAAGGGGCAATGAATTTAAACTGAAAGAGGGCAGATTTAGGTTAGATATAAGAAAGAAATTCTTTACATTGAGGGTGGTGAGGTACTGGAACAGGTTGCCCAGAGAAGTTGTGGATGCCCCATCCCTGGAAGTGTTCAATGCCAGGTTGGATGAGGCTTTGGGCAACCTGGTGTAGTGGAGGATTTCCCTGCCCATGGCAGGGGGGTTGGAACTAGATGATCTTTGAGGTCCCTTCCAACCCTAACCATTCTATGATTCTATGATTCCATGGAGCTTGTACTGGAGCTTGTACATAGCAAACTTAATGGAGTGATTCTTGCCCACTCTGTGCTTTGGGTTCAGCTGTGATTGCCAAGACTAACTGAAAGAAGTTTAAGATTGATGCTTATTATATAGAAAATGGGTTCAAGATTATTATTAACTGTAATTACAAGTGTTATTTCAGCAATGGTATTACAGGTGATATGCTCTGCACTTGGCCCAAGAAAATACTTACAGAGCACAGAGAATAATATCCCATAAATCATTGTTTGAAGATAGGCATCAAAACAAGGTTGATTCTGAACATTCAGCCCTGCTCACTACTAGAGTAGTCAGCATACTACTAGTATGCTGCTGTTGAAGCCTATAGGAAATTCCTTATGGATTAGTTTACAACTTGGCTGCAGACTTCAAGTGCAACTGCAGACTTACTGCAGGAGGCAGAAGGTGGCAAAGCCCTACACAACTGGACATGGACCATTTAGATTTGCTGTATTCCTCATGTCAGAGCTCCATTTTCTTGGTATTGTTTCTCTACCCTTTCGCATCTTTTTCTCTGTCTCTGCCTTATGGCTAAGAAGCTACAATCCAGATGGCCACCCCAACCTGTCATCTCTAAAAGAGCTTTGCTCATATTTCAGATGTGTTCCCCAGTATGTCTGAGGTCAACTGTTATTGTTTCTGATTATTTTGCTGTTTTATTCTATATTAATTTACTGATTATTGTTTCTTTCCATCACTCACTCTACACGCTCTTGTGCGTTGGGATGTCTGCACGTGACTACCTACTACCACATCATCTGAACTGTCTTCTGATTATATTCCTAAGTAATATTGAAAGGAGATCCCACAGTGGGAAGATCTAAGGTGTGCTGTGTTACCTGGGTGAGAGTCCTGAAGGGTGCAATCTCTTGGTTGCTCGGGTGTCAGTGTATCTTTAGAGTCCATGCCTGCAAGTACCAGCAGAACAGATTTGCTTTATGGGAAGAAGAAACGTGCTATAGTCTGAAGGCAGCTGCTATTGGCAGATTTGATTGCTGTTGCAGGAATAACAGGAGGTGACTGCTCTGTGACTACATGTGAGGGAGCACAGATCTCTGGCAGTGTATTTCCAATCCTGTTTATCAGATATGAAGTGTTGGAAAGGGGAGGCAACAGAGTGAGGTGCTGATCTCTTCTACATTCCAAATATCCAGAATGGCCCAAATACAGAATGGCCCAAATATCCAGAATGGCCCAAGGAAATACAGACGCATTATGAATTTTTGAGCAAACATTTTTGGTCAGAATTAGATTTTATTGACTGATGAGGTGGAAACCTTGCTTTGTCATTAACAAAAGGTCAAGAACTGTAACGCCATACAGAAAGATTTTAAGATTTCAGCATGAAAATTCATATTCCGTTTGTCCTCAGTTTCACACTCCCTTACAAAAGGTGAAAACTCTGCTCTTATCTCCTACAGGATAGTCCTGCTGTAAAGGGAAGACCTATTTTTTTGCAGCTTATAGCAATCATTTTGCAGGGATAAAAAATAAATTACACCATCCCAGCTTTCGTTTCCCCACTGTGTCCTGTAGCTAGGGTCTAAGAAGCACCAATGATCACATTAACTGTTAGGCTCAATTGACACAACAGCTGTGTTCCAAAATAAACAAGACAAAACTGCTGTACTTGATAATGCATTAGTGGAATAATACTGTGGAGGTGCAGATTATAATAATCAGGACCATTGGAAAATTATGGGGATTATGGTTGTTTTCCAGTGTCCGTATGGTTTTTTCCAGTGCATTTCATCACTTTTTGTACTCCATCATTACTTTGGGCTCTCTTCACTTTTACCATTTACTGGAGTTCCAGGCTTGGGATTTCTTTCAGGTTCCAAGTCCTTCGTTCTTGCTCATTGTCTCCTTATTTTTAGTGCTTGTGTTGCTAGAAAGGCATTTCACTTGTTGCAAAGGCAGACCTTTCCAAGGAACCAATTGCCAACATAGGCATAAAGTGAGCTTTTGGGCATTTAGTGAACAAAACATGATGGATTTTTTTTTCAGCCCACAAAGCAGAGAAGAGGACAAGTTTGCATACAGGTAAAACATTTGTGGAATACCTGAAGAATGAATAGATGAACTTCTGAAGACGTTTGTTACAGGGTGCCTGGAAGCAAACAAGAAGAAAGGAAAGAGAATTGAAGCTCTCAAAGCAGTGGCAGTTCTGATGTTTTTAGCTAGCAGTATCTCAACAAAACCTTAGTAGTATGTTTGCATGCATGCAAACATGAACATAATGCAGTGGAGACTTAAGCAAATAGCTTGTATTACTGCTTTGTATAGTACTATTAATTGCTAGATAATGCTAACAAGAGAAGCATCTTTTCTTTTTAAATGTTAAAGAAAAAGAAGATAAACTGGCCATTACCTTGTAAACGAATTAGTAATTCTCTCCTATATGTTGCTTTTCATATGCAGCTACATGTCAGTCCTTGCAATTTTGGGGATAGCTAGAGAAAATCTCCGCGGTAGGCTGCCGTACAGGTGCAGTATGCTTCCTATTCTGGTGTCTTGTGGTGTCAAGCTTGGTGCTAGCAGTGTCAGCTGTTAGCATAGGAGAGGGAAAAACAGTTATAAAGCTCTGGGGTGCAGGGTGAACCCAAAATCTTGTGGGCCTACTATCCTCAAGGTAACAGATACTCATCTCTCCAAGAATTAATCAATTTACGTGGTGTAAAAGGTGCCTGCGTACAGCTAAAAGCAGTAAGGAGGGATAATCAAATAAGCAGCAGTAGCAAAAAGTAAAACCAAGTGAGCATCAGACAAGTAGTAGCAGAATGAAACTAATCTCTGCATTGATGTCCATGACCCTGTTATATTATTTCTGTTATTCCCACGAATACCTTGCAGCAAACAAAACAGCAACGTTAAGAGCAAGATAAAGTTTTTCACATGTACCTATGCAGCTTACAGTAGACATGGCAAAAGCAGAGAGTAAGATAGATAGAAACATCTCGTTTGTTTCCAAAGCAAAACACTTTATTATTCTGTGTGTTTGTGGTGTTTTTTTCTGGCTAGAATCATAAAATTCCACGAAAAGCACTAAAAAAAAAAAAAAAATTTATGAATTTCATGCTCTTGAATTTAGTGCCCTAAACTGATACTTGTATGCTGCAGTGGATCCATCTCAAATACTGTGGTTTAATTGTTCTTCATTTCTCACTGAAGTAAGGGCTGGGACCCAGAGGCCTCTTAAGGTTGTTCTATAAATCGTTGTCTGTGACCCAGTGGAAAAGTCCTGGTTCACACCAATTCATACGCTGATGAACGCAGTTTAGGAACACTTGCCCATAAGTTCTCTAGGGACTGGAATCTGCTAATAGAGGTAAAAAACTGTGAATCATAAAGAACTCAGATCTTCAGTTGAACAAAACTATACAGAGTTCCAAAAGTGGAAAAAAGATGAGATTACAGAGTTCACTATTTAATATACAGTCTGCTTTTAATAGGCTAGTGTTGTCTTCATCCTTCTTACCTGTCTGGAAGCAGCAAAAGTTGAAAACAGTAGAAGAAAGTTGTTGCAGAATTATTTCCCTGCTGATAACTCCATTTTCCTCCCACTCTGGCTGAGAAGATACAGATGAGTGTTGCTACGTTTTTCATCTCCTCCAAAGCAGAGAAATACTGCGTTCCTCTCTTGTCTTGGACTTCTGGCTCTGACACAGTGGCCACTGCTGCAGCGCCTGAGCCTTTCAGCAGCATGTTGAGAGGTGTCACTGATGCCCGTTACATGTGCTTCTCCCTCTCCTCTTTTCCTTGCCTGCCTGGGCTTTATTAGATATCTGTATGGTGCACATATGTCCAATTCATTAAGGCAGGTTGAAATATGGTTTTCTCTTGGAAGTCTGCAGAAAGTGTTGAAGCTTGTAATAGAGTGGAAAGTGTTGATGCTGCAGGGTTGTACTTCACAGCGTTGTAAAGTCCCTCAAGGAAGTCTGTCTCCTGCACAAATGAGATTTAACCTTTCCAAAGACAGTTCATCCATACTTGAGGATCGGCACTGCCTGTAATCTTCCTCTCAAGTTTTACATGCCACCACCACTCCTGGATATCTTTCTGCATGAGCCTCTATTTGCGTCCATGGCCTAATGAATCTCAGATCTTCATGTTGTACCTTGCAAGTGCTGAGACGGTGGAGGATGACTGCTGCAGGGTATAATTTCCTCTGCATATGTAAAACCAGCGAGCAGCCCCCAGCCAGGCTGAAAATTTATTGCAAAAAATCTTCAGTAGCAAGAGCACTTGCTTGTTCCTGGTGCCAGAGACACCTGGCACCATGATCAGTTACTTCTTGTTTCTACAAATAACGCACCTCTTTTGGTAACAATTGTGAAAAGTGGCCTTTTTCATGTGTTGCATGTAGAAACAAGAGAAAACGCAAAATTGAATATTCTTTCTAGTTTCAATGATGTGGTGAAGAACATTGAGCACCATTTTCATGTTTTATAGTCTATATAAACTCAGTATAGCCCACGTCTCCCTAGCTCAGCATGTTAAAATTATAGCTGTAACGTATATGGAAATATTATTCATTTATTTGAATGTATTTTTCGCTTTCCCAAGAGAAAAGATTTTGGAGCAGGCTTCACAGATCACCTTGATTCAGCCCTAACTACATTCATTTAAAAATGTTTGCTGTGCTGGACTTTTCAGCTTCTCACAGTCTGGGTTTGCCTGCTGTGGATATTACTCTGGTTGCATGGATCATTGAACAGAGAACAGATATGCCCTTCCTTGCTCTCCTCTAATAATCAGTAGGGAAGTTGCAACTTATGTTTCCCCATAATGAGGTTCTCAAAAAACAAACAGACAAGTAAACAAAAAACCTTTTCATAGCTCATGGGAATACACACTTTCTGAATTGTCTTGCTGACCCATTCTCATCATAAATGTTTATGATTTGAGTCCCATGGTGTTTGATCATGGAATGGGTTCACATTTAAAATTTGCATCTCTGCTGTTTTCTGTTATCACTGGATGTTTACTTTCATCCACTTGAAACCTGCAGACTCCAATTTTCATGCCTAAGAAAAGAAAACACAGGGAAAAGCGAGGCTAGTACTCATGCACATTTAAACTTACGAATGTCAAAAACCTCTTATACTTTTTTTTCTGCATCCAGTATTTTCCCTCTCCTTCAAGACCTTCATATAGGCATGGTGGCTCTGATGAGACTGTCTCAAACAGCAAACATTACTTAGTAGCTCTAATGAAATCTCATCAAGCACTGATCCCTAAAAGGTATCTTCTTTGGTAAGTGTGTGTAAAAATAATCAAGTTATAAATCAAACAAATTAGTTGCTATCTATTCCTTTGATGTTATTGTGCTACTGATAAACAGAAAATCCTCAAGAACTGGTGTGTCATTTTAAGTATGTGTTTCCTTTTCAAAAGAGAGCTACACCTGGCTTATTTTAAATAACGAAGAAAGGGAGCTTTTATGGGCATCTTTCTGATGTTCTTCACTACTATGCAAGTGACTTAAGGCACTGTGTTTCTTGTTCAGAATATATCCCTGGCCTCCTCTGTAACTAATGTCTCTGTAATCCTAAAATTATCTGCTCAAAAAAAATGAACTCAGACAGGACAAATGAAAGCTTAATGAGATCGCATGAGGAAATCAGTGGTGCAACCACCAGCAGGCAGCCTATGTTTCTACCCATCGTGTCTCTTTCCTATTCAGCTAATAGGACAATTCAGCTCAGACTGTCTGCACAAAATTGCAGTGGACTCCGTCAATATTTCTGTAACTTCAGAGTGAGACATTATTGTTAGCTGTAGAGCGAGGAGCTCTAAGATGGTGTTGGAATTGCTTTGGATGGGCCAGTGCAGAATTCACCCGCCCGCAGTGAAGTTAGGTTGATGGTAGCTTTCACTTTTGAGATTGCTTTCAAAGCTTGTTCTCCTTCAGGGATATATGCCTTGGGCTTGCTTAGCTTTAGCAACAGTCTCTAAAACTGCATCGGTTTGAGCTACATAAACCGCTCCTTATAGCAGTAACCATTTTGCACTTGAAGACTGAAAGAGCTTTTCCTTCATAACAGTTTCGATGGCTTTTTAAATGGTTACCAGTGGGAATTTTATACCACTGGACCTTAAGGTGTCATTCTAGATTCAGGTTACTAAATGAGATAAATAGACCTGCCGTGGTTCTCTCTGGGAAGACCTATTTCTGGGGTCACCATTAGATGCAAGTACCCTCATGTTTCCTGTTTGTACTAAAGATCAGTGACATCTCTCATTCTCTCTTGCCAAGGGGGACTGATGAACCCATCTGGCTCTAGGAAGCTCTAGCTTCCCTAAGTTTCAGGGACAAATATACAATATACAAATATACAAATATACAGTAAGGTATAAACCTGGCCCCAAAAATGGTTTCTAGTGAAGCTACGATATTGGTTTCTGTGGAGTCAGCGATACTGAGCATGCCAGCTCCAATACTGAAGTAAACTTAGGTTTATGGAGATGTTTGCCTGCGAGTGCAGAGTGCAAGTGCTATGTAGAAGTGGTTGCTAGATAGTTTTCTGGTGGGCCTCAAAGCCCTTGCTGCTCTGAAGCCTTGAACTGAAAGACAGTAGATAGCCTTTTTTTTTTTTTTTTTTTTCCCTTTTTGAGTAAAAAGACAGTCTTCTGGTTTGGAAACAGAAGGAGGAAGAAAACAAGGGAGACAGAGGAAAAAGTCAGACATAACATTGAAGAATAACTGCAGTAAGATAGTGAATATTACAGTCAAATATCTCCTGCAGGGCTTTTGTGCTATAGTGGCTCACAAGCTGAGCTGGAATTTTTTTTCCCGTAGTTCATAAAGCCTGTACTGTGGTAGGGCCCCCAGAGCCCAGATACTCATAGGACTCAGGGTTATTTGGTGATGGTTTCTCCCAATTTTCTTTCCGGATGCAGTAAGGAGTTGGTGTAGTGAAGGCTTTGATCTTGTGGCTGTTCCATTCCCCTTGTTATGGAAAGTCTTGGTCATTACTTGACAGCTACAACTCATGCACAAGTGGTGCAAAGGTCAGTGCTCTGACTGCCTCCTGTAGAGACTGAGCAAAACCACATCCTTCCTCCCCTGCTACTCCCTCCCTCCTGATGGGATCTGTGATCTGGCCCTGATTAAGCATGGATTATTATATGCATCCTTTAAATAACACCAACAGTAGGGAAGTGATGGCAGATTTTAATCATGGTAGGCTCAATAATAAGACTCTCCTCCAATTGACATCGCTCTAAAATTTTAATAAGGTGCAATGTAATTATCCAGCTGGCCTTTATCCTGATCTAATGCCTATGTTCTGGCAAAGAGAGCTCATGTAATGCTGCTAGTAGTAAGGATCAGCCCTCTGACTGTCATAACACAGTGCCTCCAGCACTAAACCCGAGCATTGGGTTTTGCTTGTTGCTCAGCACCTCTTCCTAATCTGCTTTCACTGGTGACTGACAGTGACACACTCAAGCCAGAGAGTGTGAGAAGCAGTAAGGGTGTGTATCGAATGATGCAGACAGCTACAGGTCACCCTATGGCTTTTGGATCCGTTGTGGCTTTTGCCATGCAGAATCCTGTGGGGTCAGGGAGAACCAGGTCTCTTTTACCCTGAAAATGTTATGCCTAATGACGTAATGGCTGGACCTTCTTAGGAAAAGGCTTGATTTTTAATTTGTTTTCTTTTTTTCTCCTCTCTCTCAGCCTGCTGCACATTCTTCACTAATAGTAAAACAGAAAGGAAGAACAAACAAAGCAAAACCTAAAAGGGCTAAGCTTTTATGGTTCTCTTGCTGAAGTGATTAAATTACTACAGCACTGTATTGGGCTAAATGGTGTCAACGCTAGGGCTGTGGAGTGCCAGTTTCTTTTGGGAGTGAAAACTAGCAACCTAATTCTTGTTGAGGAAGAGTTCGAGACATCATTATCTGTCCATTTTCACAGAGAAAATGGGCTCAGCAAAGCAACGTTGATAATGTGTTTCAGCTTAAGCTCTTCCTAGTTTAAGAGATCCTGGCTTTTGCTACTTAAAATGTTCTCTGAAAAAATAAAACAAAAGAAAAAAACCCAAAAAAATCTCTAAACAAACTACAGGATCTTATGAGTGTGTTCCATTTACACTTTCAGTCCAATTTTCACTGCAATTAATTCTATTAAAACGTAATTAAAAATTCTCCAAGAAAGCAAGGATTCCTCACTACAGCTCTTTCCTTGAACAAATATTTTTCCATATACATTATATGTATATAGGAAATCTTGGCAAGAATGAAATAGCACTGAATAATGCACACAAGGACAGTAGCGGTCAGATCCTAATCCCAGCTGGAGCTTTCGGGTACTAATTCAATACAAATAAAAAATGAAAACAAGGAATGCTGGTTTTACCATCTGCCTATCAGTTTTTTTATCAACCATCAAATTCGGTCCTGATATTCTGAATTATAGCCCACAGGCAGGGAATTGACTTAAACACGACCCGAGATGCAAAATAAGAGAAATTCGATTTAAATGATCGTGTATCAAATATACCTGCCAGGCTCAGGGCACTGCCTAGACCAGTTAGGCCTTGGTTTCTGCAGCTCTGGTACCTATCACACCAGTTTGTAGTCTAATGCTTGTGATTGCCCAGAGCTGCAAAACTTTAGGTCTCTTCACGCTTAAACCCTCCCCTATCAAATCATATCCTCCTGACGTCAGGAGGGCTTGGAGTGGAATGTGCTAAATCAAAAATATTTGTCGCCTATGCATATTGTTGTTGTCAGATTTTGAAATTGTCTAAGCGTTCGTTAGATCTCGAGGTTTAGTAAGGAAAATCTGGGTGAAAATAAGTGTTGTCCTGCCTCTCTGCCTTTTTTCATCAGTTTATCATTTGCTTTTCACCTGGGAAAATGATACGAAGTCTCTCTTCATTTCTGAGGCAGCTTACTCAGTGACAGTGAGGTTTGTTTTTATCTTTTTTCCTTCATCTTTAAAAATATTTATATTACAAGCATTGTTGGACATATGCCTCAATTGTATTGCATAAATAACAAGACTTTTCCCATAGAGGAAAACAATGTACTGAATAAATGTACTTGCATATTCTCACCTAAGGGCTACATCACTGTTGTGACAATCACGCTAACCTTACCAGCTAAATGAATCTCTTCTTCCTAAAATGCTAAATCCTCGCTAGTCATCTCAAGATATATCAAACACCAGATACAATTGTGAGAGAAATATATTTCTTTAACATGATTGGTGTGCGATGCGTGGTTGTAACAGTCTGCACAAACTTTGAGGAGCGTAATATCGAGGAAGCATCAAGAGCAGAGAGTCAGCAAAGAAGCGAGTGATGGCTGAGAGGGTTCACAATTTCCACTGAGGGACCTAGTGGTGAGCATCTTTCCAAGCGCATGGAGAGACAGGGGAACACAGCAGAGAGGAACATGACTGGGGAGAGCAGAAATAGAGAGGGCAGCTCTGAGATCGTCTGTGCTCATCCACATTGAAAAGTGGACATCTGTCATGAAGGAACTTCTTGTTCCCACTGAAAGTGAGGATGGCATAGACTGGATCAACTTTACCACCTGTCAAGCCAGATGCACCTAGGAGGCTTGGAAGGGATTTGAATCTTCAGTAGTGCTGCTGAGAGTCATATCTTCTGGGACAAACCCAACTCCTTCGCTACAGTAAAGGGTAGTTTGTTCTGCATTGTTTTGTTTTTCTTTTTTGACCACCACTCTTTGCTTCCTGGTACTGAGATGGTGCTGGATGTGGAGTAAACCCCAGTCCCAGGGAGGAGAGCAGGTCAAGGATAGACCCCAGAGATTGCCCGGTACATCCCTCAGCACCACATCTGATTCTTCTGTGATGTTTTATTTTACCCCCTCCCTCTCATCACAGGCACTGCTCCTGTATTTTTTGGGGAAAATGTTGGATATACAGGTGGTTTTGGGGGCATTTTTAATCAAGCCTCTGCAGGTACAGGGCAGGTAATAGCTTCAGACCTTTCCAGTTCATATTTTCAAGCTTATTTGCAATGATGACAACCAAAACTTTTTCTTAATGGTATATTTTTGAATGTGATGATTCTTCTGCAGTTTGTGCTGTTGGGTCAGCGGGTGCCCGGCAGAGCCAATGCCTGTCTGCCACTGCACAGAGACATTTCTCTTCGACCAGGAGCACATAAAGCCCTCAGAAGATTTTCTATCAGTCTCACCAGGGTGGTTTCCTCACCGTTGTTATACCTGCTTCCTAGCCCGGGGGAAGCTCAACATCAGTAGAGACTCACAGTTGCTCACAGTATTTCTTTAGAAAGCAGGAAATAAAAACACTCCTATCAAATACATCACTTGTGAAAAAAGAAAATCTGTATTTTAAACTGTAGAAAAGATGTAATCTATCTCAAAGTCAGGACTTGAATGCTTTGTAATTAACGTCCACCTTTGTGAGGTTTTGTTTAGGGTATTATTTTGTTATTTAAATGAAGTTGTGAAAGCATGTTCAGCCGTTATAACTTTCCCCATCCCCTGCTTGTTTGATGTCAGAGGTTTCACCTGCATTTTCTGATCTGCAGAAAACGTTGTATTAAATTAAAGTTTTTGAAGAACGCCTGTCTTCAGATTCCCTTCAAGAGATCTCATCTGTTTCTGTTTTTCTCTGTGCTTTTGAAAGCATGAATGGGTTCTTAAAAGCCACAGCAATGCAAGGTTCATTGGTGTGCTATGTATTTCTAGTAACTTCTTTATGGTAAATTAGAGTAGGTTTGTAATGACAGCGGAACAGGGAACAAATGAAATACAACATGGGGAAGGTTTTTAGTTCCAGTTTGTATGTCTAGATAGGCTTGCAGAGTATCCAAGGTTTTAAAAAGATCGAGAGGGTTGATCTTTATTCTACGCCTCTGAGAAAATGAATCTGATTTATGCCTTGTGGAAATTTCCCAAGTTGATTGACACACAAATAAAGGGAGAAATGCTGCATTTCTGCAGCCTCACTTTGCTGAAAGAATGTATGGGAGGTGTTTTGGAGGCTTCTTTCTCAGTTGGTTTGTTTTTCTTAACTTCCTCTTGCATTTAGAAAACTGTTTGGGCAGATTGTTGTAATGCATTTTATCATCTTATCTACATGAGAAATTTCGTGCAAGTCAAACTCAGATAACAGAAGAGCGACAGCTGATTAGACCTGCTTGATAGGTTCTGTTTGACTTTAGTGAGAAATGCTTGGAAAAACTGTGTTAAGATTACTTACCTTTGCATTTAAAATTAGTGTCAGTACCTGTACTGAACACCTTAGCATCCTCCAAAAATACTGGGAAGGGCAGTGTCAGCTTTGCAGGTGTTTCTGAGCAGGGAGGGACTCAAATGTCTTTATTCCTTAACCCTACTGCCCCTTTTCTCAAGGACGCTCTTCTTTTCTCTTATTTCTCAGTTAAATCAAGTTTATCAGAGTGTCAATTAAATGGATTCTTCTGCATGTAGGCATAACATTACAGGGTGTTTCTGTTTAGTTGTCAAACTTGCGTTTGCACTGCTGGTAGACCATCATTTTCTGTACCTGTGCCTATGCCACATTGTTTTCCAACACTGCCGAGGGGAGAAGCCTGCATTGTGGCTGTGCATGAGCTCTCCTGTTTCAGTGTCACTGAACTCTAAGCACCTCACTGGTGACTTTGAACACAAAGAGAAAAAAGAAAATCTGTATTTTAAACTGTAGAAAAGATGTAATCTATCTCAAAGTCAGGACTTGAATGCTTTGTAATTAACGTCCACCTTTGTGAGGTTTTGTTTAGGGTATTATTTTGTTATTTAAATGAAATTAAATTTTATTGTTGAGAGGAAGCTGGTGGAAAAAACCCTTGTTAAAATGGCATTGAAGAAAGCAGTGCTGAACATAACATTTTATTTCTGCATAGCTGGAGGATATTAATGTATTTGCCTTGAGCTCATGCATTAGTATTCCCAGCTACTGAAAAACAGAAATCACAGGGTTTATGTTGGTTTGTTTTTTTTTTTCTTTTGAGCGATTTGTCTAGCTCTTGGTCATATGCTTACTAGTTAGCATTTAAAAAGCTATTAATTTTTACCTAATTTATTTCTATCCCTACAGGCTCTTACTTTCTCACAGGAAATAAGGAGGGCTCTTAATGGCTTTTATTTGGCTGTATTATATATATTTTCTTTTTTTGTACCCCAGATCCCCTGAAGCTGTAGTGGCTGGGCACAAGTCCTGACTCTGTACCCAGCCTGACCTGTTTATCACCACAAACTCATGTAGGTTTCAAAAGCTTTATTTTTGGGGTCTGATGTATGCATCAGTAATGCAGAGGTTTTTTGCATTTTTTTTAAAGAGTGAAACCAGGTGAAGAAAAACTTTGTTTTGATAAACCGTCTGACCCAAGGAAATGAAAATCAGGTCTCTTCTGAAGCAGTTTGTTTTTCCCTCTTTTACAATTGCAGCATCAGCTCCCTAAACTAGGTTAACTGCTGTGGCGACTTCTGTATAAACTGCTGCTGCTTCCTGATGGCAAAATGCAAGTAGCTCAAAGAATGCGGAAAACAAAATATACAAAACATTTCATACACAATATACAAACCACAAGAAATTTTGGGGTAGCCCAATTTTTGGACGCCTACTTGAGAAAAAGTACAGAGGCTTTTATTTAACAGAAAAACAAAAAAGCACTCTGTCTCCACGAATGCTCGCGTCTGTCATACTACACATAAATTCTACTAGGTTTTTTTCTTATTCCTTTGGCTAGGAAAGTGTGATTTTTATTTTTTCTCCCAAACAGTACAGGGTATAGTGGATGTGAAGGCTCACTCAAAGACAACGATATGAGTCGGTTACAGCAATCCTGTAAGTTGTTAGCCTCACGTGACCGTAGTGGTCACAATGATGGCAGACCTGCTCCTGTGAGGGAATGAGTGCCTAGGGAGGACAGGGCAAGAAAGAGGAAGACTTTGCTTTCAGATTCTTTAATGTTGACATTTGCATTTGGCAAAGAAACAAGCCAAAACACCCGATGTCTACACTTTGGGAGAGCAGTAAATTTAGCTTGGTCAAGTAGTTGAGATGAACAAGACCGGAGCTGGAGAACTGCTCCAGTTTTGCTGCTTCAGCACTGCTGCAAAAAGGTGTGAAAATATCCCTACTGCTTATTCTGGTCTGCTTAGCAGTGCCAGCAAAAGCTCTCGTTGCAGGTGTTGTAACATTGGTGCAACGTTTCTTGTGTTCACTGGGTTTGTTGTCAGGAGAATGCTGGTGCTGCTGGTGGTGCAGGTTGTGCCTTTGGTGAGCACCTCTGCCAGTGCACCTCAGGAGACCGAGACGGTACGGTAGTGCACAGCATTTTCCACAGATATGCACAGGCATCTATGCTTTGGTTAGAGACTCTGTACTGTGTTTCCTGCTCTTGGAAATTAAGCAGCAGCCTACCGGGTGTAATTTAGGGTGACATGTAAACACGGATGAAACAAATTCATAGTTAGATTTTTCCCTCTAATGTTTTTTTTAAGAAGGATGTTGATCAATATGTCATTGATCACTGGAGTTTATAAGCTTCGCACTCATTCTTAAAACACAGATCAGCCTCTCTTGCAATACAGTCGGTGGGTCCCTAGAATGGTCCTGTCTGAAAGGGAGGTGATCCCAACAGTCATCCTGGGACAAATGCAGGCAGAAAAGCTCATGAATCTAAGGCAGACACAACAGAAGTAAGAGTTAGCAAACCTTGTCATTGCAGCATTATAATAGGCAACTAAAATTATTTGAGACAAGTGACTTATTTTCATTGTCCATAATGGGTGAGGAGTGACTGGCAAATCAGCTAAGTTCTCTACATGGTTCAGCACCTCCCATCCAGTGGGGCTCCCAAGACCAGCTTCCTTGCATCTCCTCTGCCTGATTTCAGTGGCATTCCTAAATTGGTTGCCTTCGTAGAGGTGTTTTGGGGAGTATGCATTACCAGAAGCTCGGTGCTCTCGTACTGAGCAAAATTCATCCAACTTGTTTTGAAACCATGCTGCTGATGGTTGTCTGAGTTTGAAATGCTCTTGTAAGCAGCTATGAGAAGAGCATATTGGCAAATGCAATAGGTGGTTGATTGCTGCTTGGCAGGCACAGTGTGTTGATACTCAAGAATAAGTGAAGAATAGCTTTCAAAGCTAAAATGGTATCATTAATAAAAATAAGTTGCTCGTCTCCCTGTAGTGTCTTACATGTGTGACATCACGCTCTTGGAAGTTAGGCATTACAGGCACCTCTCATCTCCTGGGAGACAATTATTGTGCATCCTGAAAAACGTTAATCTGCCAAGAAAAATCTTGCCTTTGTTTTAAGGGTTAAATGGAAAGAGAGGAATCTCTAAATTCTTGTAATGTAGTTAATAACACAATTGTGGAGGTTTATTTGTATTATTAATATGAAGCAGGCACATCAGATACCTTTTACTTCAAAACAAGGTGCATATAAACTCAGAGTACGTTTGTGCTCCCTATTAATTTTAATTCACATTAAATTTATTTTACTTTTAATTAACAACTCAATAAAGATGCAAACAAGTTTAACAATGGGAAACATTTATTAATTTATTCCACCAGGTTTGCTCAGACCTTCCTGGGTTCCTTTAGGTGCTACCCTGATGTTCACTTACCTTCACCAAAAACCCACCAGAAGAAAGCTTTAGCTAGACTCTGATCCTAAGCATTATTGTCCATCATGAAGTAGCCTATGCTATGAGTAGATTAAAACGTGCCTTTGCTGTAAGTGCTTCCAATCAGGGAGCGAAAAAAGCCCAGCTGGAGAGCTGTGTGTGTGAGGCAGCCGATAATGAATGGCATACACCTGATGGTCTCTCAGGTACTTTACTTCTTGACCAAATCAACTCACTGGACTAAATCAAAGCCAAAGAATTACCAATCATTTTCCTACCGAGGACTGTCATATACAAACAATGCTATAATTGAGTGCAGTGCTTTAATCAAAATTTGTTTGTATTTATTTTTGTAGAAGCTGAGTTTCAACTTACAGTTGGATTTACTCTCACTAAATGTTCTCAGCTGCCTCTGAGTAGCCAGTAAGCAAAAAGGTCTCTACAAGCAAGTGAGGAATTTTGTTTGAGAAACTGCTTGTTGAGAGTCTGGTCAAAAAGAGCTGATGTTTGACACTCTTGTAACATGTTGCATTATTCATAGCATCGTTTTTATCTAGTAAAACCTTTTATTTTCTTTTTTTTGTTGTTATTGTAGCTGTTCCATTTCGCTGGTAAATGATTAAGCATGTACTTGTTCTAATTTTCAATGCCTGCAGGTGGTAGTGAGCAGAGCTGTCTCTAGCCCTGCTCTGTAAACAATACAGGTATTATTCTTCATGAAAATCACAGTGTAGCTTTCTATAGCGCAGAAAGTAGCTCTAGGCACTAAGCTTTGAATTGTGAAATAACTTTATAATTTAAATGTGGGCTCACATTAACAAAAAGAAGTACCACAGTGAGACTGGCTACTATATCACAAATACATTCATTTTGACCAAGAAAGCATCTGTAAGTTGTTACATTCTCCTGGGCTGATAAATTCAGACTGCAGGTGGCTAATACCTGAAAATGTACTTGAATCAGCAACTCTTTTTTCTACATGTCTCCTATGAACCTCCATTTCTGGGGTTTCAGGGGATGGCCCTTTGTTGCTACATCGGTTCTGCTCACCAGCTTTCATCCGAAGAAAAAGTCTTCACAGCAATACCATGATGTACACTTCAGGGTTTCGCTGCTGTACTTTGTGTTGGGAACAAAGGAAGAAAATGCATTTGAACCTGGGACTATCTTTGAAATGCTTAGTAAGCTTGCATGGCTGGTTATAATTAAACTGTCTCATGATTTCAGTAATTAAATATAACATTGGTGAAAAAAGTTTAATCCAAGAAGTCGTTGTTGTCTTCACTAATGGTTTTGAAAACTGCTGTCTTGGAGTTGGGACAGCAAGCTTTCAGCAGTTAAACACGAGTATAAAACACACGCCCTAGATTATGAATGAAACTAAACAGGGACAGTTTGCTGGGCAACAAGGAGATGAGGAGATAGGTGATATCTTGCATATAACAGCACTTCTGTATTTTCTGGCTAAGGCCTGGTAAGTGCACAAAGGTGAGATTCGGTTTGATGAGAAGGCTGAAATTACAATTTTATCTGTTGCATAACAAGTAATGGTAGGAAATGAAACTCAGTAACTATATGCATCAATTCTGCTCAAACTGAGATGTGTGTGGTCCAAATTCTCTTTTTATTGACATGTCTATAATCAGGGGTAGTAACTACAGTATCATCAGCATATAGGAGTAGATATCTGAATGTCAGGACAGGGTAGAGGTTTGCAGTGCTGCTGCTTTGTGTTAAGTAGATGAGGTACTCCGTGGCTGTTCATCTGGCAACACACATGGATATTCATTGCTTGAGGTTAAGGCATTTCTGTGCCATAGCTTTACAACATGCATTTCTTTATGACCACAGAAATGATGTCCTTTCTATGAAAAAAAATCAAAGCAGCAGTGCTTAAGCCAATGATAACTGGCCTTTCTCTACAGTAAAATATCAGGTATCACTAGAGGAATTCTCCTGTTGTAAAATAATTGAAGTATTAATCTCCTATTTACCTTTCAAGGGACTGTGGGAGGGAAGAAAATGAAAAGCAAAACTTCAAAATGTCTGTGCAAATATCTTGTTAATAAAACAGGATCTTGTCCTTGTATTCAGTGTAGTAACTTTAGGCTCTTAGTCCTCGCTTCTGTTCATGTTCGTCAATCCATACATGAGTTACTGAGTCTGACAGTGGAGACATATGAATAGTGAATGCGAATTGTGGACAGATCAAAGTGGTGTTATCAGCGGTCTATTTTCAGGTAAGTAATAAATGCTTATGAGTTGAGCAAGTTTAAATTTTCACAGTGTGTTAAAGACGGGGCTAAGGTGATTCTTATCACAATGTTTTAAAGAGACAAACTGATCTATAGTAAATTTCCACTTTCAAGAGGAATTTGCCGTGACATTGAGACAACAGACCAGCAAATTATTGGAAGCAAGCAGTGCAAATTGATTGACAAACTTGCAATTCATTGCAAATTCAGCAGTGTCTTTAGAGCACAAAGTTATCTCCACACATCTCTTCAATATTGTTAAGTTTCTTTAATGACAAAAATAAAGAAAACATGCTATGTAAGTAATTTTTTTTTGCCTTAGTGCCAAATAATGCAATGTGTTTTCCTCCCAGTCCTACATTAAATACTTGTCTGTTCTATATATATACACATAGTGTTCCTGTTACAAATAGCAGAGGTTTTTCTTAAGGTAGTTGATCTGATCATTCCAGCTTAAGAGTGAAAGACTTCATATGAGTTGTAGCTTTATTCAATTGGAAAAAGAGACGGAAATGAAGGAGGGGAATAGTCTTATTAGCACATCGCCTCTTCTTGCTCGTACACACTCTACAGGAGCCCTGCCTCTCCTGTCTTGGGGTAGTAGCAGAAAAGAGCTCATCTGTCCTCTTCGTCACTTTAACATCTTTATTACAGAAATAAGATTTAAAATCTTACTTTCTATTTTAAAAGCCATAACATACCCAATTACTAATGAAGGTCAGAGATATTTTGTGATCAAGAAAGCAAGAAGATCCTGTAATCCAAAAGGATAAGAATTGTGAGGAAGTTGAAGTTTTTAAGCTCCCCTGCTCACCAAACTGCTTGCCTTCAGATGGGATAAAGTGTTAAGTTTCTGTATGAGTGAATAACATTTTCCATCTTTTCTTGGCAAAACCTAAATGCATAAAAGTCTTAGGTCCTCTAAGGGGAGTGGGGAGAAGAGGCTTGACACTACCAGAAAATTGTGAGCAACGTAAAATGAGGTTAGAATGGAAATTCTGAAGGGACTGTAGAACACAAGCAAGGCATATCATTCATTGATCAAGTCTAAAAAGATTTTTTACTAAAATATGTTGGTGCTTTCCTTCACAGTGCCTCCTAGTTACCTGGTAAGGCAATACTTCACTCGTATCCACAGCCCACCAGGCAATCGCTGAAGTGCAGTGTTTTCTTAGATGTGTTGCAGTTGTTCCTTTGAGAAATTAAATGCTACTTAAGAAACTCCTAGTAAAGGTAAAGACTCTCACCAGACTTCAGGAGCCTGTTGAATATCTTTATTTGACATAACATGCTACTACATAGAAAACATGATTCAAGCTTACAAGGTGTGGGGATGAGGATTACAAAAATGACAAGAGGGATTAGCCCACAGAGAGAACAGATGAAAGTCAGTATTTATATCATGGGACTAAAGCAATGATTTTTTCAAAATCTGCTGGTAGTAATGGTTTGTTGCTGTACGGCTCCTAAAAGTCTTGGCAGTTCAACAGAGGTATTGACTATGTTCAGTTTGATTTGCATTGAAGTAGTCACGTTCAAAATACTATCCTTCCTCTTATCCCTTTCTTTTTTCTTTTGGCGTTACTGAGTGGCAGTTTATTGAGATCTTTCTTTTCTTCAGACACTTATTAGATCTAGGAATATTGATAGAAGAAAGAGCCATTATGCAGGTTCACAGTGGTGAGCCATCTCCAGCTGCTGTACCTTTACAATAATGAGCGGATTGTTAATAACTTGCTGCCCCTACGAAGCTTTGGCAGGCTGTCCAATTTGGCTTGGTTGAGCTATATCAGAACTCACTGCCTTTTTCTTAAGGGCCAAAACATGCCAAACAGATGAATATGTTAGTATTCCTGAAGCTAACGAAGGAAAATAGTGGTAAATAGCCTGTTCTGTGTACAGTACCAAAAATGTAGGCTGTGCCTCATTCATTATCAGTTGTGAGCACTTACTGCTCTATTTAAATACAGGATATATGTCATAGCCGTGAGACCAGACTCCTTGCTCTTTTCCGTTACGCACCTGCAATGCACGGGCAAATATCAGTTACGCTCTAGCTCTTATGGGACAGATACCAGCTGGGTCAAGACTGGATTGCTGTGGCATGACCTTTCAACAGCTGTACTGATTCGCAGCAGATGCCTTAATTGCAAAAGCACAGGCGCCTGTGCCTCTCTGTAACAATAGTGCTTATGACTAAATGTCCATATGAAGGCTGTTTACACCATGTAAGCCCCTGAGCTGTGTAACTCGCATTCATTCGTGAGTACAACACTGTCTCACTTGTAAGGGAGCCACAGAAGATGAAAGCAAGTCTTTATTTGAGAGTAGCACATTCCCCACGATAAGGTATACACCGTGAAATAAATGGCTGTCTTTGTAGAAACCATTTGTGCACCTAGGCTGCCATGGTAGCCCCCAGTGTATACTTTTAGTATTAATGTAGCGTTTTTAAAGGTCTGCTCTCTATGAAGCAACTTTCCTTTATCCAATACATGGCGGGGTTTTTTTTAGATGTCAATCTCTTATTCCCCATAGTGCAAGCTCTTCGATCCAGCAATGCATATGTTACAGTAACTGAAATCTTCTGACCTCTGAAAGTCTCACATGTGAAATATAATATCATGAACTTGCTGTGATATTTTCATTATTTGGATAAAAATCCCACTGGTCCAGTAAGAGTTCTGCCTCAGTAAGAACCGAAGAAGTGCCCATTACTTAACACTAGCGCACAGTACGTCTGAAGGAGGAATAAAGGTACAGTCAGTGTCTGTACTAATGCTATAACTTTTTATAAACAACACACCACCTCCAGAGTCACCACTGGGTTCATCCTCCCACCTTCTAGACCAGAATAAGAAGGTGTCATGGTTTAGCCCAGCTGGCAGCTGAGCCACCATGCAGCTGCTAGCTCACTCCTCCCTGTTGCAGGTGGGGGTGGGGGTGGAGACGAGAAAAACGTAACAAAAGTCCTGAGGGTCAAGATAAGAACAGGGAGGGATTCACCCACCAACCGTGGCCCTGGGCAAAATAGACTTGGCTTGGGGACAATTCTGTTTAATTCGTTATGAGTTACTTCAGAGACGATAATGAGAAACAAAGCCAGATCTTAAAAACACCTTCCTCCCACCTCTCCCTTCTTCCTAGCTCTATCTCCTACCCCTGTAGTGCAGGGAGACAGGGAATGGGGGTTGCGGTCAGTTCGTCACATGCTGCTTGTGCTGCTCCTTCCTTAAAGGATGAGGACTCCTCACGCTCTTCCCCTGCTCCAGTGTGGGGTCCCTTCCCACAGGATAGAGTTCTCTGCAAACTTTTCCAGTGTGAGTCCTTCCTGCAGGATGCAATCCTTACCCATGAGATTGCTCCAGCATGGGCTTTGCCCATGGAGTCACAGCTTCATAGGGTGCAGCCACCCACTCTGGTGGGGGGTCCCTTCCCACAGACTGCAGATGCATCTCTGCTACATCATCAATCTCCAGCAGTGTGGGAGCCCTTTCCCTTGGGAGACAGTCCTCTACGTACTCCTTTGGGCGCAGGCATCTCTGCTCCATCGTGGGGTCCTCTCCCACGGGCTGCAGGTGTATCTCTGCTCCACCGTTTCTCTCATGGGCTGTGAAGGGGCCGAAGGGGCCGCTACTGTCTCACCACGAGCTGCAGGGGAATCTCAGCTCCGGCACACCTCCTCCCATTCTATCTCCATTGACCTTGGTGTCTGTGTAGTTGTTTCCCTTAGATCTCAGTCCTCTTTCTGCTGCAGCTGCACTGGGCCTGACCAGCCTGACGAACCTCAGCGGTCCTGGCAGGAATGAACTTTGCCCAGTGGATGCCCCGGCAATGGGGCACTTTGGAGCTCTCCAAGATGCGCCACCGTGGCCATCTCCAGCTGAGTGGCAGCAGCCCAGCGTGGGCAGCCGCCTACCCAGGAGCCTGGGATTGCGGGGGCAGCCTGCCTGCCTCCCCCCTCCTCCCGCCTCTCTTCACTGCAGGTCCCACATGGTGTGGGTTCCTTTGTTCCCTTCTTAAATATGGCATTTGCAGAGGTGCTGATTGACTCAGCCCTGGCTGGAGGTGGGTCCAACCTGGCCAGAGATTGGTCCGACAGGTTTTGGAGCTGGGGAAGCTCCTTAGAGGGGCTATCTCTGCAGCCCCTCCTCTTCTACCAAAACCCAGAGACAAAAACCCAGCACAGAAGGGGTTGCATTGATAGGAAAGCAGGAAAAAACATAAAGGGAAAGAAGAGGAGGGAAAAGGGATTCATCAGATGGGAGGCAACTTCATGGATCACATCTTCATGGCAAAATTGAGCCTTCCCAAGATTATCAGCTGCTGCTAGCCTTCCCATAGGTTAGTGTCTACAGGTTTGCACATAACTCCACTGATAGTCACACCTACACTTGCCCTGTGTGTTGCTCAGGCTTCTAAGGCGCGTTGTGCTTTAGGAAGCAAAGATGCTTTAGAAACTTCTTGATGCTTTCTGGAAGGAGGTGTTGATCCAGCAGAAGGCTTGATTGTGATAAGACACTCAAATAAGCTTGCTCACTGCAAAATAGTCAGGTTAGCAGATTAAAAAAAGCATTATTAAAAGCTGTTTTGGGTGAAACGTAGCTGTACCTGGTGGATCTAAACAGGAGTTGCGTCTAAACAGGAGTTAATGGGGATAGGTCTGTATTGGAAGGTCTACATTGGTTGGCACCTTAGCGGATATGAAAAAAAGTAGATTCCTGTACCAGTCAGCTCCTCCGTTTTCTGTTGCGCTTAGCCTACCAAGACTTGCTGAGTTGACTGAATCTTGATGTTTCCAGAGCCACTGAAGTCTCTTTCATTTCACCAGAGCATCTGTGCCAAGAGAACATCAGACTTTTAGTACACCAATGCTTACCCTCTATTACTAAAATATCTTTCAAAGTGGATAATTCAGGAGACAGCTACATTGCTTGATATAAAAGCAGTAATGTAAGTGTCTCTTGAATGATGTTCTTGCATTTTTAGTAATAAAGAAAATGGCCTGGGAGAGAGCATGGAAGAGAGGGAATGCTGCTGGAGTTTATATGCAGACCTCTAAGTTTCATTAGCAGCATCAATTTCAGACAAAGTTTGTCAAATATCCTGAAAATTCATCAACTTTCTGTGAGCAGCTTCACTGAAACGCAAACTGTACACACAGTTTTGATTTGAGTTTTTTTCATTCATGCACACTTCATACAGATTAAATCTTGCATCTTTCAGAAATAAGAAGCTGGATTTCTTTCAGCTATACTTTGAACATCTCAGTATAAATGCAGAAGACTGCTGAAAATATCATAATGAACCCGGCATACAAAGGGGCAGGCTTTAGCACCCTAGACACTGTTTTTTTAAGGTCTTCATCTCAAGTTGTATGACTTAAGGAGGCAAATGTAATGATATATATGGTAGAAGGTATGAAAAACATAAAAAGAACGTTTGCTAGTGATCTGTATAATGTGCATGTCTGCGTTACTTGTTTGCTCTTGGCTGCTAAAACAAATGAGTAGTTAAATCACTTTGTGGGTCAAGTCATCTGGTGAAAGCTATTCCTCTAGGAGAAAACTGCATATATTGGTTTGCTCAGTTCAAAAGATCAGACAAACAAACAAGAAAAGGGTATAAAGAGCCTGTCCTGACGTGTGATGAGTGAAGGCTAACAAGGAGGTGCAGGCTGAAGCACAGAGAGCAAACCGAATTTACGTCTGTGTATGTCAGGATACCTAATGGATGATGATAGTTGGTAAATATAGCATATATGTTGATTCGTTGTTTTTTTTATTATGTACTTCTTGTTTTAACTCTGTCCATAAGACAGAGCTTTTTGAAAGATAACAGGTGTCCAGTTTCCCCCTATTGTTCCCCTAAAAGAGAACATGAAGGCAAGTACTTGTGCTAAGGTTAGCTCCTTGGAGGCAATCACAGCAAATCACCATGGACTTGGAAGTCCAAAATCATAGTCTTGGCGGGAAAGGAGAGAGGTGATCTGGAGGCACTATTAGGAGGGAGGCAAAGATTTTAACCATAAATTATGGCACTGAGGTTTTCTTTTAAAACCATAGTGAGCTGCAGTTTTACTCTAAATTCAAAGATTATGAAAGGAAGCCTATAATAATAATTAGCTTGACTCAACGCATGGTAATTTATGAGAAGCAAGCATAAAATTTAGACACTGAATCACACCTACAATTCAGTAGGAGAGGATGTTTCATTAAGTCAGGGCAACTCCATACATGATTTGATAGGGCCTAAAATATTCTTCTTGAAGAGTATATCTCATTCTTTTCAATGGCATAACAGGACACGTTTATCGAAGAACACATGTTGGTCTCAGGGTGGAACATTTTCATCTGATACTTCAGCCTTTACAAGCTACTAGATTTCTACATATAATTAACACTTCTCTGGTGTATAAAACATAGCAACACAACTGTAGGGTCATGCATTTATCTTCTTGCAGCTAATCTTATTATCGCTCTGATGGAGCATCTGAGCAATGTAAAAAGCAAGAAGACCACATTGCCTGTGGCTAAGCGCTTTACTGCAGATGGACCTCACAGCCCCTGGACTCCAGCTGTCAGTAACAAAGCAGCATGAAATTGCCTTAACCTCTTCACTTCTGAAACTCAGGGGATGAACAGGCTAAACCAGCTCTCTCTAGTTTGGTAAGCCTAATTCCTATATAAATAGGCCTTTAAGCTACACGTTTCACATTTTGGTGCCTGATTTGATTCATTGAGTGTGATCCTTCATTGAAAGCTGTGTAGAGATCAAAACAAGCACCATCAAATCAGCAGACAACATTTACAGTTTAAATTCGAAGGTGTCACATTCAGATTATCTTTAATTTTGAGATTATTTTTTTAATCATGTGATCAGCTGCCACTTTAATTTCTGTTATCAGCTAAGGACAACTATAAAAATCCTCTTATTCTTTCTCGAGCATCCCTGTTTTGAATCAGCTGCAAGGACACAAAAAAACTGAAGAACAAAACATGAATAGAAATTTAGTGTCCTTGACTGGGGAACACGCAGTACACAACTGAAACAGAATTAAGAACAGAATAAATATTGGAAGGTAAATTCTTTTCTGCACCTTAATAAAGCAAAAAAATAGATTAAATATACAGAATGTCTATGTAGTGCCTGCAAATATATGTTAAGAAGACTTTTACTTATCTACTGAAAAGCATGTGTTTAAACGAAAGGTATATTAGATTGCTTCTACACCACTTCTCCTGTAAAGCATCTTGTTTTTCACTTGGCCAACTTAGAGCCATTCTGGCTTCCGTTGCTTTCCAACAGACAAGGTTCTGACATGTTATGCATAATTGCCTATTAATTCCTCAAAGGAATTAATCTATTTTTAAAGTAAAATGCAAAAAAACTAATCAAGAAAATGTGTGAAAGCAGCCAAATTTATCTAGCCAAAATGTGTCAGCAGAAGGACTCATTCTCTTCTGTGGCCCAAAACATGGGTGACGCTTTTTTGTTGTTGTTGTATACTTGAACTTAGAAAAATGTTACAGTGAAAAAGAATGTCCTGTTCTGAAAATCAAATGTAATTCAGAAAATTGCAGATTTTGCCCTCGCAACAGGTAAAATGCTGCATGTGAGTGCCTGAAACACTAAGCAGCATAAAAATTTAGGAATTTCAGGACCTCCATTAATGCTATCATTTCATCATTTCTATGCAGATAGAAAAACATGATTGTCCTCTTAGTGGACCTCAAAGTTTCCATTTGAACAGAATCAGACTCTGATTCTGTTGTCTTCCAGTTGTGGGGTCTGACTGTCAATCTATTATAAAAATGCTTTGCCTAATTTGAGGTTTCAGCACAAGGCTCTTGCCAATTAATCTGATCTAATTAGCCCTTTCTAAAAGCCTAATCAAGACAAGGTAGGTGCCTTTTTGTGTGTTGAACTGGTTGATTTAAAGCCTTGTAAAGAGGGTACAGTCATCTTCAAATGTGCTATATGGTAAAACAGCACATTTTCCTTAGTGAAAGCAAAGCTTTTCAGTAGACACCCAAGCTAACAGCTCTCTCTTCAGACCATCTTTGTTGGCTAGATTGCATTTGTCTTGGAGCATGGGAAGACGTGATATAGCCAATGTGTCTCATATAACTCACTGCCAAGTCCTAGAGAGTACAAGTCGCTATCATTTTTAACAAGGAGACAGCAGGATGAGATGAGCCACAAGTACACTTCACTTATATTTTGATTACCAGGTAAGATCCAAGTCTTAATTTTATATCTTCCTTGCTCTGGAGGAGTGACCCCAATGCAGTGAGCACTGCAAGTCTCTCTGCATGAAGGGTCTTGCCAAACCCTGAGGAAGGATTGCTGTGAGATTCTGACCTTCCTTTGCACGTCAAGTCCGGGCTCCCTTTCCTGCTGTTAGCTTACCTGGCATTACTCCCCTAATTCACACATTCTTCTCCTTGGGAGGATTTCTGTGTCCATCTCCACCCACTGATAGGAAGTTGAAACTCAGCTGTCAGATGGCCCGGGAAGGTATGTCTGATAGACTGGTTGCAACTTAATATTAATTGCCAAGCGTGTTTGCCTATCCACAGGAGCAAGACAGAGTAATTTAAATGGTTAAAGATCTCTATCTGGAGATTGTCCTTGCAGGACTAGCACACTGTTTGTGCTCCATGCATGCACGAACGCCTTCTGAAGTGCCTACAATTGTTTTCCGATTCCTCAGCCCAACATTTCTTGATGTTTCCTCAGCTCCTTCCTGTGCTGGCATGTTTGGAAAGATCTTCCAGCACTGACTGCAGTGGCAGCCACCACATCTAACAAGCTTCCTGCTTCTAGCTGGTTCCCCTTGCTGGACCTTCCTGTGAGCCAGAGCTCTCTTGGAGATATAGCAAAGTGACAGATTTTCTCTTCTCTTGGCCAGTGACCTTCTCTCTCTTTACTTGCTGAAAGTCAGAACTGATGATACCTTATATGGCAGGATGGGTGTGTATGTTGAGTGTAGTGATATCTGCCATGGCTTTCGTACACCAGGGAATTTGGGAGACAATTTCCACCAATGTTGCAATGTTTAATTGACGTATGGATAGAAGCCAGTGGCATATTGTCTATAACAGATCTTCCCCAACAGTTAGCACTGGACAAGAATGCAAATCTGATGCTTCAAAGAAAAGACCAGGAAATGATGGATCTTTTTGCCTGATTTTGTGACAAAATTTTGTCTGTCCACCAATTGCTCTACCAACTTACATCATACTCTTTTCTGGTGAAAGGTATGTGCCTTTAACCAATCTGAGTGTTGATTTAGGGATGTGAAAATCAAGGCGCCCTGATTCTATGGCCAAACATTTCTGCCCAATAGTACCACAACAAGCCATTATTTTTTCAGTAGTTTTGGCTTTTTCTGTTGGGGTCTCTGTTGAGCAGCACAGGAAGGATATGAGCTATTTCTGCTGCTGCTGCCAAGTAAAGCACTGAATAAATGTCAAAATATTTGCATCCTAAATAAGATGCCCATTCGTAATTTTTCCTGTAGGCCATAATCATCTTTATTCCAGACAGGTTCTCTCATTCCATCAAGATCAACCTGGCCTATTTTATATGTAAACTTTTGTTTATCTAGCTAGATGCTAATATCTTTTTATTTTAAAACTAAATTGGAAAACCTGTGAAAATCTAGGCAGAGTGAATATGGCAGAGTCTGATTCTCCTCTTCTCCTCTCTTGTGTGCTTAATTGGTCCTGTACAAAGCAGCTTTGAGTTTTACCAGTCTGATCTGAGAGCATTTACAGCCACGCAGGTGAATGATCACACAAGTTACAGGCAAAACAAGCTGTCTTTTTAGCAAGAAATTTCCAACGTGCTTTAATCCCCAAAGAATGTTGCCTTCTCCCCTAGATACGATCAATCCTCTCTCTGTTAATTGTTAAATGCAACCATAGCTCTTATTGTGCTCTGAATCATTTCTATATTTTCGTTATTTTACTGTTTGTAGTAATGCAGATTAACTGGATCCTGTGGGATTGCTCTTGGTTTCTATGCAAATACCTGTCATCTTTATGTCTCAATTGAACTCATCGGAAGGAGTAGTTTAAAAAAATAAAACAAAACTGGTGGGTTTTTTTTTTTGACAAGCAGATGTTACATTTCAGCTAATGTTCTTTGGTAACTAAATGCTATAAAAATGATCAAAGAGACGGTGAAATATTAAGTAGTTACTTTCATTGCCTCAAGGACAAACCCAGTGAAGCTTTAGTGAGCCACTGGAGTGAGTTATGCTACTTGATATGCAGTTTAGTGTTTACCAGTTACTGTTCAATCAGATATCTTTATGAGAGTTAGCCTGCAAACCTTAAAAGAATTGCTGGGTCAAAATGAGTGTTAGCATGACGTCATGCAATAATTTTCATTGGATTCTTTGCCAGAGGTGGAGAAAAATTAAACAAGACCAACTGACAACATAAGCTAGGAGTGGGGATTTAGATTTATGGTAAATAAAATGAAGTGCTGGTGGGATGTGATGAATTCTGCAATTCTTCAGCATTAGAAGGAATCAGAAGACTCTCCTTCGAGAGGATGTACATGATGTTTGTTTATGCAAAGTGACCTTGTGATTGGAAAACCATTAATTTGATAGCACAGAACATGATCGCCACCCTGTGGTTGCTGGTAGAAGTAGGTTAATGTAATGTGTTCCCTAATTAAAAAGTAATTAATCCTTCCTGCTGTCTGCAGCAAAGGTTTTTGCATGCGCTTTTTGGATGCAGATGGAAGCTCGAAGGGGATGGAACAATGCTGGTTACTCCTTTGGGAATAGAGGTTGAGAGATGAGACTCTAGCGTGACTGAGGAGAGAAGATTTATTTTGGAGATGTTTAGCTTCCAAAAATGAGAGTCTTACCTCTGTATGTGCATATTTTACAGGTTCTTGATTTGTTGGAATTTGACTTGATTTTCACAGGATGCAAAAAGACACATCCTAAACAAAAGCCCATGGGAAAAGTGTATTTTTCTGTAATTCTACACTACAAATTGCCCAAACATTTTTCTTGAAATTTCCCATGAAAAATATCAGACTGGTCTAAATGCTTACAGGGGACTATTCACAACATTAGTCATAGTTTAATAAGAAAATAGCCTTACACTTCCTTAGCAGTTTTCTGAGAGAAAGCTCTGCCTCCCAAGGGTAATTTCGTGCAGGAAACTGTCTGTATATAGGCTGCTTTGGCTCAGAAGTCTTTCTCCTTTTGCAGAGGAAGAGTGAAAAGATTAAGACCCTAACTCTTAAACCATCTTATGTGAGCATCTTCTTATCTTAAAACTTCAGCTCAGTTTAACAAAATTATAAGCAACATAAAATAAAAGCCTATAGTGGGAAGCATCATGTGACGTCTTTAACAAGCCTGGCTGCCATTACTATCCATATTTTTGTGAATGTCTAGTGTTCATGAAAAGTGCCCACTATTATAGAACAACAAATCTGGGTACAGTGCAGCCAAGGACAGAAGAAATCTTCAAGCAAGCAGCAGTGCTGTAGCCCTCTGCACGGGTAGCTTGAGCTCCATGTGGGACAGTAGGGCTGTCTGGGGATAGAGACAGTCTCCAGGTCTTGTAGTCCTAACGTGCAGGAAATTTCTGTAGCGTGGACCTCAGCTTTGGTGAGGAAGAAGGTCTGTAAAGCATATAGTGAGATCTGTTTGGTGCTGCTTGGTTGGTTTTCTGCATCTTTGTGTTGGATGATAAATCTCTCATCTCTCAGAGGAGCTGGAGTTGGTCTCTCCCCAGAATACCTCTGCAGTGCCGTACTGTTTCTAAGCTATTCAGAGAGAAGATCCAAGGGTGACCAGTGCAAACTTTACTCACCTGTAATTTAGTTTAATTTAGAACTTAAAGCCCTGAAAAGTTAAGTGAATGCATTTAGCCCACAGCACACTTAACCTTCAGCACAAATTAACCAGTATGTACTGCCCACCTTATGGTGGGAGCTTATGCTAACATGTTTCTTCTACTGAATGCTTTTCCATCACACTGAGATCCTGTAAAGGACAGGAATAAATATAACCAGTCACCTCAAAATCAAGATTGGAGGTGAAGAAATATAACTGCAGCGCAGTGTTACCATAGTAACAAAAGCTCTAAAGTGATCTAATCTACTGTTAAATTCCAGCTCAGAGATGAACAAAATCAACATAACAGCATAAACGTTACATTAAAAGGGGAACGAGGATATTTTGAGCGTGCTATTATGTTTGTGTTCCAAAATATAGCATAAAAACCATATTTGAAAAGAGAGGGAATTTTTAGGCTTTTGAATTGCATATTTATCACATTTGTTCCTAATTTGGACTCTAATTAATATCCTGTGAGGTTAGCTGTCAGTTGACTTTTTAACATACTGCCTGAGTTTACTCACACAGATGTATTGCTTTTCAGAATATTCCCCTCCTGTCACTCTGGTTGCACAGATGGAGAATGGCGGCCCGTACGCTATACGTCCCAGATTTTGCAAGCCATTAAAGCCTCGTGCCCCTCGCTGCTGCAGGATCTAAATGAGTTCAGATGCTGAATCTCTTCTAGAAATTGGGTTAGATCATGAGGAGCCTCCAAAGGGGCTTGCATTGCTAGGCAGAGCTGTTTTCAGTGTGTGTTTCTCTTCGTGGTGAATGTTGAAATGTCAATAACTATTTTCATTCTGTTTCAAAAAAAAAAAAGAAGCAAATCTTTAAAACTTCCCATGAAGTTCATTCCCAAAAAGAATGTTAGTTTTGAGAAAAAATTAAGTCCTGAAATATGGAAGTTTCTTGCATCATTTTGTGGCATATCACTCTGAGTATGGACACCATGAACTACCTGAACAGGCAGAAAGTACCAATTTTCTTTTGAGTTTTGTTTTAATATAGTTCAGGACGTTGGAGCTTCAGCTATCTTTGAAGGCTAGCTGTGATTTTAGTTTAGAGGATTGGAGGTTGGGTTTTTTTTATGTTAAGCAGTCCCTGCTTGTGCTGTAAGTTGGAGATTTTAAATACCTGCTATTTAAGCATTTCTAAAGTAGATAAGATGAGAAATTTATATTAGTATTCTAGGGGAGTTTGAAATAATTTTGGCATATGTGTAGTAATGTAAAAGTAAAAAGAAAATATCTGAACTAGCACCAATACATTTAAAATAATTTCCAAAGGAATTTGATAATAGACACTTAAAAATGTTTGATATAAAGGAGATGTATTTTAGTGACAGTTTGACCAAAAAACCCAGTCCCTCATGAATCTAAGCATCTGGCATATATCTCACAACAAGATATGTCTTCATGATCAAAGACACCCCAGTATTTCTCTCTGCTTCTTACTGAAGAATAAATTAACTTTGTGTGTGTTTTAAAAGTAGATCTTGACTGTATTTCATCAGCAAGAAACAAGTGAAAATAGAATTTGCAGAGCATGTCTTTCAGTTTACCTTAATAGCTTATAAACAGCATGTGAACAGCATGCTTTAGAGCTAAGTTTTCCCTTTCCAATGGGAGGAGATGTGCTCTTAGAAAATGACAACTCATTTGCATGCAATTTACACACTGCGTTTTTGCAAGAATACATTTGACTTTTTGCACTTTTCTCTGGTAGTTGCATTTAACTTTTTTGGTACGAAATAGAAGCGTTAAGACCAGTTTTTAAAAGACAGATCCTACTTTCTTTGCATACGTAGACTTAAGAGCGCTATTTGCAAAGAAGAGATGCCCCTCTTTCTAGCTTTCTCTTGCACACTGTGTAAAATCTCATCATTTTTTTCTAGTATCAAATCATGTGTGTGTTTCTCTCTCCTTTATAAATGCTGATCACTGTGGTATCTTCCATAAAGTTCTTGCCTCATTATTGAATGGTAGGGAAAGTAGAGGTATTTCTGAGGCAATAATCCTTGCTTTTACAGTCTATTCTCCTTCACATTGATTGCTTGAATTTGAAACTCTCATGCCATTTTGCAGGCAATAAAAACCAGAGGAAGAATGCGTTTCTTTTTGTCAATGTATTCTTATTAAGCCAGGCAGAGCTGCTTACAAACTTGGTGCAGCCACTGTCACCAAATTTAGGTAAATGAGGAAAAAGAGCAATTTCCATGAAGAACGGAGCTGGACCTTCCTTCAGCTCTTTTACAGATATTCTTTGCTTTTTCAGCTCAATTTGTCCTCATTCTGTTTGAGCCTTCACTGAACTTGAATGAATGAAGTTCTTTGGAGAGCAAAAAATGCCGTCATTCTCCTTTCTCAAACTAGGCACTAAACCAATATTCTAAAGTGCAATGCAGTTTCTGAAAGAACTGGGATAACTGAAGAATCTCTGTCTCCCTGTGTTCATTAGGGTGTGTTACACTGTAATGGACATTTTTGAGGTCCTGCTGGACCTATGTGGTTTCTTCACGTTAATGTAGTCAAGTGAAGGGTGCAAGAAAATATATATTGGTACAGAGGAACAGAGTTAAACTTATGATTCAGTTTTCAGGGTTAAGATCCTTGTTGCACGTGGAAGGCACCAAAGAATGCAACAGAATGTTTATTCTGTTTCTTTTCATACTTTATATATGTATTTTATGGGTAGCTTCAGGTAAATATAGCAACATGCAGAGAATCTTGTAGGTGAGTGCCACTTTGACAATTTCTTTTTGTCAAACCTTAATTACTATTTTAGTTACATTTAGAGGTTTCAAGCATGGGTTACAATCCCTATACTTTTTGCATTGTGTAATCATATTTTAAATAGACTGCGGCAGCTTATAATTTAGTCTTTGATAATTGGGATGAGGAAGATCTAAGTGAGAACGAAGTGGTTTAGGTTTATCACAGAGGAAGCGGGTGATTTATAATGCTGTGATAGGATAGGAACATGAGAAATTTCAGATCCCAAGTCCTCACCAACCTCTGAGCTATTTTGAGCAGATTTTTGTAATCCTGAGAGATGGCCCATTAAAAACTCTGGTTACTAGGGGACCTTTTTCTTCAAGGCTGTATCCCACTGCCCAGAGGATACTCAGCCAAATTCAGACTTACCATGAGAAGGTGTAACTTCTCAGAAGTACGAGACCTAAATACAATAGGGAAATCATCACAACATGGATGAAAGCAGTAAAGAAGAACAGTGTTATATTTTATAGATTCAGAGTACAAAATGAGTGAGATCTAAATGTCTAAATAGAAAGGAGGCAAAACCAAGCAAAGTTAGTAAAAAGAAAATAAAGATCCAAAAATCAGGACCCGATTACTCTTTTGTTAAGTCCCTGTCTGTTCTTTTGGTGTTTCCTAGTGCAAATCACTTTGCAGACAAGGAACACAAGATTGTTTCCTACTGGGGGTGACAAGTGATACATGTGTCTTGTTTCTGATACTGGCCAGAAGCCAGATATTTGTGAAAAGAAAATACGAGCGGAGCAAGTACATGGCTATGCTTCTCAGCTCTTCCCCAACTTCTGGCGGTCTGAGGCTATTCACTTACAGAACAAGACTGAGGTTATAGTCACAGCTTTCTGGCGCTTACAGGTCATTCCTTCCATTAATTTATCTATTGGTTTTCTGATTATTTTTTTTTCTAGCCCTGTTTATACAGCTGACTCCCACAGTGTCCTTGGCAAAGAATTTTGACATTTTAGTTACAGATTGTGGTCAAAAAGATAAATCTGTTTTCTTCTCCCAGTTTTAAAACTGCTGCTTGGTAATATAGAAGTTAAGAAGCATCAAATCAAACTAGGGCATAATGAATAGCTTGTTCTCTAAACTCCTTTGCAATGACAGTCCTTATTTTTGCATTATTCCATCTTATCTTTCCTTGGTCGTTGTTTTCCAAGTTTAGAAAGCCTTAGTCTGCATGCTCTTTCTTCGAATGGATGCTATATTGTTTCTTGGATTATTTGGTTGCACTTACCTGTTTTCTTCTGCTGTCCTATCCCTTTAGAGGTGGGCTGCCTAGAAAGGCATGCGGTAATCAAGTTACATAAACCATGGGTTTATAAAGTGCCATAATGTTTTTGCTGTTGTTTTTCATTCTTCTTTAATGATTCTCACCCTTCTCTTTTCCTTGCTCACTGTCCCTGAGCCGTGAACTGACTTTCTCAAAGAACTATCCATGATGACTCCAATATCTTTCCTGAACGTTGAGAGAGAATTTAGAATACATTAATAAATATATATATTTAGACCATTTTTCCACCAAATGTTATACTTTAAATTTCATCTGACATTAGATGATGTCTCGTCATTCAGTGATCATTCTACTACTTGTTTTCATTTTTAGTATCCAGAATAATTTTGAATCATGAAGAAACTTTGTCACCTCACTATTCATTCCTTTCCTGAGCTTTAAATATGTTGAACAGGATTCATATGGGCCACAGTTTAACTTTCTTATGTTAAGATAAACGACTATTTATTCTTGTGCTTTACATTCTAGCTTTTAATAAGTAATTCATCTTGTAGAGGACCTTCCTTGTAGTTCCATACAGTTTAATTTTTTTAAAAGCCTTTGGTGAGAAGCCTTGTCAAAACCTTATTGGAAATTGAAGTATAGAAGATCAATTGAAATGGCCTCATCTCCATTTATCATCTCTTTCAGAGAACCTGAATACCCTCATGAGACGTGACTTTGTGTCTTGGCTTTCCTGTGTTATATTTATTTGTCTGTCTGCTGCTTCTTTCTTTATTACAGTTTTTATCAATTCCCTTGGTATAAAGTCAGATTTGCTGATCTGAACTTTCCCTAGTTTCCTATTAGTCCCTAAAATAATCCTCAGAAATCCGTTGTGTCTCTACTGAAGCCTGTTTAAGTGACTAGTATTTTCATGTGTGATTTCTTTTAGGATATTCATTGGAATATTACTATTTACTCTTTTCTCATCTTAAACCTTCCTTGTTTACATATCGGTTTGGGGCAGTCACTCTAACTTTTCTCCTGTAAATAAATTATTTGCCATCTTTCTTAATTGTTTCCTAACAAGCCTTGAAATAATTGATTTCAGTTCTCTGATAAAGCACAATCCTTTTGACAAATTGCTGCTTCTAGAAACTCTTTGGCAGACACTCTACTATTGATACATTATTTTAAAAAAAAAAAAAAAAAATCTTCGCTTTTTGTAATTTGATCCTTAAAAATCTCTTTTGCCTGTCCATGTTATGATTTTCAGATTTGACTTCCGAATATTGCCCTTTTTCTTTGTCTTCAGCTGAATATAGCTTCCAGTTCTTCATTTGCTGAATTTGCTGGAAGCTTGAATGTAGCTCCCAATGTGATTTGTTATCCTCTTTCCCTTCCTTCACAAGAAAAAATGAAACGGTTAACAATATTGACGTGTGAATTATCTCCGCAAGGCACTCAAATCAATCCCTTGCTGAGGGATTTCACCTCCCCCACTGCTCTCTAGAGACTTGATGAAACATGAGGATAAATGAAGACGCAGCAGCGTGGGCTGCTGTATGCTGCTGATGCGTGGCCGGCATTGTCCGAGGTATGTCACATAAGATGGACGTTTATTTACAACTCAAATGTAGTATTCGTAGTTCACTTTGTATGTACGTGGTTTCTACCAAATATCCGTGTATGTTCTGAAATCAGTATGCCATGAAAGCAACTGCGTGAAGGCACTTGTCATTAACGTGCCTCATTTGTTTTGCTACTAATATGCCCAGTGCTGCTACTGACATCAGTAAAACATCTTGCAAAGAAAATGCCTCTTTAAAAGGAGACCCTGCGTGCTGGTTCGCCGTCTTGGAAATAATGAGAAGGAAAGCTGTAGGTGCACGCTGTCTGACTGTACAGACGGCTCGTTCTTCAATTTTGAGAAGGTGAGCCTTTACGAATATCGTGGTCAAAGCGTGCAAGAGTAATGACAGGTGCTGAAGGGAGGAAAAGTAATGCTTCTATAACAGAAGATTTTGTTGGCAGGAAGTGGACTTGAGTTTCGACCTACAATCAGTTTATCAAAAAAAACAAAACCACCCAACAAAAAAACCTTCACCTCAAACCAGATTTCATCAAGAAAATGTTTAAGGATAGACCAAATATTAAGCTTCTCTGAATGGGATGATCTCTGTGCATATCTTTAAGGTTTGCTTCATCTACTGTAAGAGCTAGCAACTGCTTTTTAAATAGGATATTCTGGTGAATATCATGACATCTTTCTGATGAGTACCCTGCTGCCTGCCAAGTCAGCCCAAGCTTGGACTGTGCCAGCCAGATCTTTACCTCACAACATTTAAACTTCAGTTTTGTATCCTAAATACATGGACTATATCTGTGTAGCTAAATATGCCTCAGGTTCAGTAAACACAGGAGTTGCTAATTTCATGAAGAAACGTATAGGATGCACGTATAGGAAAATACTCAGTATTTAATGACTGTGGATTTGGAGTTTTCCAAAGCTTTTTAGGGATTTAACTTGTACTTCCTATCTAACACTCATATCAATTGCTTTAAAAATAATCAAACAATCCTGACTAAGTAAGTATCTGCTACATCCAAAGAAGTGTGGCCAGCTGGTACAGGGAGGTGATTCTGTCCCTCTACTCTGCTCTTGTGAGACCCCACCTGGAGTACTGTCTTCAGCTCTGGGGCCCTCAACATAAGAAGGACATGGACCTGGTGGAGTGGGTCCAGAGAAGGGCCACAAAGATGATCCGAGGGCTGGAGCACCTCTCCTATGAAGACAGAATGAGAGAGTTGGGGCTGTTCAGCCTGCAGAAGAGAAGGCTCCAGGGTGATCTTATTGCAGCCTTCCAGTACCTCAAGGGGGCCTACAAGAAAGCTGGAGAGGGACTTTTTACAAGGTTGTGTAGTGATAAGACAAGGGACAAAGAAATCTCTAACAGGTTATTTAATCTCCTTTTAACTGTAATAAAAGTTATTTCCCTACTGTAGACTATCTTTAATCCACAGATATCCCAGTCTAGGATATTGACAGGATATTACTAATATGCATGATACCTTATTCCTAATGCTATGCGTTGCTGTCATAATTTTACTGTATCTTTTCATGTATTTGATGACAAAGTAAGTATGGCTGCTTATAGATCTGGTCTTACATTTTCTCCTGAACAAGCAGGGTGTAATTTAATATTTTCTATAGTGTTCTAAACCCTTTTTTTTTTTTTTTTTTTTTTTTGCCACATCAGCCGCTTGAAGTCTAGTCTTTGAACTGGAACATCGGTTTGTGTTTGTCATTGACCTTGAAGATAACTTTCATTCCATGTAAGCTACTGTATCCTACTTGCACCTTCAAAATTTGGTCCACCTATTTGCAAAATGCATTCATTTCTCATAGTTTTAAGATTTGCAGGCCAAACATTGCATATGGAGTAAGGGAAGAGAGATTATTCTTACTTTGAATATTCTTTTCAAATGTCTTTCTTTTAAACTGCATTTCTGCAGGTCTCTTACATATTTATATACAATAATCGAATATGGTTTTGAAATGTAAAAGATTCTCACAAAACTTTGAAATTATTGCCTTTTACGTTAAGATATCTGGAACAGCCATCGCTTGTGTGTCATTCAGCCAGAGTCTTTCTCAGGTGTGAAAGGCAGAACTTTGATACTCTTTACTCTTTTTTTGCTACATCTAAAGTAGCTCTCTGCCCATGCGCCAGTAGATCAGTAAAAGCATATCAATGCTGAGATCTGTGATGCAAATGTCAGAGAAAAATTTGCACTAAAAGCTAGTACAAAAGCTACTGGAACAGTAGAAAGTTTCCATCGATTTGTATTAATAATCTACCTTTGTGCGTAATTAAGCTATTAACCTGTCAGCTTAATATGAAACATTTTTAGCAATTTGCATCTTGTCCCTTACTCATAAAAGACATAATAGAAGTAAAGATTTAAAGGCCTGTCTTAAAATGATACCACCACAATGTTTCTAGTACTGTACCCTTTTCCACAAAGTTAACAGGCACTTTTATGAATCTGGAGTTCTCCACAATAAATTTCACCATAATATAAATAAATGTAGGATTCACTCCTATTGAGAAGAAATCCTGTATTAGGAATACAGAGCAGGTTGGTTGCACTTCTTTTTTCTAAAATAAGCCAAAATTTCTATTCAACGCTGAAGTCAAGGGTTGCTCGGAGCTTTCACTTACAACAGAATGAGCGTTATGTATTTCAGAAAGCTGTAAATCCTAGTGCTGGACTGAAAAGCAGCCGATGGGGACGTAGCCTTGGCTGGCAGTGCCTCTTTGGGCTGACAATTCCTCTTCTTCTAGAGAAGGGACAAGCAACTTCCAGTGTTTCTCCTCTGGTTGTAAACTGTGGGGTTAGTTAGTATGCTGCCGCTGTGCAGGTTTTCATTTTTGATAAAACTTAGCCTGAGAGGTATTTGCTGATGATTGTCAACAATCAAATGAATTATAGATGATGTTGGTAAACAAAATGCCGCCTTGATGAATGATGAGTTGGCTATACTATGACATGACTGCTAAGTCATTCAAAGCACTGATTAAACCCATTACAGTAAAATAATCACCATCCATTACCTTTAATGTCGTGAACTGACAACCTAGTTAAGGCAGCTGATGGTGTCAGCAAAATGATTTGTTGGTCCTCATGTCCAATGACAATAAATCACTTCAATAAATCAATGAACAGTAGCAATAAAACAATATATTTTCATTTTTCTTGACATTCAATTACAGAGTGTGTATACGGACTTATTCTTAAACACTCAGTGATATGGCAGGATTCAGCATCCGCCAGCAACTAATACGTATAGTTGTTGAGGTCTTGTTTTGTCCAATCATGTTTTTCTGTTAGTTTTGTTCTCTGCTGCATCTGCTGCTGTGATACATCACTTGTCTCACAGAACCAGATTCATTCTCAGGTATAAAATGCAGAATTTTTTATATTCTTTTTCACTACATCTGAAGAAGCTTCTCCTTCTAAATAAGTTTCTTTAGGTGTTAGATTTTTTTCAAAACTTCAAGGATAATAGTAGCATTCCTGGTTTTTCTTCTTGCTAGTAATTCCTCTAGGCTAACAAAGCCTATAATTTGGCTTGCAGGTTAAAATAAAAGTGAACTGAAGCATTTGATCAGGCAGAACTGAGTTCAGGCTCCTGTGCTGCTCAAGAATGAGCAGTCAATGACGCTGCTAAAACCCAACTCAGTCAGCAGCCATCATCTTTTCTCTGTTCTGCCATCATCAGGGTTGTGCTGAACACCAGTCCTGGCAGGTAAACAGAGAGGTTTGGGAGCGCTGGTTTTTATTTTAGGAGTATACATCTATTTCTACCTATTTCTCTCTCTTGTCATAGATATTGTGTTGTTACCAAATTTTGGGCATACATTGAAGTACCAATCCCTGGAAGTTGATTATATGCTCCTTGAAAATTATGAAAGGTAAGACACCTCCCAAAGACTTGAAATTGTCTTGTATTTTTGTTAGGTAAGGCTTTATGCTTTTTGTCTAAAGATTGACAAGACAAAAAACCTTTTTTTTTTCTTTTTCGGCTAAAGAAAAAGTTTGGAGTACTGAAACATTTTTCTCTGGATTCCTTCCTCTGTCCCATCTATGGCACACACACTCCACCAGATTCTTAAAATACCCTGAAGAATTCACAGGGCATAATTTTTAAACATAATTCAGGTAACTTATTACCCAGGTGGGTAATAAGAGTACAGGGCTGGAAAAAAATAGATGGCTATGAAGATGTCCTGAGCCCTTTCATCATTCTTGTGCCCCAAGTCTCTACTTGGTTGGGCTTCATTTGTTTGTGTTGCACATGCATTGTAGGAAGTTTACTATTAGCAGGAACCAGTCTTTTCCATGAATGTGCAAAGAAAAGAAGAAGGATCTGTGGTAGTTTTTTTTCCCAGTATAGTCCCAGAGGTTGAAAGGAAGAGGTCTGGCTGAGGAAGCAGGTGACGCATATCCTATCTACCTTGACTAATGCTTAGAGGTATAGCTTAAGTTACTTCAACATACAAGGCCTTGCCTTTAATGATTATGTTGAGCAAAATAGGAAGTTCCAAAGATATACGTCAACTGCTACATTGCTACTCCTTCTTTCACTAATATAAGTTTGAAAATCATGGCCAGTGTGCTTTTCTGCACCACTAACCTGGAGATGTCACCCAGCTGGGGACATGGGGTTGCATGGGTTCCCAATGTCAGATCCTGTGAGGTACAGCAAGCGTCCTCTGATAATAAGATTCAATTTTGGACTGCTTCTGGACCTAGCTGAGGCCAAGGTAGTGATTTAACATGGGATCTGCTTCCTTGAGCACTTGCCTGCCAGAGACAGAAAGATCGTCGTGGAGATGAAACTTTTTTCGATGTGGCTATATCGCATGGCATATGAAACATTTTCTCATTTCTTTCTAAAAATGGATCTGTCAGTAGAGAATGATTGGTCTCGCTGGACATATGGGCAGTTAGAACTAGAAAAGCTGAATGTCACTAAGGGATGGTAAAAATGAAATGTCTGACTATAAATTATTTTTTATGTCGTATTTAGATTAGAATATAGAAAATGCAAGTAGTCAACATGAGTTATGCAGCAGGCACCAGAACGTGTCAAGAAATGCTTTGGTTTTTGATCAAAGTGAACGATCATGGACCCTGCACTGACTTTGCAGGAGGCATAAGTTGTTGATAGTTGTTCCAAAATTAATATCTGCAGCAAACACTCCTGAAATGATGACCTTCAGAACATTGCGGGACATTTGCTGTGTGAGAGTTATTAAGAGATCATTTGAGATAACCGTCTTCAGTTTGGTTCTGGAAAACCTCAGCAACTGCTCAGAAAACAGTCCGTAAAGCAGACTACTGTCCTGTATCGAATCGTCTGCCTGTGAGATCTGTACAAGCAGTTAAAGTTTGTAAAAGAATTCACAGAGCTTTTGTGAAAAAGTTGAGTTTTCTCAGAGTTTGGATTAAATGCAGAGGATTATTTGTGTTATCATCAGTGAGAACTGGTTTATTTCCTATAACAGTGATTCATTTAATTGATTATATCCCACCCTCCAAACTCAGCACACGTCCATATATTCAACCTCATGGCCTTTTCCAGGAACTTCTCAGCAAACTGGTGCCTTACCTTGCAAAGCAGAGCATGGCCTTTTATCACCAGGCATGCACTCACCTAGAAATTTGCATCTTTGTGCTCTATTTTGGCTGGTTCATACTTCATCTTAGTTTACCAAGTCGGCTTTAAAATGGGCAGGTCAGGGCTGGAAGTATGGGCTGGAGTCTGAGCTTAACTTGCCTGTTGTTAGTGGGATACTTGAGCATTGTGGATCACTAGATGTTCCCTCCCCGTGTCATGCTGCTGTCACTCCTGCTCTTGAAAGGAAAGGAGAGGAACAGACTCTCCATCTGTTGCCTAAAGCTTGGGCCAAAACCTGTGAGAGAGTAGGCTCTGGTGTTCCCTTATATCACCAGAAACACAATGCCAATGGCCTCTGGCAAGGTAGCTCGTTTTCAAGTCAGGGTTTGATGAAATCAAACCATCCTACAAGTGCTGAGGTGAGCACCGTGCTTTAAAGTTCTCACCAGAGACTGACAAATGTCATTTGGTTTCCTGAGCTCTAGAGCAAAGTTAAGATGGAATTTCATTTTAACCTGAATCAGTCTGGCTATCTCTAAGTATGATTAGGCTACATGGTATTTCAGTTGGTAGAGACACAGACTATTTAATTGGCAGTCTGCCTGTGGGGAACAAGAACATCTATAGAGCATTTTTCAGGATATTCTGTTCCATACCTTGCTAAAACTGCAAGGAACGATAAGAAAATGGGTGATGCACAGTAGGTAAACTTTAAAAATAACATTCAGCTGGTAATTCTTTATAGGTCCTAACTCTGTCTGAGGGGTTGTGTAATGCCTTTTTTAAAAGTGAAGCAATCACTTTTTGTACTTTCAATAGCTAAATTATGAGATCGTTGTACTATAGTAGTACTTACTTACTGTACCTTTGGAAGGCATTCATCACTGCGTATTGTGTGTGTCTGAGAACATTTACTTGGAAGGATTGCTTGAACGAGGCGAAGAAGTAAGTTGTTATGAAATTTGCTTTCCTACTCTTCATTTTAAAATTTCTGGAGATCACACGTCGGTGTTACTGTTATCATTGTCTTAAGGTTAACAAGAATATGACACGACACATCGATTTAAAATGTGTATTTTTACATATATATTAACATTTTAAATAGTTTTAAAGTTGTCTATCGAAATTATTTTCATTCAGTATATATGAGAACACCCTATTACACGATAGTCTGTGGTCCTCGTTGACTCAGGAAATGATGAATATATTAACCTTTTTAAAATGTCATCTACAAAATCCATGCAATGAAATAGTTAAGTGCATAAGCTCCATCCCAATCAATATTTATTTCTTGGTAAAACTGGCTCTGCAGCATATCTTTGCCATCTCTATAAACATTTCTATAGCAACCTTAGCAATTGTGTCTGTTTCGTTTCAAAGCTGCTGTAGAATTTTTGAAGGTGTCTTAATTTGTTAATAGCACAAATATTGGAAGTTGACCCCAATATTTGCTTCCCAAAGTCTTTCTGGTCTTGCTAATGGCTGCAGGAAGTGAAAAATGAAAGACTGAGACCACACAGTTCCTGTCACCCAGCTTGAAAACTATAACAAACCCTGGCAATCACTGCAGTGCATCACTCAGTATTGCTGCATGTGGCTCAGAGAAAACTGGACAGATTTGGCTCATTATGGCAAGTACAACACGAAGGCATGCTCTAAAACGGGGTTAGGGAAAAAAAAAAAGTGCAAACGTCATCAGCAGATGGAGAGATTAAACAAAAAAAAAAAAAAGAAGGATGCAGTGGACAATATCTTAAACTTAGCTAGAATAAGTTTTTTGGTCACACTTTATCTCCTGACGGGCCACCATCACCATCAGAGCAGCAGTGTGTGCAGTGACTTGTGATGCAGCTGGCTGCTGAAACATCCTCTGCTCCGCAGAGAAAGTGCCCCTCCACAGACTGGGACAAAGATCAGTATAAGGGCAGTGAGGAGAGAGGAAGGTGGATGAGAAGGAGTACAAGCACATCCAACTTTTATAACTCTCACAAGTGCTTTTCCTTTGTCTTTGACACTTGCCCTGGAGTACCTACAGCACACTGCTAAGTAACATCTTGTCACAAAGACCAAAGCAATGATTACACTCGGGCTAGATTACTAAGGCAATTTTATTTCACACTTGTCTATTAAGGAATAGTAAGTAACTACACAGCAAAGATGATCTTTCGGGAAGAGAATGAGAGGTTCTTTAAATTGTCCTGTTTTTTTAATATCTTTCCATTGAAACCACCAGAGTGTCACACTGCAGTCATATAATAATAAAAGAACAAAAAAAAAGAGAGAGACTTTCTCTTTGTTGGGAATGCATTCTGTGTCACTACTCTCCAGCAGTTTATCAAACAGATTTTCCATTTTGTCAGCTCAGCATATGGTGTTCAAAACCTGATTTTTAATTTCTTTTTATTTTTGGTAGGGGGTGGGGTGGAAGGATGTAAAGAGCTGTTAAAAGCATGCTTCCCGTGACTTGCTGTAAAAAAAAAATAAAAAAGTAAAACTCACATTTCATCATGAAGTTTGCTGTTTTGATTAAAAGGTGAAAGTTGTTCACTTTATTTCCCTGTAAGGTTGCCCCACTTGCCAATAATCTCAATTTATGCCTTCATTTCTCCCATAAAAAGAATGTATTCAGGACTGTGAATTTGGTCTATATTGAGAATATGTTTGTATTTGAATTTTGAATTCATAAATTGCAGAGATTTACCAAAATCCTCTCTGGGCATTTTATTCCAAAGTCTTACCACCCTCGTACTGAAGAATTTCTTCCTAAGGTCTAATCTAAATCTGTTGTCCTTCAACTTAAACCCATTTCCCCTTGTCCTATCAGTGGACACTCTTGTAAAAAGTCCCTTCCCAGCCTTCCTGTAGGTTCCCTTCAGGTATTGGAAGGCAGCTATTAGGTCCCCCGAAGCCTTGAGAGGCGTCCCTGCCCATGACAGGGAGGTTGGATTAGATGATCTCTAAGGTCCCTTCCAGCCTATGCCATTCTATGATTCTATGATTCTATGAAAATATTGGCAAGATTCAGAGCAAACTAATTATCGACTGAAAATACAGGGGTAAGCAAAGTAATATATGTATATATACATCCTATCTTGCAAAATGTCCTCCAGAATAGCTTTTATATTAGATCTGTACTGGAATATCTCTGTTAATGGTGCTTAAGAGCACATTTACCTTTCTTACGGCTATAGCCAATTGGTCACCCGTAGTCTCTGTGAAGTCTATTACGTTCTCGTTATCTGCGCTAGTGCTGGCAGCTAGACACCATTTACTTTAAAGGGAGAAGGAGGAAGGAGAAGAGGATAGTTTCGGAGTATATGGTGAGTGAGCTCTCTGAAAAACATCCTCCAGCAAATCTGGCTGTATCTGTGTAAGATGTTCCTGGCATCCGCGGATTCTTTGTCGCTGTGTGACTTAGACAAGTGACTTAGGCAATGTGACTGAGACATCTCAAACTTGCATTTCTTGCACCACTGGACAGTTTTGTTGTTGGGACTTTAAATTAATCAGTAAGTTAATAAACCAGCACTGCTGTGGCATGGGCACACGTCCTGGTTGGTCACTTTTAGTAAGGACACACGTGTGTGACACCTTCAGTGAGCAAGATTCATTTATCAGAGCCTGGAGCCGGTCTTTGCTCTGGCTCAGTCCTTGGGAAAATGATTTCTGTGATAGAGCCTGATGAACACTTGTTACCGGCGCGGGTGCACCACGAGGCTCTGCTTACAACCCGCGGTTACAGCAAGCACTTCACTGACGTTAAACAAATCGCCGCAAGAAACGGACTGAAAAAAGATAGCCCTGCCTTTTATCTTTTTCTTTTACCTGGGGGAAAAATTTCATACAGCGGGACTCTCAAGTGATGGGGGAGATAATAGTTCAGCAGCTCTGTGTGGCCTTGTTACGTAGCTCCGTGGGAGGCGGTGCCCCCTCAGTTGAAAAAAAATGCTGCTTTCCACAGCCTAATGAACAAACTCCTTCACAACGTGCTTAGCCAGCACTTGGGGAAAAAATATCTCAAATTGAATATATTGTTAGTGTTCCTGGAATGAAAGGGAATAAAACATTTTGTTCTTCAGATATAAGACTTTAATTTTTTTATCTCAGATTTTGTTGTCCCCAGGAAGAGATCTGTTTTCTCTTGTCTGAAAAGGGTTGTGGTTGGTAGAAGGTCCTGTCAATATAAGGAAATGCAACAGTATATTCTCTATTTTTGCATTAACCAGAAAACAAAAACTATTTGTTTTATTTTTTATCTGACATCTGATTTTTCAGTGGTTTTTTTCATAAATAAGCAGCATAAATTACAGTATTTGTGGTATTATGTCATTCCTTCCATAGCCTTGTCCAGTTGAAGCATTTACAAATCTTATAAAACACAGAGCACCTCACGCCAAAAGTTTATTTGTACTGGGAGACACATCATCTGTCTCAATTCACACAGGTTATGTTTTCTTTTTCCTGGTGGCCATTCTGTCATAATGCACCAGCAGCAGGGAGTAGCAAACAATCAAAGCAAAAGGCTTCACAGATCAAGCATGACTCCTCTTCTAATATATTTTCTTCCAAGGCACCCGGCAAATATTTGCAAACATACACAAGGACAGTAAGACTTGATTAGGAAAACCAGTTGTGTCCAGACATGACGTGGCTGTGGGCTGGGAAAGACAACACAGACGTGGCCTAGACATCCAGCAGGTTTGTATGATGACCCAAACCTTTAGCGCTATTTTTTTGTAATGATCATGAATTGTATTAGCACAAAGGAAGCTCATTGTATCCTCCTTCATTCCATCCAACCTTATTCTGATTCCTGTAATAAAAGACATCTTCAGATAATCACTTAAATGCATTCAGGGCAGGAAAGAAACATAATGGTTGAGGAAAGCCAAAGAGTTTGATTTCTTTTTTTAATGGATAACATAGATTATTCTATATCTGTTGTGCTCTGATGGTTAACGAAACATACTGAGCTCCAAGGAACAGAGTAAATGGGTTTCTCAATGACATCCTTAGTACTCATGACCCAGGAAAAGTCCATAGGCCTGCATGCAAAACACACCTCCATGGGTAATAGAATATCGTTTTATAAACATATATTTGGTTTATATTGTTGTTTCATATACATTCGACTTAGGCATTGTGCTAATGCTCAGTTATTGGGGATCACTATGTTCAGCTAGGAAGGATAGCTCTTGGGAATTAAATTTTAAAGATGTTTCTGTTATAACTACTAGAAACAAGTCACCACATGGTAAAGAGAACTGCACATTACACCATGAGGAGGAGTTCAAAGTCAGTGCAGAGTGAAGCAGATTTCTGCAAGACTCTCAACCTCACATGTTCTCTGAAATCTCTCTCTGTCAAGCAAAAAAGGTGACATGACACCCATCCAGCATTGCTTCCTTGTGATAATGGAATGATTAAGTACAGCAGTCTGCGATTTGGTAAACCTGTTAAAACTAATCTATCTAAAATTACATAAAATGTGATGTAAAACCAAAGTAAAAAGGATTTGAATTCAAACACATATTCAGAAAGAAAAGTCATGAGTATTCTTATTGAAGGTGCTTATCTGTCAATCCTGAAAGGAACCTGCAAGTTTATGAACTGTCCCAGTAGTGACACTAGAATGGGCTGAATCCTGTTTCAGAAATTGCAAAGATGCTCTAGCAAACTGGTATCATCATTTATGCTTGTACTTACTAGATTATGGGTACACATACTGTCTTTATCATTATCTTTAAGTTTTGCAGACTCTTTTAACATAAATCGTGAGGAACAGGAGGAAAGCAAATGTCCTCCAGCCTGAGGACTGGAGGAAAGTAAATGTCACTTCAGTCTTCAAAAAGGGCAAGAAGGAAGTCCCAGGTAACTATAGACCGGTCAGCCTCACCTCCATCCCTGGAAAAATAATGGAACAACTTATCCTTGGTGCTGTCTCTAGGCATATCAAGGATAAGAGGGTCATTAGGAGCAGTCGTCATGGCTTCACTAAAGGGAAGTCATGCTTGACAAACCTGATAGCCTTTTATGAGGACATCACCCAGTGGGTGGATGATGGTAGAGCAGTGGATGTGGTCTATCTTGACTTCAGTAAAGCATTTGACACAGTCTCCCACGGCATCCTCACAGCTAAACTGAGGAAGTGAGGTCTGGATGATCGGATAGTGAGGTGGATTGTGAACTGGCTGAAGGATAGAAGCCAGAGAGTAGTGGTCAATGGGACAGAGTCCAGTTGGAGGCCTGTATCCAGTGGAGTCTCTCAAGGGTCAGTACTGGGACCAGTATTGTTCAACATACTCATCAATGACTTGGATGAGGGAATAGAGTGCATGGTCAGCAAGTTTGCTGATGACACTAAACTGGGAGGAGTAGCTGACACACCAGAAGGCTGTGCTGCCATTCAGAGAGACCTGGACAGGCTGGAGAGTTGGGCGGGGAGAAATTTAACAAAATACAACAAGGGCAAGTGTAGAGTCTTGCATCTGGGTAAGAACAACCCCATGTACCAGTACAAGTTGGGGACTGAACTGTTGGGGAGCAGCACAAGGGAAAGGGACCTGGGGGTCCTGGTGGACAGCAGGATGACCATGAGCCAGCAATGTGCCCTTGTGGCCAAGAAGGCCATTGGCATTCTGGGGTGTATTAAAAGGGGTGTGGTTAGTAGGTCGACAGTGGTTCTCCTCCCCCTCTACTCTGCCCTGGTGAGGCCGCACCTGGAATATTGTGTCCAGTTCTGGGCCCCTCAGTTCAAGAAGGACAGAGAACTGCTTGAGAGAGTCCAGCGCAGGGCCACAAAGATAATTAAGGGAGTGGAGCATCTCCCTTATGAGGAAAGGCTGAGGGAGCTGAGTCTCTTTAGCTTGGAGAAGAGGAGTCTGAGGGGGGACCTCATTAATGTTTATAAATATGTAAAGGGTGACTGCCATGAGGATGGAGCCAGGCTCTTCTCAATGGCATCCAATGATAGGACAAGGGGAAATGGATATAAGCTGGAACATAGGAGGTTCCGCTTAATCATGAGGAAGAACTTCTTCCCAGTAAGGGTAACAGAACACTGGAACGGGCTGCCCAGAGAGTTTGTGGAGTCTCCTTCTCTGGAGATGTTCAAAACCCACCTGGACGCATTCTTGTGTGATCTGATCTAGGTGGTCCTGCTCTGGCAGAGGGATTGGACTAGATGATCCTTTGAGGTCCCTTCCAATCCCCAACATTCTGTGATTCTGTGAAAACAGTGAAGTATTTCACCTTACTCCTTCTATGACTCCATACTAGATCCCACATGCATTTGTGAATTAATGGTTCCCTTAATTAACCATTCTGTGAAATGCCTGAAGTTTATTTGTTTCTAATGTATGCAGTCCCTATGGTTATTAATCAACTAAGAAATAAAACAAAAAAAAAAATAGAATGGAAAAGAGCAAAAATTTCTGCAATTACAGTGTAAAAGTGAGGCAGTCAAAAGGCCAATGAATGCTAGAAGACACTTTATTATGAATTGTCAATAAATATAACAATAAAACTTTTACATCTCTAGAATCTTACTAAGATTACATCCTCTTTCATTATAAAAGGGATTTAGTAGCAGTGAAAAAGATATACTGCAAAATGATGCCGCCTTCACGCAAGATGGATGTGCAGTATCGGCAGCGAGCACTCCCACACTATTTAGGTGTCAAATGGTCTGTAGGCTTGTAAAACTAAACGGGTTGTTTGTAAGGAAATCTGTTTGTAAAGGTGCCACAACTGTAGTAAGTCAGCCTAGGAGTGGCTCTGGTGCCTTTCCTGGTGCCTCCAGGAAACTCTTCTGCAGCAAAGAGTTGTAACTCTCTTTACTGTGTTACATCTTTTTTTCCCCCATAGAAATCTTTGCAAATTTTAGGGCAGTTGTTCCTTGCCTTTTCCTGCTTGCTGACAGGAAGATTACTAGTTCCCAGGCTGCACTATGGACACAGCCTTTTTTGGCACACAATCACATCCCAGTATTTCTTAAACCTGTGACGGCAGTAGGTACTTCCATACAGTAAACGGGCAGGGACAGGGCCTAGTCCTTTGGCAGTGTCTTGTTGGTCCTCTGGATTGTTCACATCCTTTTGTAGTAATTCCTATATCCAAGCTAAAGTTCTTCCACATTTTCTTGCCACTGACGACATTCGCTTAAATATTTAGCTAAGGGAGACAAGAGTCCTAAAGCCTCTACTGCTGCCCAGAGTCCATAGCTGCCTCATATAGATGAGACCCATGGCAGTTTACATTTTGCCATTGTTTCCAGCAGCTATTTGGACCAGGCCTGAGCTCTGTCTCCCAGTCATCGTCACCTCTGTAGCAAGTTGCTTGCTTTATGCAATATTTCTGTGAGCTAATGTAGTCTCTAAACAGCTTTTAACCACAGCCTGCTCCTGCCAGCTGGCCTCAGAAGACTTATTTTCCATCACCTGCAGCCGATCATACTTGCCCAGTCTAAGATTGTTGCTTATCATTGTTGTTTTAGTGATATTGCATCTGGCACCACAATCCACCTGGAATCAAAACAGTCATTCCTGTAATAGTATAGCTGCAAATTTGCACTGAATGATAGGTGACCGACTTTGGCTGTGCATACGCTTTGAGAGTCCTTGCTTTTACTGAAATTGCACTGCAGACATCTTTCTCTGAACTAAAGCCTTCTGCATCCTTCGTCTGTGTATGCTCTGCTCACTCCTCTCTTCCTGAAATAGCTGCAGCATTGGGCATTACAGATGGCTCTATTTCACATCCTCTTCTACCTCTCCCTCCCTCATTCTTCATGGTTGTCTTTAGCCTAAACATATTTCTTTGTGTGGGGGTTGTTTTTTGTGGTTTTCTTTTTTCCCCCAAACTGTGGTTTGGCTGTTTTCAGTAATCACTTGGGCGACCCAAGTGGAGTGGCAGTATGTGCTTCTCTGGAGGGAATGCATTGCTCTCAGCAAACACTCCTGTAGCTGGGAATCCTGGGTTGGTAGGGAGTTGTCTCCAAAACTACAGATAAATGAGAGAGTTTTCATTTCTGAAGTTTAAAATTCTTGCTACTTATTTTCATGGAACTACATAATCGGTCTCTTCTGGATTAATTTCTTTTTTGGGATCACAATGCTTATTCAGCACTTTTATCGGACATCTGGTGTTTCAGTTATTGTTCTTGGCAAGGGTGTTTATCTTACTTTTCCTTTTTTTCTTCCCAATGTGATGGCTAAACTCCCCTCCTTTTATTCTTTATCTTTTAGCAGCCATCACTGGTTCTGTATATAGACTTTGTTTTCCCCGAATTTATGTTTGTGCCAGATTCTTTGTTAGAAATTCAGCACGGCCAATGGTCTGAGTCACTCTATGCTAATCACCTTCTCTACCTTGCTGTGTATCTCACTAGCCTGCCTCCACCGCATTTCACATACCACATGTTGGCTCATAAAACAAGAGGGTTTCATGCTCTTAAATCTAAGTTGCTCTTTATTTAGCAGCTTACTTCAGCAGTGCTGCAAATGCAGCATAGACTCCACCTACAATATATAGGTTGATGTCATGGTTCTTCCCTCAAATTCTTCCTCCTTTTTGCATTTTATGCACTTCAGGTCTTAACAGGGAGAATATCTCTAGGGCGGAGACAGTAGTTTAAGCTCTATTTGCCACGAGTATTTAGTACTTTTACAAACAGCATGCTTACTCTTTCTAGGAAAGGCTGATCGCTATGCACCAGGACAGCAGTCTGAGTCTATGCCAGACAGACAGTCATCCTGATGAAAATTGCATCAGTGCAAGCGTGCTCCTAGAGTTGCATGATTGTTGTGTATTATTTTTCTGTTCTGGGAAAATTTTCCCTTTTTTTTCCCATCCACTGAAAAAAACTCACCTTTTTAGCAGGAATAGGATTTTAAAGTCTGTTTGGTGAGAGGGAGCCTGCATGCTGGACTGGGATGTAGGAAGCCTGGGTTCAGTCGCTAGAGCTGCTGCAGAACTTCAGTGACCTTGTCCAAGACATGAATACCCACTACTTAATAGATCTCCTCTGTAAGGTGATTCCTAAATATCATTGTCTGCCTTATGTATTCTAAGTGGTTTGGATTCGGTGATAGAATTCTTTGGCTAATAGAGTAGCAAAGTATCAATACTGGCCTCTCCAGCTTTGTATAAAATGTGCCCAGAATGAAAAAAATTTGGCCAAAACTGAAGAGGGAACATGTTTTTCAGATGAGGTTGGAGCTTGATAGAACACAGGGGACTGAGTTCACCCCAAGGAGAAATTTTTTCTGTGCATACAAGTTGAGCAAAAAATGATGACTGCTCATTTGACCTTGTTTCCTTTGTGCACATCAGTTTGGCTATCCTCAGCTTCAAAGGTGAATGTTGAAAGTCTGAAACAGTATTTGTAAAATGCACTTTTGATGTACCAGAGAACGTAACAAAGCTTGTGAGATGCACAAGCCAAAAAATGTTTGAAGAACTTTGACGTATTGAACTTTTAACTACAAGTTTCAAGGAAGAAGTTAATGCACAACTATAATATTTATATTATGTATGCAATGCAATATTCGCTGATCAGGGCCTCAGTAAATGAGTGCCACACAAACAAAAAATGTTTTTTGTGCTAATCCTGTAAGCGAGAAGTACTTTTATCCCCTTTTTAAGGCATGGAAGTTAAGATGTAACATGGGTATGGAGGTTATGCAGAAGGTCTTCAATAGATTTATTATTCTACATCTTATTCAGAAACCTAAGCCAAACAGGAGGGAAAGGGAGAAACAAAAACACAGTATGATGGCTTGAGCCCTGTTAATAGAAACCAAATATTCAAGAATTCCAAATTATTTTTTTTTTAATGGTGAATTTGATTATACTGGACATGCATTTTTTTTAACCGCAGTTGTAGAGTTTATGTATATCTTAAAATGAGAACTTTAAAAGAGGATAAACAAAAATGGCAGAGTTCACATTGACTTTTTGACTATACTTGTATATACTTTGTGTTCAGTTAAGTTGTCTGTGTTTAGTTATTTGCAACTTTTCTTCAATTGCCTGGAGAATTCTCATGTCTATTCAACCTTTTACTCCGTTTTTTTGATTTTCACTATTAAAAAACTTTTGATACTGCTATCACAGACATAGGTGTATCATAGCAATCTATAAAAATATAAGTTGTTGTGACGAAGTAGTGCAAACTGTCAGACCTGGGAACAGGTCTCACAAAAAACAAGGAGATGGTTGTAGCCATATGTAGAGAGCTGCTTGGGATTCACCATCTTCAACAATTCATATCATTATTCCTCATTGTGGATAGTCAACGGGGGGAAAAATTAGATATGCAGTTCTATTTAACAGAAATGTTTTGAAGACGTATGGAATTCTTTGTGAATAATTCATGCTCTTTAAGATCAGAGGCACTGAAACAAAAAAAAAAAAGGTGGGGAATTCTACTGGGGCATGCCAGTTTGGAAACAAAGCAGCACTCTTGCTACATGTAAATGCAGCTGAAACAGGATGGCTGTAATATCAGGGGAAAAAAAAATCTTTGCTAAAAAGTCTGTAGCGATATAGATGATCTCTTCTTCAGAAAGTAAATTATTCATTTTGTCCTTGATCAATTCCAGTTAACATGTATTTGTGGCTCACAACTGTTTTTCTGAAACATAAAAGTGATTCACCAGGGAAAAGAAAAGTCATGCTTGGGGAAAAGAGCATCAAGAAAACTGCCACAACATAGCCTTCTCCATCTTATGCCCCCACCAGGCATCACTGATTAAATAACCCTTTCAATGACTTTGGCTCTAGCAAGTTATTTAAATTTTCTTTGCCTCTTTCAGCGCATTGCTCTGCTTATTTTTTTACCAGATTACACACAAAATTGAAACGAAAAAGGAAAAGAAATATTGGAATGTGCTTTCAATTTGGGGCAGTTAAACAGCAGTGGGTGTAGTGTGGACTGTAGGGTGAGGCCTGGGAGGGATGGGTGACAGCTCTGTCATCTCATGCCTCTGTATGCTCCCTTCTCTGTGAGACTGCACCAGCAGAGTAATGCAGGTACTAATTTTTTTTTTTTTCTGTGTCTGCAGATAGAGTCCCTAGTCTCGCAGTCCAAATTGAAGTCAATGGGAATCTGCTGGACCTTAAAAATAGATTCTTCTTGTTTGGAGAACTGTGACTTCACAGTAGCTTGTCACTACTGAGGAGCCCCAGTCAATGGACAGCCTTACAGCTTTCTTCTATTTGACACGTTCTAACAATAATTGCTCTTCTTCCCATTACAGAGAATGCTCGAAGCAAAGCATTCTGCAAAGCAGGGCACAGGCAGTCCAGGAGGTTCCTGGAATGCGTGGACGACAACTTCCTCCTGCAGGTGATAGAGGAGCCGACAAGGAGGGGTGCCATGCTTGACCTTGTGCTCACCAACAGGGAGGGACTGGTGGGCGATGTGAAACTTAAGGACAGCCTTGGCTGCAGTGACCACGACACGGTGGAGTTCAAGATCCATGGGGCAGCAAGGAAACCATTCAGCAAGCTCTGTACCCTAGACTTCAAGAAGGCGGACTTCGGCCTCTTCAAGGACCTGATGGGCAAAGTGCCATGGGAGGCGGCCCTGGAGGGACGAGGGGCCCAGGAAAGTTGGTCCACATTCAAGGAGCACCTCCTCCAAGCTCAGCAGAGGTGCATCCCGACGAAGAACAAGTCGGGCAAAAAGACCAGGAAGCCCGCGTGGATGAGCAAGGAGCTCCTGGACCAACTGAAAATGAAGAGGATAGCCTATAGAGGGTGGAAGCAGAGACAGATAGCCTGGGAGGAATACAGAGAAGCTGTACGAGTGACCAGGGATCAAGTGAGGAAGGCTAAAGCCCTGAAGGAATTGAATTTGGCAAGGGATATAAAAAGCCATAAGAAAAGCTTCTATAGGTATGTAGGGGACAAAAGGAAGTCCAAGGAGAATGTAGGCCCCCTCCGGAAGGATACTGGTGCTCTGGCTACCCGGGACATAGAGAAGGCTGAGGTACTCAATGAATTTTTTGCCTCAGTCTTCACTGATAAAGCCTCATGTCTTACCACCCAAGCTGTGGAAAGAACTAGCAGGGACTGTGAGGATAAACCACCGCCCACTGTACTTGAAGAGCAGGTTCGGGAACATCTGAGGAACTTGAAGGTGCACAAGTCCATGGGACCTGATGAGATCCATCCGCGGGTCCTGAAGGAACTGGCGGATGAAGTTGCCAAGCCACTGGCCATTGTATTTGAGAAGTCGTGGCGGTCTGGCGAGGTCCCCGATGACTGGAAGAGAGGGAACATAACCCCCATTTTTAAAAAGGGGAACAAGGAGGACCCGGGCAACTACAGGCCGGTCAGCCTCACCTCTGTGCCTGGCAAGGTCATGGAGCAGATTCTCCTGGGAACCATGCTAAGGCACATGGAGAGCAAGGAGGTGGTGGGTGACAGCCAACATGGCTTCACCAAAGGCAGATCGTGCCTGACCAACTTGGTGGCCTTTTACGATGGGGTGACAGCATCGGTGGACAAGGGTCGACCAACGGATGTCATCTACCTGGACTTGTGCAAAGCTTTTGACACTGTCCCGCACGACATTCTTCTCTCTAAACTAGAGAGGCATGGGTTTGATGGGTGGACCACTCGGTGGATAAGGAATTGGCTCAATGGCCGCACTCAGAGAGTAGTGGTCAACGGCTCGATGTCCAAGTGGAGACAGGTCACGAGTGGCGTCCCTCAGGGGTCCGTGTTGGGCCCGGCCCTCTTCAACATATTTGTCGGTGACGTGGACAGTGGCATGGAGTGCACCCTCAGCAAGTTCGCCGATGACACCAAGCTGTGTGGTGCCGTCGAAACGCTGGAAGGGAGGGATGCCATCCAGAGGGACCTCGACAGGCTGGAGAGGTGGGCCCGTACCAACCTCATGAAGTTTAACCAGGCCAAGTGCAAGGTCCTACATCTGGGTCGTGGCAATCCCAGGCACAAATACAGACTGGGCGGAGAATGGATCGAGAGCAGCCCTGAGGAGAAGGACTTGGGAGTACTGGTGGACGAGAAGCTCAATATGAGCCAGCAATGTGCTCTTGCGGCCCAGAAGGCCAACCGCGTCCTGGGCTGCATCAAGAGGAGCGTGGCCAGCAGGTCGAGGGAGGTGATTCTCCCCCTCTACTCTGCCCTCGTGAGACCTCACTTGGAGTATTGCGTCCAGTTCTGGAGTCCCCAACATAAGAAGGACATGGACCAGTTGGAGAGGGTCCAGAGGAGGGCCACGAAGATGATAAGAGGGCTGGAGCACCTTTCCTATGAGGACAGGCTGAAAGAGTTGGGGCTGTTCAGCCTGGAGAAGAGGAGGCTCCGGGGTGACCTTATAGCGGTCTTCCAGTACCTCAAGGGAGCCTACAAGAAAGATGGGGAGAGGCTGTTCAGGAGGGCCAGTTGTGATAGGACAAGGGGTAATGGTTTTAAAATAGAGGGAGGTAGATTTAGGTTGGATATTAGGAAAAAATTTTTTACCATGAGAGTTGTAGAACACTGGAACAGGTTGCCCAGAGAGGTGGTGGATGCTCCATCCCTGGAGACGTTCAAGGCCCGGTTGGATGAGGCCCTGAGCAACCTGATCTAGTTGGAGATATCCCTGTTCCTTGCAGGGGGGTTGGACTAGATGACCTTTGAAGGTCCCTTCCAGCTCTAACGATTCTATGATTCTATGATTCTATGATTCTCCAGAACTGACATATCTGTCTGTTTTTCATGGTGCTTTGATGACTTCTGCATAATCTGCAGATCCTTTTCATCTAACATTTTTAACTTCTCTGAAAACTGGATGTAAACTGTTCATATTCTGCATCTGGAAGCTGAAATATTTCCGTAAATGTTCCTATATATGAGCAGAGTCCTTCTTCCTATATGTGAGCTGGCTATTAGCATATCTCCTCTTGTTTTCAGGGATGAAGACCTTTGAACACCTAGGACAGGACACCTTTGGCTACATGGGTGACTCAAAGACATTGAATAGGGGCACAATGTGTGCAGTTAACACCGTAATGCCAGGACATCTTCACTGCCTAGGTTATAAAATTATGCTTGGCTGAGAAGCCAAACGGAACAGAAGTGTGTTAGTCTTTTAAAATACTGCTTTACCACTTGATTGTTACTTTTTTCCAAACATTTATAACTAAAACTATAGTTTGATGGTGAAGTTCATCCAAATCAAACTGTCTGAACACTAAGCCATTTTTGGAACTTCTGCGGCGTGCTCTGCACCTCTTCTTTTCCATTTTACATGCATACAGAGAAGGTCAAGCAGTGAATTAGCAGACAGCTTTGATGGTGCCAAAGACAACAACCTGCTTCAATACATTATCAAATAATAGACTATAAATTATGTAAGCACTGAAATGCCAAGCAGCAAACAGCATTTCCACTGCTAAATAGAATCACCGAATTCATTAGAAACTGCTAACCCTGATGATGTATTTATTTTGAGGAGTCTGAACATTAACTCTTTGCCACCATCCTTCCTTTTCTTTCCGCATCTCTACCAATGTGTTCATTTTTTGATCACATCCCTCATTATGTGATTGTCCATCAAGCCCTGCCTCCAGCATGCAGAAACTGTGTTTCAATTCATGTTTAGACCAACTCCATAAGCTGAGAGAGATCTAAGGCAGCTCTGGAGGGGCATCACATAGTAGGAAAAATGTTGAGTATGCACAGCTCAGGAGTAAAATGCCCTAAAATGGAGCTGGCAACATGAAGCGTTGATCCTTTTTGTGCAGTTTAGCTTCAGACTTTCCATAAGCAGATGATGAAGAGGTGACAACACCAGAGGCTGTGTACACATCAGTGTATTGCCTCCTGACATAGAGACCTGCAGCCTCTGGGAAACAGGAACCCCAGCTGGCCAGGGCTTTGAGTAGCTGTGGCAGCGAGAACATCTCAAAGGAGACAGAAACAACAACAAAAAAAAGATGTATAAAGGCAGATTTTATTAGAAATTAAGCTATGGGTTTTTTTATTATTAGAGAAACATCAAAGTAATTAAGACATACAGAAACTTTTAAAGTTTTATACGCAGTTCTTCCATGCCCTATGCCCTTACAAATCAATCTGCATTTCTGGGCTTGGTTTCTCTTACCTTATAAATGGCAGCAAACTCTGCCCAGCCTCTTCTGTTACCTGAGGGTCTTTCTGTCCCCTCTGGAGCTGGACTGGTTGCTTCCTGTCTCCTGCTGCAGCCCCTGCACGTGCTGAGCGCCTCCAGCCCTGAGCTGTGCTGCTCCTCTGTTGCTGCTGCCACACCCTGCCTGGTCGCAGCCTTCTCTCCTGGAGCATAGCCAGATCTTCCCCAGGGAAGACATCATCTCTCCTCCCTTCAAAGGTCTCTTTGAGTCCTATGTGCTTATGAGATCATAAAAAATAATTGAAAACAGCAAGACTGATGCTCATCAACTAATGTACAGTGTGATATACACCAGTTTTTTGCTGATATCTCCCTCCAACAATGATGTTGCTTGCGATATCTGGCATGCTTTAATGTGAGAGAGTCAGCATGTGGCAGTGGACATTACAGTCCTGGGAAAAATTAGTATAGGCCTGTGCAAAATAATATAATGCAGTACCCTTAGGAAGATGTACAGCTGCACTGAGCTGGAACTTCTTATTCTCAATGGCAAGTTTTGAGCACCTTGGTTTCAGGGAGCAAAACCAACTCATTAGTCAGATCTTGACATATCCAAGCCAAGAGAGTCTTCTAGAAGCTGAAGCGCCCTTACAAGGGGTAGAATTTTATATGCAAACTTGTTTTTACAGGGTTTCCCAGAGACTGTAGCCAGATAGTGTTCCACTAATGGAGTTGTTGACACACAATGGCAAGGAGTGCCACGTAAGCAAAATACCATCATAATTTATTGACAAAATGACTCATAGGCTCAATGGACTAAGTATAAATTAGGCTAAAACAAAACCAAAAAATGAGAGTAAATATTAATGAACAAAAATTCATAGCCTGGCACAGTAGTTGGTCCCTGTTTAGGCTTGGAAAATGGCATGAATATTAGATACATAGCAGGACTCAGACGATTGCAAAGCTCTATAGGGAAATGGAGTAGTTCGTATACTATTTCTATACAGACTGCTATCAGTACTTTATTTTGCAGAGCCACTGAAATTCAGTGAATGATTATCAAAGGATGAAAAGCAAAAGGTTAAAATACATCAGAAGTACCAGATTGAGGTGTTTGCCTCTGAACATTTTACTTGCTAAGCCTTTTTCTTTCAGGGAACTCTGCAATTCCTAAAAACATCTCTTTTCATGACTGCACACAGCTTTTGCTTTTAGGACAAGCTAGTTCTGGGGAAAAAAAAAAAAAAAAAAAAAGCATCTTCTTTGCATTTTATCTTGATATTTAACTGAACAGAGAAATTTTGTTAAAGCTTCTAAAGCACAGACAATTTGCAAATTAATTTCTCTAACAGTCTGGAAACAGAAACCATGAGCATGCCATGTCTTGTGGCAATGTGTTTCCATAGAAGAACCTAGGGCAAGGGACACAAATAAGGATGTGTTTCATAGCTGAAGTTTGCTCTGACAATTTCTATGCTTGTGATAATTTGCTAGTAACATTGCTTAAGGCAGGAATGCGGTTGTTCCACATCTTGGTTCAGGTGGTCTTGCTTCCTTCTTCTGCAAACAAACTTGAAGTAAATGATCAGAGAAACATCTGTCTTCCTTTGTTCACTCTATGCACCAAGAGACCAATGGTGGTCTTTCAGTTATAGATGCTCAGTAGTAGATTAGCTTAACAAAGGAGAAGAAGAAGAAAATACTTTGATGCATTTCTGCAAAACAGAGGAAGTCTTCCCTTGCCAGTGGAAGCCCCTAACTGAGGAATGTTCTCAAGCAAGTATCCAAGTTTAAGCATGAGTTGTCGTTTTGATATGCATGAAACAATTCAAATGCACAAAATTTGACATATACTTGGCAAGCAATGACTTCAACTCTTAGTAATGAACCACTGTCCTTACGTGAATCTGGAGGCAGCGGGGATATATGACTCAAGAGCTAACTACCAGAAAGTTTCTCCCATTTCTAGAATTATCAGTACTGGAATACTTCAGAGCTACAACTTCTATACAAGACAGTATGTCAGAGAGAAAGCTTAGGAGATTAATGTAAATAAAGTATTCAATTAACATAATAGAAGGTCCTTGCCTATTGCAGAAAGCTAATTCCCTTTAAGTTAGGATTGACCATTGTAGGGTCTCACACGTCTAAAATTGATGACATTGTTCACACCAAGCATCTGCTATTCTGCCTCCAGAAGCGATCATAAATGGACACCTAAAGAAGAGGAAGAGCAGGCAAATTTACATGACACTTTGCCCTAATATTCTCTCAGCCTCCAAGTTTGTACAGCTCTGGGGATTTCCTAAGTCTCTTGTTGCTTGTCCATTTAGCAACCCATCTCTCTTCCAAGTAGTCATCCAATCTTTCCCTGAATCAATGTCCATTCTTGCAACCACAATATACTTTCAGAAGGAATTATACAGGTCTGCTATCTGTTGTGTTAAAAAACAGTTCTTCTGGTTTAGCTCTTTCTGGCTTCATTTGATGCCCCATAGTTCTCAGAATGAAAGAGATGGTAAAAAAATTTGTTACCATCCATCGTTTTCATGCCACTCCTAATTTTGTAGATTTGTACCGAATTCTTCCAAAACAGCTTTTTTTTTCCTTAGCCTTGTCACTTTGGTTCCTGTGTCTTAGCCAGTTTTATGTCCAGGTCAGAGTTGTCCAATTTCTCCAACATCTATTTGGTTTCCTTAAAAGCCTTTGATGAAGGACTTTATTAAAAGCCTTTTAGATATGCAAATAGCTTATACCAACTAGATCCTTTCTTTCTGCAAGGATCAGTAAGGCAGGATTTCCCTTTGCAGTTCCTCACAAGTCTCTCTTTCCCATGCTCTGCAGCAGCATGTTTTATTACAGTTTCTGTTAATTTGCCCAGTGTTGCCATCATGGTTACAGGCCTGCGATTCCTCAGGTCTCCCTGGGACCTTTTCTTAAGGACTGACGCGACACTCACTCTTTAGATTGGAGGATGTTTTAAGTGGTTAATGTGCTTACGTATTGCCATTAGTAACTCAGCTACTTGACTCTCGAGTTCTCTTAGACCTCCTGGGTGATTGCCATTTGGTTTTTGCAAGAGGTTACCGCTCATCTGGAGCTGAGGTTAACCAGTGCAATTGTATTTTCTGCCCTCGCTGCCTCTCTGATTTCTGTCAGCACAGAGGAGTCACTGTCAGCAGTCTCGCAGGGCTGTCAGTAAAAGAGATGTTTCCGAAGGGATATTCTTATTGCTATAGGGTCCATGGATGTGACCCAGTGTGATCGCTTCCTCCTCTGCCTTTTCTAATTGTGGTTTTGGAGCCAATAATCCCCTACAAGCCTCTTTCCATCCTCTTCCTGGGACAAAGCATTTAAAAATAAATGGAAGAAATGCTGAGTGCTGGACCTTTCTCTGCATCTGGCCTGACCCTGCCCCACGTCATGCCACAATTGGTTCCCTTTGAAGGTGGCATCTGGCTTCAGAATTAGGTTGAGATGAGAAACCAAGTACAGGTGGGACTGTGAGTTCTATTGTTTCAAGCTTTTTGCAGAACGGCATGGATTCAGAGTTTTGTATCTGAGAAATGTTTGATTTTTTTGTAATGAATCTGGCACTCTAATCTTTGTCTTGGGATCTGAAGACTAAGCAGGAGCAAACAGCGTTTACTCCTCTGCCTTGTCCTGCTGCCAGAAATGTGCCACATTGCCCTCTGACAGATCAGTTGGAGACAAAGAAGAAGAAAAAGGATGAAACAGAAGCTATTTACAGTGCAAGGCTTGACTTTGGTGCTGTCACCTTCATTCATGGCAGAAATGTCACCTTCTCCTACACATGTTGGAGCATGCTCCCTACAACAGCTGTGGTCTGTCAGTGACGAAAGCCAGAGTTTGTAGTAGGATGTGAAAGTGTGAATATTGGCCATGATCAGCCTTGGGAACTTTTTCCTGCTGGAGCTGGCATGCTTTCCGCCAGAAGCTGGATGACTTTCTGGTGCTCTGTCAACTGTTGCTAGCTTTAGATTTGGCCAAATATTCTACCTCTACTTGAAGAGTACTTTCGAGCCAGGTTTCCATTTCCTCCAAAACTTTATGCACCTTGATAGTTTCTCATGTACTTTGATTGTTATTCATCTTTTTTCTTTAGGCATAAATGTGCCTCCTGTTATGCCAGTATGGCAGAGTTGCATAACAACCATGCAGAGGCTAAAGATTTTAATTTCTTAAAGTGTTCTTTTCCCCCAGAGAGTCTTTTTTAGTTATTTTCTTCCTCGTTCAAAATTCAATCCTCCTCCCACAGTTCAGTGTCACTGCTAGCATTTGGTAAAATCACTCCTATAATGAATTTGAATTGAGATATATTAGGGTGACCAGCGGCTTAATGGCTCAACTGTAACTACTCCTTGAATCAGCTCCTGGGTAATAAGCGAGGTAAGAATAGCTCCTCATCTTGTGTGCTGCTCTACCTGAAGTTCCTGCGGGCCATCATTATTATATGCTACTTCCATACGCTGTTTGGCCAGATAATGCCTTGCAATTAGGCCATAAGAGCAAGCGATGGAAAGCTCTACATAGAAGCCGATTACATTAGAGCCCAGCAGTGCATCCGTGCCACTGTTCTCTGAGATTTGTTGCCTTTTCAATGTCTCGCTGTTGCTGCTCTGATCCAGAGGCAAGCTGTTTATCTGGACCGCTGCAGGCCAAATCTTCAGCAGTGGCGCTCTGGCATAGCTGCACCAAAGTCAAGGGAAATATGGCCTGGCTCTTTCTCACTTACATCCCTTTGTATTCCATAATGTTGGTTGTATCGTATTGGTACTTTTCTGTTTCTTTCATTGTCACATTCCTCTTCAACTGGTATAAACAGTACGTAAACATTAACTCAATGGATCTGTCACTGGAATTGAGTTTGTTTCGTGGTTTTTGCTTAGATCATGAAATGTTTATAGGAGCTGTGGGAGATAGCACAAAAATAGAAAACCTTGAGAGTCTGGCGAATGTCAATACAGTTTGGGAATAAATCCTCACTGACCCTTACGGTTACACTGCCATGCATAGAAGGGATGGAGAGATTAAATCGGTCCCTCAAGAGCAGCCCCATATCCTGAGTAGACAGAAACTGCTTTGCTCATGCAGAGTAGAGCAAACAGGCATAACCAGCTCCTGAGGACAACACTACAAGCCCAGGTTTAACAGATTATGCTGGGGTGGCAAATGTATAAGGAAATTTTCAGCCTTCCTGCATTTGAGACATATAAGAGGGCATCCATATGTGGCCAGGAGCCACCTTTCCACTTCCCAAAGCTGCTGTGGTTTGGGAGAATGCAAAGAAATTTTCTTTTGCTTTGTGTTTAGACAAGCAACCGTAATCTCCCTGAGGCTGGCAGTGCAGCACGGTGCTCCGTCTCCAAGGGCACACCACACATAATTTTGAAAGCAGAGGCAAGGTCACTTCACCCACATGCCAGGCCAATCAGGAGTTATATGAGTAAGATTGGTTAGCAGTGAGCATGAAGTAATGAGTCCTAATGAGATTTCTTCTCAGCTTGGAGCACATGCAGAACAGGCTTGAAAAATACCATGTAGATATTTTTTTTAAGAGACACAGTACAAAACCTCAGCTGTGAGCTTTTTGGTCTTCAGGCTTTTTGAACTTCACCTGGGGCAGCAATAATTAGCCAAGGTGTGGTCTTCATCACGTGGTTTGGCAGCATTTAACAGATTGTGCTTCACCTTTGCAGACCATCTTAAAAACAGCAAAGGAAGGTGATCATGAAAGGTAAAATAGTCTTGCAGCCTTTCACAGGCAGTTTGGGTTGTTGTGCCTAAGTTGTTCTCAGCTTAGTCCAAAGGTACTTGTTTTTTTAGATGGATGTAACACAATAGGATGTGTCATTTGTTGACAAATTATATCATGCTAAAACATGTCATGAGTCAAAAGGACAAGGAAAATTGTAGCAGAAGTAAGAAAAATGAAATATATTGGTGGAGTATGGCTTTTCTTTCTGCTTTGAGGTTACAGCATTGAATAGATTTAAATCTTTTTTTTGATGTCTAATGCTTTTCTCCTCTAACGTGTCAGTGAACTATGGTCTTAGCATCGTCACAAGGGTGGCAGCAGCCAGCAGAGCACTTCTGAGCAGAAGACATGTTATTTGTCAGGGTGTGCAGGTGGGCAGGCTAACACAAACCTGTTAGCACTTTTTTTTCCTACACAGGTCAGGATCTTCTGGTATACTGACCAAATATCAATTTGGGTAGCTATACCTCTGTTGGGACTTCAGCTGTGACTTGTAAAGTTTCTTTGAATCCTTTAAATAGCAAGTAAGTCCTATGTAAGTATCAGGTGTGATGAAGTTTTAGAGACAAGAGGACTCTGAGGCATCAACTGGGATGTGAGGGGGAACCTCAGCTCATCTCTGTCCTTCCCCAGGCTTCCTTCAAGGGATGCTGGTGAGTTCTCCAGGGTGCAGGCAGCAGCGTTGCTTCTCCTTTGCCAAGTCACAGCTGGTTGTGCAGAGCAGCATGGTGCAGATGTCAAAAGTGGCTGCAGGTGTGCCAGGGGGAGGTCAGGAGCCCTGTGTGTGTGTTTGCAGTGTGGGGCCCTGAAGCACAGCTTCCTGTCTCAGGCACATTGCTATGGAGATGTATGTGTTGTGCACAGACCTGCACCTCCCTGGGATCTGCCTCTAGGCATCTGCTCTGCACCCTGATGGGTTCACCTACCACCAGCCTGTGGATGTGCCACTAGTTTCCCAGATACTTAACCAGCATCATCTGTAAAATGATGCTAGAGGTCTTTCTGTGCTATAGAAGTGGGGGCAAAAACGGGCACTGGTATTGCAAGGTGCTTTGATAACATGGTGATGGAGACTATAAAGTACCTGAGAGAGATGGAGAAGCTTCTTTTTCATCATCTGCAGAATCTCATTAGTCTACCCACCATTTCTTTCTTTGCCTTAAGAGCAGTAGCAGGACCTCATTCTTCTTCTGCTTCTTTTGCAGAGAGCTGTAACTGATCTGCTCCCTGCGCGCTGAGAGCACTTGCGGGCAGATCAAGAATGGGAGGCTCCTCTCTGTCACCTTCCATGCAATAACCTGTTTCCTGGCAGAAAAAATGTCCGAGGAAAACAATTCCAAAGAGGAATATGTCACTAGACAGTCTTATAGCACAAATTCAAGTGTGCTGAAGCGACTGGAAGCTGCTCTTTTTTTTGTTTTGCCAGGACTCCAGTTGCATAAAGACTTAGATGTGCCCAGCTTTCCTTTCAATACTCATTTGCTTACATTTAAGTGCATGTGTCATTTTTCATTATTTTATACACTAAGGGGCAGATTCTGAATTTCTTAGTCATGTTTGGCAGAACCTTGTTCCATAAGAAATCTTATTAACTTCAGTGGATCTGTTTGTGGAAAATAGTACTGTTCAGCAGCAGCTGAGGAGTCCCAGCAGGAAAAGCAGGGAAGAGCAGAAGAGGAAAATGGCTGCCAGAGATAAGATCAATGTTTAGGTTTTAATGTAGCTCCTCGTCTGTCACTGAATGCAGTAAAATATTTTTTTAACTTGCTGTAAAATCTTCAGCAAGAGTAGCAAAAACCTTGGATGCCCTACTAGGGATGCTTTAAAACAAAGGTGTGATATTCATTCTCACCATATAATGTTAAAAAAAGACTCGGTGACTCTTCGGCTCCTAATTATCACCTCAGGCAGCTTATTTAGCCTACCTGTCATGAAGGTAAGAAGTATACAACACACTGTAACTCTTGCAAAGTAACTGAACCACTTTTTTAGCCTTCCTCTATCAATATTAATAACCTACACTAATTGCACAATGCTTTCTTTCCCCCCCCCTCCTTTTCTTTAATCTGCTACAGGGATTAGTTAGTCATTTGCATCTTCTTTAGAGGCCTTAACAAATGTTCATTTGTCATTCTTACCTCTCCTTTTTTTTTTATTAAGTGTCAGAATGAAATTAATTTCCCGGAAGGATATTTAGTGTCTTTCATGTATCAATCAGGGCTGAGCTCTTCCTTTTCTCATGCAGAGATGGTTTCTCCTAAGCTGTATGAGGTCAAGAAGAGAGAAGATATAGTTTTACGCATTGCAAAGTACCTTGAAAATAAAGACATAAGAAGTAGAAAGTTAAGTGACCTGTGGTATGCTGTAAAGATATTGCCATTTCAGATCTCTTTTATGTGTGTCAATGCCTGAAATGCTCATCCAATCTGAATGCATTTCAGCAAACTTAGTTGCTCTGGCCAAACAAGAGGTGGCTAGCACTGTCTATGGGCAGGAGTTAAGTAAGGTTTTTCTTTACAGATATCTCTGTACTTCAGTCCTTGAAGTTCCTCATGTATGCTCTGCGAGGCTGCTCTCTTTATCTAATAGGAGGTGCTAATTACTTTACATGTTATGGAGGCATTATTAGGGTAAAGTTTCTATAACTCATTTTATTTCATAATAAATTGTACTTGAAAGTATTACCAGCCTTCTGAATTTCAATGAGTAAGAAGTTTAGGTTTGCTGCTGAACTTCATAGCTTCCTGTATGGCAGGCTCATGAATTTACTCCAGTACTTAAAGAGGGCCTACAGGAAAGCTGGAGAGATACTATTTACAAGGGTATACAGTGATAGGACAAGGGGTAATGGCTTTAAACTGAAAGAGGGGAGGTTGAGATTAGATATAAGGAAGAAATTCTTCACTCTGAGGGTGGCAAGGCACTGGAACAGGTTGCCCAGAGAAGTTGTAGATACCCCATCCCTGCAGGTGTTCAAGACCAGGTTGGATGAGGCATTGAGCAACCTGGTGTAGTGGAGGGTTTCCCTGCCCATGTCAGGGGGATTGGAACTAGGTGATCTTTGAGGTCCCTTCCACCCCTAACCATTCTATAATTCTATGAAATGGTGGACAGGAGGCATTGCCAGCCTATTTTTTCATGCTGATGAACATTTCTCCTTTATTTATGGATTAAAGACTAATAGCTGAATAGTATATTGTAACCATGCACAAAAGCAATTGGCAGTGTAAGTTTGATGACAAGCATGAATAGTCAGTCTCTGTTTTAAACATCCAAGGGAGGTGGTTTTTCTGAACCTTAAGTAGAATCGTAAAAGAATTCAGGTGGAAAAGGGACCTCAGGAGGTCTCTGGTCCCACCTTCTGCTCAAAGTGAGGTCAGCTGTGAGGTCAGATTGGGTTGCTTAGGGGCTTATTCAGTTTGGTCTCCGTGGAAGGAGACAGCACAACCTCTCTAGCAACCTGTACCACTGCTTGACTGTCCTCAAGGTGAAAAATTACCTCCTTATCTGAATGTCTCTTGTTTCAACTCGTGCCTGTTGTCTCTTGTTCTCCCACACTGCACCTCTGCAAAGAGCCTGGGTCCACCTCTTGATCACCTCCTTGTAGGTCCTGGAGACTGCTGTTAGGTCCTTACAGGCCATCTCCTCCCCAGGCTGAGCAAGCCCTGGCCTCTGAGCTCCAGCTCATAGGGCAAGAGCTCCTGCCTTGACCATCTTGGTGGTCTTCCCTGAACTCTTCCCAGTTAAATGATATCTTTCTTCTACTGGGCATCCCAAACTGGATGCAGTACTGTCAATGTGGTCTAACAAGTGCTGAGTAAAGGGGAATAATTACTTCTCCCAATCTACTGGCAGAGCTGCTCCTCAGACAGACAGTGCCCAGCCTGTATGGCTGCAAGGGATTCATCCTCCCCAGGTCTGGGTCTTTGTCCCTGTTGGATTTCATGAGGTTCTGCTGGTGGTAACATGAACAATATACAGTTACTGTTGTCCGTAGGCAGGTCTACTTGACACTACAGTTAAGCAAGGTTATTCTTGCCTCACAACACTGACCTTCAGATATGCGTTGCTGGCTGGGAGAGGTGTTGGGGAAGAACGTATAACTGCCTGATTCTAGGCAGGCTTCGGTGTCTCTGGTACATTATTTTGGTCTAGTCAAACCCACTCGCGGACAGTGCAAAGAAAAAGTACTTCTATAACTGTGCTTCTACAGACGTGTGATAGAAACCTAGCAGATGGGCTGCGTCTTTTATTATCGACTGGGGATGAACAGACCCGAACCTGGGGAGCAGTACTAGATGGGGTGGCAAAGGCTGTTCTCTGACTTCAGTGTTGTCTCTTGCATATGTCTCCTGTGGTCCAAAAATACATGAGGTGCTTATATCCTCAGATTGCCTCTGAAAACTCGTATAGACAAAGGGCTGGGTGGGAGCTTGTCAGCCATCAAACCCACGAAAGTATTGGGGCAGAGAGAAATAAAGTGAGTCACAATTCCCCTACTCGCCCAGGATGTAGCACAAGCATGTGCTCGCTACTGAGAGGTGTCAGCAGAAACGATAGAAGTGTCTAGGCCCTTCCACGCTGGGCAGTGTCCTCCCCTCTTCAAACAGATAGACAGGGCCATTTAAAACCGGATGCTCATCAGATTTTTAAGAAGGTGGATAACAGGAGGGAAGCAAAAGACTCAGTGCAGTTGGTTATTGCCGCATTGAACACAATGCCGTGTGGCGTACTGCTCTGCCGTCTGCAGAGGTGATATTTAATAAAGGAACTAATCATGCCAGAGTTTTGAAGTCAAAAGCCAGACAGTCACAGGAAATCCGCGTGAGCATAATTCCATGCAATTTCTAATCCTTTCCTTAAACTAGAGTATTTTCTCTTCTCAAGCCAATGCACTCCCTCTGGTGGCTAATTTACTATCTCCCTTTCACTATTTTTTTAAGAGTTAAGGTTGCATGCAAGCAGCTGGCTGAAAGAACTGAGAAAGCAATAAGCTACTGCTTTTATTAGGCTAGTTTAATGTTTTATGCTCTCAACACTGAGGGCACAGATAAAGTCTGGCCATTCAAATGTATTCAAAAATAACCCCCATTCATGGAAAAAGATGAAGCTTAAAAAAAAAAAATCTATTCAGAAGACTATTTCTGGAAAGAAGCCTAAAACATTATATTTTTATCAGGTAAACGGTCTGTTGACCTCAGTGATCTGCTGTTTTAAAACCCAACCCAATGATGTGTCAAACTTCCTCTTACTAATTTCCTCTTAGATGTCTACCTGTTATGTCTCACATTGCAAGCTTTTTCTGGATAGAAAACACCTTTTCCTGATAATAGCATGGCAGTCAGGACAGTAGATGCTATTGCCGCCTGTAAACCCATAGGGAGAAGCTACATGCTGGAAATCATTAAAAGAGTGAGTAATCACCACTCTTCAAAGAACAAGCTTCTTTTGGATGTGGTTTGTATGTCATCTGTTCATACAGGCGATTTATTTTCCTACACGTTTTTACAGAGTGCTTATGGTTAAGCAAAGCCAGTGTTACAGTGGCATTCAGTAATTAAACACTATTCTGAGGCTGGGAAACATCAGCAGAAAGAGTATTTACTTAATTAGCTGTCATGTTTTGCTCCAAAAGAAAGAAATGCAAGCAGAAACTGCTGCAAACTCGCTGGCCTGTGGGTTGATACACTCCAACACCCGGTAACCTCCCTGCCTTACGAAAAGGAGCTGTTCCCACAGCTCTGACAGCTGGGCTTAGATGCTGAGCTGACCATGTCTGCACCGTGGCAGAAGGACTTGGAGTTGTTTCAGTATATTTGGAGCAAGTTTAGTGAGGGCAAGAGGGAGAGATCTGGGGTGGCTCATTTTACTTGTCCTCATCAACCCAGGCAACAGCGTGGCCTGGGTCAAGCACCGCTGCTTGCTTGGTCAGAGGATGGGATCTGCAAAGCTCCTCTATTCCTCTGGCTCAGTGCTTGCAGAATTAGACCAATGCTAATTTTAGAGGCCAATGCTGACGTTAGAGGCCAGTCCTCGCAACTAGATGCCTTTACTACTGTCTTTAAAAAGATCCCTTGGTGACCATACAACCATGGATTAACTGGCTATCCCAGAAGCCATCTAATTTCATAATCTATAATATCATCATTGAATTTCTGTCATAATTCACTTAATTGCATGTCTGTTGCTACAGTGCTTCAATTTGGGGAAATTTTTGTTTCCTTACTCATGAAAACAGTTTACACTCTCAAGACCAATTTGCCAGCTGGAGCACAGTGCTTCTGCAAATGGTTGCAAAGATAAGGCTCTTACAAGCCTCAGAAAGCACCATCATCTCTGCATTTATACTTTCAACAGTATGTATCTCAATGGCAGTGCATCATGTTCAGCCATCTCCACAAGGTAGGTTCTTGCTCCTAGCACATGATGCTCTAAAGTCAGCAGACTGCGTAGCTGGGGCAGGTCTGTGGAGACATGCATTTGCCCCTCGTGTTGCTTTGAACAAGCTACTGAGGAAAAAGTATGACACTTTGTGATGGCACAAAGACGTGGGGCACATTTATGACTATCTTTAAATAGCTCTCATGGATCCCCTGCAACAGGTCCTTTGGGTTTTCAGGCATGGTTGCAGCTCTAACCTGGTACTCAAGAAGGACTTTGTGAGTGCAGCCTTCCCAGAAAGATACCAGGATGTGTCTTGGCATTTTTTTCCCCTCCTTTACGTGGGTTTTCTTCCTGAGAGGAGGCAATTGTTGTCCTAAACTGGTAGACAGGGGTTCATTAGCTGATTGATCCATCCAGAGGACTGAAGTGCTGTGGCTGTGTGTCATCTGACAGTCATGAACAGAAATCAGGAGAAAGATTCCCAGTTCAAAAAATTAATAGACACCAGAGTCTATTCTTCAAGACCTTGGATTGTATGTATAAAACAACTCAGAAATCCTTCTGAATTTTCATTTATCCCCAAATGGTTTTAGTGTGGTCATGAATTAGTGCTTGGTCTAATATGAATGAAATGTCAGTTCTGTTTTACATACTAGTCTGATTTTATTGAATTTAATGATAACTGGATATTTCCCTCAAAGTCTTATCTTCATGGTATTTCAAGAGAATCTTGCGGTTTGAAGGTTTTTTAAATTATTTAATAGTCGTCATCTAGCTCCTAACTGATGTCAATGAAAGTGGAACAATGTGTACTGTACTGATAAAATGACTTCATCTCACAAAAACAGGAAGGAGCCAAGCTCCCTCTACTTTTTCTTTATTATGCTCATGATTTGCTGCTGGGCCTGACCTGATATTTTAAAATATCTATGCTTCACTAGTTGTGTTAGAATAAAACACACATGGTATAGTTTTGAAAGTCACTAACAATCAGGAAGATTTCTTGTAGTCCTAGTGATATTGTTTAATCTCCTGACTTTTGCATATAGAAGAGTTATTACTATCGTCAGAAACAAATTTTGTAGTTTGATATATGAAACCCAAAGTTAATCAAATTGCAATGTCTTCATATCAGTGCAAATTATTTTGACATTCAGACAATGTTACCACTTTTTAAACTCTGTCATAAATATTACTACCCATTTCATCACTATAGCATGACCATTTATATTGATGTATTTCAGGATGAAGAGATATGGCTTACATTCATTTGCAACCAAATGTTCTGTGCCCTGTATATTCCTGAAGCTTTACTTTTTGGTTTTTGGGTGTGTTTTTTTCAGCTTACTTTCAGTCTACAGCCATAGAAACTAGAGAATTGCTATCAAAAAGACAAAACCAGAAAAGCTTCAAATGAATTGTCTTCCTGGCATTTGTTTAAGTCCTAAACTGTCTGTTAGTCCAACTTGCAGTGGGCCACCACAATTTTTTACTAAATGGAAATTTGTTTGACCATAGGATGGACTTCTGCAGTTTTCCTCCCATTGAGTATGAAGGAAACAAAAGGTTGTACTCATTTCAGAAAATCTTGTTGTTCTAAGATCTTTCAAAGGAAAGGAAATAGACAGATAGATAGACAGACAGACAGACACGTATAAGGAAGAAGTCACTAAAGTTCTAGATTTTTTTTTTTTTCTGGGAGTCACTGTCATTCGCATTAAACTGATTCAGATACCTTCGCAAAAGGAACTCTGGTTTACACATACAGTTAAATGAGTAATCTTACAGTTCATTACAAGCCTATCATTGTCAGAAAGGGATTGTCATGATTTTTTTTTTTTCCTTTTTTGTATAAATATCTTGAGCAGTCTTGAACTAGTTGGGGGGAAAGATATTTGTTGATATTTGGTAAAATTAGGGTAACTGTTGGGGTAACTTAAAGAATTAGTTGGGTTAGTTTTAAAAATTGTAATTAGCACCTTTCAGAAACATCTACATTTTGAGGCATATTTTAAAGGTGAGAATTGTAGAATATTTCAGCCAGCACACTTCAGAGAAAAGATGCTGTCTCGTGTCTCATTACATTTGCTTATGCTTTTTGATTATGCAAAAAGAAAAAAACCCAAACAATCAAAAAAAACCAAAAAAAAACCAGAAAAACAACCGAACAGCTGCTTTTAACAAGATTAAAATCCTTCCAAGCAATGTGAAGGAATGAAGGCGAGTCAAGTTCAGCAGAATTACCCATGGTAATCCAGCTCTAGCACTCACTTAAAATGCAAATGATTTAAAAAGTTGGTGTGTCTGAAACACCTATTTATAGTTTAAAAGAAAAAACAAACCAAACCAAACCCACAAAAAAACAAAACCAACAAAAAACCCACCTTTGTATCTGAAAACTATCATTGCAGGTGTCTTGTAGATACACCCTGGTTCCACGTGACAGCCTGATACAGCATGACTCAGTGGCAAGAAAGAGTTTGTTAGGTCCTTTCCTCGAGGATTAATATTTATAAAAAGAAAGATATTTTAACTCTGTCAAAAAGAAAAAAAAAAAAAAACACCGCCGACAAATAAGGACTCAAAGACGGCATTCAAAATTCAGGCCTTATGATGATATTCTTGAAGAAGTTTTCCTCCTGTTGTGTCAAAAATAGTCATTCTGTATATTTCTGGGATTTTTTCCAGATGATGATATTAGCTTACCAGTCCCCTGGGATCACTGAGATTTTGGCATTTTCTCCTGTTTGGCTTCCTATAAAGGTGCCAAGGAAAACAGCAAGTGCATGAAGAATAATCACATTTGAAAATAAAGGTATGTTATTTAGCTCTGGCTTTGGGACTGTATAGCTTTTAACCTATCAAATAGATTACATGTCCTATAAAATACAAAAATAACACATTTCCTTTGCCTACAGGCAACACAAAAGCAGGAGCTCTTGGATCCATGAAGGGGAGCATAAATAGTGCCTCTCCTTCAGGGTCAAAAGTGCCTGGGCTGTAGAAAGTAAAAATACTTTGTTGTCCTTTGGTCTTACCAAAGACGACATGCAAAATAGCACAGCTGAGAAGGAAGGACCTTTTCCCAGTGCAGATACCCAGTGCAGTGAAAATGCCCTGATTAGTTGTGCTGATTTCAACACCACTTAAAATATAAAATAATTTTGTCATGGAAAATCTCTGTCCCTACTCTAAGGCCATAAAGAATCCAGAGCCATGAACTGAAACCTGCTGAGAAGTCATTTCTCAAGAGCCACGTGGTTCATTCCAGCTTTTGGGGCGGATCTTCCATTCAGGGATTTGGGCTGGGAGGTCTCTGCATTCCTCCCTTTGAGATGAAGGAGACGGGCACAGATGTGAAGGCAGAGATGTCTCTGGTCCTCACCTGTTTGCTGGTTTTCCTGGTGGGCTGTTCGGGGTGCCAGCACCACACCTGCCACTGCGCAGGCAGAGTTTTCACTTGTCAGGAGAGCAAGGTGGTCCAGGTTCCTCGGGACATCCCTGCCAATGCCACCGAACTGTAAGTAGGGAGAGGGAACAGTGGGGAGCAGCAGCCTTGTTGCTGTTTCTCAAAACAAACTGCTGCTTGGCAAGCCAAGGGTTTGTAGGGAGTCGCTCGGGAGACTTATGCCAGCTGTTTGGGAAGCACAGCCCTTCCTCCAACGCTCACTTAATTACATCTTGAAGCTACTCTCCGTTACTCTGATCGTGCTCATTTCAAGATCTCTGTTAAGAAAAGATATGACACGTTATAACGCAAAGCGCAGACTAAATTTTAAACAAGCTTCCTTGTGCTGTGACAGTAATTTGAAGCATAGAGCCTAAGCTTCCTTTACAGCTTGCTTTAGCATTGTCGAAACGTGTAGTGCGACTCGTCTGCCCCAAACAACTTGATGATGAGCGTTTGTGTTTGTACCGCGGGAGCTTTCCAAAGGTTTGCGCTTGTTTGCCAAGAAGCATCTTAATGTTTTCTTTTTGAAATCACGAAGGCATTACAGAAAGGACTCTAATAAACATTCAGGGAGTGATCCTCCTCCATTTGAGGAGCAGCACAACTGCAGTTGGAGGGAGTGAACAATGTGAAGATACTGTACTGAGTTACTCAAGGAAGGGTTTTATCTATCTTAAAGCTTCTCTTTGTTTCCCACAAAGCAACATGAGCAATTCTGTATGACAGCCGCTTTCTGTGTCAGTAGCACAGGCAAGCACAACAGCGAGTACGTAACAGTCCAAGCAATTGTTTTCATTTTAATTTTTTTTTAAAGCAAGCTATATCACCCCTTGCCTACACTTACAGCCATCTGGCATTGTTAGGACCTAAAGCAAAAATAAAAGGAGTAGTCTTAGATCAACCCTTTGATTAATAAGTGGAGTGGCAAGTTTGGAGGGAGGATACAAGGAAGAATGATATGTCACTAGTTGGAAAAGTATACCTCTGTCCTGATTTTATGCACGACAATATATCTGTGGTTACTATCCCACAGTTTTCCGAGGGCAGAAGTTATGTTTTGTTCAGAAGGAGGAGTTGTTATGCTCACTGAATAAGTAAAACTTGAGAAAAATATCTGAGTCAACCACAGAAGGTCGGTAAAAGTTTAAATCATTCTTGCAACTGGAGGGAAAAATAACCCCTCTGTGATTTAGGTCATCTAAATCCTGAGTGAACCATGCTCCAGGCATACACTGCTAATTTTGTTTAATTTTGCTTTGATTGTTTCTTTGGATTACACAGTTAAGGTCTGCCTTCTAGGGATTAAGCAAAAGCAGTTTATGATTATTTCTGCAAAAAAGTAGAGGTTTTTTTTATCTACAGAAAGCACCTGTTAGTAAACTGGGATTTGTTTGCAGCAGATCCTTGTTAACTTCTCAAGGAAGGGTTTGTTGAGGATGCTAGTTCGTGGGTTCCTCAGCATGAGTGTGCATTCTCTGAAACAGGCTGACTACAATGTTAGTGTGACCGAAAACAGCGAGTGAATCCTTTCTTCTGGCAGTGTCGTAAAATATTGGAATTAGAATCTCTTGACTCTCTTCTCTCTTACACCAACTTTTGGCTCCTTGGGAGGTAATTCTGGTCCCATTAAATCATTAATGGGATTAATTTTAGCATGGCTTGAGAATTTGTCCATGAAAACTCTGTAGAGTTGCTTCGAGTACACCCAATGTTATCGTTACTGAAGCCAAATACATTCTCTGAAGAGCTATTAAGTGATAGATAAACCTGAGATTTTCCTTCAGGGTCAAAGGGGGACTCTAGAAAGGCGCTTTCATATGCACCTCTCTGCTGAGTGCCCAGTGGAGTGATTCAGGTGACCAAAACAGACTTTACTGCTCCAGGTGCTGTTGCAAATGTACTGTTGGTAACAGAAAAAGCTTGCTTTATGTTTCTTAAAAAAATCTCAACTACTCAAAAGGGTTTTAAAATCAGTGTAGCAACTTGAGCGTAGATGGCCACGGTGTCTAAGGACCCTGTATAGAATGTAAGCACAGGCTTCTTGCTAAGTACAGCTCCTGCAAGGTACTTTTTTCACTTAAGAGCTCATTCTGGGAGTGCTGGATGTGGTCTATTTTCATTTGACGTAAAGGGGAGAGGGGTTTAGTACACTTACAGCTCTTCCTCTTCACCTTCTCTTACATGGTCTTGATAGCTTTCCTAAGCTGTCCTAATGTCCTTTCCTAGTGCCTTTTAGATGTTGAATAACATGCCAATGAAAGCTTTGGAGAGAGAACAGGAGCCTGATAAGCTCCAATCACTTCTCCTGTTGTTGTTTCTGTTTCACTACAGCTGTTTCTTAAATCGGGACACTGGCATCTGGCAGCCAGCTCCGTTACTTGGTAAGAAAACTCAGGATAAAGGTAAAAATATTGCCCTCAACAATCATTGTCTCTGCTCTTTGCCAAGGCTGATTTTTTTTTTAATTTTTTAATTTTTATTTTTTGAGGATTGGCCATGCTGCTGTGACGGGTTTCTTTGTGGTTGATTTCCTGACAGCGAGAGCTTATGCTCTGCAGTGAACATGAGCTCTGCAGCATGGTACAAGAGCCAGAGTTTTTCTCCTGGTTGGATTAGTATCTGCTTTATCAAGGATGTTGCAGAGGGGAGGGCTGGCCACCTCTTACAGCGAGAGATTTTGGTTTGTACTTACTATGTGGAAACAGAGCAGGGATCAGAAACCACAGGTTTTCATTAATCTTCTTGTTGCCACATCTACTTTTCCACTTCCAGGCCAAAATCTCACAAGAGGGTAGTTACAGGTTGGTTGGTATGTTGCTCTTTGCAGATTTGCAGGCACTCTGCAGCCGGCATGCTCCGAGTGCTTGCAGGGAGACTCCAGTTATTAGCTGTTTTGCTTTATAATCTTTGCCTGGAAGAGGAGCTGGATAGAAGTACTCTTGGTAATTTTTTTATAGATACCAAAGTGCCTGTGAGATATGTAGATGGCTGTGCCTTGCAACTCTGGAAGTAATCCAGGAGAAATCAGAGGCCAAAAGTTCAGATGGGAAACTTCGGTTCATTGGTGTCAAAACATTAACTATTGCCTCACAGAGTGGGAGTGGGGGAGCGACTCAGTAGTCACCTAAGTCAGTTTACTCCTCGCAGACTTAAAACAGTTTTAAAATCCAGTATCCAGCTTTCTAATCCATCCTTAGAATTCACTAAAATTTCATTTAGTCATTAGAGATCTTGCTTTGAGAAAGTAATGCACACAAAAATAACTTGTTCTCAGAACAGAAGCGATCCTTCCTAAGGATCTTAGCAAACTTAGCAAACTACTTTAAGCAGAAACATATGAATATCAACTGGGAATACAATTACAAATTCCGGGAAAAGCTTACTCATTCTCTTGCAGCACTCTTCCTTGCTTTCGGATTTCTCACCTCAGCAGTGCTTGAAATCACTCTTACAGTATCCCAGGGAAATAGGTCTACCCCAGAAGCCAGGTGCAAAAATTTGGGCAGTAGACTATACCTCTGATTTGATAAAATCAAGCAACAATGCAAGGCAGCTTAAGAAGGGGGATGAAAAATGCTGCTTGGTCCAATTCTGCTTGCAATCCTGCAGTTATGTGAAAGAAATATTGATATCAGCATTTTACCTGCATCCTGTAACTAAAGCTGTGATAAGAAGGTATCAGGAAATCAAACTTGGTCATGTTGTATTTGTTATAAAGAGAAACTGCTTCCAACTCAGTTACTTTGCTAATCTTCTCCTACTCTTAAACTCCTACTCCCCTGATGACTAGCCATCCTTAGCTGGCATACAAGTGAAGCAGCCCACAGCAGCATGTAGATGTTGACCACTTGGTACCTTCTGCCTGACTGTTTCTACACCATGGAGACATTATGAGAAATATCTCTTGGGAATGGAGGCTGCTCAAACAAAGCTTGCAAACTTGGATGTGTGACTCAGCTATTAAAAGTAATTCTTTAACATCTTAGCATGCCCAAAGGCTTCAGCAGGAGATTGGTGCCAGTTTTAAAAAGGAGCAACTGAGACGACTGAAATAACTGACAACAGAGACGGTCCATCATTCGGCAACCATCTGCCAAAGTGCTATGTAAAGAGAGAGGGAAACTGCAGGTAAAATAAATAAGGCCTAGGCTTGATCACATGGTGTTTTGTATTTTAAAATCCATTCTCTGGCTTCGCTAACCAGTTTAGTCATTGTCGGAGCAGTTTAGAGGTATGTTACATAGAGTGTTTTCTCTCAAGCGTCTGTGAACTATAAACAGTGAGGTTTTTTACTTGCTCTCTGCATAGGTGTTTTTGTACAACTGCTCAAGGATATTTATTTTAGACTATCAAGTCAAGGCTGAGTAGATGTCTGACCACTAAAACAGCGGCTGCCTTGAAATAGTAAGTTCTGTGTTATGTACTGAGTCAGATGTGCTTCCCTGCGACAGAAGCTGTAAATGATGTGAACAGTAGCTGCCACGTTGTTATTGACAGCTGCAATTAGGATTTTTTTTTTATGCTTTCACACTTAAATTGAATCCTGTAAAGAATTACAGTTCTTGCTTAGGTGTTTATACTGGGGAACTGACCTTAATCTAAGAAAGACAGGGTGCGGAGAGGATAAAGTAAGCTAACAAAATGAAGACTCAGGAAGCTTTCAAGTCTATGTTATGGTGGTTAATCATATAGTTAATTAATAAACCCACATATTATCAGAAGAGGATGAGAATATTTGCACAGCAGAGCATATGGAGAGCATATTACATGTTATCTAAAAGTTTTACATGTTATCTAAAAGTTTTCCTTTTTTTTTTCTTATTTAACTGGCTTTGCTTCCATTAGGGCAGAAAAAAGTCTACAGTTAGTGCTACATTCTTCTCTTCCTGAATTTATGGTCAGTCCATACCTTGAAGCAGAAAGCACCTACAGAGGTTGCTGCACGATCACTGGCTGTATATTGGTGGAGTGGTTCAATGCTTACTCTGGATTCTATATCTGACATTTTCATTAGGAGGATAAAAAGAAATAGGCAGAGCATAAGAGAGAGAAAAGAAAAGCAAGAAAGTGACACTAAAGAAGGATAATAAACTCTGCAGGGCAGATTCCCAGCAAGTGTAAATTACCCAGTACATATCTCTATAGAAACATCCAGTTTCCAAAGCTTCAGGAGATTTTCAACATGAGGAGGTACGCTGTAGGCAATAGAAGTTGCTTTTCAGTGCAATACTCTCTGCTGGCTTACTCGTCGTACCATGGCGATATATATACCTGCGTGACTGTCACACAACTTAGGAGGACTGCAGCTTGATGCATCTATGAGAGATGCATGGTCAAGTCTGAAGGTGTATGGATGTGTGCATATGTATCTAATGTATCTTTGAAATGAAAGTACATTCACTCAAAATTTAATGGCAAGTATATGACTTGTTAAATCAGGAAGCTTTTTTTCCAGGGAAACACAATGAAAGACAAGACTTGAGTTTGTTTGCCTGTGGCATTGAGAGGGTACCAAGGACTATGCCAGCTAGTGCCCTTCTCTGAGGTCAGCTGCAGAGAGTTTCTCCCAGTGTATAAGTTCTGGTTTTTCTGGCAGCCTCTGTCTTGCGCACACACACATTAAAAATGGAGGGTCCGTGTCACATCCCCACACATCTGATACCAGACAAAACGGGTTCCTGGGGCTGGTCAGCTCCACATCCAGAAATAAAGCCTCTCTGTTAGACAAGATTTTAGGTGTGTTCTGCTTCACTTCCTACAAAGAATCAAAACTTGCCTATTGAATGAGATTATCATCAATATTTTTCTAAAGTGTTTGGAAGATTAAACTAGTCATTTGTAGATGTTACATTTTCTTGTCTCAAATACGGCATCTTCATCTTGGGTGTCTCTCCATTCAAATCTTGTTTCATATAATTATAACCTAGGATAGTTTGACTGTAATGTTATTCATGACATGCTAGCTGGTAAATACCAAAGTTTAGCATAGAGGCACAGCAACAGAGAAAAGCCCTAGTGAGATCAGAAATAAGTAATTTTAAACTAAAATGTGGTTAAAATGGAGAAGCGATAAGCCTAGGGGACATTACGAAGTAGGGTGGAGGTTTATCTTTTACTTCTTCAACAAGAACATGAATCACAAAACAGATTTGAGGAATCATGACTTCACCAGTGTCATGCAGCAGTTAATTTTCTTTGCTCTGAACGATACGCCATGCTAAACTCTTCAACAGTATGGATGATTTCCTAGCTTCATTTACTCCCCTTACTACAGCTTCTCACAACTCATCAGTTTTCACTGCATCGAATTAAACTGCTGCATTTAGACTCTGTTGCCTTCTCTTTCCTGACATTGAAATGTATTAACTTCTTCTCCCATCCCACCCAGGGAGACCAATAAGCTTTGGCATAGGGAATCCTACTGATACTCAAAGGTGACTATCGCTAGCTGGGAGAGCAGAGAATAGTCAGAGCTCTAGAGAAAAGGTTTCAAGGGTGCTTTTATGAGCTTGAAAGACATTAAAGTGCTTATTTGTTTATGCCTCAGCTTCGCTGAGTTGCCCTCCCGTCCCTTACATAGGGAGCTCAGGGTATTTATACAGAGGGGGTTGCAGAAAGGGGGGTGGTGGGGGGGGTGCCCCTCATGCTCGAACCCAGCAGGGTACAAGCTGCTATACTGTAAAAGCCACCAAGCTAGGACAACTCATCCATTACCTCTGCATCTGCATTTGTCCATGCAATATGTTTTCAGCTCCTCACTCAGGTTTATAAACGACAGCTCAGGAATTAGAGTTAATCGTTTTCTGGATCTAGCCCTTAGCAAAGTCATATCACCATTGCAGTTCTGAAAAATAAAGCTTATTATCTCCCTCAAAACCCAGGCCATGCCTCTTAAATAAATAAATAAATAAATTTTATAAAGCATCTCAAACCCTTGATCTTCCCAGCAGCTTTTCTGAGGTGTAACAGAGAAGAGATCTCCAATGGAAGGTGTCTTTAAAAGTTCCAAATTTAATTTGTGTGAAAGAGTATCACACATAAAATGTGCTGCTTGATAAGCCAGGAGGACAAAGTCTGCTGTGCAGCTCAAGGGTTTCCTTTGCGGATGCCAAGGGCTGTCATCGGGCTGGTGTGTCGCTGAAAATACTGGGTATGTGGAGAGCTTAGCAAGGGTGAAAGAAGAGAGTGGGTAAGGAATGCCACAAGAACAGAGAGAACAGCTGCACAGAAGAGAGATGCCAAGTGAATATACATCCGGAAGGGGACAGCTGCTCTAAGCGCCAGCAGTTTTTATGCAGGAGGGGGTCCTGCAAAGCCAAACTGAATTATCTAGCACAGCAAAGAAAAATAAACAAACCTGTTATACATCCAGCTGGGGAGCAAAAGAAATCCACACACAGTTCAACATGCCTCACTCTCATCTAACTTGATGGCTTTTTAGTTAGTTCTGCTTAACTTTCCTGAGTGTCCTTGTGCTGGCAAGCTAAAAGATAATTGGAGTAGGTTCACAGCTAATTTAAATTGTCATAGCTTCATTAACTTCAGTGGAAAGAACTAAGTTCATTTTCACTGTCTGGCGATGGGGACCTCTGTCAGCCGCGTGTTGTTCATTTTGGCAGCAGCTGATTGGTAATTAATATGTGTGTGTGCGTGGTAAACAAGATACTTTGGGCACAGAAGACAGGTATTATTTTTCATAGCATTCTATTAGTTTTACTCAGCAAGAGGCAAGCACTTTGGTAGGAAAAGTCACTTTTCTTTGTTAAGACCTTGACCTTTTCAGATAAAACGTGTAAATTATTTCACACTCTTTGCCTGTAGTTTGATTGGACTGCTCTTATTAACAGTGAAATTTAAGTCATTAAAATGAAGCTTATTTCAAGCTATAGGTCAGAGTCAAGCCTGGATTTCATATAAGAGTATAGAAAATTATTTCTTCTAATTGTCTTTCATACACAGTAATAAGGACCCCAATTTCTGCCTTTACTCAGGTGCAGCTTCCTTGATTTTAGATGTCTAGGGTCAGGAAAGCTTGTGATTTGTTTGCTTTTGCTTAATGTTTTCCTCCAAACATCCTTAGGTGTTTCAGGAGCTCAGCCTGGAAGGTATGGATGTTTCTTATCTCCCATTACCTTATCGAGCCACTCAGATGTATTTGCTCCTGGTTAGCTAGTGGAGAATTTGCAGGCTGTTATTATATGCTGACGGAGATATATTTCCAAGTTAAATAAAAATAACCTTCAACCCAACTCAGTATGAACCAGTCTTTGTTTTTCACAAATGCATTTCCATAACTTTTGAGCTTTCTGAGCCTCTGTCTTTGCCTGGACTAGCTAAATAATGCTGTATCCTTGACTGTAACATATTCAGAACTTACCATAGACAGGGCAGCCTCAATTTTAAACATATACCCACTGGATGAGCTGTGGGCTGAAGCTTTCACCTCTGTTTGCTCTCATATCTACTCAAGAATGCTGTTACTAGTCAGCATTTTAGCACATGTGCCTGATAATCCTGTTTCATGAACACCTGTGGAGCATTGTTCATGTAATGGTCCTACTGACATAAAGTTTCCTCATCGCACATGAGGATATTCTTTCTGATATGAATCCTTGTCCAAATACAGTCAGTTAATTGGAATTAATTTGTAAATGTTTGTTTGTAAGAAATCTGTGAATCTTCAGTGGTTTTCCAAAAACACTACATGCATAAACATGCAATGGGGAAAACTTCCAACTTTTCAATATTTGATTCATCTTTTGTTTGAGAGTGGAACAAGGAGGGAATATACTTTCAAATGATGGTAGGCACTTTTTTTTTTAAATTTGAAGTAGTAGCATGCAATGAAGAAGGGGATTGACTGTGTGAAGACTGGAAGAGAAAGTGATGCTTGTTTTCCCAGGAGAGCTTCTGATGTCCTGTATTTATATTCTGAATATATAAAAGTGGGATGCGGTGAGACGCTCATAAAGCATCCTCCCCTCATCCTAACCCCAAAACCAGATCCTACCCAAAGAAGTGAAGGGAATAACATGTGTGCACACACCTGCGCATGTGCACGAGGTGTCCATGTGCCTAACTTCTTCTTCTAACCATTTGACTCCGGGCAAAGAAGATGAGAATGGAAAACAGTAGCATGTGTGTGTGGCATGTATGTGTAGCTGTAACTGATAAAAAGGGCAAGGCTCAGGTGGGAGAGGGGAGCAATGGAAGGAGGGACTGTCGCCTTTCCTTTTTTTCTGAAACCAGCAGCATAGGATGGGAAGAAGCAGTATGTAGTTATTTGGAGTTGGTTTTCTTCACTGAAAAGGATTGTCACATGAGCAGACTGAAGATTATAATGGTTTTCTTTACACACCTTCTGAAAGCCTTTTCGTGGTTTCGTATTCTCTGCTATACCTCGTGCTTAGAAATGATCCCTGATATAACACTGGCCTCCCCTTGGCTTTGAAAGGTTTGGATTTCAGTGCTAACTTCAGAGTAAGCTTTGATTTCTTTTTTCACTGGTACCATCAAATGATATAAATATATTAGACTATTACCTTTAGTAGCCCAACAAGCATTTGTGGGAAAAGAGCCTTTGCCAAAGGGCTCCCTATCCAACAGGAAACATTCCTGTTGGTGAGAGCCACGGACACTCACCAAAGTAGGAAAGTAAATCTGGCTCCAGCAGCGGATACACTGCCCGTGCTGCTTTCTCTGGCATCTCCACTCTCTCCACAGCTGCAAAAAGGGACCATGGATTAGACAAATCCATTTTTTCCTTCTTGTTAACTACTGGGAAGCAATCAATTCTGAAGAGTCTTTCCTCCGAGTCCAGTCTCCCAGCAGAAATATTTATAGATATACAGAAATTTCTGAACGAGCAAGGTGTAAGAAGAGGGGCTATAAACCCCCCTGCTATGGGAAGACAGCGAGGTGATGCTAAAAAACATGCCTTGTCCCTGAAGTTTTCTTTGGCCAACAGAGCTGCTATGGAAATTTTTGCTTTTCTCTTATTTTTGGCATGTGAAGAGTCATAAAAGAAGTACAGACTGTGTCAGAAAATGACAGCAAAACAAGAAATGCCCCAGCAAAACAGCAACTCTCTCTAGGTAGAATTACTGGTTTGGGGAAATACTCACAGTATCCGAATCCCAGGAGCTGTAATTTCCTATCTGCAGTATATTGTTGCCACGGCAGATGAAGCCCAGACCTCATTCTTCAGTGCTTTGAAATCGGCATTAGTGGCCCCTGTGAGGGAATATCCTACAAGAAAATCTAGGGTTTGATTCCACCAGCATTCGTACACATCCTAATTGCTTGCCCAAGCAGCTCCGCTGCCTTCCAGTGGGACGAATCACAGGTGTGAAACTACCCATCTGTACGTATTTGCAGATTCAGGACTTTGTACTATTGCAGTAGACAGGAAACCACTCCAGGGAAAAATAAAACGGGTGTTGAAATTGCGAATTAAATTGGTAGCCAACTGTTTAAATTTATTTTAAATTATTAGAGGAGATTTTAATTGTTTTAATAAGCCATATGGAAATGATAAGCTTTTCTTAAGGCTCACAAAGTTTTCTATAAATATTAACTGATTTCACAACATTCCTGGTAAGTGTGTAAACATAATTTTATCCATTATAGAAAAGGCACAGCTATAGGATGTAAAGGACAAGCAATTTCCCAAGAGTACAGGGTAACAAATCAGTGGTTTAGCTGGGACTATAGCCCCTTCAGGACCTTATTCACCAGACCGTACTCCTGTGGCAATATATTTCCTTGTACAAAAGAAAACAATAGTTACCTCTTGCACCTTCATATTCCTTTCTAATAACTATTTCTCATCACAGGAAGGCTTTATGCTCAGTGGCATCAAACGCAGGCCTGCTGCTGAGAGTCTCCTAAATAAGGCAATACAAAGTCATGTCTCTACTATTTTTTAATGTTCAAGTGATACATGTACAGTTTCAGGGTTTTTTCCCTCCAATATATTTTTACTGACATGGTACCTCTGCAACATCACCTTTTCCACTTTATTCATTTCTGTATTTTTCTTTTATCAGTTTCTGTCACTCTATTAGAAACGCAGCATTTCACAGTAGTGTTACAGTCAGTAATTTGAAGACAGCTGAGGTGGAGATTTTTGTGGGCATTTCAGTTACGGATAACTGTTGGCTGTTATGGTCACTATGGAGCACTAATTGGAAGGTTTTCACCTCTTTCTGAGTTTAGCTACTATCTGTATATGTCTCCTTAGCTAGAACCCTTCACAAATACATGAATGATGCATCTACGGGATTATTTTTTTGTATACAGTATTCATGTAGCAAACAATATTATTTTGGTTTCCTTCATTTCCGTACATGTTATTGCCGTGTTATATCGGTCCAGCTGAGTGTACTGCATGGGCCCACACCCCAGAAATTGGGTTGTTTTTTGAGCACTTTACCCTAGAAGTTGGAGCACGTCCAGCCAAGGCTTTACAGGAGGCGTGAGTCTCCACGAAATGCTTGTTGAGGAGTGCTTATCCTTGGACACGCTGGTGCCCTGATCTGGTGGGGACAGCCTTGTAGCTTCAGGGCTGTGGACCAGCCAAAATGAGGGCTTTACCATTTTGCTTGTCCGTCAGAGGCGGGAACACTGTCTGGAAGAAACATTCCAGTGGTGCTAGAAAACAGGGAGACTGGCTCTTTGTTCAAGGCTTTGAAAGACTTTATTTTTATTTCCCCTCCGCATCAGGCTGACAAGGGGCGGCCTTGGTTCTAGGTGTAGATTCATCTATTTAGTTTCCTCCAGGCCAAATGCATGTGGTGGTGGTTATCAGCTAAAATAGGGAATGAGGCAGGGGATGCTTCAGAAGTTTCTGCTTGTGCCTCCTTGAAGATTTTCTGCATTCCACAGAAAGCTTGTTAACGTCTGCTTTGGAGGGATGTCAGGCTGCTATTTTTATTAGCAGTACCTTACTCGCCAGCTAGAGTACATCTTTACAATGTTCATCGTATAAAGGAGTTTATACATTTCTGTAAAGTACTTTATGTTGGTATCCTACTTTTATGAACAACAGCTTTGGGCTTCAGCCTACGTTGCATAGAAACACTTGGGGTTTTGTTAGTCTGAACTCAACTGATTCAGTTTGGGTCTTTATTCCAGAAGCCTTAATCTTCAGTATGATGTCAACTGCTCTTCTTGAAACACTCCAAAGAAGGAAAAAGGTGCACTTAGGCTATATGGAGGTCTAAATTTCACCTTCACCATCAAATAGAGCATCACTGTAGGAGTTTCCATGGCATTGAGTTCCCTCAGCTGGGAAGTTCTTTTCCAACATCAGTGTCTGTATTTCAGCAGCTGCTGTAACAGAACCCAATGACCATGCTTCCTCTGCCAGCCTGTCTAACAGCGTGCTTACAAGTTGTGCTTGGCTTGCATGGTCATCTGAATGTTCTTCCCTCTTGTTAATCTTATTGAAGAGGTGATGATGAAAAATACTTACTGGAAAAAAAACTGTGTCAAACTGATCACTAACCATTCCCTGTTATCTCAATGCTGAAATAGCAATTCTCACTATGTCAGAGGCTACTTCTGCCAGATAAAGGGATAACCGGTTGAAACATCTGTGTGTTTCAGAGGATTACCCTTGAACGAAGGAGCTAGGAAAATCAAAAAGCATACACAAAGGCAGACAATATGTTGGTTGTTGTTTTCTATACTTTCATTGCATGTTATTTGTTCTTCTGTAAGTCAATACATGGGCCATAAATATTGTTTTTGTGAACTATAGTAACAGTAGCCATTATACAAACTTCAACTTTTGCCAAAAGCAGCATAAAATATTTTAAACACTGCAGTCTTATAAACAAAACCATAGGAAATAAACATCCTTTACAACTGTCAAACTCAGAGCAAACCTTCCTTTTCTCATTGCCAAAAGCATGTCTTAATCTGAGAAAGTGAGAGAGAATGACCACTATCATGCTTACTCTTTAAGCAATTTTTTTGCAAGAATAGATACAGATGTCACATTAAAAAAAAAAAAAAATGGTTAGCTAGTGAGATGAAATAATCAAAAGGGCTGCAATAACAAGCACTGCATCTAACCCTACAGGTCAAGGGCTATAAATTAGAGGCACATTTTCTCGATAAAATAATCAACTACAAAATTCATGCGTTCTATAATTTTTTGCAAGGCCAACTGATTTTTAAAACTTAAGAGATCTTTTACCATGTAAAACAGGGCAAAAAAATAGGAGATCCTGCAAGGAAGCTGCAATTAGAGTAACGTAGAGTAAAGTAATGATGCAGACCTTTGAAATAAATCTGAGGGAAAATGTAACGATTTCGGAAGGATCTGTGTGAAACTTTGCGATGACATTTCAGGTTCGGTGGTGATGCTGACGGTCATTTTTGCTGGCCCTAAAGAAATACCAAACATGGTTAACCAAGCCTCTTGCAGTGAATTCTATCAGCTAGATAAGACGTGCAGCACTTAATGTACAGTACATTGGCTGATTGTAGATGTCGCCGGGGAAGAATGTGAAGTCAACTCATTTTTTTGTTGCAAACTCTGATAGGGATGATTCCATCTCTGCCTAAAGAGATTATCATGACGTTGCTGATGGGCTAACCTCCGTTCCCATTATTCAGGCTTTTGCATGTGATAAAAGGTCCATCCAATACATGCTGAAAAATCAGTGGAGGAATACCAATTGATTTCCATTAGATTGTGCCATAATATTGGGCCCAGTCTTTCACTGCATTGCTTTAGCACCTGGTCATCAGTACTGAAGTGTCAGCTAGCAAAAGCCACGGAGCTGTGGCAACATTTTTCTCATATGACTCATGAATAGATGTGTATATAAAATGAGAGCATTAGACAAAGCCAAGTTCTCATAAAATTTATACCCCTTTAATTATCTTCTGTCACAGCAAGTTATCATTGTTTTTAATTAAGCAAACGTCCTTAGACTAGCAAGACGTACTGCTTCATGCTTTATCCCTGCTGGAAATGTTTATTTCTGTTTTGAAATTTTAATATGAAATATCAGGGAGGTGGAAGGAGAGCAGAGGTTTCAAGCACCCTGACATCCGGTACTGTATATTATGTTTCCCTAACTCTGTCTTCAAGGTGAGCAGTCAAGATAAGCCAATGATTTGCAGCCCATATAATTTATTTTTCCATCATTTTCTTAAGTTGTCTTACGTGCAATAATCCTTACGGCATACGTGACACTGCTGGGAAAATCAATTCTTCCTCACTGAATAGAAAATAACTTACACTCCACTTGAATCATAATTGGTATTATTTTTATTTTGTTGGACTTGCAGTTAACTGCTGACTACTTTGACCAAGAAAGTTCTGTGTCTTCTGGCAAAGGCACTGCTTGCTATAAAGCATTATGAAATCTCCAATTGAAATATAATAAAAACCATTTATGGATCTACACTGAGTTTTCTGTCAGATGTTCAATATTATGTCCTCAAAGATTAAAAAGTCTCTGAATATTATAATCAACATGGAAGGCTATTCCAGACAGGCTTTGAACCATGCTCATCACTGGAGCATGTGAATGACTTTCAATAGTACATCTGTCATATATTCTATGATTATAAGATTATTATTCCCCTTTTGCTGTTTATCTATAATTCAACCACAACAATGAGAAAGACTCTTACGTGCTAGATGTGGGCACAAAGCCCACATAACTGATCCCAGCTTTTCAACCTGAGGATGAATGGGAGTTAGCAGAGGTTATCAGCACCGTGCATTGTTCTCGCACCTCTAAGGTGTCATGCGGTGTGCCAAAAACCTCTTCAGTTACACTGTATTTGATGAAATAAATTCAGGGCTGGTAGTTTGTATTTGGCTTAATTTAAATAAGAAAGTTATATTGGAGGCAGAGGGGGAAGGGTTAAGTGGTTTAGTTTCCTGTGAAGCATTTGTGTTCCAGAGCTCGTGCTGGGAGTGTTTGGGATAAAACCCTTGCGATGGAAGGGGAGCTCATGGTGATGTCCTGGTGATGAAGTGTACAAGCACTCCACACACAGGCCCAGGGCTGGTGACCTGGGGTCCAACCTGATTGCAGTTAATGACATTCCTCTTGCTTCCCTCCAGTGGATAATCCTCAGCTAACTATTCTGGGTGGAGAGAACTCCTGAATGCTTTCCAACACCCCTTCCTAACCTAATATGTGGAAAGACATTTTTCCAGTGATTTGAACAAGAATCTCTTCACCTGAGCATTAAATCTCATATATGATGAAGGATACTTTGTGCTTGTCTGTAAATTTAGTTCCATCCTCCCTGTAAATTCCCGCATTTATCTTCAGGATAAAGGATTCATTTCCTCTTTTTTTTTTTTTTTTTTTTTTCCGCCTGCTAGGGAAAGGAAAAAGAAAGGAAGGCTGGTTTTGTGTTTGGACAACCAGGAGCATTTTCAGGCTCTGTATCCAACTCCACATACAGCTGTACTGGGAGAGATACTGAAAAGTTGCAAGTGGATTCTTGCGCCACCTTATCTCATTCAGACAACAGAAGACACCCCTCGGCTTATAACAATAAGCTACAGTCTTGATCGATTTGATCTCCGCTTTTGTCCTTCTTCATAATTTGAGCTATTGATTCTATTTATTAAAACTAATTTAAAAAACACAAGCCCTGAGTGCTCTGCTGTTCCAGATCAGGCTGCTCCAGGCAGTCTGATCTGAAGCTAATCCATTCACTGCTGATTTATTTTCACTCTGTTTTCAAGCAGAGTTCTGTTCTGTGATTCATTTTTTTTGTCCTCTGTTGCTCTATGAGAAAAAAGACATTTAATTTCACACCTCCAGTGAGACCAGGGGGGTCTAGATTCCTTTTTCTGATATATGAAGCGAGCTCAGGAAAATTTACCTGGCTCATATTCATGAAGGCTTTGCTCAGATGGTGGCCCACTGTGTATTGTTCTCTCTTGTCTTAAATCAAAGCGCTATCTTTATGCTAGAAAAGAGACTTGGGTATTTGCTTAAATGCACTCATCTTGCTATACAGGACTTAACTGTGTTCCTGAGTTAAGGGCCAGCAGAGGAAATCCTTTCCCTACTTCTTCCTGGAAAGGACAGGTTTGTCCAAGTGCTGGGGGATAGTTGTCTAAAAATTAGTACCTTTATTCAGAGAAATCAAATAAAGCCTTTACTATTAAAAACAGATAAAAAATAAAGCCTTAAGGAGCTAGGCACCTTTTAGCATCAAACTGGATTTGAGCCTCTGGCCGAGGATCAGCATTTAGTGACTTAGTGGTATTTATTCACTGTCAGTGCATTTTGCTGGTGATGCTATTGTAGCCTCCTTGCCTTAGTTTAACATAATTGTTTAAACCTTCAAACTTCAAATTCTTCAGCTGATTAAAAGCTCTCCATGTGTCCTGCTTGTGCAGGGACTGCATATCATGTATACTGCATCTGTCCATGTTTGCTGCTGTAACGTATTATTTCCATAGTGAAAAAACTCATAGTCTATTCCTAATTTATCCTGAGGTCTGCTTGGTCGTCCTCACAGTCTAAAGCCTGTGATTTCTTCTGTAATATCTTCTGTAACTATCAGCTGGGATCAATCAGATGAAACATAAGCCTAGATATCATCATAAAGACAACAGGCATAGGGAAGCAGCCTCCGAAGCCTTTGTCTGCTTTTAAAAACGTTACACTTTACTTCAGAATCAATACGGACATAGAAAGATGGAGTCAGCATTACTGAATATGTCTTTATAGGTTAGAAATGCCTTATGTAGTGCAGTAGGAAGATATCTTTGTTTTGACTTGAGAGCCACAGGTAGAATATTGACTGGATACTTGCTACAATCAGCATTGAAGCAAACCCCCAGCTGTTCAGATGCAGTAAGAAAGTGAAGCCCCTCAGCTTGTTTACGATGCAATCATGCCCCAAAGCTTCACAGAGATGTTGCATAGCCCAGCAAAGATCTTCTGCGAGTGGTCAGCAGCTCAAATTGGGCCCATCAGCACCAACCAAAGGCATGGTAGATCCTCTTTCCACAGCCGAGTACAGCCCAGCAGAGGCGGATGACGATCAGTTTTTCCTCTGTAGGAAGGGATCCCTCCTCCTTCCTGCTCTCTCCCTGCATAGCTATGGCTATGTTAAGGCGGATCGAGTATCCTGCATACAACAGGAATTCTTAAGAGCTGCTAAGGGTAGAGTAAGAATAGGGCGAGCGTTTAAGATGTATTACCACAATACTCTTCCAGCTTCCAACAGTTTCCAGCCCAGGGGATTGCCTGAAATTCTTGTTTGTTTGGTAGCCCTAATTTCTCTCTCCTCAAATTACTTGTGCATTCTACCCGTGAGCCCACATCAACTTCTTGCAGCCAGGCAAGCTGCACAAAGGAGTTCTGGTAAGTCCATGTGCACTGCGTGAAGAGCCAGACCCTCTTGTTTGCTTTGAGTCTAGCTGCCTCTGGCCTCGTCTCTAAGTTTTTGTAATGGAAGAGTTGATAAAGCATCACTCCTCACTCCTTTCTCACCCTCTCCGAGACATTTTGAGAACCTCCAGTGTCTCTTTAAGCTCTCTACACTGAAAAGTCTTAGCCAAATTGCTTATTCTTCTTATGGTAGCCATATCATATCTTTGATCAACCTTATTGCTCTGCTCTTTACCTTTCCCAATACTCACATACCCTTTTTGAGATGAAAGGGATCAGAACTGTACCCTTTATTCAAACACTGTGTGAATCACTTGGTTTTTACCATAGAGAAGGTGGAAGAAGGTTTTAGAAAAAGAGCGAAGTAAACAAGTGACACAAAACCCTTAAGCATCCAGAGTACTATGAAGCTGAGTCTGCTTTACAGTCCACCTCCCAAAGTGGGGGTGGGGTGGGCAGTAAGGGACAACTTGAGATTTTGTAGTGGCAGCGCATTTCCTCTGATTTTGCAAAGATTATCAAAATTACCTAGCAAAAGATTTTGTGGAGAGCTGAAACATTTTATTACTAAAGAATGTTGATGTGTTCTTGTCACATTTATTTTTGGAAATGTCTTGTAGAGCCGATACTGTGCGATGAAACAGGATTCTGGATGTGGCACTGAAAACATAACCTCTGATTCAGTTGTACCCTTTGATCTTCTGGCAAAGGGAGGAGACTAATCCTTGAATTGTTTTAACCTAAGGAGCAACTCCTTCTTCTGCAATGTACAAAAACTTGCGCTAGCTGTAAATATTGAAGAATACTTCAACTCTTCAATCTAGATAGAGATCGCCTGTTTCAAAGAGTGCCAGAATAGGTGGTGTTTGTTTGTGCCGATCTGGGTATGTCTCCTCATTTTGGCAGAGCTATCCCAGGCTGACTGCAGTGCAGGTTCTTGGCTGCTCTGATGTTTTATTGCGTCCAGTTCTGGAGTCCCCAACATAAGAAGGACATGGACCAGTTGGAGAGGGTCCAGAGGAGGGCCACGAAGATGATAAGAGGGCTGGAGCACCTTTCCTATGAGGACAGGCTGAAAGAGTTGGGCTGTTCATCCTGGAGAAGAGGAGGCTCCGGGGTGACCTTATAGCGGTCTTCCAGTACCTCAAGGGGGCCTACAGGAAAGATGGGGAGAGGCTGTTCAGGAGGGCCAGTTATGATAGGACAAGGGGTAATGGTTTTAAAATAGAGGGAGGTAGGTTCAGGTTGGATATTAGGAAAAAATTTTTTACTATGAGAGTGGTAGAACACTGGAACAGGTTGCCCAGAAAGGTGGTGGATGCTCCATCCCTGGAGACGTTCAAGGCCAGGTTGGACAGGGCCCTGAGCAACCTGATCTAGTTGGAGATATCCCTGTTCCTTGCAGGGGGGTTGGACTAGATGACCTTTGAAGGTCCCTTCCAGCCCTAACCATTCTATGATTCTATGATTCTATGTGTATCTCAGCAGAGCGATGTGTAGCTCTGCCTGGCTCAGGGACGTTTTGAGTAGCGTGATATCTTGGTAGTCAACCCTCTTTGTGTATTTTGCTTTCATATATTCTTCCATTTCTTCTTGAATGTCTACTCTCCACGGTGTCCTGTAGTAAGGAGTTGCATCATTGAACTACACACTGTGTGAAGACTGAACTCCTGCTTTGCAAATCTACTCACCCAGCTCTTGTCTTACTACCGTTACACGTCATCATACATGTTTGTCACCTTGCTCCTCACTCCCCTTCCAGATCGCTTTTGACTATGGTATGCAGGCCCCATGCAGGTCTCTGCGGGATGCCATTCATGACCTTCCTTCACTCAGATGACTTCTACATCTAACTTGGTTTCTTCTGGTCGAGTTTTATCCAATTTTATGCAAGAAGATGCCTATCAGTCATTTAGAGAGCTGATGGAAGGGTGTGTAGGAAGGGGGCAGAAGTCTAGGTTTCATCTACTGAGGTTAGATGTTGCAAAGGGTGTATTTTCCTAGGCACAACTGCTAAGGTCTTTCTTAGAGGTCTTTCAATAACCTGCAGCTGTGCCATGAGCAGATCAAGTTTCTCCTGTCTCTATTTCACTGTTCTGTCACCCTTTTTAAGAGGACCACGTATGCTTATTATTTTTAAGTGCTCCATAGAGGGTTCATGTTTGAGAAGCACTCTGAAGGTGAAAGCACTAAGCACATCTTTATTCTGAGCATAAGCTAGTGTTTCAGTTGCCAGTGTGGTCAAGCGTGCATCTTTCTGAAGCAATAATACTCACTTGAAAATTGAACATCCACACTTGACACCAGTGCAAGCTTTGCCCTATGTGTTCCTGGGAAGAGACCTGTCAATCTTCAAGGAAATAGCATAGTCGGTGTTTTTAAGGATACTGGCACACTAGCTGCCATGTTATAATTATTCAGGAATCTTATTTAACATGTGAAAGTAAATCCCGGGCTAGTGATAGTTTATCCCGATCGATAAACTCAGCATTGGCAGTGGCAAGCTAATTCTTGCTAAAATAATAGGAAAAAATAATTACTCTTTTTTTTTTTTTTTAGTACAATGAGAAGTAATAAGAATTCCTTGCTTTGTCATTCCCGTTCTATCAAATTGGTGATGTCTATGGGGAAGAGATCTCAATAACAGAGAAAGACTGTGAGGAAGAAGAGATGCTCTCAGGAGAGTGAAGGATGAAATTGAAAGAATCCATCCACCTGAAATTCATATCCCTGTGAATGTTTCCCTCAGCAATCACTGGTAGATGAGCTGAGAAAAGTTCTGGACCTGGAAACTGTGTAACTAGGAAGAGCACCAGTGGCAGGGAACACATGTTGAGCAATGACAGTAAATGGGAATGTTTACAGAACTTGAATAAAATGTGCAAAATGCATTACAATGTGAGGACTATGAGCTCTCTTATGCACGCATGAACCTGTTGGTCATGTTAATCTCATGGGTGTTCCCATACTCAATGTGCTGTGTGATTCACCCTCTTGCACAGGCAGCAGCAATACCAGAAGCCAGCTGCTGTCCCCCTGGAAGTAGTCAGCGGAGACATTGAGATTAGAGGAAGGCATGATGAGAGGGCAGGAACAGGAGGTTTTTCTTCTTTGCATGGTGCTAAGAGTAACAAAAGCTGGGGAGTTTTCACCTTTGACATTTTTTGTGTTATTTCAAAACAGAAGTATTTAAAATTTAAATGTGCACTTCAGTATGTAAAAAGAAAGAAATGCTCCACTGGCCACAGTAAGAGAGAAGTGGGAGCATATGGCATAGGCCTAGCATATTTCTATATTTCAGTATAATTATGTCAGCACAAGTGCTCGTGCCCTGAGAACAGTGGGGTATGTGCTGTTTGCATCCAGGACCCCTCTTTCAGGAGATGCTGTTTTCCCAAGACTGCCAGTTGAGGTAGCTGTGCTTGGCACTCACGCTTCTCTTTGGAAAATACAGCACGTATTAGATAGCAGAGAGAATATTTACTTTTACAAAGCTCATACTCAGATCCAGAGGAAAAAAGAGTACAATCAAGTGTCCAAGTGCTATTCCTTAAATGGTTTCTGACTGCTCTGGCATCAAGGACTATGAGATATCTCATCACACCTTCAAACAAGCCTTTGGATGTATTCAAATGAATCCAAATATTTGGTGGGAACCCAGTTACTTATTAGGCTGAGTGTGCTAATTAGGGAACGTAAAAGTGAGTATCGTTATTTCTATTTTATTAATATTCTCTGATATTTCAGCTGTGTCCTATTAAGCAGTGTAGGTATAGCACCTATGAGGATAAGGATGAGAAAAGAGGTAAAAAGCATGCTGGCTCTTTCTAATGAATTTATCAAGCAAGATAAATTAACAGAGGTAAGTTATTTGGAGTTTTGCTAAACAGCAATGTTTCAGCAAGACTTTCTGCAGAAAAGCTTTCTCTTTCTCTTTTGCTTTCACTAAGGCATTGAACCCAGAACTTAAGGAATTTTGTTCCTGGTCGATTTATCTCAGTCAATAAAAATAGCACCATGCATGGAGGGCCTGCCAACACAGAAAGTCCCAGGGTCTTAGAGGTAGAAACACTACACACAAAGAACATTTGTCACCTTTCCACTACAACCTCATCCGATGAAGAAGCTACTGTTCTCTCCCTGGTGCAGAATAACATCTTTTTTGACACATTCTTCAGATAGGAAAAGCATTGAAGTGATTGGCTGTCTGTGAGCAGCATGACTATTCCTCCTCTGAACCAAAAGAGGGGAAAGAAGTTTTGAAGACAGTACCTAAAAAGCCCCCCGTCTGGTTGAACTGTGGACATTTTCCATAACCCTATTTGCCTTGACAAGTTGCCCATGGGAAAGAACACAAAGTAAAACTCTCTTTGTGCAAGAACAAAATACTCAGTACTTGTACAATGCTCCTTTTGTTAGGAAAATATGCAGAGATATTAGCATAAATAGATGCAACACTGAGAGTGTGCCCAGAGTAAATGATTTTTACTGGCTCCTCACCATAAAGATGGTTGCAGATATCAAGGTCAGATTTTAAGGAAGTTGCACATTTATCGCATGCTGTACATTTCTCAAAGGCCCCTGTGAGTAAGCTGTGAGGACCGAGAATGTGCTCTTCTAAAAGTGGTGTAGTGTCTTACAGGATAATCAACACTAATAAAAGTATAGCTATTTGTAAAAATAAAGCAATCACTATTTTCTGGCTCTCTGTAACCAAGACAGGATAACTTCATTCACTTGTGTTATCTCTCTTACACAAAACACTTTTCACAGCATGCCTTTGACATTAATAGAATCAATTTTAACTGTGCTTTCAAGCTTACTGCGGGCCTTTTTTGTGGGTAACTCATTCCTAGCAGTTAAACTCCTCCCAGATGCGAGCGCGATAACTGTGATTCTGCTCACAAGCCTAAAGAGGACATGTTTGTTGTTGCAATTTGTGCTTGGTGGCAAACCTTTTCTCTCTATGTGCACATACTGTAGAGGAAATCCAGATCTCCAGCTTTGCTTTGCTTTGCTTGAGCTCTGGGTGAGCTTGGAGAAAGGAGGAGATCCTTCCTGCCAAGGCAGCATTGCTTCGCTGCCTGCTTCATCTGCTGCAAGGGTGCAGGACGCAAACTTTGCCCTTTGACTTGCAGCCACTTGCCTCCACTGCAGAGACCAATGTCCTTGTGTCAGAGGGTGCTCAGGGCAGATGTCATTTGTGTTTGTTACAGATCTTGTGTGTTACTGCTACTTGCACTTAAATCTTCAATAAAATGGTTTGTCAGACACTGCAAAGTGGGTTGAGGCATGCAGGCAAATGATCTGAACAATCACAACTCTGTTCCTTTCCAGTTTTATCTCAGTGTAAAGCAACCCGACATAAGTACAGTGAAATAATTGCACTAAGTGGAGGCCATTAAACATCTCAGATTGAGTAAGAGTCCTGGTGTTGCATCTCTTTTTCTGATTGGGAATTTTGCAATCTTCTCTTTTTTTTTTTTTTCTTTCCCCTACTTTTTTTTTTTTTTTAACCCCTTATCTCCACATTCATCCCACCCAATTCAAGCAGAGGTGTTTAAAAGCATCTTGGAGCTTTATTTTTAACTGCCTGCATATGTGACCTCGGAAAGAAGCTATATCTGCAGCGCCATGGGGGGATGTACAGTGTTACTGAGGACAGCGTATGCTTTGTCCAGAAATTAAAAGGATATCAGTACTGAGACTAAACATACTATGGCTTTGGAAAACTAAGGCGGAGGGAGGGAGAGTAAGCTTTACAAGCTTGTTGCTTGACCACTTTTGCAATCTTTTAAAAGCTTTCTTTTTTCTTTCCTCACAAAACATGTCTGTCCCTCCTTACCTCTCCTTATCAGCTGTTAGCTGCTGAGGGGCACTGCTTGGAACTTATTAGCTGACCTAAGCAAGGTCCCCGGGGAACAACAAACCCTACAGCAACTTTGCCGCGTGCCTGTGTGAGCAGCATCACAGCTCTGCTGGGGAAATGGGCATTTTTTTATCCATGTTATGGTATTGTGGGCACTCTACAAATGAAATGCCAACAGGACATCAGCTGTGTGATGTTAAAATGCTTCCCTTCAGCTTTTTGTGGCCAGGCAGCATTATTATGCTGAGCAAGTATTCACTAAATTTAGAATAGGAATGCCATCAGTGCTGTTTGTAATCCTTTTAATCTAATTCAGAAAAGAAAAGGAAATAGATTTTTAAGGGAGGCCACTGATAAAGATTAAGGAGTGATTTTTCACGAGCTACTGCACATATTGCCTTTTAGGTTCAGACCTGCAAAGCAGACGGGCATCACTAATAACTTTATCATCACAGTTCTAATTGTATTTACTTTGTCTGTACGTTGCTTTGTTTAACAGCTCACAAACCAAAATACCTTCTCAGACATGCCCCTCACATCACTCCCAGACCTGAAGAGGTTCCCAAGTAGCATACCTGAAAGGAGGACATGTGCTATCCCAGATTTATCCTGCGTTTTTCAGTCAGATAGAAGCATGGTTTTCCCTTGTAGTGCTGAACATGACGTTATAGGGTATGGAATATCTCCCTGGTTAGTTTGGGTCACCTGCCTGGTTGTGTCCCCCTCAGCCTATAGTCCACCTCCATGCAGGGGGCAAAGAGAGAAACAGAGGCAGTCTCGATGCTGTGCAAACACTGTTCAGCAAAAGCTAGAAGATTAGTGTGTTATCAGTACAGTTTTGCTCAAAAATCTGAACCACAGCACCATGTGAGCTGTTATGAAGAAAATTAACTCTCTCCTAGCCAGGCCCAGTACATCCTGAAACTCAGGAGGGGATCTTTGGTTTCTATCTTCTCCCTAAAATGTATACTGCCTGATTTTTCAACAGTATAATCACCTTTACCTGGTTTTATTATCCCACAAAAAGTCCTTTCACAAGCATTTAAAGGAGGTGAACAGCTGATTTAAGCGCATTAGGGGAATGCAGTGATCAGATGCTTCAAGCCAGATTGTGCATATTAGCAAGAGATTCTCTCTAAATCAATTTACATGTGTGTAGATTAAAGGCTCTCAGACTCTCAAAAATGTGGATCATGTCTCGGTTGAAAAACTGAATTGCAAAGCTCTTCCTCCATTATTCAAGTGCGCCTGTGCCACCAGGGTCCCCTTTTTGAAATGAATCTACAGTTACATGAATAGTCATTGCTGGAAAAATATTCTGCTTGTCTTTGGTTTTCCCTTAAGATGATGGCGTAGCTCTCTGAAAAAACAAGCCAGTAGGATGGTGGGAGTGGTGTTTTGTCACTCCCGATGCAGTTCCTCGTGATCCTGTCAGCCTTATGAAGCCCCAACCTCAGCACCTCCTGGAATTGAGGCAACTCATATAAATCTTTCTCTGTTTTTAAATTAAAACCTCGTGAGTGCTGAAAATAGCTTTGCAGCATGATATGAGTGCTCTCTAAAGACTTTAAAACCAGAAAGCAAATAAAACCAATCTTTTTGCATTTGGCTCGATAGTTTTTGAAGCCTGATGTTTTAGCATCTGATTTATGAGTTTTGGACTCGTCTCCATCTGCTGTTAGGAAGGGGAAACCATAGCTATGTCTGAAAGCAGCTGCAAACTGATTAGTTGACTGACCCTCATTTTTAAAAAGGGAAAAAAGGGAAATACAGGCCGGTCGGTCTCACCTCTGTGCTCAGCAAGACCCTGGAGCAGATCCTCTTGGAAACTATGCTAAGACACATGGAAAATTAGGAGATGATTTAGAACAGTCAGCATGGCTTCACTGAGGGCAACTCATGCCTGGCAAATTTGGTGGCCTTCTACAACAGAGTTACAGCATTGGTGATTAAGGGAGGAGCAACTGACAACATCTACCTGGACTAGTGCAAAGCATTTGACACTGTACCGCATGACATCCTTGTCTCTAAATTTGGGAGACATGGATTTGATGGATGGACCACTCGGTGGATAAGGAATTGGCTGGATGGTCACACTCAAAGAGTTGCAGTCAACGGCTCAAGGTCCAAGTGGAGACCAGTGACAAGTAGTGTTCCTCAGGTGTCGGTATTGGGACCTGTGCTGTTTAACATCTTTGTCGGTGACATGAACAATGGGATCGAGTGCACCCTCAGCAAGTTTGCTGACGACACCAAGCTGTGTGGTGTGATCAACATACTGGAGGGAAGGGATGCCATCCAGAGAGACCTTGACAGGCTGGAGAGGTGGGCCTGTGAGAACCTCATGAAGTTCAACAAGGCCAAGTGCAAGGTCCTGCACGTGGGTCGGGACAATCTCAAGCACAAGTATAGGCTGGGCAGAGAATGGATTGAGAGCAGCCCAGATGAGAAGGACTTGGGGGTGCTGGGTGATGAGAAGCTCATCGTGACCTGGAAATATGTGTTTGCAGCCTTCAAAGCTAACCATATCCTGGGCTGCATCAAAAGAAGCGTGGCCAGCAGGTCGAGGGAGGTGCTTCTGCCCCTCTCCTCTCCTCTGCTCTGGTGAGATCCCACCCACAGTACTGCATTCAGCTCTGGAGTCCCCAACACAAGAAGGACATGGAGCTGCTGGAGCGGGTCCAGAGAGGGGCCACAAAGATGATCCTAGGGCTGGAGCACCTCTCCTATGAAGACAGGCTGAGAGAGTTGGGGTTGTTCAGCCTAGAAAAGAGAAGGCTCTGGGGAGATCTTCTAGCAGCTTTCCAGTACCTGAAGGGGGCTACAAGAAAGCTGGAGAGGGACTTTTTACAAGGGCGTGTAGTGATAGGACAAGGGGTAATGGATTTAAACTGAAAGAAGGTAGATTTCAGTTAGATCTAGGCAAGAAATTTTTCACTGCGAGGGTGGTGAGGCATTGGAACAGGTTGCTCAGAGAAGCTGTGGATGCACCATCCCTGTAAGTGTTGGATGAGGCTTTAAGCAACCTGGTGTAGTGGAAGGTGCACCTGTCCATGGCAGAGGAGTTGGAACTAGATGATCTTTAAGATCTCTTCCAACTCAAACCATTCTATGAATCTATAATAACTTACAAAGATCTTCCACCAAGGCAGCTGATTAGGAATAATACTTTCATGTTCATGTGCATCTGCCTATGCCCCTTCCTAGTGAGACATTTACTAGGACCAGACCCTAGTCATAGTGAAGTCATACGGCAATGTGAATCCATTTCTATGAGCTGTGTGCTTACAAATGTTCTTCATAAATTTGAATTAAATCACATTTAGCTGAATGGAATCTCACAATTCATTCCAGTGAGAATTAGGACAAAAGTTTAGGTCCAAAATGACACAGCTCAATTGTTTTACACCATCTGGGACACAGTCTGCAGTATCTATTTGTCTCCTATTACAGCACAAAAAGGAAAATAGTCCTTCACTGTTGCATCAACTAATCAAGGAAAACAGAAAAAAATCAGGGGGCAGGATTTAGTTGATTTTTTGCATTTAATTAAGAGCACGCTAAATAGCTCCTGGATTGTTACATTTGTCCTGATGTAAAGCAAAGACTCATCTGTTGCTTGTCCTGGAATCTCCAGCACATTTCCAAAGCAAGAAGTGAAAACAAAGAAACAAAAAAAATTACAAAGAGTAAACTAAATTTCACAGTAAATCTTTGTTTGACAAAATACACATTGCTACAGAGGATTAGACAGCGATAACATCAGTCTATTAGCTCAGAGATTAAAGTAAAATATTCTTCGAAATCCTATCACATTTATCTCTTTGGAACCAAATTTGGTGATCTAGCATTATGGTCACCGAATCTTTTTGGTTTTTTATTTTATTTTCCTTTGATCTTTACGTTATAAAGTTTGTACTATCTGCTTGATATAGTTCATTTTAACATCATGAATTTTCAATTTACACAAGCCAGGGAAGATAATTCTACAATGCACGTACTTTCTGATTAACTGTGTGTGACTTAAGTAGATCTGAGAAACGAGTTTTAAAGAGTGTTTTGAAAGACCTAAATCCAGCCATGCTTTATGAAGTAGAATTTTTTTTTTTAAACTAGTCTAATTTCTGATAATCAATGCAGTCCTTTGTTGTGCAAGGTTATTTCTGGTGGTGCGAGGCATTTGCCAAGGATGGGTGCTGGGAGTAAGGGGCACCAGCACAGTGTGGGACTAACTTGTGGTAGAGAATTTACAGCAAGGAGCATCTTCATAATGGTTCAACAAAAAACTTGTGAGGCCAGAGTCTGAGAACTCATTTGATGAATATGCAAAATACAGCATTTTGCCCATAAATGGCTGACCTCACAAACAGTGTTTTTACATTGATTTGCTTAATGTGCACACTTCACATGTTTCCTATGCACTTTTTTTAAGAGACATTTACCAGAAATGACCCATATGGGTTCACTTTTTTAATCTTGTAATTTACCAAGTCTTTTTAATCATCCATACTTTGGGCATCAGATACTTGAATAATGACATCCAGTCCTCCATTGTGTCATGAGGAGGTTGGTCTCATTTCTGTCACGGGATTCATGTGGGACTGGATGCAAGAATATTAATTTTTCTCGAGGTTTTTCTTTTTTTTCCTTTTAGGTCTTATATTCCGTCTGTCTGAACTACTTCATCTGCAGAAGACTCTATTTTAGGAAAAGTTCAATAAATCTCTTCATAACTGGAAATGTTAGAGGGTTATTCAGGAACATTTTACCAATACTTGCTAACTGGAAATGTTAGAGGAACATTTTACCAGTATCGGCTAATTTCTGTTTGCATCATGTCCTCTATAAACTTTGAGATTAAGTTGGCACTATGATATTTCTCTTATGCTAGACAGAGCCAAACAGAAACAAAAGGCATTTGGGTTGTTTGCTCTTCATGGTGATATAAAGTGGTGTAAGTCACCTGTGCCAGTGGCTTCATATTAACTGAGATCCCACTGTTTTAAATAACCAGATTCAGATGCTTCTGTATAAATAAATCATTAGGAGATAGTTCTGCCCTAATCCTGACAGGTCTAGCCTTAATTAACAACATGTTTTTAGTAGTATCGTGATAGAAGAATTTACTTACACTTATTCATAAGACAAACTAAAATGATAAAATAAAAAGGCATATAAAACACTTAAAAATTAAAAACGGAAAAACCTGTGGAAATTGTGCATGTTCAGTCCAGAGAAACATAGTCTGATTGTAAGCTTACCTGTCCTTCCAGGTGTGAAAGATATTCTTGCACAACAGAAGACAATTATTCTCACTGGTCAGAAAAACAGAAGTAGGTAAAAATCAGTTAGATATTCAGCAAATTATATATGTAAGCAAATATTTATATTATATTTGTAACACATATATATAAATATATAAAGTGTGATTGTACAACTGCAGCAGATAGCTTCAGCTCCTATCAATAAAATCCCAAAGAATCACTTTTAACACATGTATTTAAATCAGGATTTAGAAACCTTCCCTGGATACCAGGGTGTGTATAGGAGGAACGGGCCAGGCTTAAATCTAGCTTATACTTCTATATGTAGGGAATAACAATAGTTAATATTGACATTCTTCTATTTCCAGACATGTATATTGCCTTCTCATGAGGCAGAATAACCATTTGGGGCTTGTTTCCTTTCCTGTGCTTGTTTCTGCTCTGTTAAGTTTTTGATGGCTCCAACAATGAAGTCCTTGCTAAGACTTCTGGGATGTCCTGTAGCCCAAATAGCATTACATCATTGAACTTGAGACTTAAGAAAGTGTAATTTTTTTTTTTTAATTTGCCCCAGAGAAATTAGTTCTAACTGTAATGCCTCTATAGAGAACGGTAGGGTTACTATTCCCCTTGTCCTCTTTGGTGGCACAAGGAGTCTAGCCCTGGTTGCACGATGCTTGAGCCTAGATGGGGAGAGGTCCCTTGACTGCTGAGCATCCTCCTGAGGCATGAAATACAGGAGTTTTCACCACTCAGGGTGAGGGGGGACCTGACCCAGAACTCCCGTTCTCTGTGCCTGTACTTCAGCTGTGTCAAGAGACCACGATGCCTTCCTCTCTCCCGGCAAAGCTTGCTGCGAGTGGGGGGTCCCTGCATGTGTTGAGGCTGGGGCAACACCTGAAGCTCTGACGCAGAGCTGAAAGCTCTGGGAGGTGAGATTTAGCGCTTCCTGGGAGCTAGCTCTGCGTACAGATTTTTGGATCACTTAACGTTCAGTCTAACCTTTCTCGCACCCTATGTCAGGCACCCGGCTCTAGGTTTCCAGTTCCACACCGTGCACTGAGTGTTCAGGCTTTTCAGTGCTTTCCTTGCTGGTGCCTAAGTGCTGACATAATTTTTTAGGACCAAATACTGCATCTCTCCATTAAGCACATGTTTTTTAAAGGATGCTTTTGTTTACTTGTTTGTCTTGACATGAAACATACTCCAATGAAGGTGAGCCATATTCATTTCTTTGACCCTAAAACAATGCCAGCAACAAAACTGAGGAAATGCTTTTCAATTGTTTTCTCCATGTACCTAGGAAAGAATTGGTACTGAACAGCCAGTATCTCATGTTAAGTACAGATTGATTCTTGGAGCCTAATTGGTGAGATTTATTGACAATACAGCATTTGGCTAGTTATAATAGACTCCTATTCATTATACAGTTGATAATTCAACAAGTAGCTGATTCTGATTTTCAGTGTTCATTATGCCATAAAGACTGGCTTTATTAGCCTACTCAGGGATGTTTAAAAACAATTAACCTTAATTTTTTTAAGTGGAATGTGAGACTTCAGCTATTAAACTTCAATTCTGCTTTAACTGCTCCAGGGCATTAGACACGTGGCTCCTGAATTCTGGCACCTTATTAATGTGGGATGACAGGGTATTCAACAAAGAAACTCAAGGTCTGATTTTTATTTCTGTGCACTTGTGGCTTTCCTCATACAGGTATCCTCATCTGTGAAGATTCCCTTCTTTTAATTAGTTTCGGGATCATACTGTAAATTCTTTTTGTTTTGAAGCATGGCGTAGGTCAGTGTTTAATTAAAAAATTGCAAACGTCCTGATGATCTGCGCCTACAGAGAGAGGATTCATTTTAGAACACTGCCATAAAAAAATTATAGGTGGATATTTAGACAGAGCGCACTTCCTAGGGCTCCAAAATTAAGCGTGCATTTCTACAAAGGAGAGTTTAGGGAAGGTTTCAAAGCAGATCAAAGTTAAAGAGTTTCCTGATGGTTCAGCTTTGTAGCACTAAGCCTGCTGGGTGTTCCACAAGGATCCGTTGTACCTAGCTGCACTCTGAAAGCACAGCCGTAGCTTTGCATGCATTACACCAGCTGTGTTTTCTGTGGGACTTTGCAAATTGCCTAATCCAGGTTAGGCCTTTTCTGGAAGATCTTCGGTCCTTCTAACATTTGCATAATGATCTCAATACTGTAATTCGTGTGTGACAGTGTGTTGAAGCTCTTTCTGACTTGCATTAATGATAGTACAAGAATAATGGAATACCAAATTGACTTTATCATCTTTCAGGACTAAAACTGCCACAAATTCTCAATGTTTAAGAAAGCATGGGGCCAAATTCATTCCTGGTGTAACCACAGTGACATCTCTAGAGTTATATGAGGCATGCATTGACTTTGTCTGCTTAAGTAAATATTAACTCATATTTGGGAATCTAAATGAGGGAGTGAATTCTACTAAGGACCTACACTTAAAAAATATGAACCTTTCACAGTGCTATTCTATCAGAATAATATCTTTTTTCCTATGACTTTGATTAAAACACGATAATCTCCCATGAAAATTCTAAACTAATCACCTGTAATAAAAAATAGATGAGGATTGTATGAATATTTTATGTGAACGGTAAGGAAGTAAGTCTCTAGTTTTTAGGTATTGTGTTAAAATTTGCAGGACTGCACAGCAGATAATACCAGGCTGACTTCCCATTTCTGCCCTGCCGCAGACGTTACAATAAGGCAGCACAGACAGGAGCTGAAAGGCGATCCCAAGCAGCCATGCAACACCAGTTCTGAGATGATAAAAATGAGGGATGCTCTAGCAGGCATGCTCACTGAAAAAAAAAAAAAAAAGACTTCCATACTAATTCAGAAAACAATTCATTTCCATTTCCATGAGAAAACAGACTGAAACTGAATCACGGTTGATATTCATGCATATAACATAAGTGATGTTTTTTTGAAAAAGAAAATACCTTTTTTTTTTCAATAGCTATCGTTTGATACAACTGGTATTATCTGGTGTCTTGCTTATTTTATCTGCTTCATGTTTAGTACTTGGGAGTTTGAATATGACTTTTATTCTCAGCAACAAATACAAAAATACTGTATTTCTCTCTACAAAATCTCTGTGGGATTTCTCATTGCTCAGCTATGCTTTCTTTACCTGACATCTAGTCATAAGCATATGATGTGAAGCACGTATCTTGATGAGCAGGTCGTGTTAATATATGCAATTATTTGTGCTCACTACCTATGAATGATTAAATGCATGAAAGAAAACAATTACCTAGATAACACCTCATTTCTCCAAGGAATAGTAGATACCCAACCTTTCATTTGCTGAGTGCCATCAGAAGTTCTGTCATCCTCTTCCTTTGTTGTGATAAAAGGAGATGAGTCCAGGTTAGCAAAAAGGTTTATATGATATTTTAAATGTTTTTTCTTCATAAAGCATATTCTGTGACCTTTAAAAAATTGTTAAAATGTTTTTCTTCTAGCCTGTGTGATCGAATTGTGTATTCCAAACTTCTAATTTTCTGGCACATTATGAACAAATTTGAAGAGACACTAAGAAGCAGTAAAGGGTATTAAAGTTGCACTGACGGGAGATAGTAGCTGACGCCTTAAATTATCTGCGCAGTGTGTTAAGGCTTGTGTTGCACGAGTATGCATGTACCACCTTACAACTTTGTGTAAGCAACTCAGCCCAGTCTGGCTTCACAGGGCTGCTTCATCCTGTGCTTGAGCATCTCTCAGTCGAGATGAGAAAGATACCTTCTCCTCCTAGAGCACAGCAAAGCTGCAGGGATCGGGTCTGGATTTCTTATTGAAGCAAACAGGGAAATTGCAACTACTGACGGATGCTGTTTCCCCTGAGCAGCTCCAGGTACTGAGCAGCCTAACGCTGTGCTGTAATTTTGGTGTAGGCAGGCAGTTGAAGTCTCATGAAGCCTTTGAATGTTACAGATGTATTTAGACATCAAAGCCTTCAGCCTGGCCTGGAGACTATCCTCGTACCTGTGATAAAGGCTTCTCCTGGGCTGACAAGGCTACCATGCAGTCCTGTGTTATGAATAGTGAATACTCACTTCATTTTCTCTGTTTTCAGGAGATTTGTCCTCACCAAGATGAGAGTCATTCCAAAAGGAGCTTTCGCGGGACTTGGTGACCTAGAGAAAATGTATGTATTGTGTCAGTATTTACTAGGAAACAACTGTTTTACTCAAAATAGCAGTTTCTGGTTGTATCTCCTTTTACTGCCTGTGAGCAAGCCCTTATCTCTGAACTTCATATAGTTTCATCTTTCTGCTTAAAAAAAACAGAAACTTTTTTTTTAGACCATGTTCCAAAACATCATTGTAAATAATATTTTATAATATTTATATCTGCAAGTGGGCAGTGCTTGGTCAAAGGGTTGGTTCAGCATGGAATGTCATTGCAATTAATAAATACAGTGCCATAGCATATGATCATGGGAAACTAATTATTTTGAGAATTTGGTAATAGATTGGAATAAATCAGTGGAACATTAAGGAGGAAAGAACTCCTGCTCATAACAGGGCAGTGATTCTCTTGTCACTACTGAATAAATAAGATTGCTTTGTGCATGTTCACAGTCAGCTGGCAGGATGCATGAAAGTTTATTATGGGCAATAGATCCCAAAATCTTAGCACATAAAGGGCATAAGCATCCAATTTCTGTGAATTTTAGCGATAAGCCTGGAGATATAAATATGAGCACCTTTGATGAACTGATGTATCATACATTCATTAGGATACTATTGTGGATGTATTGCAGCCCTCCATCTCTAGAAGGAAAAATCCTTTGTAATATGCTTCCTACTATTCTTTAGTGAAAGAAAATCTGTGGGTTAACTGATGCTAGCTCAAGAAATGATAACTGTTGCTGTCCAACCTGAATTATTTTGGAGCATGTACGATTTTTCTGAATTATTTCATATATGAACAAATCACAACATTTTGTTTAGAAACACACACAGCACTTGCACCCTGACAGGAGAGGGTCAAAACAGGCTGTTCACCCAAGAGGACTCTGAATGGGAGTTGGGAAACGCACTTTAAAGACAGTGCCTTTTTCAGTGCTGTGTGTGTTATGGCAAAACTAGAGAGGAATCAATTGCTGATGTTTCTCTGCATCATTTCTACCCTTTTCCCTCATACTCTTGCTTAGTAAGAGATTTAGCAAGAAGGTGAACACACCAGAAGGTATTGTGAAGAAAGGGAAAGGATTTTGAACCTAGAGAAGGTTGGATGAGTGAAGAACAAGCAGTGAACGTGCAAGAAGGACTGAAGAGCTGCTGGTCAGCAGCGAATGTTAAAGCTCACATGGCACCTGGCCCTTTTGGAAGCATGAGATCCATTTCAGGGCATCACCATAGGTTCAGGACTCTTCTATTGGCACATGGTACACACTAAAAAGCCTCCAGTTGCTGCAGCCTGCTTGTGGATATAGACCCTCATAACCCTATCAAGCACCTCTATAAATGGTCATTTTTCTTGAGAACAGAAAAATAAATTCTTTTTTTTGTGGCTGAGAGTTACCAGTTAGGAGTACGATCAGCTTAGGGTCACCAGTTTTGTTGGCACTTGTTTCTCCCCAGTCCTGTGGGATTCCTTTTAACCTAGTCCTTGTGGAAAATCATTGAGTCTCTGGACTATGAAGTGGTTGCAAAGTGCATTGTAAACTGCTCCCATTGTCTTTAATTACTTAGAAACCATATGTCAGATATGCATGAAGGTAGCAATCGCATTGAATAGGATGCCTCTAAGTGGTGATTTATTGTTAACCAAAAAAATTATACATGGAAATGAGCTCAATTTGAAAATATATCTATGTATTATTAGTAACTGGAGGAGAAATGAGGACAGACAGTTTATAGCAAAACATCCTTGAAAATAAAAGTGTGATAAATATGTAAATGAGACCAATCAACATCAACAAAGATGCGGTATTTGCAGATGATATGGCAAACAGATAAAATCTGAAATAGCTCACAAATCCTAAACCTAACCCATAAAACATTTATCAGAAATATTCATGATAATGTAGGAACAAAAAAGTGAGTAATCAAATGATAGATTTGCATACAAAATCTTTTTTGTATGAAAGCCTTTTTACTCTTGCAAGATCATGCACAGAAAGGAAGATTAAAGCAAACTGTAGTCTATTTAAGGAAAATAGCTATTAATAATGTGATACCTCCATACGCTAAAATGTGGATAGCCTGATGTATAAAAATGAAGCACTTCGACATAGAGAATGCATGTTCTCACCTAGAACTAAATAGACTAAAAAATGAAGAGAGTGACAATATTTTCTGAATGTGTTAGTAAAGCCAAACAGTATGTTATAGAGTCCAGCACATCTGTACACGTGATTTTTATCATTACTAAATCATTTCTAACTGTGTTTCTGAGAATGGGGTAGATTTTAAAGCCCAGAAGTTGCAGGGAAATGGTGGGTTTTGGAATCGTCCATTGGGGATGAGCTGGTTAAGTACAAGTTAAATCAGAGTTGAGTCCTCCATGAGACTCTTAACTCTGTTGTATTTATGTTCAAAGTGAATGAAGGCTTTTGAATATAGTGACTGTAAAATTCCATTTTTCAAAGAAAAATCATTCAATAACATTTTTCAGTGTTCTCACTTTCTCTATGCATTTTGGTTTCCTCCTGAACACACGAACAGATGAGAGCTTTCAACAAATGTATGTTGCCACAAAATGGCAAATACTTCCAGATACTTCCGTCAGGCTCCAGTCACAGTACCCAGGAAAGATCTTGTTTACTTTCCATTTAGGCTGTCCAAGGACTTTCCAGAATGGACGCTAGTGACGATGACTCATAATAGAAAAATGTGTGACCTGGAAATGTTGGCATGGAGTATCTGATCTGACCTCCCTTGTAAAGCTCTAGTTTTAGTTACCAAGAAAAAATCTTTTTGTTTTCATCTGATTTTCATTTCTTTTTTTTTTTATTTTATTTGGCAAAATACAGACTGGAATTTTATTTGGCAAAATTGTCATAGAATCATAGAATCATAGAATGGCATAGGCTGGAAGGGACCTCAGAGATCACCTAATCCAACCTGCCTGTCATGGGAGGGGACGCCTCTCAACTAGACCAGGCTACTCAAGGCTCCGTCCAACCTGGCCTTGAACACCTCCAGGGAGGGGGCATCCACAACTTCTCTGGGCAATTTATTCCAAAGTCTTACCACCCTCGTACTGAAGAATTTCTTCCTAAAATCTAGTCTAAATCTGTTTTCCTTCAACTTAAACCCATTTCCCCTTGTCCTATCAGTGGACACTCTTGTAAAAGTCCCTCCCCAGTCTTCCTGTAGGTTCCCTTCAGGTATTGGAAGGCAGCTATTAGGTCCCCCCGAAGTCTTCTCTCTTTAAGGTTGAACAATCCCAGCTCCCACAACCTGTCCTCATAGCAGAGGTGCTTCAGCCCCTGGATCATCTTTGTGGCCCTCCTCTGAACATGCTCCAACAAATCTATGTCTCTCTTATGGTCGGGACACCAGAACTGGACGCAATATCCGAGGTGGGGTCTCACAAGAGCAGAGTAGAGGGGGAGAATCGCCTCTCTTGACCTGCTGACCATGCTTCTCTTGATACATCCCAGGATGCTGTTGGCCTTCTGGGCCGCATGAGCGCACTGCCGGCTCATGTTGAGCTTCTCATCTATAAACACCCCCAAATCCTCTTCAGGGCTACTCTCAACCCACTCTGTGCCCAGTTTGTATTTGTGCCTAGGATTGGCCCAACCCAAGTGAAGGACCTTGCGTTTTGACTTGTTGAAGCTCATGCCGTTAGCACTGGTCCAATTCTCAAGCCTATCAAGGTCCCTCTGGATGGCATCTCTTCCCTCAAGTGAGCCCACGGCACCACACAACTTGGTGTCATCGGCAAACTTACTGAGGGTGCACTCAATGCCATCATCCATGTCGCTGACAAAGATGTTGAACAGCACTGGACCCAGAACAGACCCCTGAGGGACACCGCTTGACACTGGTCTCCATGTAGACATCGCACCATTGACCACAACTCTTTGAGTGCGACCATCCAGACAGTTCTTTATCCACCGAGTGGTCCATCTGTCAAATCTGTGTCTCTCCATTTTAGAGACAAGGATGTCATGTGGGACAGTGTCAAAGGCCTTGCACAAGTCCAGGAAAACGACATCTGTTGCTTTACCCACATCAACCAGAGCTGTAGCTTTGTCTAGAAGGCCACTAAATCAGTCAGGCATGACTTGCCCCTAGTGAAGCCATGTTGGCTGTCACCATCCACTTGGTTATTTTTGATGTGCCTTAGTACAGCTACCAGGAGAATCTGTTCCATGATTTTACCTGGCACAGAGGTAAGGCTGACTGGTCTGTAGTTTCCCGGGTTGTCCTTGGTCCCTTTTTTAAAGATGGGGGTTATGTTTGCCCTTTTCCAATCTGTAGGAACCTCACCAGACTGCCAAGACCTCTCAAATATGATGGCTAGTGGCCTAGCAACTTCAGCCGCCAGTTCCTTCAGGACCCGTGGATGTATCTCATCAGGTCCCATGGACTTGTGCACCTTCAGGTTCTCTAGGTGTTCCTGGACCTGATCTACTCCTACCTTGGGTGGTTCTTCACTCTCCCAGACCCAAACAACATCCTCTGTGATTTGGGTGGTGTGGTTCGAGTCGTTGCCAGTGAAGACTGAGGCAAAAAAGTTGTTGAAAATTTCAGCCTTCTCCATGTCCTCAGCAACCAGGTCACCCGTATCATTCCGGAGGGGCCCCACATTCTCTCTCGTTTTTCTTTTTTCTCTCACATACCTATAAAATCTTTTTCTGTTATTTCTAATATTGTTGGCCAGATTTGACTCTGTCAGGGCCTTAGCTTTTCTAAGCTGGTCTCTTAGTACACGAGCAACTTCCTTGTACTCATCCCAGGTTACCAGTCCCTGCTTCCATGCCTTGTGTATTCCCCTTTTGTATTTGATCTTAGCCAGGAGTTCTTTGTTTATCCATATAGGTGTCCTGGTGTTTTTGCCTGATTTTTTCCTTTTAAGGATGCAATGCCTTTGAACTTGGAGGAGATGATCCTTGAAAGTCAACCAGCAATCTTGGGCTCCCAGTCCTTCCAGGGCTTTATCCCAAGGCACACTACCAAGGAGGTTCCTGAAGCGGCGAAAGTCAGCTCTTCTGAAATCAAGGGTTTCAAGCTTGCTGAGCTTCCCCCTCTTAGCTGCCTTTAGGATCTCAAACTCCACCATCTCATGGTCACTGCAGCCAAGGCTACCCATAAGTTCAACATTACCTACCAGCCCTTCCCTATTAACGAGAAAGAGGTCTAACATGGCACCTCTCCTCGTTGGTTCCTCTATCACTTGGATAAGGAAGTTATCGTTAATGCATTCCAGGAATCCCCTGGATTGCTCGTTCCCTGCCGTGTTGTTTTTCCAACGGATGTAAGGGTGGTTAAAATCCCCCATGAGGACCAGGGCTTGTGAACGAGCAGCAACTCCTATCTGCCTATGTAAGGCCTCATTCACTTGATCCTCCTGATTGGGTGGTCTGTAGCACACTCCCACTGTAAAGTCTCCTACCCTTCCTTTCACCCTGGCCCATAGGCACTCGATTCTTTCGTCATCGCTTGCCAGGTGGAGCTCCATGCATTCTAGCTGTTCGTTGACATAGAGGGCAACACCCCCTCCTCGTCTCCCCTGCCTATCCTTCCTGAACAGTTTATACCCCTCTAGTCCAACACACCAATCGCAGGAGTCATTCCACCATGTCTCTGTGATGCCGATCAGGTCATAACGCTGCAGGCTCACAAGCATCTCCAGCTCCTCTTGTTTATTGCCCAAGCTGCGGCCATTCATATAGAGGCATTTGAGTTGGGTCCCTGATGAGGTACCTGGAGCCCCCTGATGATGCCCAGATGTTTCTACAGTAATCGACCCCTCAACAACCCCTGTGCTCTGTCTGCAACCTGGCATGACACCTTGATCCCTTGCTAGTTCACAAGACTGCGCGATCTTGCTAGTGCATTCCTGCCCCACAAGCACTGACATACTGCATTCCAGCTCCCTTCCAGTGACCCTGATTTCACCCCCGCCCCCTTTCATACCTAGTTTAAAGCTCTGTCTATGAACCCTGCCAACTTCCTTCCCAAAACTCTTCTCCCTCTGTGGGACAGGCTATTACCATGCCTTTCTAACAGACCTGGCCTCTTGCAGATCCAGCCGCTGTCAAAAAAAAGTCACTGGCTTACTTTTAGCATTTTGGAGTTTTTTGAAAGAATGAGAGCCCATTTGAACTATCTCTAGCTTGTCATTACCTACTCATCCATCTAAATTCCTTCAGTTATTGAAAATCCATGAAATGTCCATTCTGCAGACTATCATATACAGCAACAACTGTTGCCAAGTATGTTCTAGGAGAAAGATTTTCTCTTCTTCTTAGATAAAATGTTTGAAGTTAGGAAATAAACTGACAGGGTCTAATTATCTGGGATTTCTCTTACTAAAAGAGCAACTTGAATTTTCTTGTAGAAAACTACTTCAGTAACCCACAAATCTGAGGAACAACCCAACCAGCTTGTTGCTAGCATCTCTCCAACTTCTGCACTGCTCCAACTTCATGTTAATTTAGCAAATTGGTGTCCAGGGAAGCAGATTAGTTATTCTCACTACATGTTTAGTCTACGCCTAAGTCTTAGCCAACTGGAACGTGGCAGCTTGTCTGGACTCCTGATTAACTAACCTGTTTACACTCCCAGAACTAATTAACCCTCCAGTTACTAAATTAAAAAGCAGCCCCATGCAAGCACATAACTGACAAAATCAATTCAATATGTTCTGCATCTGCTATGTCATCTTCAGCCTGCACTGAAAGTGCTTAATTTGCAGGAGAGAATGAAGAAATATTAAGTCTCCCTTTTTCTCTTGCCAAGTTTCCTCCTGTTACTTCAAGGTAGCAAAGTAGATTTGTGAATATTGGTCTAACAAGGTCTGATTTGGGCATCGTATTTATAGGAAGTTTGGTCCAGTTGCCTCACCTTCTGCAAGCTGAAGAGCCTTCACATCTTCATCCTGAGGCACAATCCCCTTGAAAATTCGTCATCAGTTATTTGTTCTTTTGAAAGGTTTAAGCTAAAACATAATGCTTTGTTTCATCATTTGCTCTCAAATCCAACCTGTGTGCAACCCAAGGAAACTCAGTCATGTGGATAAAGTACTTCTTGAACTAGAAGTCACAGAGAAAAAAAACACCGTTATTGGCCTTGTTTTGTATTTTGGAATCATAGGAGCAGAACATTTCTTTAAGAGGTTTTGGCAAAGACACGTTTTAAGAACATGAAACATGCTATAGTTAACAGAGCTTGGTGAGCTAAATCCTTGGTGAGCTCTGAAAATCCTGGAAAGCTAAAACTTTTAGGGTTGAGGCAATCTGCCAGAGCTGACACTCCTGGAAACTGGTCTTTTGTCTATGGAAGACAGCAGGAATATATGCAGCAGCTATCTACAGTTTCCTCATGAATTTGTAGAGAAAATAGCTCTGAATCATGTATTTCCTTAATCATCCAGTGCATTCAAGCTTTTATATTATTTTGCTGAGACTATTGATCGAGTGGTGGTTCATACGAATAAACACTGCTGGTCTGTGACCTAGCTACATGAGCACCAGCTTATTTCATGTGCAACAACCAACTTTATGTATGATGCTAAAATCTCTCCTGTTTGCCTCTGTAGGCTAAAAGACAGGAGTGTTGAGTTTGTGTGGCAAGGTTTTGGCAGCAGGGAAGGGGCTATAGAGGTGGCTCCTGTAAGAAGCTGCTAGAAGCATCCCTGGCTTCAAGTCGGACCCACTTCTGGCCAAGACCAAGCCCATCAGCGACAGTGGTGACACCTCTGTGATAACATATTTAAGAAGGAAAAAATATGGGAAACCTGCAGCAGAGAGAGGAGTGAGGCACGGACCTCATCCCTGGCCTCCTGCACAGGTGGCTTTCTGCAGCTGGGGCCACCAGGGTTCGTTAGGCTGGTTGATCCCAGCACAGGAGTGGGGAGAGAGGGTTGGGATGTGAGAGAAACCACTACGCAGACACCAAGGTCAGTGAAGACAGAGCGGGAGGAGGTGTGCTGGAGCTGAGGTTCCCCTGCAGCCTGTGGTGAGATGGCAGCGGCCCCCCTGCCACCCATGGAGATTAACGGTGGAGCAGTTCATGAAGACCTGCTGGCTGTGGAGGACCCCACACGGGAGTGGGTGGTTGCACCCAAAGAAGACCATGACCCCGTGGGAAGCCCTCAGTAAAGCATTCTGTTCCTGAAGGACTGCACCCTGTGGGAGGGACCCACGCTGCAGAAGTTTGAGAAGAACTGCAGCCCATGGGAAGGGCTCACATTAGGAAACTCAGGGACAAGTGTCTCCCATGGGAGGGACCCCACACTGGAGCAGGGGAAGAGTGTGAGGAGTCCTCACCCTGAGGAGGAAGAAGCAGCAGAAACAACGTGTGACAAATTGACCACAACCCCCATTCCCCATCCCTCTGTGCCTCTGAGGGGAGGAGGAAGAAAAAATGGGGAGTAAAGTTGAGCCCAGGAAGAAGGGAGGGTGAGGGGAAAGCGTTTTAAGATTTGGTTTTATTTCTCATTACTCTACTCTGATTTGATTAGTAAGAAATTAAACTGATTTTTGCCCCAAGTTGAGTCTGTTTTGCCCTTGACAATAACTGGTGAGTGATCTCTCCCTGTCCTTGTCTCAACCTTCAAGATTTTTGTTATATTTTCTCCCCCCTCATCCCACCAGGGAAGGAGTGAGCGAGCAGCTGTGTGGTGCTTAGTTGTCAGCGGGGCTTAAATCACAACAGCAAGAGACACTTTCCTCTGACTTAATTGGATTAGACTGAGTTACTTTTTATGTTTTATCTAAACTGAGGTAAGGTACTTGAGGACAGTGGGGACCACTCAATAGAGTATTTTGAGCACATTCCTAAAATACATGGCTGAATCAAGGTGTATCTCTCTTCCTGTGAGTAGGGAAAGAAAAAAGTTCTTGGCTTGACTGTGAAAGTCTCATCAGGAGAATTTGGCATAGTGGGAAGACTTCGCTTCGTTTAGCAAGTTTTAACAACCTGGCAAATTGGTGAATTCACCATTCAGACCTTCTTCAGCAGTAGCCATCAAAGCTGTCTGGGCTAACAAATGGCTAAGGGTTGTCCATCATCCTGTGTGCTCCTGAAATCGGTTTCATTCAGCCCCAGCATGTGATTCTGTAACACTTGGCAACATAACAGCCCAAAAATTGGGAAGGAAGCAGGGAGGCAGAAATCGCATGGTCACCTGAGGATGAGCAGGCTGTGTTTTCTGCTACCAGGAAAGCTGGTCAGTATTTTGCAGCTTCTGCAGTTTTTCTTGCACAGTGTGTTGTGTGCTGCCTCATTTGGTATGAGAAAGGTTGTGATTAAATAAGATCATTAAAGCTATTTTGAGAAAATGCTTAGGATTCCGTGTAACCAAGACATTTGAAAATTGGTTCTAGGCAGGAGTTCTTTTCTCTCTTTTGTTTCATCATTTGGATAAATCTGCTTGCTTTTTTTTTTTTTTTTGCAAGAAGCAAAATACGGATTTGCAGGATCTGCTGTGGTATATAAGTTAAATAGTGCCTGTTTACAAAAATATTCATTTACATCTCTAAGGTGAAAGGGGGACGTAGTGCATTCTGTGTACCAAAATATGTACTGAATCAGGTAACAATCATACTTTCGTAATAAATACTCCAGGGTATATTCTCAAGGTGCAACTCCATGGATATTAAATTCTAATTTACATTATAGGAAGTTACATGTAATACTCTGCATCTTAAGGGCAGGGCATGAAAATAAATACGCTACTTAATGCATTTAAATTAGTCTAAATATGCATTTTCTCTCAGGGAACAGAGGACTACAGTTCAAAAACATTAAGGCGAGTAACCAGCTTAAGAAAAGAAATTCGAAGTTCAGGCTGACATCCCAAAGAATAAATCTTTTAATGAGGCTACTGCTACGATATGGGCATTTCTCCTCTGTCTACCTGGTCTAATCCTGCGCACGTCAGCAGGCATTGAACGCTGCTCAGCCACTGCTGCCCACCCAGTCGAGCAGCGAGAAACCACAGGAGGCTTCCTGGCTCCTGCGGGTGGACTTGCAAGTCCCTGATGCCCCCATGTCCACGTTTGATGGTTATCAGTGGTTTTGAACAATCTCTTTTCTATACTGGAGGGGTTGCTTGCTCTTCAAGACTCTGGTTCAGCAGCAAAATCATGTAAGAGTGCTTATCGTCTGCTATACGCAGCGTACGCGTTCCTCAGCCCAACAACATCCAGGGTGTCAGTCTTCATTTGCCCATCACTATGCTCTGCCTTTTGAAACGGGTTCCCACAAATGGGATTTGAAAGGCGAACAGCTACATGAGCTTCTCCCAGGGGTGTCGTAGCACATCATGGATGGAGGAGCCAGGCAAAGCGGTGCCATGTGCTGCTCTGTCTCAGTATGGCCATGAGGGGCTTGAGTACATTTTCTTCTCGAAGGAGTGCCATTACTTCAAATGACCCTCCTGCAGCCTTTGCAAATATCATCCCTTGGATAGCAAACTCAACAGTTTGGTATGAATACATAGGAAGCCTGGTGCGTTCTTAATTCAATTTATTTCCTGAAAGTAGGAGCTATGCCTTGTGTTCTAAACATAATAAGCGGTGAATGAAGACTAGGTGGTTTTAATATGATCTATAAACATTTTGCTGCATCATCACCTGGCTTGCTACTTTTCCCTGCCAAAGCTTATTTGTAGAAGAGATCTTACACTTGCAGTTATTGTTGTCATCTCTTGCACAATTGCAAAAAAATTGACGTAGAAATTTGTTATCCATGTCAGTAACTCATTGCTGATGTCAAAGAGCAGAGATTTCAATTACGGCTTTGTTATATTTCAGTAAATACATAACCTGATCTCAGCCTTTTCCTAATGCTTGAGCGGAACAAAATTAGAAAGAAAAACCCTTAAAAGAAGAAGCTAGGAAATGTAAAATCAATTCATAGTGTCCATATCAACATTTGCTAACTTTTCTATTTGAATGTCCCAGAAAATCATGCTATCATTTGCATATTTTAATTGAAACATGTTAGAGTACAAGAAAGGAAGCATTCCATAATTCTTTCTGTGTGGTTTGGTATCTTGATGCTTGCTTTCTTTGATAAAACAGATTTAGAAAGGAAAAAAAAAGAAAATACATTTTGTCATTACTTCCTTTTGTTGAGCAAGAGTGAGCTTTGTGTTAAGGAACTGTTAGCAGAATCTTTACTTGTTAACTGCATTGGCATGAAGCCAGCGTTAGAGACTGAAGTATTTAATGAAAGAATCACCTCGAACACCATTTGTGTTCCTTGCTTTGCAACTGTCTAGACACAAAGACAGGTAAAGCAAAAAAAAAGGAAATCCACTTGCCTAAATGTATGCTAAATGCTTTAATGCCTCTCCCCAGTGACATACTGTTCAGATTACCTGAGTTCATAAAGGGGGAAACGTGGGCAAATGTTTGTGTGAGTTCCCACTCTTCTTTAGGAGGAAACTTCGATCCAATGTTCTTCTGCCTTCTTCTACGCAAAAAAACAGATAAAATTAAGTGCAGGCTAAATTAAGATAGCTCTTTTTCATATCTAAATGTATCTGAAGTAGCCTCATTCATTCAAAATGAGATTTGAGGGTGAAATGCACAGTTCTTAAAAAAAGGTCTCAGCCTGGTGGTCAAAAAACCCTCTCCAAATGAAAATGTAAGGAATTATTAAGATTCTTTTCTCAATTGTTAGTATTATTTCTCAATAGGCTTGCGCTGCTCTTCACTGTTTTCTGGGCCTCCCCTACCACTGCTAGAGCAAGATAACTGGGCCAGATGGACTGCAGGTTTGGCACACTGTGGTTGTTCATGCGGAGATACTTGCTTTCTCCAAATCATTCGGTTTTGCAAGGCAGCCTCACTCTAAGTCCTTGCATCAGAGGCATGAAGCTGATTATTGCAACTGATAAACATAACAAGGAGTCTCAGAATTGATAGTCATCCTGTGGTGCAGAATTAATACCATAATCTGTCTTCTTTTCTCCTGCAGGATATCTTTCAAGCATACTGAAGGGGCTGATATATCCACTTTCTGGCCAACTTTCTGAGATTCATCTCAAGTTCTTTTGGGTGGGTTTTTTTTCTTCCAAGAGGGACCATAGCCAGTGTTGTAAAATGTAAGATGGCTGCTGGCAGAGTAAAAATTTTTTCCGAAAAACATGTCACTTCTTCAGTTTCCATCTCTTCCTTCCAGGAGCTTCATTCTATTTTGAAGTAAAGGAAGTTTCAAGATGTATTTTATTATGAGATTCCTGTACTTTAAAAGTAGAATCAGTGACCATCTAAGTGACTTTGTAAATATAAAAATACATATTTGCTAAGAAATATAAAGTAATTCTTAAGCTGGCTGAGTGATACATTTCTTAAATTTATGTATATATATCAGAAAATGAAATGAGAACTCAGAATTGCTAATTCAAATTATGTTTTACATTTTCAAATGTAATACATAGCTCATACATGGCAAAAGGTGGTTCTTCTCATGTGATGTTTCAGAATGTTGCTCTGATTTAAAGAATTACTTTTTTCTTGCTAAAATAAGTATATTCAGTTCTAATATCCCTAAATAATTTGTAAAATAATTTTCTCTTTTATGTATTAATTACGTATTAACGCCAAAATTTCAGATAGAATTCAGAATAAAATATAGTGACTTGGAAAAAAGAGAACTGTAAATTTAAAATTAAGATTAAAAAAAATAATAACACAAATAAGCAGCATAAAAGTCAACAAACTTTTTTTAAAATAGTTGTAAGAGGATTACTATAAAAGGGCTTCTTTCTAAAAAAAACCAAATCTATATTCTTGTGTGAAATCAAATAACGAAGCAATTCTAACAGAAAACACATGCATTCAGTGATTGCACCTTACTTGGTTGTTCAGCCTACAGATGTAACACCTCCATCTCCTTTGCCTGACAGATGGGCTGGTGAGGGTCTGTGGCTCCTGATGCACCGATTGGAGTCTGTGGACATCTGGGTGACAACATATCCCGAGAGGCATCGTAGTGCCATCTGCTTCAGTTAAATCAAGCCTCTGGGTTTGCTTTAAAAAGTGCTGCTATTAAAAAAAAAAAAAAAAAAAAAAAAAAAATTAGAAAGGAAAGTTATTTTTTCATGAGAAAACAGTGTTTTATAGGATTTTTTTTCTATTAATCTTGTATGTGTATGTAGCTGTACCAGTGAGTGAGTGTAAATGGTGTGACCTATTTGAAATTGTGCCGATTTGCTCTAAATGAGATTTTCTTCAATATTTATTGTTGCCACAGCTAAATATTGTTTGTTAGAAAGAGGAAGGCTGCCACCAGATCGGAAATGGTAATTCAATTTCAGGAGGATTTCAGAATCATTTTCCTATATTAATTTTATCTAGCTTTTCTGTTTATTTTAGAAATAATGTTAGTGGAATTGGCATGTTGCAATGCAGGACCATTTCCTGTTGCTGTACAAATGCTGATACAAACCTCAGCATTTATGGAAAACAAATGTTGAGGGGAAGTCAAGACATTTATTTTCTAAGCAGGCGATGTTGATTCTCTGACAACATTATATTGCATGGCCTTTATTTCTATTATACCAAATGATTGATGTGGATTTAATCATTAGTTTGATGACTGCTTTGCTCAGTGGAGAGGCAACTGAGCATTTTCTGGTTATTAGTGAGCTGCATTTTGATTTTTCTATCAAAGACGCTGCTGGCCCCAATTCAACCCAGGTGTAAAACCAGAGATTCATTGTGCCTATTGTTTGTTTTGTGACCAAACCAAGAACGATTTGCTCACAAAATACTGCGAATGCTTGTTTTGATTTCTCAGGAAGGAACCTGGTTTTAATTAAAACTTCCATATATATGCTCGATTCTTTAAAAATAAGTGAGAGTGGTGTACCCTTTGTGAGTAAACTACTTACCGCGTGGTAGAATATGTACGTACATATATACTTCTATACATCCATATGTGTATATATAGACATAGTGTAGTCTGGGAAAGATTTAAATTGCTAGGATGTAGAATGGTAGACAGATACTAAGCCAGAAAATATTTTAAATGTCCGGAGATCCAACACCACAGATGGAAATTACAAATAGTTGTGAGAGAAATGCAGAATGCTGAAAAACTATTGATGTCTGTGCATTTTTCTAGTGCAGTCAGCAGACGATTAGGAACTAGAGACAGGGACAAGCTGGTGGCTTTCTCAGTCCAGAGCATCATCCCTGAGAGCTACTGATCCCAATTGCTGAAGGAGGACATTCAAGAGAACGTTTCTGGAACCATCACGGAATAGCTCATCCAGACAGAGAACATATTTTGCCCATTTCATCCGATGCTTTCTCCTCTGAGAAGGAGAAATGCACTTAATAAATAATGGGCTACTCAGAGCAAACTCTTGGAACGGTCTCTCTATGTTGTATTTGTGCTGAGAAGTTTCTCCACTTAAAACAAGGAATAATGAGGAATTTCACATGGGGACTGAATTAAACTAGTCTGTGTTATTTGGAAGCTTCATTTACTTCTGTCTTGTTTGTCTGCTCAAGAGCATAAAGATTTACATCTTTATCTGGAAATGTTTATCCTTTCTAGTGTAATTATGAAGTGAAGGCACTCATTAGACATGTCTAATCCTTTTGTCAATCTTATCTTTTCTTTTGAATGAGATTTTATGGTGATACGTTTTTCAGCTTTATTTTCCACATTTTGAAGACTTCTTGTGCTGAATTTTTAAGATTTTGGCTTTTCCCATCTGCGCTGTGAGAAAGGGGGAGCATGATATGGTGAAAAGGATGTGCTTATTTGTTACTCCTGTTTCTAATTAGATAACGCTCTTTAGGAAAACTAACAGCGGCAGAGCGGCAGAGGAAGGAGGGTTGAGTATTCCCTTTGCTGGCTAATGGACATGTTTGGAGGGAAGCAGCTTTGAGCTACCACAAGCGGCAAGTTACAGGCCAGAGATGGGTACATGCCACCCAAAGACTGCACTGAGGAGCAGGGAGCAGCCCCAGGGTGATGAACTGGCTTTTGCAGGAGGTCTGGGCAGAGCTTACCGACACTCAGAATAAACCATTAAGGAACTCCTAACCTTCTCCAAAGGCACTGGATGTCAGGGCAGAGGGGGATATAAACTCCTCTCAGTTCCTTTCCAATATCCTTTAAGGTTTTTCTGCTGTAAAGTTAATTATCCTGGTTTATATTCTAATAAAAACTGCCTTTTTTGAGCTTCAAACTCTTTCCTTCTTCTTCGGGGCATTTTGTGCAGAGGAAGGTCAAGACTTATTGCCTCAAAGCCCATGGCTTGAAGTGCCATCATAAGGCATTATCCAGACTGTCTTGTAACTATATTTTTACCATGTGCCACTTCTTGGATCCTCTGTTTCCCAATCATCATCCTCTCTTTGGGGACCCGGCAATGTGAGCCAGGATGAGCTGCTGAAGCTGAACGCACAGCCACAGCGGAGAGGTAACCTCCAGAGGGGAATAGAGGAGAGAGCCAAGAGGCAGCACATTTTTACAGAGACAAGTAATGGATCACAGTTCATCTGCGACAGCCCTGTGCCTAGGCATAATTGACAACACACACTGTTTATAAAAATACTCTTGGTTTTGCCTGTGTTTCTGGGTAGCAGACTTAAACATGCTAACAAGTAAAGTGGCTTTTTATGAGCCTTCATCTGTCAGTACTGAGGAGCCTGCTTTGTATTCCCAGGACCCAGAGTACCTCTGAATAGCACATTATGTTTTCATCCTACTGTGCTGCCAGGCACTGTGCTTTCAGGGTAAGAGATAACATGTTAACAACCGAATCAGGCTGTAAAAATGAGGGGGAAATTGTGTCAGCGATGGGCAATTGCTCAGGTCACTAGAGGGAAGACTTCCTGATGGGATCTCAGCTAAGCACTGCACAGGCTTAAATCCCAGGGAACATCATCCCGTGAACTGGACAGTCTGACCCTATTCCAGGTTTCAGGGTTGCTTCCCACACAGGGAGATAGATTTCAGATGTAGCTACATTGATAAAAATATATGACGTATTTATTCTTGATTTCAGTCATGTGCAGCCAACAATGGTACCAGCAATGTAACAGTAAGATGTCTTTTTATCTGTAGATCTAAGGATGCTTTTGTTCTCCATATTTTCCTAATTTGTTGGCAGGTTAAAAGCTTTCTGCAGCCAGGTGAGTGCCAAAGCTTTCATTTGCCACGACTCTTTTGTTCATAGGAGAGTAATAGCAGAACAGTGACCATCCTTTGGGGAAGACCGTCCAGGAGCCCGCTCCTCCTCTTCTTGCCGTTATTGACTCTCAGTAGCCTTTTTAAAAATCTATAGAGCTTACTCCAGCGCTGACCTTGTCTAATCGTATTGATTGTTAGTAACTGAAGGCTAATTAGGAAGCAAGTTGCTATGGTAATTCTTGAGTCATACATATAAGGAGAAAACACTGCTAAAACCACTAGTGCATGGTGACTATTAGCATAGTTAAACAAATTAAAAAATATAATTCATTCAGATTTATTCCAAAATTAAAGTGAAGATACAATATGCAACAAAGAAGTTTTTCCCTTGCTAACACATTTTCCTCATTCGTAGTCATTTTGTTCTTTTATTTGTCTGTTGAGTGAGTTACGCATAATTTTAGGTCTAAATGACAATGTAGACTTTGAGTTGTTCTCCATCTCCCCACCCCACAGCCCACACAAAATACGTCACAACGAGCTTCATGTGACAGGAGAATGACTCAGGCAGAGGGTAATAGGACTTGGAACCCCTCAAATTTTTAGGTCACTTGTTCATATCCAGCCTGCGTGTGTGTGATGAACAGTTTATTTTCACATGGGTAGGTTGATGGCTTGCGCACCATGAGCTGGTGATCTCAGCCTGTGCCCTCAGGAGATGGTGATTCATTGCAAGCTAGGGCTGCTGCAGCTGGCTTTCATCAGCAGCCTCTTTTGGCCAGGCTTTGAAATGGCTCTGCAGCAGAGCTGATGTCTCAGTGGGTGACCATGCTCCGTTGTGGGGCACAGTGGGAAGGCTGGATTGCTTTGGCTGTGCTGTATCTCATCTGTGGATAAATGGAAGATTTTGCCAGTCACATCCAATAAAGTCTTTTCACCTTATTTGTAACTAAATATGACCCAAAGGAAAGTCAAGGGCATTCTTTCCTGTTTAATAGGGATCTTCCTTCTCCTCCTTTGGCACCTCGCTAACTAGTCATGTCACGCACAAATCATAGCTCTCCTAAGGGGTCTTCATCTGCACATCTTTAAGGAGGAGGAACATATAAAATCATGCATCCTGTTGCTACCCTTCTGGACAGTTTGAATGATGAGGCAAAATGTATTTAGGAGAGTCAGAGGACAGCGTGGGAGATAGGAGTGTACTGAGTTCAGGTCATATCCAAGTGAACGCAGTTTCTCTGCCCTCTTAGACTTCAGCGGATGAATGTCCTTAAATTGACTTTAGCAGCACATAAAGAAAAAAGTGAACAGAAATGCAGCCACTGTGTAGCATGAATCTCTTTTAACAGGTCTCATAAATAAATGGAGCGTTCTCTCTATGGCTTCTTGGAACTTGTATGTTCGCAGAGTTGTGTTCATTTAACTGAAAATAAGATATAGAATTGATTACTAAGAACTGTGTAGCACTTAAAAAAAAAAGCAAAACAAAACAAAAGATAGAAGTATGTTTAAATTGATTAAGATCAACTAAATTGGAGTAAAATTACTCTAACGTAACTGAAACATCTGGTTTGGGGCTTTGCGTGGTCCTCGAGTTAAATAGGTGCTACTGTTGAGCCAAGTCCTGAGCCTGCTATTTTTAAGTACTCACCTCATGTTATCAGTAATTTGGCCTCCAGGGAAAACACAAATTAATAGTCCCGGTACTTATCGGCTGCCTAATCTGTCCTCACTGAAGGCTCCTAGTTGGGCATAAGGCACAAGGGATTCACCTGGGGAATCTCTTAACCAGAGTCATCCTGCAGAGCCATCTTCAAACTAACAGGAAGAATATGATGAAACCCTATTACTTTCGTGTAGAAGAATGAGGTGTGTGCCAGTACTGTTGGTTGCTTTCTGTTTGATCTGCCTTTCTGCATGTGAGAAAACTGCACTCCTGTCCAGGGATCCAGTCGAAATTCTTAGGGATTTGAGTAACTTCAAGGTAGAACACCTTCCAGAGAATATCTTCCTTCCTGGTCAGGTTCTGTAATATGTATTATGTTTGTGTCTTCATTTTTCTGTTAAAAATACACATTCTGTTTTCAGTCTGATGGAAGAAACAATACAGCAGTTGACTTTTAGTTCTTAATTCAGTATTTAACATACACAAAACATTCCTTTAAATCTGAAAACTAAATTGCTCTCACGAGTTTGCCTTCAAGTTTGTTTACTTCTGTGTCCTTTTGTGTATTGAGCTGTATGCTTTCTAGAGACAATACTTGTTTAAAATTACAGGAAAATATGCACTCCTCTAAAATGTAGCATATTAATGTAAATAAAGATCCAATATATTAAAACTGATGGATTTTCATGCCTTCTGCTGCAGTCTGAAATTTCCTTCAGTCTCAACTAAAACAATGATAGTAATCAGAAATGATAGATTTCATTTTATTTTTATATTTTTAAGCATGTTTTATCAACATGACTTTTCCAAATGGTAATTTGTGTGGTTTGGGATCTCTTCAGGATTTTTTTACCACTTCTCATCAGTAGTATTTTTTCGGAGTGTTTTACTGGAAGCAAAAAAGGTTTTGCCAGGCTTGTGTGCTGTGAAAACACTGTAAGTTCCTGTTTGTTTACATTAATACCGGAAGCCAGACAGAAAAATATCGTTAAGTATATGCAATGCAGTACAGCAAAGGAATAGACACAGCAACTTCTAAGGAAAACATCCCTTTTTTTTTATTCAAACCACATTTCTTCTTCAGCCTCCTTTTTTAAGCACTGTGGCTGGGGAGGAAGTTTCCTCTTACTTTTCCCTTGATGAAGAAGGAAGAACTACATTAGATAAGGTTTTTTGCATCATCTCTGGCTCCAACTTCTTCCTATGTCTCCCGTTAGATATGACCCAAGATAGCGTGGAGAAGGGCTCCAGGGAGATCAAAGTGCTCTTACAGAGGAGAAACAGGTCGTTCCCAACTGGCCAGGAATTGCCTTTGGGTTCTCAAGGGTTTTGCCTCATTCCTACAGAGACTCCTCTGGGAGAATTGGTACTGAAGGCTCCCCATCAAAGGGCTGAGTTCAGTCTGAGGACTTTCTTATTGAAGCACAACAGCAAATGACAGCAGGAAGCCTTTGTTTGTCCAACATTTCTACGAGCCTGAGTTGCACAACATAGTTCTGGCAGAAGCCCTTCTTGGAGTACATGAGCAACTTCCTCGTAAATGGGGCTAGATGTGCAGAAAGGCTGCTGCTCGCTGATATTAGTGGGTAGGCATCACCGTGTGGCCATGAGTCTATTATTTTCATTGCTTTTATTAGAATATTGTGTATATACATGCACAAATGGAAATACGCTACTAGATTAGATTTCTGCCCCAGTTCTATGGCATGTTCCCTTTCTCCTATTAAGACTTCTATCTGTGTGTAGCATTGCAATGTTTGCAGGTGAAGAGGGTTATTTGTGTCAGGGATACTCAGGTGGAAGCACATGATTTTCCAGGGCTTCATAGTGGAGATCTGTTCAGTTATTTGTCAAATAAGACTCTAGATGTATTGAATCAGGCTCCTCTTTGCTGCCATTAGCCACTTGGCAAAAGAGTGAGGGATTGTATGTAATTCCTGTGTTTATGTAATATGTCATCTCTGCATGCTCCAATATAGAACCTGCAGATTTGAGCTTAATGGTAATTTTTTCTGCTTGTGATAGCACAGTATTGCAATCAGGTAAATAACCCTTATTGCACACTTGTTTTGTAAAGGTTTTGACTCTGTAGCTTCTTGCTGGTGCTTGTGTTTTCTCCGTCAGTCTGCTACAAGGCAGGGGTTTGGTTTTAACTTTGAAAGCATAAAAGATCTTTCTCCCAGGTAAGTTATATCTGAGGGCCCCAATCATGCAAACATTTATGCAGTAAGGTCTTGGATGAGCATGGAGCCAAAGCTCAGTGAGAAGAGTTTGTAGGGTCAAGGCCTCAGTTAGACACAATCCACAAAAATATTAAGTAGGTTTTATGGAAGGAAAGAATGAATGCAAATAGAAAAGAAGATGGAAGGAAATGTCTGTGCTGGAAAAAGATATTTCACAGAGAGGCGTAACATTGAATGAAAGAAACCTAAATCCCTTCAGGAGGATGTTTGAAAGATGTAGTGAATGCTGTAAACAACTGGAAGATAATGCCCGTATTCATAATTGTGTTTAACATTAGCCAATGCTAATATTTTTCTCATGATGGGTCAAGTTGTGGAGATTTATTTTCACTGAAGTGGGTGTAACATGATTTGCTCTGATGAATACTCAGAGTCCTCTCACAAGATTTTTAATGTCAGAACTGAGGAGTAAGAGGGATTTTTTTACAATTGTCCCTCTTGGCTAAAAAGTTTAATTGTGCATATCTGAGGCACTTGCTGTTCTGAATCTTCCCCTTTCTGTAATGCATTGGAGTTAGTAATGAACTAACTCCTCCAGAGACATGTTTTGTGCATGTGTGCTTCCTTAAAGCATTTCAGAACTGTCTGTTGAAGTGTCTGGGAACATCTGCTTCAAGACATTCTGTTTGGAAAGACTGTCACTAGACTTTGGGTCCTGGAAGCCACTTATTCTTCCAATTCAAGACAGTCTGCCTACTGATTTTCCCCAGGAATGATTTTCCCCTTTTTCTCATTCAGCCGCTCTCCTGAATGATTATCCCAAATGTAATCTCCTGATCTGCCCAGGTCATCTTAATAAAACTGTTCATCGTTAGCTGGCTATCAAAGCCAAGAGAGAAGTAATAAAAGATAAGTGGCAATAAACGCTGCTAGCCCATTTCTGTGGAAGGAGTTACGACATGGGCATGAAGCTTGTGTCAGCATCTCTGAACGAGGAGGTCTCCTCCTCAGCTGAACAACCATCTTCATTTGCCAGCATGGCCTCAAGATCCTCTAGAGACCACCGTGTCTGAAAAAGAAGTGCTATTGCAAGAATGGGTGTCTTTATTTTAGAGACATTCTTCTGCCTTCCCTACAAGCTGTCATAGTCAAAGGTAAAACGTGGTGGCCCCCAAATGCAGAAAGCAGCAAGCACTCTCACCTCAGCAGCTGGAGGGCACTGAGTTACAAACCTCACCTCTCTGGGCTGCCTGCATGAAGCCAGCATTTCTGTGGAAAGCTGCTGTTTCCTGGAAAAAACACCCGGTCCTTGCTTGTTTGACTTTACAAAGCTTCACGTACTTTCAACTTTGCTGGCAATGAACTAAAACTAGTATAATGCATCCCCTTAGTGCTAGAGTATGAGGAGATATCTATCCCCCCAAACTGTACTGATTATAAAATCAATTCTTATAATGATGTGGCTTCTGCTGTTGGATCCAGTCGTTATCAGTTCCAATTCTGCAGACTAATCGGGTGCTTTTTCAGATTACAGAGACCAATTTAAAACTGTTACATGGACAATTAATTTGACGCAACCAAACTCTCAACAGACTTTCATCTGAATTGCTGGCACAGTGCTAAAGCACCGGTAGAAATAAAATCCCCTTTGGTTCTGTCTGCTGTGCGGAAATTTGCATTTTATTTTCACCATGCATGCATTGATTTATTTGAGAATATGGTGTCATGCCCTTTGGAGAAGGCAGGAAGACACAGTATTGGTGCCTCCTGATAATCTCCTTCAAAGACTTATGTATGCACTATTTTGCTCTAAGTGTGAAACCACTATTAATACTCAGTCGATTAAATGGGTATCCCACTTATTGAGCGAGGTCAGTACGACGTATGTGTATATCTTCAGCAAAGTAAAGAGATGATGAGAAGAGTCAGTGCTTGAATTCATTTTTGAAATGTCAATAACTGCCAAGATATATTAGCCTCTAACTCCCTGGTGTTCAATAAATCATGGTAGGGAGACAAGTTTTTCATGTTCACAAGGCAAGTGGCAGGAGTAAGTGTCAACTATCTATTTTTAAAAGGTCAAAAGTCTCTAATACTTTTAAGAAAAATAGCTTTTCTTTTGTAACCTGTTTAAATCAGTGTAGTAGCATTTTGCTGTCACTTTAGAGGGAAGTTTTCAAAAGGAGATTTCAGACTGGCTTGCTTCTGATTAGACCGAGCGGGAAGTAAGAGCTCCTTCGTCTCTGACACAGAGACAGAGGTAGCCAGGTGTTTAATTTTTCAATTCAGATACAAAGCAGGTGGTTCCTGGGGATGCTCACCCAGTGAATGGTGGGCAGGGTTGCCTGTGTGACACCACACTACTGCGAATTCCTTCTTAAGCTTGACATAAATTATGGCTTCAGTCAAACTACTGAGTAAAACTGACCTGGCAAAATGGTCTAAAGAGTATTTATACTCAAAGAAAGAGGGGAAAAGATAAAAAATCGTGACCTTTTTTTTTTCCTTCTCTTTTCCATTAAATCACTGGACGCTATTGATTTGTTGCAGTGCAGAGAACCCAGTGAGGCCACCTGCTCTGGAAATCAGTACCTGATACCTTCAGCATTATTGCTAATTCAAGTTATCTATAGAGTAAAAAATATTGTTCACAGGAATCCACAGGATATTTATGCCACAAAAAAAAAATGCCTCAAATGCTGAGGATAAAAGGCCAAAGGCCCAATTATGATGTATCACAGGAAATATAAGGAGAACAGATCAAGTGTCTAGCCCATGTACATACCTGCTCTGGAAGGGTATTTAAGGAAAGCTGCAGGAATTTGCAGGGAGTGGGTCGTACACAGCACTACGGAGGAGGGCAGTGTGGCTGGAGAGGAGGGGAAATTCCCCCTTCACACCATGTGCCATGACCATGGGCAAGGTGCATATGCAAAACAGGGGCCCAAGAAACCTCAGTGCACAAGGAAGCTCCCTCTGCTAGTCTGCCGTGGGGAGATGGAACACAGAAATCCATAAATCCCACATTTACTGTGGTCATCATGTAGCCAAGCTCACGAGTTGGGGACCAGTTACTCTATGTAATTCCTGCTGCTGGTACTAGAAGGTCTTCATGCTCGAGAGCATATGTCCTTGGGCACTGTGTAAGGGAATGATGCTGTGATCTGCCTCTAAGCTGATCTTCTGACATGTGTGTGCTTTGCTCTTCTTTTGACACAAATTTCCACTTACTCATCTATGTTAAACTTCTTTATCTGTATATGCACACACATACATACACTCACATTTGTTTAAATGTTTCACATTTCCTAGCAGAGTGAAAATTACCCTATCCCTGTCCATGTGCCCCGCTCTGATCCTGAAAGGAATTCCTATCATAAAAGGACATATAAATGTCCAGTCTTTTATTCTTTCATTATTTTGAAATGTGACAACACTTGTCTGCAAGACCATTAGTTTGTGAGTTTAATACAATCTTGCTTTTGCTGCAAGACTTTGATTAGTCTAAGAGACTTTTTCTTTAGAGGACTACAAAGAAACTTCCATGACCTATAAATTCTTTGCTAATAGAATTGTTTAAAAGGCCATTTCAATGTATCTTGATTTTTACGGGTTGCACTTTGAGTGCAGCTGGTATGAAGAGGAATACTTCCCATGCCTCACGCTGGGCTCTGTCACAGACGTCATGAAGATATACCTTTAGTCCTGCCTAAGGGCAGATGTGCAGGCAGCTTAAACCCAGCCAAGACTGTGCTGCCACTGGGCAGCACCTTCCTCCTCCTCGTTTTCTGCCTCTGTGCCTACTGTCACTGGCTCTGGCTATCACACATGGAAATGCCACACTACAGTCAGTTGCTTGTGAATAGGTAATAATGATTACAGTTTGCTACGTCAGCGGCAAATTAGAGGAAATTCTTTAGTCGTGCAATGTTGTCACGCCTTCAAGTCTTCCATTCTCTTTGAAGAAAAATAAGAACAATTATCCTTTGTGCCTTTGTAAAACTTTTTTACTGAATAGTTTTCTTCTTTTAGGCTGTGTTTGAGTATAAGATTTATGCTTTTGAGGATCACTGCTAATTTCAATAGAGCTGTGCATGCAGTGGAAACTAAGCTTAGGCAGATGCCTAAGCACTTTGCAGCCGCGGGGTGGTTTGGATTTTTTGAGGTTTGGAGTGTTTTTAAGAAATTCCCCCTGACTGTTTTGCATACCATCTATTCAAAGGCTTGTATGCATCAGAAATGATACTTAAATTGCTGTCTGGATTTGCTGTGATAGCTAGCACTGGAGCTAATAGTATCATTCATTACAAACAAACAAAGTAATAACAGTCCCATCTTCTCTCATGATGACATATAATAAGATATGCATTACGAGCGATCATCTGTTTGTGTGTATTTATACTGTAGGACAAATCGCTTGCACAAATACTAGCCAGCAATCCCTTTCTTCTGTTTGTATCGTGCTGCAGGTATTATTTGCTCTCCTCTACAGAGGATCTGAGTCTGTTGAGTTGGTTGTTTTATGTGAGCAGCATTGGTTTGTACTTTTAATGCCTGAGATACCCGTATCCGAGATGATAGTGTTCTTTGGGTTTTCCATGAACAGAGTGTGCATTTTCTGCCAGGTACAAATAAATCATTCATGCAAATCATGCAACCAAAATCCAGACATCGTTGTTCACAATGTGTGACTGATTTCCTAAACTGAATGGTGTTTTTTAATATATCCTCCTTACCTGAATGACAGCCCATAACAGATATATGGACACCCCAAAGGACAAGAACAGCAATGGCCTTCTGTCAGAAAACAGCACTTTAGTGCTGTAAACAGGGATCATCTGTGGAGAGCGATGATGAGAAGGGTCATCACCAACAAGATTTCCTGGAGAGAGTGCAGCAGAGGATGCACAACTCATTGCAGGGGACAGAGGGTCTTGTCTTTTTCCCTCACCCTCCTCAATCCCCTGAACACAGAGGACGAAGCCCAGCACCAGAGAGTTACTGCCTTTTGCAGCTAAAGAGTTTCCCTTTTGTTCCCTTTACTTGTCTTGAGAGGTCATAACCACAAGGGCTGTAGCAGTTGTTTGCCTGAGCTGGAAGACAGCAAAAATGATTTTAAATGGATATATTTTAATTACCTGCTTAAAAAAAAAAGCTGTCACCTTTGTACCTGTGAATGGGAATATTAGAATAAAAGCCAAGTCATTCCCCAAGTATCTGAAACATTCCCCTCGTAAGAGTGTTATTTAATACTTTTTAAAACTTTGTATTTTGAAAATAGTTTAGACATTCCTATCTTCTTACCTCTCTTTCATTCCTTTCTTAACCATGCATTCTCCTAGCCTGCCGAAGTATCGTGGCCTACTTGTGCCCTACTTTAATCAGATCTGTATATTCCATTTCTCAAACCAAAACAAAGCCCATAACCCATCCCACACTTAGGAAGCCAAAACACTCTTCTGAGGCAGACACATTCGATCTTAAGCATTCAATTAAAAGAGATGTATTGTCCAAGTTGTTCCAAAGTCGGATAGCAGATTGGATCATAAAAAATTATTACCCTCAACAGCCCTATCTGTCAGGTGAGGTCACTACTGTATTGTAGTTTCTTAATAACCTTTTTTTGCCTGTGTAAGGCCAACAAATCGGCAACATTTTTCCCTGAGCTGTTTAGTGGCATGAAATCTCTTCTGGCTAAATGGATTTGCTGGTATTAAATGTTCTGCTTTTTCTGTGATTTTTTTTTTTTTAGATAACTGATTTTAGATTGTGGGGAATGCTGACTGCCCAAAAAGACCACAAGCAAAACCAAACCGAATCTTAACAGTCTGAGACACCTCCCATGTCGTTAAAACTTCTAGACTGTAGTTAACCAAGTACATCATACTGTCATATAAACACAGCACAGGGGGTGATTGCTTCTACCGTATATCTTATAATGCATTATTTTAAAAGAAAACAGGAAGATAATAAAAAGGCCTTGAAACTCAGCTTTCCAGTCCAGCATTCCTCACAATGGCTGTGTGCCTTGCATGGTGTGAAGGAATCCCAGTCTCAGTCAAAGCATTTTGCTGCTGCTGAAACCTAAATAATAAAGAGGAACATGTTCACATGTGGGCTGGTGTTTCAGCACTGCTAAACAAACCCAATTCTCATTGCACCCTACTGAGCACCTGTTGTCAGTCCTCATGTACTTTTATTTTCTTGTTCTCCAGTCGATTTAGAGCTCCCAGAGCAAAGGAGAGCTGGATTTCTTCAGTAAAAAAAACTTAAGGAAACAGGAGAGAGCATTTCTTATTAAACTAAAAAATATCAAACCACTGAGGCATTTTTTGAAGCGGAAAAGGTCAGATGAAAAACTTATCTTCTTTTGCAAGGCTTTTGTTTGTCTTATTTGGGCAGGTAATTTGTCAGGTATGATTCAGTCATTAGTCAGAAGGAAGGAGAATACTTTTTATATTACTTTTAATAATTTTTGTGGTTATTTTTTTTACTGTACACCTATTGTTACAATCTATTGTTTTACCTCAGGCTTGTTCAAATCTATTTGCAACCATCATAATTTAAAAAAAAAAAACAAGATATCTGGGAACAAGTGCCAGCTTACAATCTGACTATTTATCCAAGGTTTCGTTCCAAAGATGTGCACAGTTACCTTGCTATTAAAATCCAATAGATCATCACACTATCGCCAAATTATATCTGTATTACAAGTGTTACTTTCTACAGCTGACTTCAGCCTGGGAAATCATATTTTTGCACCATTTTCAAAACTAGCAGTAGGGAATTTTTTGACATAGCTGTGTTTACCTTGACTTTCCTGGTCACAGCCAGCATAAGGGATGTAATTGGGACAGGCTGCACTGCAGTAACTCCTGTTTGATTCACCAGAAGAAGTCCTGAGATCTAAATTACACCAGAGCCTGAGCCATCTCTTTGCCATCCCACAGATTAAAGAAACAAAGAAATACGTACTCTGGACCTGCAGGAGATGCATTCTAATGTGTTGATAACAGAAAACCAGCCATTTCTGTTCTGCAGTTCTGTGGCTGTAAGTGGGCATTAACTGTATTTAGATAAGATCAAATAAGGTTTTCTTCAAAGTATGGAAGACTTCTTCACTTCCATACTTTGAAGAAAACCTTAATTAAATCTCTGCCAGTAATTGGTGATGTCAGAGATCCGGTAGCCCATGAGGTATAGACTCTGACTTGTAATACACAGGGAATGGTGACAGCAGGAGGTGCAAGGCTGCTGTTACAAATACAAGCTTCAGCCTCAAGCTGTCTGCTCCTGACTGTTGACCTTTGCCTTGGTGGCAGCTCGTCAGTGTTTCTGGGGTCTGTTTTCCTATTTGATCTACACCTTGTTTTTAAAACTCATCAGTAATCTAGGAAAAAATTCCTTGAGAATTTTTCACTTGTCCACTCTCTGCTTCACCATGGCTTGAAGTATCTTGACTTTTAAATTATTTTTCAGAGAGATCTCACAGAATGATGCCTTGGAGGTCATAGAAGCAAATGTGTTTTCCAACCTTCCCAAACTACATGAAATGTAAGTAATGAGCAATCTAAATTCAAAGGAGACAATTACAAAGATTCCTTATAGGCAAGTATCAAAGGTTTTGCAGCTCGGTTCAGGTAAGCTCTGAAGAACTCGTAGGAATACAGGAACACTTGAAATCTCCCTTTGTCTTTTCCAACCTCTTATCTAACTCTCCCTTTCTTTCTCTGGTCAGCCTGAAACTTACCCTCAAGCCACTGCCGATATCAAAAGGTGGTGGAGTCTGCTGTTCTGTGGTAGGCTGCTCTTTGAAATCAAGCGAATTTTCTGCTTTCAAAAAGAAAATCTCAGCATATAGTACCACTACATCGTGGGTCTGCCACAAATATTTTAAGATCAATATATTTATATATTTTCTCTGATGTTTCATTTTCTCTTTGCAGAAGAATTGAGAAGGCAAACAATCTCGTGTACATTGATCAAGATGCCTTCCAACATCTTCCGAACCTCAGATATCTGTAAGATCTTTTGCTCTTTGCAAGTACTGTAGTCATTTTGAATTAGACAGATTTGTTTCTGTCCAACCCATGCTGAGCACTCTTGGTGATAAGACAGGATAATGCCCTCTCCTCACTACTAGTTGCACTTCGTTAATCCACATTTTCACTCCCACGCCTGCACACAGTCCTCAGAAAAGATGAAGATAATACTCTTCATGGAGTAGTCCCACACACAAGATCCTTGAGCCTTTCTAAGCAACAGTTTTAAGCTGAGTGATGAGAAAAGGAGCTGGGATTTTTTTATGTCTATAAAACTGGTTTAGGTTGGAATTCCTCTCAAGAGCTCTGGGACAAATTCTCTCTCATTTGTCTTTGCTATGGTTCTGCCTTCTGTTATATTTCATACGTATGGTCTTAAGCATTCAAATCCTCTTTAGCAATGGCAGTGCTATAGCAATGGTTTTCATTAACACTTGACGCGAGATGATTAAAACCCTAAAATACAAATGTATTGATGTATGGTATAACTTTATTTCATTAGCCAGCCTCATCATGAATGCCGTTTGCACAACTGTGGTTGTCACATCTGCTCCCATGGGGTTGCCGTCAAAATTCAGTGATAATTGAATCCATCCTTAAAATAAACTGTTACCAAAAATATTTTCACAGCTTTTAGCGCATGATCTTAACATGACTAACAATCTCTCCTCTGCATTAAAACCCCAATGCAGTCCCATGAACTCTATTTAGCAGTAATTGTTTTAATTGCCATAATTGAATTACTTAAATAAGCCCCCGCAGTGCTCTTTGCTGAACAATGGCATATACACCCAGCAGGATATTAACTTAACTTTTGTATGTCTTTCCACCTGAGCACGTATACCAAGTCCTGTTTTCTTGACTTAAACAAGAAGCCTTACTCATACAAGAAGCTTTGTTTTCCTTACTCATCCAAGAAGCCTGATCATGATTTGCACATTTGAGTATATAAGAGTAAGTGCTTAACTGTCTGGTTAGATATTTCTTAAGGACGGGATGAAATCAGGTTAGTGGTCTAATAAGCGTAGCTCCCAGTAAGCTGATGAGTGTTTAAAGTCTCTGAAAATCATTAGTATCCAACAGGTTCTGGGTTCAAAAATGCCAAGAGACATTGCTTTGAATTTCAACTTAAAGATTTGAGATTTAAGAATTGGATTTTAAGATATAAGGTGTACTTAGCCCCATGTAAACAAGTACAGTTTAAACCCTCATTGAACTGGAATATGTGGTTAGAGCTGTAGTAAGATTGTCGCTCTCCCCAGTACTTTGACCAATAGCTGCTGTATCAAATTCACCAAGCACCTTGATAAACTTTAACTTTTTTATGTGCATAACTGCAACACAGATTTTCTCTTGACAGTAGGGAAATAAAACCTTAAGTTTGCATTGTCATGAGGAGAAATCACATGCCTTTTTCCTTTCATTTCAAGCCTGAGTCATTCAGCGGTGACTGCTGTCTTTGAGTAATTCTGGCTGCCTATGAACAAACACACAGCATTTCTTTATTCCGTGTAAAATCCCCAGAACAAGCCGCTATAGGTAGTGCAGTTGTCAGGTGTACAGATGGGTAGAAAGTATGAGAGCACATTTATCTTGTACAAAATTGAAGAAGAACCGTGAGCACACTAAGGAACACGCTAATTTCAGTAATTCTTTTAATGTGGGACACAGAAATTATAAATAGTGAGGAAAAGGCAAATCCCCACTTTTAAGTATCTGAAGTAGTGGAAGTTTTTCTCTTGATGTTAGTGAATGCTCCCGCTTTTGAATATTTCTCAGTCCATGTTCCCATACATTCAAACATTCAGAGATCCTACCCATTTAAAAATTCAGCTGCAGCAGCAATAGAAGCAACTGATTAAAAATATAGAGGATTGCTTGTCTAACTAACCATTCCCCATTCCTCTTTAGCTAGTTTTACTCGCTAGCTGAAACCAGAGAAAAATATGTTTTGGGTATTTTTTAAGGATTTCTCTCTTGTGGGCATACAAGACTGGAAGAGACTCTCCAGACTGCTGTTCCACATTTCTTACTGGCTTCACTCCATGTATCTCCTTAATTAAGTGCTTCATTGCCATTCTTAATGCTCTCCACTATTCCCTACTGTCGTGGTTTAGGCTGATCCGGCAACTAAAACTCCACACAGCTGCTCTCTCACTCCTTCTCCAGTAAAGTGGAGAGGAGAAAAATGTAATAAAGGGACTGAGGGTCGAGACAAGAACAGAGTGAGCACCCACCAACCATTGTCCTGGGCAAAACAGACTTGGCTTGGGAATAAAATTATTCATTTTATCAACAGTTACTTTGAAAAGATAGAAACAAAGAAAACCAGTTACTCGAGAGGATAAAGAGAAAACAAGGCCAGATCTTAAAAACAAACACCTCCCCACCCCACTTTCCTTTTCTTCCTGGTTCTACCTCCCCCTCAAGCGGCACAGGGGAACACAGAATGGGCGAGTGCAGGTCAGTTCATCCCATGTTGTTACTGCCGCTCCTTTCTTAAAGGAGAAGGAGTCCTTACACCCTTTTCCCTTGCTCCAGTGGATCCCCTACTCACAAGGAAAATCCACAAACTTCTCCAGCGTGAGTCCTACCCGCAGGATGCAATCCTTCCCCATCGGATTGCTCCAGTGCAGGCTTTACCACAGCCATGGATTCTTAGGGAGTTGTTGCCACTCGCTCCAGCGTGGGTCATCCCACGGACTCTAGATGCCTCTCTACCTTGTCATGCGTCCCATTCTCCACAACCTCTCTCAGGCTCAGGCATCTCTTCTCCAACGTGGCTTCTCCACGGGCTGCGAGTGGGTCTCTGCTCGAAGTCTGTCCTGGCTGCAGGGGGGCTGCCTGCCATCTTGCCACCGGTTGCAGGAGAAACTCAGCTCTGGCACACCTCGTCCCGCTCCATCTCACTGACCCGATGTCTGTGCGGCCGCTTCTCTCAGATCTCAGTCCTCTCTGGGTGAACTCGGCCCAGCGGGCACCATGGGAGCAGGGTGCTCTCTGAGTTCCCCAAGCAGCTCCGCTGCCAGCGTTCTGAGCAGGTGGCACCGGCCCGGCACAGGCAGCTGCCTGGCCAGGAGCTGGGGAGCAGGGGCAGTGCCCTCCTCCCTTCTCTCCTCGCTCCTGGGCAAAGTACCTTTTCCAGTTCCTTTGTCTCAACTTAAATAGGGCAATTCTCAGAGGCGCCGATTGGCTCAACCCCGAGGCGGGATGGGAGTCTGACCTGGTGGCCAGAACCAGGTCTGACCCGGTTCCGAAACCAGGGAGGTCACAGGGAGCAAATCCCCTCTCCTGCCACCAGAACCACCCCCACGCATCAAACCATCACACCTACTTTCTCTCTTTTTTCCAGGGGAAGGTTTTCCAGAAACTCAATGATTTAGTGACTGGAAAATTTCCTCTAATTTTATCCATGGACTCTTAATTCACATTCCTTCTTGTGCCAAAGCTTTTCTCTAATTTAAATTGATAAAATCCATCTTTGGTGTTTACTCCACTAATGGATTTATGCTGCATCCCCTCTGTGCCTTCCCTTTAGGAGGCCAAAAAAAAATAGCGCTTGTATGACTATGAATAGTACAAAAGGTGCAGGCTTCGTGTCTCCGAGCATCTGACCAGAGGAATGGGTCTCTCATGCTAACAACAAGGTTTGATATAGCTGCACTGGGGGTATAAATCAGTGCAACACCTTTGGCTTCAGTGGAGCTACATCAGTTCACACCACAGGAATCAGGAGCGGGACCCGAAGTCCCTGTAGGAGCCTTCCAAGTAGCAGTGAGCTGACTATGATACCAAGTTACATCATGCTCAGATCATGCTCCCTACGTACGCTCATACCTTCATGCTCTCTCTTGGCACATTTCTGTGGCAAAGACTGTGATTTTCTCCATCCCTTGGTTCACTTGCTGATGCTTGCCCTTTTAGAACCCCTCCCTTGAAAAGGCAGATACTTTTACTGTTTGGAAGAATAGGACTGTTAATTCAATGAGAAAGCAGAAACCTTGACAGGAGGCTTCAAAATGGCAGCTGGTAAAGGTAACCCAGTCCTGGTATTCACCTTCCTGTGACATACTAGGAAGGGTCAATTAGTGAAAATGTAAGGCAAGATGCAGAGGGGTTTTAATGGATTGATGGCTTTTGTGTTCAGTTTTTAGGTTTTTTGTTATGGTTTTAGGGTTTTCTTACACAACACAGAACTAAAAGGTTATAAACATGCGGGACTAGAGTTTAAAATAATTCAGAAATGGTTAAGCATCTGTGTAGATAGAAACGCTATCAACAGCTGTTTGAGAAACGATAAAAAGGCCATGAAGGGAAAGTAACAAACCTTTGTACATCACAGCCTAATTCTTCTATTAACTGCTTGAAGTTAGGAAGGAATAGCAAGTGTTTTCATAAATATCTTGTCGCAAAATGGATTAGGAGATTCTGTTCGACCATACACGGAGTTGTGTGTAAGTGGAAAAGAAAACCTGATGCTGATTCCACTGAGACATAATCCTGTTGCCCATGTGGTGAATCTTGTCCCCTTTGGGATCAATGCCAGCCTCCCAAATAGTCCTGTACTCAGAGAGGTCCTTGGCCCAATCTTCTACTGCAGACCCTGCCACAGACCTCTGTAGCCCTTTCTGGTCTGACCCACCAGTCAGAACAGCTGGCACAAGTACCCTTGTATCTCAGTATAAAAAGGTATAGTAAGACCCAGCTGCAACCAGCACTCCAAAGCAGGAGGACGTGGGTACCTGCCCATTGCTGGGCTCATTGTGGTTCTTCTGAAGTTTCCAGCCGTGGTGGCAGTTTGACAGGGTATGAGACACATGGTCTGATTCTTTATGACAGCGTCATGGCCGTGACAGAGCTGTTAAAACACAGTTCAGAAAATCTCACAAAAAATATATATTTACTGGCAGTTTAAAAAAATAATCATAATAATGAGAAAAAATAGTCAGTGTTAATGCCTGAGATTGAGTCTAGGCACCATAGCCTGTCAGTTTAATGACCTTTGCAACACATTGCTTACAAGGCTGTCTCTGTGCTGCTTCAAAAATAGTTGTATAGCCACTAGGTCTCATTTATGGGCAGGCAAGAAGCTCTGGCTAGCCTTGTCAGTCCTCTCATCATCTTCATGGGCTCGTTACAGCCACTAGCTGTGGAACATTACTATGCTTTTATCTCTGTCAACTCGCGTACAAACACATTTCCCACTCATCCCTTGTCTCCTGCATCATCATTACCAGTATGGCAAAAACACTAAGGAGAGAAAAAATGCTAAGAAAATGCAATGCTGAAATACTCTAAACCTTCTAGAAACAAATGCAACCTTAACTTTCTCACCAGTCTTTTAGAAGCAGTGAAGAGAATTGTTAATTGGCCTTCTTGGATATATGCCAAAGAGACAGACTGCTTCAAAATGGTAACTTGTTGACCTTTTCATGGGTACAAGATTAGTTATCTGGCTCTCATTAGGGAGAGCTGTGGCATTGTCTGTTTAATAATGTAGTGATGGCTTTTCAAACCTATTTTCTTTCCAAAATTAGTTCTCGTGTAATCTGTGTCCTTTGGTTCTCTTTTACAGTGGATATGTCAACATCCTGTATTAAACAATCTCAGCTTAAAATAGAAGTTTTAAATGTAACGCTCCTTCCAGATCAATTTTGAGGGCACACAGCTGGATTGTTGGAGGAGAGGGCAAATTTAGGTCACAAAAGCATGTCTTTTATCTGCAAAATAGTTTGCGTTGTGGAGAGCAGAACCCAACTCCAAAGTCTTGCAGCTACTTATACCTGCCTGGTCCTATTTTGTGGAGGACCTGATACACATGTACCTGGCATGTCTCCTAAACTCAAACCTATATTTGCTGCAGATGCGCCAAAGTCCACAGAATCGCTGACCCTTTGTGTGGAGTTGGCTCTTCAATAAAAAGAAGTGATGCTCCATTCTTTCCTTTTGCATGGCAGGCTCATGGTTAAAGCCCTTGCCCCAGAAGTGGACATTGTGGATTATAGGTTTGGCTTAGCCTGCAAGTCTGGGACACGTTGGAGGAATCTCTTGCTGGAGTCAGGGTCACGTGCAATATAAAGTAACCAGCATGATTAAGGGACACAAAAATAACACTTCATGGGTGATGTTGTATTTATCTCTGCCCACCTTGGCTTTGCAATAAGTTGATGAGGAAAATTGTGTTCCCAGATTTGTCAGAGTATCTCCTACCAATTTGGCGTAAAAAAGAGCAGACACGTTGCTATAACGGAGATAAGCAGCCAGAGTCTTCCAGGAATTAGTTTCTGAAAGATTTTTTTTTTCTATACAGATCATGGTCCTATGTTTTCTTAAGTGCTGACTCCAGTAAGCCTTTTCAGAAAGACAATTAATGCTTTGGAAAGCAGCCATCAGCCCTCTGAAAAACAGGTTCTTACTGAGCTGTTTATGCATGGCAAGGGGGGACTCAGTCACAGCACAGATTAAAGAGGACACTTGTTTAAAGTGGGGCTACTAAGGATGTATACCTTATACAGTAAATATATTGACAAATCTGTCTTGCAGGAAAGATATTCAGTAAATTGGATTATCTACATTCTAACAAGATTATCCACTTAAAGGCCTCTGGAGATTTGCTGGTTGAATAAAAAGAGAGGGAAGATCTAGGCTGCAGTCTAGCCAAATATTTTTTTAGTTCTTTTTCTGCAATTAATTAAAGAACATCCTCTCCTGCTCCTAATCACCATTCTGTGCCTCTGTGCAATCAGTGCTTTGCGCTACCTGTAGATCTACTTCAATATGTAATGATTTGTCAAAGATACTTTCCTCTTCACCTCATGCTGCTCAGTTGACACCAGTGCAAATTGAGCCCTGAACACTTTGGGATTAGTGGAAAGATCAGGACTATGGCATCAACCAGGGTCTTGAATGTGTTTCTTCTTCACGGTGAAAGATATGTTGGGAATATATTGCCATTGGAAGCAGCGCCCAAATAACATGTTAGAGTACTGTCATCTTTCATTACTGCAACATGAGTATGGAGATTTTCTTAGGAAAGTGCTGTAGAAAGGAAAGCTTCTCATGTCTTCTCCTCTGTCCTGCAATAGCCAAATGCTACTTGGCAGCAGTTTGCTTCTTCAGTTACCTACTAAGGCAAATACATGCCATAATTTCTATTTAACAAGTGGCTTGTAAAAAGAATTGCATGAAATTTTAGCATATGAGTCATTTAAAATCAAAGACAACTTTCAACTAAAACCCTGTACATCTCCAGTAATTTAGAAAGTGTACTTTAACATACTGGAAGGGGGGAGTTGCAGATTCTTCTTCTATTGCTTCTAATTCTCCTCTCACAAAGAATAAGTGCAGAAGTACTTTAAATAATAAGGGCCTTGTGAAATCCACCTGCTTCATTAATCATGCTTTCTATTTAGCTATATGTAATAGTTTTTCAAGGCGTTTTTGTAGAGCTTTCTTGGTCATATGTGACAGCTGTTATTTTTAAGCTAATGCAATGTCAGACTGCTCTGACTCTTGAGATGGAAGAGTCATGACATTTCAGCAACTTTCCCAAACTGGCTTCTTGAATATTCGCTATACTTTAGTTTTTTTTCCTGCATATGATGCATTGCTTTTTTTAATAAGATGAGACAACTAACAAGTTGACTTTTCAATGTGAACATCTGAGGATATTCAGATACTACCTCAGGATGCTCAGAGCGCTACTTATGCAAGTGAATGACCTATGTGTCACCCTGAGTGCCCAAATGTAGGATCTGGTTGTGGGGTATAGGTGTTCACTTTCAGTTTAGTTTATGACATCCGAAAGGTTGCATCTTTCCTGAATAAATCTAGGTTCATAATTAGCATCAAATGAATGCTGTTACTTTTTTCCAGTCACGAACGGTGCTTTTCTTCACCATTCAATTATTCCGGAATGAATGTGGAAAAAAAAAAAAAAAATCATATCCAGTAGTGAAAGAACATTGTTCTGTTTAAGTGTCAGGATAAAAATACCTTCTTAATGTTCATAAGAACATACTTAACATACATACTTAATGTTTTTCTTAAGGAACCAACATTGTCAGTGAAAGGTTACCTTTTCTGTCTTGTCACATATTAAAAATAGACAGAGATAGCTATCCTTTCAAGAATTCAAATTTTCTTTTTGTTTGGTGGCATTAGCATGGTAATGAGACATTTTGATGGCTGCGAAAAACTCCCATCCCAGTCCAGCTCCTCCTCCCTGCTGCACTCAGCCTTCCTTCCAGCCATCAACAGCCACCAGCCTTCTGCTACACGGCAATATCATGCTTGTCCTGCCTTTGCTACCTGGATAACAAAATTTGCTTAAATTAGATCTAGTACAGCTCTGTGGATACCTGTGGTCCTGTTTCCTCACTGGCTGTGGGCACAGGGTTGTTCTTCAGAGTCATTGTTTTTGGGATGTTGTTTCCTGGACAGGAACCGCAACGCAGAGGCCGGTGATGCTCGACATGGCGGGAGGCTGGAGGTAGTTAAATATGGAGGCTCAGGCCCATTTCCAGTCACACAAACTGCTGAAACGTTCCCATGTGTTCATTTCCTCGCTGTTGGAGTTGCTGGGGAATAAAGCGTCCTAATTCTCTTACTTTGATGAAATAATGTCATTTCCAGTGGAATCAATGTATCCTCTATTAGAGTACAAAGTTTAAATTGTGGTGAATGAGTTGATACTTTTGCCTTAAAAGAGCTACTATGAAAATAATTATCCCATGTCAGTGCAGTTGCTTTCCTAGAACGTTGGGAAATTAACACCAACAGTTTGCCGAGGTCATCAAGAGGGACCGTGTAATCACCCAAGGCAGGGTTTCTCCCTTGACTTCAGTGGGGTCAGGCTTTGGAGAAAACCCTTTTTACATTAGAATGTCAAGTTTCCCGAGGGCAAACACCGGTATGTGGCTAAACTCTGCCTTTTGTGGTTATCATTTTAAGTCCAATGTTCTTTCTTCTTTGTAAATTATTGCTTTGTTCCTGGAGCAGAGTAAATAATTTTCATCTTTTCTCTCCTCCTTAGGTTAATATCAAACACTGGCCTTCGGTTTTTACCTGCTGTCCATAAGGTGCACTCTTTCCAGAAAGTTTTACTGTAAGTTTTAATGTCTGCTTTTCACTTTTTAAAAGCTCCCTTTGAATGTTCTCCTGCTCCAACAAAAACTTTCCTAGATGTGATTGCCCTTGTGTTTGCTTATTAGCTTCACGGTAACATTTCAGGCTATAATTTTGTAGGCATTGATGATAACGTGGCCCAAAAGGTCTCGGTTCTCTCCAGGTCTCCTTTCTACAAAGCATTATAGCTTGCACTTTACAGACCACTCTTCCTTGAACTATGCTGTGAGTGTGTGCCTGGAGGGCCCAGGGGATGGATAATAGCCTTTTACTCCTCTTTTTCACCAGCTGAAATCCAAACCAGCTGGTGGCAGTGGAAATTTGTTGCCACCTGGTGACAGTTCCCTGGCCTGCATGAGAAGAGTTGCTGATCTCAGAGCTGTTTTCCATGGAGAGATGGCCATAACACTGAAGAAAAAAAAAAAAAGAAAAAAAAACAACACAGGGAAATAATTCTACCACGCTCATTTTTTTTTCACTGACAGTAAAGCTGACCAGAGAATGAAATATATTTTTTATGGAAAATTCCGACGCCAATAGGAGAAAATATTTGTATAAAATTTTACATGAAAGTAGGCATGCTTTTTTTCTGTAAAATCTCCTTTTTTTTCTTTAAAAAAAATGCATATCAGAAAAAGCTTGCAGTTTTTGCACTGAAAAAGATCTTGACAGAAATTTTTCAATCAGTTATGGAAGTAATAATTTCTTCTCTTTCTTTGGGCAAGATATGTTATTAATGCACAGGCAAAGTTCCGCATGTTCAAACCTTTGATTAGAAGATTTTAAGCTGCAGAAACATTAATCCTGCAATTGTCTTCACAGCAGCCATTAATATTAATAAAAACGCATAGAAAACACAGAGAGGAATGACTGAATATAGTGTACACACATATAACATAAGAAATAAATTTCTGTGATATACTTGACATACATAATTTTGAGAACTGCACATCAGGGCTCCCTGAAACCATCAAGCAAATGCAACAGATATGGAGCTACAGAGCTTTCCTCCTATATACTTTTATGTTTATCGTCAGTCTTAACTGAATTTGAGTTACTGTGTCCTACTGAGCAAGAGTTTTGGGTTTTTTCAGGTGAAATTCCTCACTTTCCTGTAGGAATAACTAGGTCTTGGTACTGCTTAAGTCTCAAACTAGACCTTGTTTCAAACCCTGGTTCCACTGAGGTCAATAAGAAAATTCCCATTGGCTTCAGTTGTGCCAATATTTAAGTGTCAAAGCTATGTTTTGATGGGTCATTGATGTTTATAAAGAAAGGACTGGTACAGATCCTTAGCAGAGGGATACACTTCACTTGTATGGGTGCTGTGCTCTCTGCCTGTTCCTACCTGTGCTGACTGCAGTTTGCAGAATGACACCTCTGTGTAAGTGTCACTTAATGCAGAGTTGTGGCCGTATTCAGCTGTCAGCATGAGATAATTTTGGAACCACGCTTAATTTCGAGCTTTGCAGATAATTCATTTCGCTCCATGCTTTCCAACAGAAACAGCACGAAAACAACCATATCCCCAGTCTAAATTATGAGTAATACTATTTAACTTCTTTGAGGCCTATTTTGAGCAAACGACAGAGCATATATCTGCTGTTCCTTTTCTCCTATCCATCATAACTGCTGAAAGTCTGATATGCTTTCTTGTCAGTTCAACAGACTGCATTGACAGGGGTCCCATGTCTTAAGCACATACAGAGCTTATAAGCAACCCTGTTGACATTGGCAGGGGGATTATTTGTGGACTGGTAGGTACCTTGCTGATCAGGACAAAAAGGCTAATGGATTTTCCTTCTTCTGGTTGGGAGGCTGTGAGAACACATGGCCTTGAAGCCCCTCAGCTTGCATTTTCTGGGTAGTATGTTTGCTGGAGGAATTATTTCATCCACCTCAGGGTTAAAAGACCCGAGCTTTTATGCATTTTAATGGCCTCAGCCTATTTTGGAGGAAAATATGGGGGTACTGGAAGTGTTTTGCTCCAGCCTTTTTTACCAGGAAGGTTTGTGCTCTGCAGACAAAAATGTCTTAAAAACTTACGTTGTCACCCTCTGCTTATAATAGTTCCTCAGAGTGACTATTAGGAAAAATACTGTGTTTGAAATATCATATCGTACTGAAAGGCTCACAGAGGTACAAAAAGGTATCATTTCTGCTGTATTTTATTTTTCAGAGATATTCAAGACAATATCAATATACGTACAATCGAAAGAAATTCATTCACTGGCCTGAGTTCTGAAAGTGTGATTCTGTGAGTAAGACATAGCAAATCCATTATTCTCCTCATTAGGTCATTTATTCTCCAGAACAGGGTCAGGGAAACCAGGGGATAGGCTCTATTTTATACACTTCCAAATTCAACTTGAGGTTTTAGATTTCTCCCCTACCCCTGAAATCTCCGTGTTCTCTTCTCCTTCCATGAAAAATGAATGCTGTTGTGGGTTTTTTTGTTGTATTCTAATCCTGCTCTTTATTTTACAAGCACGGCATAGAGCAAATTTAGTAATTACTGATGCCAAGGTTAAACATATTCCACCTACAACAACAGTTCCATGCGATATAAATTGTGTTCAAAAGGATGGCATGACTCATAAATATTTACAGTCAGACACATCATTCAAAGACGTTCGTTACTCAGGCGAAATATATGTAGATGTTGTGGAAATGAGATATATTTGTACACAATGTTAATGCATTGATACAGGCCGGTCCACAATGCAGTTTCAAGCTGCGTGGTGAGATGACTCTGCGTTTGACTCGAACAGTCATGTTTTTTAATGAACTATCTGGCTTCTTTGATCCTTTCTGTTGGTATATCAAAATGTACTGTTTGCTTGCTAACAAGCTGCCTTCGTTTCACCTAGCCAGTGGCCAGACTGGAAAAATTTCCCACTGCGTGTGTGCAGTTTACCTCGCATACCGAAGCAGACAAGCAAGATCTGATTGACTGATTGGGCTCACGTTGATTTTGGTGGGAGCAAGGTCAGACCATCAATATTTGAAGAGAGGCCAGTAACAAGTCACTTAGCTGTTATCTCTCCTTTTTTCCCATCAGTTATGCACAACCTCTGTCTAAGCCAAGTTCCCTGAAGTTTTAAACACACACACAGTTCTCTCAATTGTATATTCGAGTCACGATTCCCTAAATGTACTGGGTTATTTTTTCTCCTGAGATGATAATATTTGCTACTCAGGTGGGACTTTGTATTTTCAGAGCACTCCGTAATAAGTACTGTATTTGTTTCCATAATACCACTAAGGGGTGAGATAAATATCCCAGATTTTTACTGTGATTTGACTTCTCTGTGCCACTTGAGCAGCATGAAATTGGCTTCCCTCTCTCCGTAGGATGTCCCATCGCTTATATGGTTACTGCCTAGGTATTGAAGGATAGTCGTCTCTAAGGACTTAACACTGCTGCTTTGCTAGCAAAATTGGCCTCGGGGGGGTGCGGGTCATGTCCCCTTCCAGCTGCTTTGCCCTGCCTCCTGCAACAGCCCCATTGCCGTGGGCTCCCTGCAGCCGCCAGGATCTGCAGAAGCAGCAAGAGCTGTGCAAACAAACCTGGCCACCACCTGCCTGGTCGGATGATATCCTGACTGCTGTAATTTTCCCTTGGGACAGGGGTCCTGATTGTGCTTTTTGGGAGTCCCTGGCTAGGTTTTCCTTGTGCTGCGAGGAACTTGTCTCATTTTAGACCCGAATTTGCTGGTTTTCTATTCAAAACCGAAGTCAATATGCAACGCAGTGGAAACTCTTACAGCAACATCATTTTGTGAAATCAGGCATGTCAAGATGGCACTAGAAACACCCAGGACCCACTGAACACCTACATTCTGGGGGGACCCAAGCTTAGCAGGTTTAGCTGTGGCAGGCTCCAAGCAAGTTTAAGCCAGTAATTTTTATTGCATCTGATCTTACACGATGCGTGAGATCTGCACAGAATGGAACTGTGGATATATTTGGTAAAGTGCTAGAAATTTATGGAAGAAATTCACTTTTCTTCCAGATCTGCATGCCACTTAGAGCCTGAGATAGAGCTTGCATAGAAATACACTGTAAATAGTACCTCAGGGGCAAGGGCCTCCTGCACCAGGTGAATTTTAAAGTGTTTTTAAAATACCGTTACAGCCATGAAATAGTGAGGAAAAGCCCATATGTCCAGTCTCTGGATCTCTGCCTTCATTATCAGTAAGGGTGCTGATTGAAGTGAGGGGAGAATTTGCCTCAATAGAAACTTGTCTATATAAAGTATAATGAGGTCTTGGGATTTAGGTAAAATTTTGTTTGCACTTTTTGCTACTGGAATGTGATTAGCCAGGTGCCAGGAGTGTACAGGCCACCCTGTATGGCAACAGTGACTCTGATTTTACGACCTTAGTATCTCATTGCATTAGCATCATGTTCAGTGAGAGAACATGGTAAGTGTTAATATTGTGATTAAAAGCATATATATCAGCCTGGCAGCTACGAATGGATAAGATCAATGTAATATAATAAATGTTTTAAGTGCTGTAAGCAGACACACGTCTCTCCTCTGTGCCTGCTCACTCATGTCTAATAGTGCTTGCAAGTGAAGGGGACGGTGACAGCTCTCCTGATCCAACCTGACAGACATTATAGACAAGGAGCTATGTACATCTGCCTGTCATGGTCGAAAGGGTAATCCTTTCAGCCAGACCCATAACTGATTTTCATGCCGACCTTAGCTCACCACCTCAGACCTTAGAAGTGGGTCACTTGCATTCTCGGCTTTCAGTGCTAGATAGAAACAAAATATCCAGGTTTGCTGACAGTTTAATTAAATCGTACCATTTTTGCCATCAATCAGAAGTGTCATTGCCTGTTGGAGAGGGCGTGAGCTGCAAAGTGACGCTTGAAGTGAGATGAAAGATTGCACTGTAAAGATGATAAATATACCTGACCCAAATGTAAATTTTTAGGACCGTGAAGGGAAGAGAGGGAAGTATGATAAACGTTAATTAGTTAATGCACCACGGTAAAAACTTGGCGGAAAGCCCCAGGATCCTCGATTCCCAGGTTGGCTACCTGTGTCTCGTCTCAGGGGATGGAGCCAGGGGAGGTGAGGCTGGGGCAGTGGAGCTGACAGGCAGCATGATTTGTCAAGGCAGCAGACGTAGGAGGAATCAGCCACTTCCCAGACAGTTAGGCACTACTGACACCCTCCTCCTGCCCTCCTGCCCAGATCGGTGACCGTCAGCCTCCCTCCTCCGCCTGCCCTGCTGAGGACGTGAGACCATCACAGACGGCGGTCTTTTTCATAAATAACTGCAAAGCTTAAGCCATGGCTCAGTGTTTCAAAAGCATGTTGAAATAAGTAAAAATAAGCGGCACCGACAGCACCACCAGGAAAGATCCTGGTCTTACCCCTCCTGGGATTAACTTGGAACAGCCTCACTGACTCCTCTGCAGCCATCCCAGGGAGCCATGAGCAGAACCAGCTTCTTCATCAGCTCTGCCCTGGCTTCAGAAACTTACTCCAGCGATCCTCTCTGATGGTAGCACTCATCTGCCCTATTTGCATCTGTACTCTCCAAAGCCTTCCGCCAACTATTGGGATCTTACCAGCTGGTATTCATAGGAATTTCACCATTTGAATATTCATTTAATAATTTTATTTGTTTGAGATCTCTTTTACTGATTTGAATTACATGCATTTTAGTTATGAAGCATGAATGAAAACATAATGTTTTTTTTCTCTATTGCAGATGGCTAAATAAAAATGGGATTCGGGAGATTGAAAATCATGCATTTAATGGAACGTACCTGGACGAGCTGTAACTATTTCTGTTGTTTACTCTTCCGAAAAGCAATTATTAGAAGGTCATAACTGCTGCATGCTATTTTTTTAATCTCAGATTGTTTTAGCATCAATATTGTGTTTTTCAGAAATCTAAGTGATAATCACCACCTAGAAAAATTACCAAACGAGGTCTTCCAAGGAGCCAATGGGCCTGTTGTTTTGTAAGTAATATTCAGATATTGTTTTTCTCGTTATTAACTTACTAGAAAAGAACCGAGAAGAGCATGTGAATGCCAGTCTGGATTTCAACACCTCACAAATCTTGGGAGTTCAAAACTGGAGGTGTAGTTCTGAATATAAAAAGCCTGGAAACCGTATCTGAAATTTCTGTCTAGATCTATGTTTTCACTTTGTCCTCAACTTTTTGGGAATATTTGGATCCAGGGATTTAGATTCAGATTCCTCTCCACAGTTGATGAAGCTCTGTAAAGGAGTAGTTCTGCTTCATATTTTCCAAAGAAATATACTGTTAGTTTATTGTTTGAACAAAATCAAGTGATTTTGAGTGGGTGAGTGGATCTTCAGTGCTTAAATCTGAATTGCTTACCACTGAAGATCTGTGCATCTCTGGAGCTTAATTCTAAAGATAAAATCCCTGCTCTACAGGGATAGGGATTGGGATGTCCCATCCCCTGTAGGGATAGGTATGCGATACATCACACAGATACAGCAGGATGTCTTTGGCGGGTGATAAGCCGGAAAGAGAGATCTCAGCATTAGAGAATTCAGCAGTAGGATGTTCATGGATCTGCCACCATTACCTAAAGCCACAATTTTCCATGGCATCTGAAAATGCCTGTGAGCGTGCACAACTGCTTGTGTTTCTGAGAACGAGCCACAACACGCAAGAGCTGCAACAGAGACAGGGGAGTCATAATTTTTCTCACCAATTCATTAGAGCCTTTCTTTCTGCCCATCTACCCCGGATGTCAAGAGACAGGTAAGAGTCACCCAGAAAGGGTGAAAAGGGGTCATTGGAATTGTTGGAAGATTTTACACAGAGGTTAAAATGGTAAGAAATCTAAAAAAGAGGGAGAAAAATGACTGGTTAACCTTGAGTTCAGATCAGAGCTCTTCTGAAGGCCTTTTTTCCACGTTGTGATAGTCAGTGCACCTATGATCTGAAGAGCTATGGTATGTGTTACTGCATTCTGCTCCACTTCCATCGCTCCCTCAAAGTGTCTTCCTTCTTTGGAAATGACTGTCCAGTGCAGCATCATTTCAGCAGTAATATCATTGATGTTTCTTTGGAAAAGCATTGTTTCCTGTAGCGAAAAGTAAATGTGTTTTCTTTGCAAGCTGTAGCTGATACAATCATGTTCTGGAAGTTTATCAAATTGATTTGGCTGTAGTTCAGATTCATTTGATAGTTCAATTTCTAACACTGAGTTATTTGTATAAGAAGATTTCTGTTCCATTACCAATGCATCCACTATTCTATGGATGGGAAATTACCTTTTTATCCTGACTGAGATCACAAAAGAAGAGCCTTTTTACTCATCCATCACTGTAGTGTACACCAGGAACGCACTTTCACTTCTGGAAATGATTGACCCATAATCATATCTTTGCTGGGACAAATAGCGTTGGCCCAATAAAATCTGTGCTGCAGACTGCGATATTTTATTAGAATGAATGTCATGATGTTTTTACTCTTGATCTTCTTTAACCAGTGTTCTACAGTCAGTTAATACGAATGTCTATTTTATAATTCAGCATACTAAAATAATATGAAAGAAACGCAAACACAAACGGTCATGTCAGAAAACACCGATCTTAGCTCTTGCACAGGTTTCACAGTTCCACGAATCAATTCCTTTCTCAGGTTTACAGCTCTTGGCTGAACCAAAATATCTCTTTTGGAAAGACATCAAGTTTTGAGTCAGAGGATTTCAGTGCTGACAGTAGGCACATAAATCAAATGGCTAATTACTCCCACACCTATACACATTCCTTCCATACAGAAATACACTGTATTTCCAACTTGGAGTTTCATAGCTTCAATTTTCAGCCATATTGTTTCATTTAGTCTTCTTCTGGTGCTCCCAGAGCTGTAGTGGCTTACACCAGGTTTTACTGAAGGCCTTAGGAGTTCTCTGGCTGCATCGTGACTCAGTTGCAGGGCAAGGTATCACTGTGGTCCATTCTATCCTTGCAATTTGTCTTCAACAGGAAACCCACATATGGGGGCCACAGGAGAACTCCAGTAGATCCCCAGCTCAACATCTAAGTCCCTGAAAGCACAGCCAGAGATATAGATACAAGCACACAGAAAATTATTCTCACTGATCAGTCTGCCTCTCTCTGATTTCTGCTTCTCCAGCCATTTCTTGCTGTTTCTGTATGTGCCTTTCAAACCTTATTGGTTGGTCAGTATTTTTGCTAATCCAACAGAGACTCCCAGTGGGAAAGGGAAGTGATTGGAAGAGAAGTCAGATTCATTTTACTGTTGCTGTATCAGCTGCTGTCGAGGCTGATGACCAGCAGCCAAGCAATAATAATACAAGAACATGTATTCCAGTCACCAACACTTTCTGGTTTGATTTCCTACTGCCACTTTATCCTCTTGTTCTATGTGGTTATTTAATTTACCAAGCCTCTAACTAGACAAGAACATCCCAAGAACCTCTGCACTAAGGTCTACTCATTATAACTCGGTGGAGTAAGTTACTAAAGCACCTGCACAATGTCTGTGTTTGCTGTTTGGGAGCCTGTCAGTGGTGTATCGATAGCTATCACTAACAGACATACCAAAAAACCCTGCAGTAGTATGCAAAACACTTGCCCTAACTCACTTCTGTTTATGTGCAACAAGGAGCATAAAAAGAAGAATTTTTAGAAGAAGAAAATATTTTTGTGGAGAAACATTTAATATTTATGAAATGATTTAGAGATGCCCAGAAACCCAGTAACATTTTAGGGATTTTCAAGTCTAGGTGATATTCCTATTCGTATTTACTTGTTATTTCCATCAATGAAATAACAGTTTGGACTCGGTAAAGATTTTTAACTAACAAGTCAAAAAAAACATTTTCCATGTTCTTGTTCAGAATTATGAACCCTTGTGAAGTTTCATAGGCTCTTAATGATGCCATGAGTGATGCTGTCTGTGCATTTAGGCAGAAAACTGCTTTTCAGTTGTTGAGTCATGAGCATATACTCTAGGTGACAGTTTTCATCAGGCAGCATTCTAAGGGCAATAGTCAGTCTATGAAACAATCAAGGTGGCTCGTTGCAACCTAATTACCTCTTCAGATATCTAAGTCAGAAGTCGATAGCCTAAAATTTCTCTTCAGCTGCTGCTTTGGCTCCTGTGAGAAACAGGTCAGGCCCAGAACAACCTCAGCACCCTAGTGTGGCTCCTCTCAGCCTAACCTGCAGAAGTTCAAAGTATGTCTGACTCCATGGGTCCACCTCAGCCTTCCAGTAGAAGTTATGGCCCCAGGTCAGGGTAGCGGAGTGGGGTCTGCATTCGCTTCTCTGCTGCCACAGTTCATGGTCCAGTTGTTGAAGGTGGTACATTCCTTCAGAGCCTAGATGCAAAGCCTCCAGCTATGAGCACAGCATGGACACAGAGATCATCTTAACCGACCACCAATAACTGCTTTATTAGCAGCTTTGTTAGACTTGACCACCCTAAAGTGGCTAAAGACCATGAGTTCAAACAGAGCCACTTCCTTCTATTAATTTTGTTTCTAAGAACAGAGAGCAGAGGTGCAAATGTGCCTATAGTACATATAGCAGCCATCTAAAGTTTATCACATGCTGCTAAAACCTGGTCTCCCCCTCACATGGCACCACTCTACTGCATTAATACAATAATAAAAATAATTTGTGCATGTTGGGTAATAGACATCCAATAACATGCTGTCCTGACATCATACTGTTACAGATGAGTTTGGAAGTGTACCTTGGAGGGGGCATGGAGAAAATTACAAATATTGTCAGTCCAATTCCTTGATCAGAGAAAATTCCTTTATGTTCTCAGAGAATGAAGAGCAGAGCAACCTCGGCAAGCACTGCATTCTGGATCAGTCTCAGGCCAAAGGAGCACAGGGGCCAAGGGAGGACAGTGTGATTTTGCATAATGCATTTTAGTGTCACTCTCAGAGAAAGGAGTGTGCTCTCCCGCTGTCACGAGCTGAGGGACACGGTTTGTGCCCTAGCGAGGGAAATGCATGGAGGTTTTGCCCCAGCTGTTACACCCTGGATCCATGGGGACAGGTTCCTGAGTATCTCTTAGCCTGGAGACACAGCACCCTTGGTCCTTCTTCGCTTTCCCCACCTGTGTGGCACAAATAAAGATTTAGTGCTTGCACCATGTTTTTCCTTCTAAAAGCCTCGTTAGTGCTCGCTTTACTACATTCGTAACTGCTGCTTCCATTGCTGCCTTTGATAGCTTTTCCCACACAGTAATTGCCTTCCAGATAAATACATCTCTCCTAACCTCCTATAAGCTTGCCCTAGTCTGTGCTCTCTATGTTTTTTAAACCTCTGGAAATGTTTTGTTATTTTTGTTCCTCTCAGTTTGAACCGTGTCACCCTTGTCTCTCTTTAATCTCTTTTTCTTCCTAATGAGTACAAAACCTAATATTCCCAGCCTCTCCTCACATCTGTACCCCCCTGTGAGCTTCTCTCTTTGTGTTTATTGCCTTTCCACTGCAGCCTTCCCATGATGTGATGTTCGTGTAACAAACTTGTGTTGTGATTTTATCAGCCTTTTTTGTCCTGTAACAGTATTCTGAGGTGATTAGTGCATTTACTGGATATCTACTAAACCCAGAATGGTATGGCACTAATGGTTTACATCCCTGCTAATTCTTAGAGAGTTTTGAGATTTTTTTCTTTTTTCTCAAACCAGACTAACATCACTTGATTGTTGTCTGCGATATTAGTACAGGTTTCCTGGAGGAACACTTAATTTGTACCTGGATCTTGTTTTCAGCATGGATTTCCAGCTGATCTCTTTCTAATCACTACTCTGAGAATGAGTAGGACAGTTTAAAACATATCTCCACTGTAGAGCAGAAGTAAATTTGCTTTTTACTAAGATTTTCATATGTTTTCTTAAAGGGATATTTCAAGGACAAGAATCAGTTTCCTGCCAAGTCATGGATTAGAACTCATTAAGAAGCTGAGAGCAAGGTCTACATACAATTTAAAAAAGCTTCCTGATTTAAGCAAATTTAGATCTTTGATTGAGGCAAACTTCACCTATCCTAGCCATTGCTGTGCGTTTACAAACTGGAAAAGACAAAAGTAAGTGATTTCATTTGGTTTTCTTTTTGGTGCTTCTCAGCACTTGATAGTGAATTAAACTTCCTCAAAATTTGGATAGAAAAATTGTCTTCAGTGCAAGTAAGTAAATGGATATAAATAAATAAATATCTAATACATATTGGTTTATGCATGCTACACAGTGCACTGCCTCTCCATTACAGGGCATTAATAAATTTTGATAGCTGTGTTAGCATCAGCATTTTCCCCAGCTGCAGCTCTAGCCCCCACCTGTCATAGGTCCATCTTTCACTGGGACCTGCCATCCTGGATCAGCCTGGAGCCACACTGAAGACATTCAACAGGAAAAGCTTGATAACTTTTCAGGAGGTAGCCGGAGGGAAAGCTGTGTTTGCAAAGAAGCTGGTCAATACTTGGCCATCAATTCAGAAGGGTAACAGGATCACTGAGTGAACTTAAACTCTTCTCTCAGAAAGCCACACTGATGCTGGAATACTGTCTAGTCAAGCGTCACAGATATGTTATCTGTTGAGTCTACGTACACAATATGTTTGTATATGATTTCTGAAATGGTTAACCTAGAGCAGACCCCTTATACCCAGATCAACAGAGGGGGGAGGGTGGGGCATCTTTTTAGACTCTCAAAGTAATTTTCGATGCTTGTTTTAATTTTCTGTTAGCAAGTTGCAGTGAGACTTCAGAAATCAGTGATTCTCATTGAGTATTTTCGGCTGCTCAGGTAGACTTTAAATGTACACATTAACTAGCTAAGGAGCCTCCTGAATTTATGCCACTGGAAAACATGAGGAACTGATACCTATGGAAACCCCTGCTATTGTTCAAAGTTCTTCCTTTACTAGATGTCCTCAAAGATTTGAAATTTGCCATGGCAGAAAAAACAGATGTGGATAGTTACGTCTTCAGAAGTTGCCTAAAACTTCAAAGACAAGTACAACCATGCAGAGAAAGTGTAAATTATTAGTAGCTTATATTTTAGTACTTATAATATGCATTTATTTTAGTACTTATAATAGGCATTTATTTTACTTCTAGCATTGTATTGTCACCAGGCAATGAAAGGTAACTGACCTTGCTTGTGCTGATTGCTAATAAACATCACCTACGTGTATTTGCAAAACTGTCTGAGTAAAGAGTGCAAGTCTGATGGTGGAGATCACACTGATAAGGGAAGTATCTGACAGAATACATCCCCAATTGTCCATTTTAGATCCAAATTGCTAAACTTTTCACTAGGACATTTTATCAGCAGGAGGCATTTTCACATACTTCTGCAGGCTTATGCAATCACAGTGCTTGGTAGCTTGCTAAGTAGAAAGTCCTTTCAGCACTGGTGACAAAGTGGTATTTGCCAAAGAGCCCAATGGAAGCATATTTAGTCCTGAATCTGCAAAGGGACCTTGGTATCATTATGATTCACATTTTTGAAGGCACTTGGCTTCTGGGCTGCTTAGGCCAACCAGGACCCAAATCCCAGAATTCACCCCTTAAATTAGACAACTGGAGTTTTCAAAAACAGAGTAAGAGTTACTACTGAAGGAAAACTACAGAAGGAAATGGTCCTGACCTTTGGTAAGTTCTCAATATCTAGTCCCCTCACTTGGACTTTGAATAACTTCCATATGAAAGGGTTGTCAACCATTGGAACAGGCTGCCCAGGGAAGCAGTTGAGTCACCATCCCTGGAGGTATTTAAAAGACGAGTAGACATTATGGACTTGGTTTAGTGGTGGACTTGACAGTGTTAGGTTTATAGCTGGACTCGATGATCTTAAACATCTTTTCCAACCTACATGATTCTGTGATCATATCATTCTATGTAACATTTGCCCCAGGGAATTGAAGCCGACAGCACTCACTTCCCTCTTAGTAAAGTCCCACTTCCAGAAGCCTCTGCCCTGGCAGGTAAGAAGCCAAGGAGGACACTGATAGCCCTTCCCACAGCCTGGGCAAGTGCAATTTTTGCAAAAAAATGCTAATAAACTGTGTAGAGCTCATGTAACCCAAGTGTGGATGGCCAGTGAGCTGGGCTGGAGCACCATGAGACGTTGGGGCTGCTTCTGGAGTAAGTCTGGTCACAACTTCATGGTCTCTATAGTAACAAGTGTAATGCAATGGTAAGAAATAATATAGAATCGTAGAATCATAGAATGGTTAGGGTTGGAAGGGACCTCAAAGATCATCTAGTTCCAACCCCTCTGCCATGGGCGGGGAAACCCTCCACTACATCAGGTTGCCCAAAGCCTCATCCAACCTGGCCTTCCAATGCAAGTTGGAAATGCTCTTCTTTATATGATGTATGGTTAATTGAACACACATATCACCATGGTCAACAGAACAAAGTTGAATGTATTTATATATGTTTTTAATAGTTACCAGATGTATCTTTTAAAAAATACCAAGCGTTAATGCAAAATTATTAGAGCTCTTTCTGTTAAACTCTTTAAAACATGATTAAAAGTGGTAATTTCTTTCACACAGTCATGTGTCCTGTACTGAAATTGGTGGGAGACTGATATCCTCTCTACAGCTTAAAAAGAGAAAATGGATGCGTTTTAGTTCCATTTGAATACCGAAGGCATTACCACACACTTCAGCAGAGATTAGTCACACGCACAGTAGCTACACCCGCTTTCATTTCAAAGCCGTTTTCTTGACAGCTGGCACAAGCTGTGCGTGCATTGAAGACTGCTTGGGTTGCTTAACAGTTATTAATAGTTTGCAGCGCTTGATCACACAACGTGAATTTTCTCTTTGGCGAGAGCTGCGCTCGGTTCAGTGCAGCAGGCATTACTTGTGGTGGTAAGAACCCTGGTGTGGCCTGACTTGCTGTGCACCTTCACAGGAGGCAGTCGTTCTCCCGTGGCCGTTTGTGTCTCAGAATACTTCCAGGGAGGATAAAAAGGACGCTTCATCACTCCCAGAAGTGCATTTCTAGGAGTCACAGCAGGAGATGATGTTCACATGGGAAACGCGGGAAGGAATTAAGACAGGGATGTGTGGCCCCTTTCTGGCTGTCCCATTTATGTAAGATTTCCCCTCTTTGAAACTTTTGCAGCACTCGAGAACCTGAGATAAAATAAAATGCCACAGTGGATCATGCTCAATCACCTCTCCCAAATCCATCTGTACCAGCGAACAGGCTCTGTTATGAAAACAGAAAGCTTAAACCTGTTACAGCAGCAGTGCTTTCTAAATTTTGGAGGATGTCGTGTCAAGCACAACTCTGCCAGACTGAGACACAAATTAAAACATAGACAATTTTGATTTTTTTTTTTCCATTTGAAGAAGGATTATATGATAAATATTGATCTGTAGATTTATCACGCTGGAATATTGTGATACTGGCCTAACGGAAGGTAAACGGCTTTTTAGGACAAGCCCAGTGCAGTATGTTGAACTCCTTTAATGGTTTCCTGTGACTGGAAAATAATATCCTTCAAGTGTGGATAGAGCAGAGGCTGGATGTTAAAACCCTCAACTTGACATAGACCGTTATGAACTTCAGCATGCTTTTGGCTTTCTTTGACATAAAAATCAACTTCTGCCTAAAAGAATGACATTGATATGACTCTGTCCTTACACTTGATCATTATTCTTTGGAGGAACTGTCACTTGAAATCCTAGTTTTTTAAAAAACATGGCAGCATCAGGAGTTGTGTTTGGGTCTTGTCTCATAAGAACATAATATCAGTTTCTCACAACTCACTTGATGTCACTTTTCAGTGAGGATGATTGGTTTCAGATGGGGCTTAATACAGAACCTAGGTTGGGACTATTTATTCTGCTGAGTTTTTTTCTCAGCGCACAAGATCCTGCTGTCACCGGACCCAGACAGAGCACATAAAATAACCACTTGTACAAAGGTAGTTATTTTTGGTTATTTTTGCTGCAGCACGTTGCCAAATGTAATGTTGTTCTTTGAGTTGTTCTTTCTCTAGTTTATTTTTCAGAGGGTTTACTTGGTCAAAGCAATGTTCAATAGTAACAGAGGGTTGAAAGCAGACTGAATAAATGCAACGTGTTACCATCTGCAAAGGAAGCAAACATCTCTCTCCAAAAATGTTTTGTCTTGTTGCTCTGAATGCACCGTACAGCATGAAGGGCAAATATCCCAGGGTAAAGAACTGAGTAAGCAGTCAGTACCAGAGAATGGCTCTTCTTTCCCTTGGGAGTTTGCAACTGCCCATCTTATCTGTTCACGGTACAGGTAGCCAGGAGACTCCTCGTCACCCATTCTCGGAGCCAACAGAGTGACTAACTCTGTGGGAACCTGATTTGATATGGGACTGCTGGCTGTAAAATAATTCAAGAATGAATAAAGTACAATAATCAGAAATATTTAATTGGCCTTACATAGCAGTCTTATCAGGGGACAGATTTAGCTCCAGGCAGTGCCTCCGTAATTTGGGAAAAGGTTTATTTTTAATTCATAGCTGAGAAATGACTGGATAAAAACATTTCCCTCAGTTCATTTATGAAGAATCATCAATTGCAGCAGCTTTCAGAGCCCTCGAGTACCTGTTGCACTGAAAACTGAGGGACTTTCTCTCCTGTTATTGCTCCTTGGAAACATAGATTCCTTTTCAGCTAGAGAACTGTTGATATATTGATCAATACACTGGACCCCTCACTCATCCTTATGCGAGCAGAACACAGGGGAGCAAAATGTAATGCCTTGTTATTGCTATTGTGACCTTCATAGAACATATTTGACCTCATAGAAAATCAGTTTTCTGCCTCAGTTGACAGGCAAGATAAAAAATATTGATAATAGTAGAGGATGCTCAGAACCTCATAGGAAATGTACCTCACCTTCTGGTGCTGGGTCTTCATTAGTTTTCCTTTCTTGCGGACATTTTAAACTCGATTTTCAGAAGATGTAGTGAGTGCACAAAGTCAAAGGGTAAAATTAGGTTACAAATAAGAATTCTACCTTTTAAGCTGCTATCAATTTCAGCCTAACTTGCCTAGAAAACTCTTCTCTCAACTGTACTGCAAGTCAGGGTGGAAGATAAGCTGGAGTCCTGTCCTAGAAATTATAAACCTAAATGGCTGTCTAGGCTGTAGATGAAAGGCAGAGTTGAAAAGTATTGGTTTTACAACACATTGTCAGCTGTTTTATTCCCTCAGATTAGATCTGGATCTATTTTATGTAAAGCTATGGATTCAAGTTTCTGGGACAACAAACTTCAAAGGCAGTCTAGAAGTCCGACCCTTTATTTCTTGTTAGCACACCTTGCTATTTCTTAGCTTGATGGAGCTGATCATCTTTCTAATATCTCAGCCAAAACATTTGTTTCCTCCTTTTTTCTAGGAATGGAGAAGAAGGGCACAGAGCTAATCTTTTAGGAAATAAAGTCAAATGTAAAGCAATCAAAAAATACTAGTTTCACCTTCGAAGACATTTTATCTTGAAACTCTTTTCCTTTATTTTTTAAAAAAAGACTTTCTGACAGAAACAAAAGCAACTGCTGTTTCTAATGAAATGTTGGGTTGGTTTGATGTGGTGTGGTTTTGCTTGGTTTGGCTTGGCTTGGCTTTTCTTCTTTTTGCTTGGTTTCAAATCCATTTTCTTTGAAAAACAGTTTTTAAGCAAAATGTTGTAGCATGTCTTGTGTTTGTATCTGTGTTGGCATCTGGCTTCTAGAGATTCTCTGCAAGACTTCATGAACTTATTTATGCTATTTATTTGTGTTAATGGCCAGTTACCAATATAATATGAGATACACAAAATGAATGGCGCAGACTGGAGTCGTTCTGTGCCCTGAAGGAGTTACAAGATTGAATATGACACACTGACTGCCAACAACTTTAGGAAAGGTGGAGTTTGAGAGTAATACTAAGGGATAGTAGCATTATTTTGATTATACAGACTCTTTACAGGCTCAGCTGAATTGAGTCATTCTTCAGCCTTCAGTCTTCTGTAGGAATTCGTCACCAGGTGTTTCCCCCATGTAAGAATCAGCTTGTCAATGACAGGTTATGTGAGAAATTCTTACAGAATGCCCCTGTGCAGGCAGATAACTGTGTCATGATTGCTGGTAAAGCAAGCATCTGACTTTCCTTTCCCTTATGCTTTGTGGTGTTTCCAAATCATTTACACTTCCATGTAATATTTTATAAATAGGGACCAGCCAGACTATTAATTTTAAGCTCCAGGGTAGTCTATATAATCAGCTAACCAGAAAAACTGAGCTGTTACTGGAAACTGCATGATTTCATGTTTGTGGTATGCCTCATGCTTTGTCTCTTAATTTCCATCTCTACTCTTTTTACGATTTCAGCACTGAATTACATCCAATATGTAGCATATCTCAGGCCAAGCAAGACTTTGATGAGCAGCCTGGTGATAAGATACAGAGACGATCTGCAGCTGAAGATTATATTTCCAACTACGGCATAGGATTTGACCCAGCAGAAAACGAATTTGACTATGGCTTATGCAATGAAATAGTTAACGTAGCTTGCTCACCTAAACCCGATGCTTTCAATCCATGTGAGGATATCATGGGATACAACATCCTGAGAGTCCTGATATGGTTTATCAACATTTTAGCTATCACTGGGAACATTGTTGTCCTCATTATTTTAATAAGCAGTCAGTACAAACTCACCGTACCTCGTTTTCTAATGTGCAATCTTGCATTTGCAGACCTCTGCATAGGCATCTATCTGTTGTTTATTGCATCTGTAGATATCCAGACCAAAAGCCAATATTACAACTATGCTATAGACTGGCAAACTGGGGCAGGATGCAACGCTGCAGGATTTTTTACAGTGTTTGCAAGTGAACTTTCAGTCTACACACTGACTGTGATAACTCTGGAGAGGTGGCACACCATCACCTACGCCATGCAATTGGACCGCAAGGTTCGACTTCGTCATGCTGTGATTATAATGATTTTTGGCTGGATGTTTGCTTTCACGGTGGCACTTCTTCCCATATTTGGAGTCAGCAGCTACATGAAGGTCAGCATCTGTTTGCCCATGGATATAGAAACACCATTTTCTCAGGCTTATGTTATCTTTCTTTTAGTGTTGAATGTACTCGCATTTGTGATCATATGTGCATGCTACATCTGCATCTACTTCACTGTGAGAAACCCTAATGTCATCTCTTCAAACAGTGACACCAAGATTGCCAAGCGCATGGCCATACTGATCTTCACGGACTTCCTCTGCATGGCACCAATATCTTTTTTTGCAATATCGGCCTCACTCAAGGTTCCTCTCATCACAGTGTCCAAATCCAAGATCCTTCTGGTTTTGTTTTATCCCATCAATTCCTGTGCTAACCCTTTCCTCTATGCCATTTTCACGAAGACTTTCCGCAGGGATTTCTTCATTCTGTTGAGCAAGTTTGGTTGCTGTGAAATGCAAGCCCAGATTTACAGAACAGAGACCTCCTCATCTGCTCATAATTTCCACACGAGAAATGGCCATTGTCCTCCTGCATCAAAAAACAGTGATGGAACTATTTATTCATTGGTTCCTTTGAATCACTTGAACTGAAATGCTTGCATGAATTTGTGTCTGAGGCAGTGTGATAATCACTTTCAACTGTGAATTTGAATGACTTCAGCATAGCATGTTAACTTTTTTTTTGAGAAAAAAAATTATTTCCACTTTGCAATTTTTGTTCAATGAACAGCCGTCAGAGATGACACATCATCTTCATCAGTTCTTGAAGGACAACGAACAAAACTTCAGTACATGCCAAAGAGTCCTTGTAGAATTGTCTCAATAAATAAATAAACTGGTATCTCCCATCATGCAGGCAGAGATTCCCTTCGTTCTAGGAAGACATTAGCTGCTTATTGAGAATTAAGTAGTACTTATATATGATTGAGAAATAAGTAGTGCTTATATATGGTTGAAAAAAAAAATCCGTAGAATTATTTTTTTTGTCTGTGAATCATGTTGTAACAATGACAGATAATTAACTCTTTACATTAATTGTATCTCCTGGGGTTACAGGAGACAGAAGGCCAACTTAGAGGTCTCCTCCAGAACAGACTTACTAGGAATGAGAATATTTTGTGTTGTTTCCTTTTCTGTTGACCACAGGAGAGGGCGGGAGGCATCTCTAGCTATGCTGATATTTGCTGTTCCACACTACATGGACCTGCCTTACTGGTCGTTACTTACCTGCACAAAAGTGTCACTTTGGGTAGGATTTGTGTTCACCTAGATTGGCAGGCTCCGAGAACCAGATTTCATCTGGATTTGGATCAAGGAGTTTGGTTTTGGTTTGTTTTCAAGGTGAAAAAGAGCAAGAAAGAGCACAAGAAACCTTTCATAATAAGGGAAGTGTTTTCTCAAGTTGTTCTTACAAAGTTGGGTTGAAATCACTTTTCTGTGGTTGGAGCCCTTGGGTATGGCAAGATGGGCCAACAGGCAGCTCTAACATGATACCTGAGGCAGATTTGCTATACAACAGTGTTAGTGCGTTGCACTGTCTGGGCTACATAAGGGACAATTAATCCAGATATGGCTTTTGAAAACCTGAACAAAAGGTTTTGTGAAATCCTATAAGTTCTATTTCCTTTTCCCTTAAAAAAAAAGAATTCCTTCGTGCGCACATTATCAGATGATTGTCCAGATTGAAAAAACTGAAAAAAACATATGCACATATGTTGAAATTAGAAAAAAAAATTTAAAAAAACCCTCTTAATCAACATTTCCTGGTTTTACAAAGTTTTTGAATAACATCTTGATAAATATACAAACTTTTTATATGATTTGAATATTGAACTTTTTCAAGGTTAATCATTCCAAGTCACACTAAAGATTTAGAGTTGGATAGGGTTTTCTCATGCTGATTGTGTGTCTGTGTGTGGGTATGTGGGCATAAAGAAAACACCGGGACAGGAGTCTGGGCTTCATTCCCACCTCACAAACAATTCGCAGTTTTGCCCTGGGAGATTATAAATCTTTAGAGTCTTCATGGTTAAATGTGATGTACTTTGAATATTTCTTACCTACAACTCCTCAAATTTCAGTAGTGATTCTTGATGCTTCTATCCATAATTTCTCTTGTCATCAGCTTCACATTTCAGCATCTGAACCTGATGTGAATAACTACAAGAGATGATTATTCATTCAGTCTTAAGCAGAGAAGGAAGTATCGACTCCCCAATGCATAAAACAGGGGAGATCAAAGACAGTGTGGTTTGGCGGGGGAGCAGGGGGGAATTTTCATTACTCAACACAAGTAACACTCCCTCCAAGAGCCAGGAGAATGAAGAATGAAAGAGCAAAACAGAAAAGACAGTTTGTCTCTGGGAAGCTGTTCTGACTACTCAGAGGAATAATTTCTTCAGAAATGCTTTGCCATATACAGTGTACCGGTGTGCAGCCACTAAAATCCATCCCAATGGAAGTATTTGATTCATGATGTTCCAAAATGACAAATATTCACTTGTATTAAAAAAAGACTCCCAAAGCTAGTTTTGGGGCAAAAATTAGGGGTGTTCTTGGGCAAATACTAGGGTATTTTTATTGAAAAATAGGACAAATTCTTGTAGTGCCTTACACTTTTTTGCCTGGGCCCTGACCATTAGCAAAAGGAATAGGATGAGACCCGGCAATTCAGGAAAGTATGGACATAGTCTAGACACCAGCTTTGTAAATCTTCTCACAGCTACATGACGCACACGAGCTTGGTACAGCTCATCTACTTCATGTGAAACCATTGCCCAGACATTCGCAGAATCAGGATCCTGTTAAATATGCTCAACAAGTAAACAGCCCTGCAAAGAGACCTTTCAGGGTTGTGTCCTGTAGCCAGAGTCAGATCAGGGCCCAAGGGATAGAGCCATCTAACCCATGGCTCTTCCTCCAGAGGAGACAAAGTAGAATACTTGACAAGCAAGTAGAGCCTGCAATTTGCCTTGTCCCTAGCAGAAGGACAGCACAGAAATGCTGGAGGCACATGTCATCCTGCCCACAGGTGCTGCGCAGCCATTCTGATGGTAGCTCAGGCTGTGGAAGCAGCTCCAAAGCTGGGAGGCTGACCGTGTGGTTGCCAAGACAAAAACCTCCTTCTTGGTTGCCAAGACAAAAACCTCGGATCTCCTTGGCTTTCACTATTCTTTGGATTTCATTTTTAAACATCTTCTTTAAATTGTGAAGGGCATTGTAGGACCTGAATCTTTCCCTAGGTGGGACATTGGTCCATTTACAGTAATTTTTTAAAGCAGTTTTTTTCCTTTGAAGAGAGCAGTATAAGAAAAAAAATGCAAGATATATGTTATTCATGCTTGTAATGTAAAAAACACCTGTTGGTGTCTGGTGCGGATTTTCTCAGCACTGAACAACACGTTTATGTGTGTAACCTTTAAACTATTCCACGTTTTCCTTTCTGAAATCTGTTTTAATAAAACCAATAACAAAACAAAGTGCCTTGAGAACAAGTGTACAGCCAGAGATATGCTGACGAAGTATGCAATAAATGTTACTGCTTATCTGGAGAGCTCCATTTATGCGGCACAGCCTCCACAGTCGGGTCACTGTGACCTACGAATGAAACTCAACTAATGAGAGACTCTGCAAAGAAAACCCTCCTGTAGCTTCCCGGAGAGCTCACAAAGCACAGAAAGGTATGTTTGAAACCTCTTAAAGGGATAATATAGCAGCACTGAACTGTCTTTGTTTTAACCCATCTCCTCTTAATTCAGATTTCTTATGAAATAAGATATAAACCATCACCAGAACTTTGACTGTAGTTTTTCTCCTTTCTAATTTATATAAATGGCTCTTCTTATGTGATGCTCTCTGATTTTCTTCCCCTCTTTTTGATAGCCAGGGCTTGACAGCTCTCTTTTGTTGAGTTTTCTGTTCAGACAAATAAGTGTGTGTGTGCCTGTGTGTGTAGGGCAGACAGGCCACAGATAAAATGAAAACCGAGTCAAAGCCTAGCTCTGACTCACAGGAAAACCCTTGGAATTGTTCTAACCTGGAGCCCATTGCTAGCTCACTCCAAAGACCATCTGACAGTCAAGAATATCGCAATGCCTTCTGGTTTTCCTCTCTACCTTTTGTGTGACCCTTGCATTTCCATCTCCACCACGCCCTAGAAAATTCCCAGTTCAAGAATTATGGCTGTCGTTGACCTTACGGTGACATCATCAGAGTGACATAAAGAGACTGTGCAGGCAGAATTTGCTGCCTTTGAGGACATGATAAACAACTTCTTCATCGTCTTGATAGAAACATCACTCTTTCAGGCATGTACCTTGTGGGGAATCCATACTTGACCTCTCTGAGAAACGTATATCTGATGGTGTGATGAGAAGTGAGAAATAGGGCCACTTTGGCCTAGTAGACCAAAGGCCACATCACAAAAATTGCCACCGCAGGTAAAGGTAATGGGAGCAGCTGGTCAAAAGCATCAATAAAAGCAAAAAAAAACTGACTCAGAAGAGAAAATGAACCATGAGCCATTGTCTTTATAACATCGCTCTGGGAGTTGCACAGATATGCTAAGCAGAGTTGCACAGCTATGCCAAGCTCATTAGAAGGCAGGTCTACATCTGAGCTTGTTAAGAATGCAAGATGGGGCTTTGCATCTCATTTAGCAAGTCTTCAAATCATTTGACCACATTTCTTTTCTGTAGATTCCCTCCTAATCATTCCACTGAGGACACAGCAGATAATCTTACATTTAATTTATGCAGCTTTGTTGTTAAGAAGAGTTAATAATGTGAAATGATTTATCCTCGAGGAATAATTTAACCATCCCTCTCCCTCCCCGAATGAAAGAAGAGAAAAGAAAGGTGGATCCTGGTTCAAATGGTCAAGTAAGCACATACAAACTTCCTTACAGATTTGCATCTTTAATACGGGCATGTGTAATCTCCCATTGTGTATGCAAATGTGAATTGCACATACACACTTTTCTTCAGAGTGAGTTTTTGGTAGAAGTATTCAGTTGAAAGCACATATTTGAAAATTTGGGCCTCGCTTTAAAATATTCAAGCACAGGAGCAGGATTTTATAGTTGTCATCTGGATAATTAAACTTTTTGTTAACAGTTGTTCTCGAACCAGTAGACGACCTTTAATTAGGGAGGAAAGTACCCAGGAATGGATTTCAAGCATGAAGGAACTGCAGAAGATGCAGAGGACCCTCTGCCTCCCAAGTCCATTCAGAGCCTTGTATAAAGCATTGGTTTCCCAAGAGAAATGATTCTGGGTGAAGCAAAAATATGCTTCCAGGTCCAACACACCAGGTGAATGCTTCACTTAATCTTGTTGTAACTAAAATATTGTATTTTCTTTTTTCTGTCTCATGCAGACTTTGCAATGTGTTACCTGGATCTTTGTTACCCCAGCTTGGACACCTGCAGCAAGTTGTACTCACACCAAAAAAAACCCAGGAAAAATTAGCAAGATCACAATAAGAGCAGTGCACAGATGGGCATGTGCTGTATTTATGAGTGTGTGGAAGATTGCAGAGCAGTATAGAGCAATATGAGCTTTTCTGTTGAGTCATCTGAATACCCAGTGCTAAAATTCTGCATTAAAGAGGCCATTTGGGCTGAAGTATAGTTCCCAGGGAACAAGTAATAGAAATTTGCATGGGAAAATCCCATGGAGAGATAAACTTAAGAGAGAGTTCAAGTCACAGGTTTTTATTTCATTGTTAAAGAACCGTGTTAAAGAAAAAAAAAGCAAAAAAGATTGATGTAAGTAGTGTGTATATGATGTAAATAGTGTGTATATGCTGTCTCTGGAAAAAGGAGTGGCAGGTCCTTCAGGGTCTGTCCAGGCTCCACACTGCACCATGACCAGTCACCTTTGCATTGCAGTTCTGTATATTGCTGTGAGCTACAAATGCCTGATTAGCTTTAAATGCTCCCAGTTTCTTCTTTTCTTGCACATGCTGTATGGACAGGCATGTGCCCCTTGAACTTCTTTGCTGTTGCCTCTTCATTGCTTCAGCTTTACCCCATCTTGGGCCTTTCCATAATGATGGCTCATGCTGCCCGTGCTTAGAAGTGCTCTGCTTTTACCTGCAGTCACGTATGAAGAGATTCCCTGTCCCTTAGAAATATTGTACTGGAGTGCACATGTCTTCTTAACACCATCTTCCAGTTCCTACCTCCCATTTCAGTTATTTGTTTGAGCGAGTGACTATTGTGAGGACAACTGGCCCTTTCTCAAGCTTAAAACATTCTGCTTTGAAACAGTCACTGTTTGAGCTAGCTGACTTCAATAAATCAGGATGAAACACACAGATCCCTCTCCCTGACTTCTGCATATTCCCTGGACTTTTTTTTTGAAAAAAAAATCTTATTTTTACACAGGTGATTCAGATTTTTCCTTCTCCCCATTGCCAGCTGCAGCTTTGCCTTGTCCCATGGATGTTTCAGTGACGTGAAGCATCCCCAAATGCCCTGGGGGAAGATTAGGGAATGAGGGGACAGGGAATACAGTCTGGAGAAAGTGAAGCCATCAAAAGCTGGGAAAGTACAGCCAAATTAGGGCAGCTTTGAGGCAATGCCCAAATACCAAGTTACCAAGAGCACCAGAAACAGGGGTTTTGCCCAAAGCTGTACCTGTGCTAATACACTCTGTTTCTCAGCAGAGCTAACTTGCCTAGACTAGGCAAAAAATTGAGTTGAACTAGACTTTTTTCTAGAGGTAGCACGTCCATGGCACTGTTTTCATCATGTTGACTTTACCAAGGTTTGGGGGTGTTTCCAGCAACTTCAGCTTCTCCTGCTACCCAACATTACCTTTCTCCTGGACTACTCGTTCTCTCTTCTTGCAACAACCACCGCTGCCCACACCATCAATTTTAGTATCAGTTTTCCTTCTTCCTGTGGACTGTGGCATCTTTTCGCATGATTCTACCAAAGTCACAACTGAAACACTCATTAGTCACTGAAAAAGCTTTCAAGGCATCAGTAGTCTATTTTTTCACATAAAGGTGTTGTAACACACTGCCTACAGAATTTTTCCATGCATTTAACACCATCATAGCTAATGCTTAGCTTCAGCGCCTGTCCTACAGCATGCTGTTAATGAAGGTACCTGCTTGGCAGTGCCTTTGTTCTTGGTTTCGCTGTCCCTTGTGCACCTGTGTTAACTAGGCAAGCATGGTCCTTATCAGCTCCTCAAAAGTGACCTTCCATTTTGACAGCCCTGGTGGTAGGTACTAGACCTGTTTTGATGTCCAGTGCTAGCAGAAGAGATCTACTTTTGTCCATGAGGAGGGCCGTCTGTGAAGTCACATGAAACTGGGGAGAGAACAGGAGACCCGCCTTCAGAACAGCCTTGTCCCTGCTCAAAGACCTCAAAGAGCACCTGAAGGGCAGCCGAATCGCAACATAGTAATTACAATTTGGCCTCTCTCCGTGTTGCTTTGGGAAAACCTCAGTGTATCATATAGCATCATGGGGCAGCGTCACCATCGCTAAGCTGTGTCCCAGAACTTGCCACGTCAGAGCTGCAGTCTGTAAAGCACTGCGGGACCTCTTCTGTGAAACATGCATTTGCCACCACAGGTTAAAAAAAGTCACTAGCAGTTAACTAGTTAAATAATTGGGCAACTAATTATGCAACTAATTAGGTCTGACCTCATTGCTGGAAAATAACCATCCAGGCATCCTTTAGTTTGTTTCCTCTTTAGGAATAAATCATTAACAAATACATTTCTTTTCTTTCTGTGAAGGGTTCCATGTGAGTCATAGCCCAAGTGGCTTCTGGTTAGTTCTTTCATAATTAAAGATCCCACGTCACTTTTTCAATAGGTGAGAGACAGCGCCAGTGGTCTGTCTGGCAGTCGTCTTGCCTGGCAGACACAGATGGCGATGCCTAAGGCTGCGAGTGAGCTCAGGCTGTTTGCATAACGCACGTTTCTCTTGCTCATCAAGTTAGTGCAATCTCCACACTTTCCTCACTCTTCAAAAGTTCTGGTTAACAGTTGCATGTAGGCAATAGTGAATGACGTAGGCAGAGATCTTCTGAGGGACCTAAGGAATTAGGTAGCCAGGATTCATTCATGGGGAGACCTCCTTTGAAAACTTGAGTTTTTAGCATCCCTTTAGTCTCAGAAAACTGTTTGAGGGAAGGGGTTATGGTTTTGCATGAGACAAGATGATCACCTGGCCTATTTTAATTAATGCTTACTTACACAGAAGCTTGTCCCCAGAGGTGCCCTTCTTACCCTCATGCTTTTCTCTTCCTCTCAAAAGACCACAAGAACAAAAAGGCATTTGAGGAGTAAGCCTGGAGAAATACTCTCTGCTAGCAGAGTGAGGAGAATCACAAATGAGAGAGGGAGGAAAAGATGGATGGATGAATAGCATCCAGGGAAACAAGATGCGATAAAGCACTTAACAGGAGCTTTTGCCATATGTCAAGAGTAGAACAATTTTCTTAAGGCTGAACCCAGAAACCAGATAGTGTCAGGGCAAAATCTTCCATGTCCTGTTCTCTTCAGCCAGCAAAGAGAAGATGGCTGGCTGAGGAGAGAGTCCTAGTGAGACTTTCAAAGGCTTTATTCCTTTCTCAATGTTGGTAAATTCCAAAAAAACAGTGTTGAAGAAGGAGAAAAGACAGGGAGAATGAAATTTCTTTTACTTAAAATAAGACTATACAAATAATTCTTACGAGGGGAGTGAAAAGAATTGCACTGAGGAGGCTCATAAAAAAACAATGTTTAATTTTTCTAAGCTAGGCCTCCTGCGAGCAATGCTCTGCACTGAGACTAATATTCAGCCCTATTCAGCTGGAGAACCAGCACAAGGACTATTTCCACAATAAATGACCTTTAAAGGGGGGCTGACATGATGTGTAAGTTTTGTGCTGGCCCTCTGCACTGCAGAGAACTGCATGTTGAGGAGGGAACGGTTGCCTTTCGCCTATGAAAAATAGCCCACACCTGCCTTGTCGCCCCCAGCTATTCCTAACGACATTTGTTTATGTGCCCTTTTGGCTCCGAGGCTCTGCATCACGAAATAGCACCAGAACAACATGCTATTTAAAATAATAAAAAAAAAAAAAACACACACAAAAGAAAAGTATAGTAAAATTCTTCCCTGAAAGACTCCTGTCTATGGGATCAAGACAGTCTTTTTCGAATTGAAAGTCCCAGAAAGGAGGTGAACAGGCTACAGGAGCACCTGAGCACCCGTCTGCTCTAGCTACTTGGAAAAAAAAAAAGAGGGGAAAAAAGTCTGGGCAAAGGGAAGGTGCATTGGAACTGGGTATCCTGGCTCCCAGCCTCTCCAGGCAAACACCCTCCCCTCTGCAGAGGGTGGTTGAAGGGCTGGAAGGCAGCAAGAGAGCAGGACAGAGCCCACAAAATCTTCTGTCCTCTCAACAGCCAAGCAGCTGGGCTGGACATTGCTGCTGGCAGATATTTATATGTATTCTTACCCAGAAACAAAGCAAATCATCTCCTCTGCTGAATTACAGCCAGATTTGCACACATACAAAAGGAAACTCGTTTCATTGCCAAGCACCACTGTTACCGCTGCCCAACGCAAGTCTCTCACTGCTTACAGGTGTGCATGCGAGGCGTGTTTTCCCCAGGCAGCACGTCAGGCACCACAAACGAGAGCAAGCCCTCGGTGCTTTCGCAGAATTGCTTTTGATCACACGCCGCACGAGAGCAACTCCCAGAGAAAAGCGAGTGCAATAATTGAGCACGTATTGTCCCACCTGCTGCGCGGGTGTAAAAGCGGGACAGGCAGTGGCGGCTGCCTGGAGGTGAGTCCCTGCCCTCCCCTCTGTTTCGCACAGCCCCTTCATCCGAGTACAAAATTTTCTGGAAGGTTTGATGCAAATGCGTGTGATGAGCAAGGGAGCAAGAATGGATCTGGGGAAATAAATGTGTTGTGCTGTGTTACTGCTTTGTTCTTGGTACTCGTTAAGAGCCAGGACACAAAAATAAGGTGGTGCTTGAACACCATTAACTACTCGACGCCATGATCCGTGGGCTCTGCGGGAGCGCGTTGAGCCTGACAGCTACTTGAGGGCTGGCCATGGCTTTTTGGGGAGAAGGGACTAGCCCCTCTGCTTCCACTCCAAGCCTAGATATTCTCTACATGTAGCATTTTAAAACCTAAAACACCCACTTGTTCAGAGCAGGATAAAGCAGCCCATCCAGCTGGTTATGAGGATCAGCTGGCTCTGCCGTAGTTACAGCTCCTTCTTGTCGTGCCTCCTTCCTTATTCACCGTGCTGCACCACGTTTCTCTTCTGTAACCCAGTTCCCTGTTTTCCACCACTACCTCTCAAGGCATATAGGTTCCCTTACCTGCTTGTCTGCTTCTGCTCTTTCCATCCCTGTTACATCTCTTTGAACCAACGCTTTCTCATCTCCCTCTTGCCTCAGGGCTTACCCCCACCTGTAAGGGACACCAATTGCGTAGTTACAAAGTAATGTCTGAAACAGAAAAATATTGCAATCAGGAAAACTCTCTTTAAAAACTAAGAATATATTTTTCCTTTGATTTTTTTGGTGTGTCTTTTTTCCATCACAAAATCCTTGGTAAACACGAAAGGCGCTGTGAAAGGAGTACTGACAGTTTTAATTTACTTCAGAGACAACTTTTCATCAGCGGAAGCTTTTCAGTGTTTTCTTCCTCCACTCCACACATGCATTTCCCTCCCCTCTTCCCCTGCACACACAAACACTCTGGTTTTCTTTCCCTTTCTTTTTTCCACTATGTGCTTTCAAGCGTAGACAAGGAGCGTGGCTTTCGGGCGGATGTTTCATTTCTTATGGGAATAGCCTCTGCTCCTCAAACACACAAAAAAAAACTTAGAAGGGAGATGTGAGGGACTCAAGGCAGGAAGCTAGAGCTTGGTCAGTGTTCCCCAGGGTGAGCAAGAGGCTGACGGGTGGGACAATTTCTTTGAGAGAATTAAAAGAAGAAATGGAAAGAGAAGTCTTGGTGAAGCCCAAGGGATCCCTGGAAGCATTTGTTGTCCTGATTTGGGCCAGACTTTTGCAAACAAAAATGAAACCCTGCAGAAGAGTTAGATTTAGATAGATTAAGATGGAGAGGTGGAGATGCTAGCCATTATGAAAACTGATCGACACATTATTTACAGGACATTGGCTGGCATTTACCAGCTAATAAGAGCAATAGCAGAGTAACAAAGCTACTGTGCTTTAAAAGTCCTGTCAGAAGGAAAAAAACCCAAACATTGCTAAGGAGCTAAATCAAGCTGGCTGAATGCATGTGCCCCAGGCTCTGCAGGTGGCCCGGCCAAGATCCTCGAACAGAGCAGAAATGCCAATTGCTGGGAAACGACCGTGAACATGCATTTTTCCCCTCTTCACATTCCCTCCCTGCACGTTTTCCCTCCTCCTGGTAAGCCCTGCAGACAGAGAGGACGAGTGCAGCATCTGCAGATGGGGACTTGGCAGTGGGCTGTCCCCGCTGTTTGCCGGTGCTTGCCAGCTGGGCTTGGTGGGGCCAGGGGACAGGGCGAGCTTGTGCGGTTGCACCTGCGCTCTCCCAGCACCAGTGTTTTGTGGCCACCTGCTATTTTTGTACTTGTGATGCCTCATTGCAGTTTCCTAGCCATGCCCTTTAATGGGATTAACTTGCAGTTGCATAGAATTCCCAGTCTCGACCCATCCATATTAATAATTCAGAAGCTTCCCTTTCCTCTTCAAGTAGAAAGCAGCTGTCCTGGATTTCTACAGCATCCAGTGCTTAGCATGTGAATCGGATGGCATTAGCTGCCACTGCTGCTCCAGAGCTGCTTCTGTCATATCTTGGAGCATTATTTATAATCTGATTGCTCTGCTTTCTAGACTTGACTTATGCGTCTGCCAGGAATGGACTTCAGGCTTTCTTTTTGGAGCAGTGAATGTTACTTTCTCCTTTCTCATGCCTGCAGCCTCACCAAGTTTTTCTGGACAGCTCGGTTAACCCTTTCTCTTGCCATGAATGAGGGTGAAGAAACTGTTATCCTCTCCCTCCAAACTTCTTCCCTTGGGGAAATTAGACCAAAATTATTCCACTTGTAGTTTTTTCTGCTTTATCTAGCAAAAGAATGTGAGATTTTAGTGTAGTGTAATGACAACGTGCACATGATACTAAAAAAAAATACAGGACTGACTTGTTGCTTTTGGTTTAGAGAGCAACAGTCTTCACATTGCAACATACACTCCATAAGTTTGGTCAAGCTTCTCTTGACCTCTGAACCATTTTGAACAAACAGTATAAATCTTTCTGCAGAGTCTTAAGGTCCTGACACATTAGAGATTGTTGTGAAGTAAAACCTAGTGGGTTATGCAGCTGCTCAAGCCAGAGATCCTTTTTGACCTTTGATTTATTTTTCCTTCTTGGATAGTAAGGTACCCTGGACCTGCAGGGAGGTTTTTGTTTACTAACCAGTTCAACTGGAAAAGAATACTATGAATTAGCAAATCCCATGCTTTCACACCTCAGGAAAGTGTGCTTATTATGCAGGAGAACTTCTGACCTTGCAAAGCTTTTAGGTACAACATTAAAAAAAAAAATAAAAAAACCACACAATACCTTTTCCATAGCAACACTCAAATGCTGGCTGCTCTCAGGACACTGCTGGTCACCTCTTGTTCTCTATACCAGTCCTTGAGGACACTCACTCTTGGCACATGTGTGCCGACTGGAAGCGCTCGCTCACCACTCTGCTTCCCTAATGTCTTTGATCAGATTCAGGCCGTCACATCCCAGAGGAATTTATCATGATGGGCTTTCACAACAGTCACTTTATGCTAGTCAAATAATAAAAATACTAATAAATTCTGGTCTTGCTTTGTGATGATACACTAGGCTTTTATGCTGGAGGCTTGAGTTCGCAGAAGGACATGAAAACCAGGGATGAGCAGTGGGAGCTGACAGAAGTTTCTGAGTGACTGAAAACTTTTGAACAGTCTTGAAATCAGACATTTTGCCTGTGGGAATACAGCAGAGCTTGAGGCCAGGAAAGCTGGCGTACAAATGACGAGCATGCCCCACGGCAACATCGGGCTCGTGGGGCAATCCGTGCATGAAGGGCAGAGGAGCACAGTCCCAAAGAGGTGGCTAAGCAGCACCCCAAAGTGTATGTCCAACATGCTTGGAAACATCAGGGTGCATGGGCAGCTCTCCCATGCCCTGGCCAATGGAAAACGTGCCACTGATGCCAATGAGACCGTTCTGAGCTGCTGAACATCAAGGGAAATTTTGCCTTCTCAGTAATGCCCATTGCCCAGAGAGATGCTGACGTTTCCAGCCGGTGTCTCATGCACCTAAGGCTTGCAAGGTGGTGGAAGGGGGCATCTTCCACCGTGATGGAACCCGCTTTGTCCTTGGGAAATGTCTTCAATGCCCCGCAGAGGGCACAAACCGCAAGGAACAAGGTCTAGGTAAGGGACAGCAGCTCTCTCCTGCTGCAGCTTCTGGCTCAGGAGAGAGACATGGAGCCAAAGGCAAGAAGAACGAGCTGCATGAGACAAGGCCATCTCAGGGAGCAATGCTCGGTTCTGCCTTGGTTTACAGGACACTTTGGGGGGAGGTTTTGCCTGGATGGGCCATGGGGCCCAGATGGCAAACAGCAGGCAGAGCAGCCTCCAGCACAGCACTCTCTCTTGGCTGCTTCCCCCATCCAAGGTCAGCCCTGTGCCAGGGAGTCTCCTCCCCAGCGCTGCTGCGCCTAAAAAATGAGTTACTGTGAGACTGACACGGCAGCACGCTCCCACACACAGCCGCAGAGTCAGTTATTTAACTGCACAGATACCATTGAAGTACAGACTGTAACGCCTGTTTTCTTTCCAAAGTGAAAAATGGAGCATTACATCATGACTATACTGAGAAATACCCCTTCCTTAAGGACAACAGCAGAAAAATTATCTCAAAAAGTGTGATTAAAAAAATGCAAGGGTGCTGGCAGGTATAGATGGGACAGGCTGGCTCCTTCCACCCCGGGTGCCTGTGACCTTGTCCATATCATTCCTCTGCTCCTCATCCGTGAGACGAAACTCATTAGAGAGAGAATGGGATGTACGAGGGAAATTTGGTGGTCCCACCAGCATAAAAGCACTGAGGTGCCCAGCATCTTCTGGGCCTCTGAGGAGAGCAAAGGAGCATGAGGCTTCCCACAGTGCACATCCAAGTTCCGCACAGGAGGGTAAGAGGGGACCATGGGGGATGCTCAAGCGGCTGGCCCTGGCCCATGGCCAGCCCTTCTAGCCCATCAGAGGGACGTCACATAGGCAGGTGACACTGAATTTGTCCCATCTGCAAGCACAGTGCTTAGCATTTCCCTCTGTTTGCATGTCAACAGCATCTGAAAGGTGCATAGGAAAAAAAAAAAGGCTATAACTGGGCTGAGTCAGATCACTGACCATGACTGGGGTTGTAGTTTTTCCTGTACTGTGTAAAAGATCCACAGATTTTATTTCTACTGTTTGTGCTGTTGAAGCCGACAGGAGTTAGGATGCAGGTGAGAAGCTGGAGACAGTGCTGCACACATGAGTGAACCCTTAGAGGAGTCTTACAGAAGAGATTCGCTCTCAGCGAAAAGGCAGACATTTGTCTTGATATATATTCTGTCACCTACTGCTGCAAATATGTCGGTTTGTTGCTGTTTCTCCTCCCTTTCAAATAAGCATTTCACCTAGAAGGAAATCCGGAAAAATAGATTAGTTTATTTCCAGCCGTATAATAGATGTACACGCACTTCTCTCCCTGTGCATTGGTAAAGATTTTCAAGGGCGTTTTTTAATGCATTTCTGGATTTTTCCATTTGTGGGACAAGACACTAATTATATCAATAAAAAGACAATGATGTGCACTGTGGGGTCGAGTCTGATATACTGGGGCAATTAACCTTGTATAGGGGCCAGCTCTCTGAGATTCTCAGTGTCTCCTACCAAACATCCCACAGCTTAACTTCCTTCTCTGGAGGAAGAAGATCCTCAGAGTTGCCTTAGGAAGACCAAGGAAGTAAGTATTTTCCATATGTCCTTGGACAAAAGTGGATGCCCAGGTTATGAGTTTTGTGTACAGATAGTTTAAAAGGGCTGCAGTGGTGATGCTCACTGAAGATTTATCCTTGATTGATTTAATGATATCAGACACTGTACAGCAATTACGCTGAGAAATTGATATTAAATCTTCTTCAATAAGAAAATTAGTTTATATTTTGAAAAAGTAATAACTAAAGGAATAACATTTCTGAATTGCTAACTGGACCACTGTTATCTAGTAAAATACCAAGAACGCAAGTTTCATATATTGGCCTAGCATGTTCACAATTTATTTATGAATGATAATGATATAAAGAGATGCTTTCTTTGAAAAATTTGAGAAAAGTCTGAAAATTAAACCAGCAGCAGCAAAACCCCCACAAGACGAAACTTTAAACACCACCATGTTCCCGGAGTTATTCTTGGAAAGGTTGTCATATTTGTGTGAAATCTCAGGGAGGGAATGTATGCAAGCATTCTGCTCAGCATGAACCCCGAACACCCACAACACTGCTAGATGAAATGTAATAATATGTTCCAAAAGGGAGATATACTGGAAAGCAAATTACGCAACCCTTCAGTGTGTTTTGGCACCCAGAAGGGAAAGGTGTCAGGGTAATGTTTTCCACCAAACAAACCAGATCCACAACAACGAACTGTGAGGCGCCGAGAGAAACGTGCAGTCGGGTGGCCAGCAGCAGCAAAATGTGGCCACAGAAGGAAGAATTCAGTCTCTGAGGAAGAAGGGACTCTCTGGGCTGGTTGCTCCCATCAGAGCTGTAGCTATTGTCTCCAGTACTGTAGGCAGAGAATCTGCCTTGGGAAATATTTAGTTCTTTTTAGAAGCAGTGTTATTGAGCACACATGTTTGTTGAGGAATGAACTTATTTTTTTGTGGAATAGGAAAACACGGATGCAAAGTGGAATTACTGTAGTTTGCTGCCTTTCCTACGGTAGATTGAATACTCATTCCAATGGGAGTGTCTGAATTTCATTAAATAACGAGAAAAGGAGTATCTGCAATGTAAAGTGTGCTTTGTTCATATGCTCTTAGCGTATGTGGGTTTATTCCTTCATGTTTACTTCCTCTGACATTCATCTTGTAAGAGTAATGAAGACTTGCAAATAAAAGACATCCTACCTCACATCCTCCGTCTTTGAAGTTTTCATGACATATATGATTTAATGTATGAACATATAGAATATTACTCCAGCAACACGATCAGAGTAGGAGGCTAATCTTAACCCCACAAAGGAACGAAACTATGCATCTCATTGCCTAAATCACGGTGTAAATCGGGACAAAACAATCCATTAGGAATGCACATAATGTTTTCCAGGTCGCTAGAAGACTATAGTCTTCTCAGGGCTAGCTCAAGGCTTCTCAGCTGTTTTACTGCCTCAAGGATGAGGACAGAGATAACTAATGCTGGCACAAAGCAGTATTGCAATGAGACCCGTCCAGCTCCACCCAGCACTGCTCTCCCTGGCTAAATCAAGCCCAACCAATATTGAAAAAAACCTTTTCTTCTTTATGATCTGCTTGATTGGAGGGTCACACAAAAAATCAGTCTTTTTTGAAAATATTGCTACACATTACATTATTACTTTTTTTCTAGAATCTCGAGTGACTGGCCTGTCTTTAGTGGAACAGATGCTCTATGGCATCAAATCCGGTGTTAATTAATTGTCTCCCTACAATTAAGCAGTGTGTCCATTCCTGTAGGCAGGTTGAGGAATTGTGGTTTACAGAACTGGGCAGTCTTTTACATTCAACTCACTGGGGGTCTAAAAACCGCAAGGAAATACAGAATCTGGTACATAAAAAATATCTAGCAGGGACTGGCACAGAGAATATTTCTACTGATGCCTGCATGTGAGCTCAGACAAATGCAAGCCCAGAATACTTGCCATGTGACTTTCATTAATGATCTTGAAACAAATCGATGAAATCACGACACCAGAAATTTGTGCTGCTCTGGAGGCAGCTAAATTATTCCATTTGCTATTTCTGCTGAAGATTTGCAGTCTCTAATAGATCTCAAAGAAAGTCCTACTGGAGCTAGACAGGAACCAGAAACCAGTTGAGTTTCACATTGACTTTTGAGTTTGATGGAAAGTCTTTCTCACCGCTGGCTAGAAGGGAGTTACTGAATTTTATTATTTCAAGCCGCAATCATAAAAAGAAAAAAATCCAGATACAGTTTTCTTTTCTTCACAACATAGGGGGAGAGAAAGGAAGGAAGAAAGGAAGAAAGGAAGAAAGGAAGAAAGGAAGAAAAAAGAAAGAAAGAACGACTTAATTTGGAAACATTGTCAAACTGTGCTAAAAAGGTTGTCAAACTGTGCTAAAATTGTTAACTGAGTGTAAGTTAGTGCAAAGAGGGATGCTTTAAGTGTGTGAATATATTCAGCACATCTACATACGAGACCCAGTTGTTTATGGTGCTTGCCCTGTAAGGACAGATCCTCACCTGAGGCAGGGCTGCATTAAGCCACAAACTCCTCTTCCCAGAGCATTCACATCTCATAGTCTCAAGCAGAGATGCTCTGCAGAGATGCTCTGCCAGCTCAGAGGCGAAGGCAGACACATTAATGATGTATTAGTGCACCAAGGACTGCTGTTCTAGGATTCAAAGCTGCACTCCAGTGTTGTGGTGTAACCACAGGAGGCTTGCGCTGAATATTGAGGTTATGCAGGGATTTTTCTTTTTAAAGTAATCTCACTCTCAGTTTATTTTGCTGGTTTTCAGTGTTTTGTTGGATAACTTGGGAAATAACAGATTTATTTCTTTTCTTCTCAATTTCGCGATTGATCTGAAAACTTACAAGATATTTGTTTCAGGTCAGATGAGAATATTTACATTTTTACCTGAAAAATTACAAAGAAAAACTCTAGAAAATATGCATTTCACATGAAGTAAAAGAAGTCATAGTTGACCTAAAATCAAATGTTTTGAATATAGCCTTCTGTTATACAATCAGATCTTACATTTTAAAACAAAATTTGCATTAATTTTAAAGGAAAAATGTCTTGCGGAAGTTTTTAGAAGTACAGTAAAACATTGATACAAAATCTCTTATTTCAAAAATAGGTAATAAATTCAAACCAAACATTTAATTGGTATCAGTTCTTCAAAACTATGGATTTTTTCAGTAAATTCATTGTCACCAATGTCTCCTTCCTCCGCTCAGTTTGTTGCTAATTAACAGCAATGGGAAATTTCTGGTGCCACAAAATGGAAGAGAATATAAAAATTGCTATGATCACTGTTGTAAGCACACAGCACAAGTCATCATAATTCTAGCAACCTGAAGAAAAAAAGCCAAGTTAGCGCTGTCTTACAGGTGGCAAGCATGGAGCACATATCCTTGAAATCACTTGCTGTGTTCATGCGGGGTATCTAAGGCTTATCAGGTAGCAGAGCCCAGGAGCTGTAGCACGGAATATTTGAAGAGCAGAGATCCGCGATATTTGTGTGCAGTTCACAACACCTGCCTGGATAGTCCTTGCTATTTATTTGTTTCTAGTCTGGTGCCGTGGAGCTGAGCACACTTTAGCAGAATGCATTAGGTGAACGTCTCTGGTTTGCTCTGAAAAGTCCATGTGTTCTGAGACTACTCCACAGTGGGAACCAAAAGTGGAGTGGAGATGGCAGGCCAGGAAATCCATTTTGGCTCTGCTCTGAAACATTAATGCAGATACTACATTGCACACACTAGGAGAGCCCAGGTCTCTGAAATGCCAATTCTGGCCCCATTTATATCATCTTCTCACTTCTAACTTGCAAGAGGTCTATTGTGAGATGGTTTGAGTGTTTCAGCAGTACTAGGCAAAAAATGTAAGTTCCAGAAGAAGCCACAGTCACAGTCAGTCAACAGTTACTATTCGTTGCCAGAAGATGTGGGCTGTCCCAGTTCCATTTTTTGAAAAGTAGAGTTTTCTTGGTGATATCACTGTTATCATGACTATTTATAAATGGATTTGGAACCTCATACCATTGTTTACACATATGACGTACAATCGTTTAAGTTAAGAATAAAACTGATACAAAATCAGAAGGGTATGAGTGAATCAAGAATAAATTTAGAACAGAAAATGGAAAACTGGTTCTGATTAACCAAAAAAGGAAACTGTGGAGTAGTTCATATACAAGGTAGTGGGAGCTTGGACCTCGCGTTGTTTTGAAATGAGGAGTGTATATTTATGGAAGGGATTTTATAAAGAAGGGTTTAAAACATAGGATTGCTGTATCAGTACTGAGACCTCCAATTACTCCATATCTGCAGGGCAGGGAGTTGATGAGAGCTTTCCTGTTAACAGTGCTTGTTCATACTTTATTTATTCTGCTCTTACACATGTCCTAAATCTCTGAGAGTACGAGAACTGGAGGTCTTTTGTTCCTGAAGGGCTGGGCTTTTTCCTCTTCTTCTTAAGCGCAAAAGCTTGTCCACAGGAGACAGTATGGCATGTGCCCAGTGATATTAAAATCCCCCAAGACTCCAGCTGGCATGTTTCCCTCATTTGTTCAGGGTTAAACACATCATCTGATTTGGAGATGAATTTTCCAGATCAGTTTGCAATGATCATTTTTTCCCAGTTGACTTCTTTTCGTTTCTTTGCTTTCCATTTTTTTCTGTTGCTTGGTATGACCTAATTCATGACAACCTGGGAGGTTTTTTTCAACTAAAACCTCACTTTTACAAGACTTGGGATACTGGAAGCATCCTCAACTGTCCAGTGGCACACTGTATTTTGTCCTGTGGCACACTGTATTTGGAGGTTTTGGTCTTTTACCACGTTCCTTCAGTTTGTTTTGTAGCTGGTGAGGAAAGGAACAGTACATGCAAGAGATGTTCAGTGGTTATTCATAATAAAGTGCATAAAACGTGGTTGTCTGTGATGGGAACAGAACGATCATGAAGACACAGCTGGTTCCTTGCAGGCTTACCTTCCTGTATGGCGGCACTGACTCACTACACACTACTTCAGCCTATGTAAGCAATAAATGCAAGAGCTGAAGGAGATGCTGGGATGACCACCCAACGTTTCAACCTTGACTCTGCGTCTGCTGTGAGTGGAGAAGAAAATCAAGATCCAAATAGTACTGAACTCTGGCCAAAACCAGAGTCTGTCACCAGATTTGTAATAAAGTGCCGTTTTTTTAATTTCTGGCTACATCTATAGTTTATTCTTCATGCACTGCTGCAAGACACATTTCTTCTGAAAGAGACCTGTACAATTTGAAGGCAAAGCCAATGAGGAGTAGTGACTATGTTAACGCTATGGAGTTATGCTACCCGAGCAAGAGGAACCTTCTCTTCTTTACATTTCTTGTGGGTTCTGCAAGTGGTGGATAATGTCAACGTATCACCAAGTGCTTTGTGCACATGCATTATTCAAGATACACACTTTTTTTGTGGTAACTTTTGTGTGGAGGAAGCAGGAACTGATAAGATGTACTATGTAAACAATATGCAGAGAAATTATCAGTATGTACACAATGATAATCTTAGGTAGGCAATAAAGGTGCTACCCAAATTGATAGATATGCCTTAATAATGCCTTTCTACTTTCCTGAGGGAGGAAGAACAAAATGGAACTGAGACTTTCCTGTGCTGGAAATTATATTTCGTAAGTTCATATTTCTTTTCAATCACTTTCTAGGAAAGGATTTTGCACCGAGAGTGTAATCTTCTCTTAAAGAACTCTCCTAGTGTGCTTCCCTTTATGAACTGACATTAACTGTTATTAAAATGCATATTTATTTATATGGGATTGAAAACACTCTTGTTTCATTTGGCTTCTACAAGTATATGGTAATAGTAAATGTATCGGGTCACTGCCCTCTTTGCATGATATTATCTCCTTTTAGAATCTGCTTGCAAATATAGGAATAGATTAGAGCAAAACATATTTCAATACATAGCAAAACGCAAAGTACTTCAAAATAAAATTATTCTTTTCCAACTGCTTTTTTTTTTTTTTATGAGTTTTGCCTAAGGGTTTGATTTCATAAAAACTAGATGGATGTTCTGCAGTTTTTGCCATCCAGAGACTTTTATTGCGGGGATGGAGGTTGTAAAGGTGGTTGGAGATTTCCAAGCTGAGCACTTGTGTTCATAAGAAAGAACCACTTTCCCATTATGGCTAAGTTAAATCTGTACAGGATCATTAACATTCTGGAGGAGCAAAAAAACAATTAATGTGAGTCTGTCAGTGTAAACAGCAGTACAAATGAACTTCTTTGTCAGAAGAGCCCAACCCTTCACTGTACGGACACCCTCAATTGCCCTTAAACCCAAGCCTTCCAGTGGATTCCCACTATTTTACCAACTGACCTTACTCACTTCTTCAAGCTGAAGCTCCTGCTCATTTAAACCAGTGAGACATTCCTCACTTCTAAGATTTTAACGCCAGGAAGGCAATTTTGACAGTGGTGCCTGCATGGCACAAGCCAAACTCACCACACCATCTGCAGCAAACCTATAGCTTTGGTGCGCTTGTGCCAAGTCCCCTGGAAAGGTAACTGAGCGTGGCTAGAAATCTAAGTGGCATAGTGAGCCCAACGTAAGATGCCTACATGGCTGATTATTTCTCTGTTAAAAAAAGAAAAGAAGAAAAAAATCATGCATTCATAAATTTCTGTCCGTCCTGAATATCTTCCCATCTCTGTTCTTACTCTTTTTTTCCTGTTGCATTACAGAGTTGGCTTTTACCAGCATCTTCTTCTCTGGGTAGACATATAGGATGAACAGCTTGCCTCTCTACCTTGGATAAACTAGAAATACCCTATTAAAAAAAAACAAAAACAACTTTAATCTCTTTTAAAAAAAAGTTTAATGGCAGTTGAAGCTGTCTGCACAGTGAACGATTGGGCCCTCCTGATTAGAAGCGCACTTGCACTGCAGGTTTACTATTTTCGTGGCATGTTTTCAGACTCGCACATAATCTAGTTGCTCTTTTTTGAACCCTCTCCAATTTTTCAGTGCTTCACAGTCAGGACATTGAGATGGGGTGCAGTGCAGTGTTAACTACATTGCTACTGCTCCACAGAGAGCTACTGCCACATCCGCTTCTGCTCTTGACAACCTCTACCCTGTGCACCTCAGCACTGCTTCTACCCTCTCTGCCTCGACAACCTGGCTGGCACACATGTTCAACACACCTTCCACTACAGGCCCTGAGCAGAACTCTGCATTACTGTGTTGGAAGATACAATGCTGTTAATGAGATGTCCATCATGCTTCCTCCACAGACACAATACCTTGCATGCCTGCTGGCTTTCCCTCCAACGTTGTTGACTGCTCCACCAATCTCACCACCACTGCAAGCTCTGCAGAATGATGATTATTCCAAATCATTTATAAAATTGCTAAATAATAAATAATAATTGATGAATACTACTAGATTGGTAGTTGCTAAATTTTTAAGCCAGTACTGGAATAAGTTCTTGTGGAGATCTGATGGATATACCCTCCTTTGGATAACAGTTTTCCACTCACAGTTACATTTTTAAATTTAGCAGATTACCTGGCATATGATCCACCTAGCAATGGCCCACCAAGATATTTGCAGATTGCCAATATTTTCATCAAGATGGCAGATTTCAGTTGTTTTGCAGAAATCAAAATATACCACATTGACATTGTTAAGATGAGCAAACTGATGTTTCATAAACCTAAAGCCATACTTCTGTTATTATTTTTAATTCATTACTTATGGATCCTCTTCTATTTTTACAAGATGTCTCCTCCAGAGAGTTGCTAGATTAATTGGTCTATAATTTGCTGGGTCATTCAATTTACCCTTTTAAATTGTGGCACAATATTAGCTGTGGCATCCTTCAGCCCTCATGCTCCAAGACTTGCTAGAAATCAGCGCGAGTTCATAAATCTCCTCAGGCAATCCTTTCAATGCTTCTGGGTACAAGCACTATAGTCCTGAGATTTTTAAATGTTTAACTTTAATAGTTGCTGTTTAACATCTTCCCTAATTAAGAACAGAAGAGAAAGTGCTTGCTACCATGCTAAGACACGAAACCATCATTCTGCTTCTTTCTGACCACAGAGCAAACAATTATTGAACAATACTGAGGCAAAGCTTTTGGGGACAGGTAATATCTTTACTAGACTAACGGATAGTTTCGATCATTCTGATAGCAAGTTTAATAAAAGATTTTATCGTTCCCTGCAAAATTAGCTTTACCTATATCTTTAAACTATCATGACTCCAAGAGCACCATTATGAGAAAAATTTTAGGTTTTTAGCATCAAGACTGATAATTTTATCTTCCTTGTCTGTGACTCTCATGTACCAATGCTAAGGTTTCATTTGCTCCTTATACTTTTAAGGAATTCCTTTAAAATAAAGAGATTTAGGCTGTTCAGTGCTATCTTTAGCCTCAATTTTATCAATTTTCTAAATTTTCTGTTACGTTTAAGAGCCTCACATTCCAATTTGCTATATGGGAATGTGCATGAACATGTATACATGTATTTGGTTTCACATATAATTGCTGCTCTCGTTTCTCATCTGCAGCAGGTTGTAGCCTGTTTTCGCCCAGTTGCTGAATTGTAGGGGCTTGAAATTTAATAAACCTTTCTCAAGGAGTTTTCTGCTATCATTTGTACTCTGGTGTTTCAATTTTTCTCATTACAATTTTCTCTTTTGAGAATTATCCCTTTTTAGAGAAGAGAGGAAGCGAGGGCAAGGGATTGCTGGATATGTCTGTCTTCCAGTTAGGATCAACAAATGCAATTGGGTTTGATCACTCACATTTCAACAATGCTTTCTACTTTCTTCTGCAGCAAGAAAGTCCCCTTACCCAATAGAATAATATATAATACAGGGTTTTCTGAATGATATGTAATACATTGGGGTTTTTTTGTTCTTAGAAAACTACCTACCATTTTTAGAAATTCTGTGGTTATGGTGTGAGTGGAAGAATGTACATGTGCTCCAAAATTTGACCTCCTCTGCTTATTCTCTCTGCCTACCTCACTTAGATTATAAGGGGATGCTCTTGGTGACCTACAAAGGTCTTTCTCCTTCGCTCTTTCTCTTCCATTTAACCTTCCAGCCCTTCTGCATGTAGCCCTGTGACCATCAGCCTATAAGAGCTCTTAGCCTTTCAGAAATAAATAGTTCTGGAGCACAAATGGCATCTTTGATGCAGAGAGCTCCTCCCAGCCTACCACAAGCACCCAAAATACACACACAACCCTGCTGCCCAATTTAATGATCCCACAGAGGCTATGGCCAACAATTTGGACGCCCCAGCTAGCTTGGTCTTCCAACCAGCTCTCACTGCTCCTGATGATATCCTATTTCTTCTCACAAATGGGAATATGTAATTCCTCTTGTTTATTGCCTGAGCTTCTCATGTTGGTAGAAAGGCTGTTAAAGAACCGCTTTTCTTTAAATGCCTCGGTGCTTTGGTTCTTTACTTTGCTGTAAGCTTGAGCTTAATAACATGACTTGAGTAGATGCACAGAGTTAGTGCCTCTTAATTCACTCTCATTTGTATGCTGGTTTAAAATCTTTGGGGTCACTTCTGTCCAGTAACTCCCCAGAAGATGGGCAGCTGTCTTAGACCCAAGGCAACTCACACGCCTTCCAGCCTGCCCCCTCCCCTTCTGCACTGTGGTGTCAACCACAGCTCTTCAGTGCCAACACGCGGGTATAGAACGCTCCCTCTCTCACTTAAGACACTTAAAATTAACAGTGAGGAGAATCATGCCCAAAACCCTTCCTAAATGTACTTCCTCCTGTATCTTCACGTCTCTAGTCTACATCTTATGATGCTTAAGCCCAGAAGTCCCCTCCTCCTCCCAAATGCATTCACTCTGCTGAAAGCTCTTCTGTATGTCCATATAGCGTGGTGACATATACCTATTACACAGAAATTATTAGCCATGCTGGTTTTGCGGAATACTGTTTGTGCAATTCACTGCCGTAGCACATCAGAAGTGCCTCCAGCCCCATTAATCACATCATTTCCCTAGGATGTTAGTCATTATGACCATCAGGATACGACCTGCTGCTTCTCTAATATCTACAGGCTACGGGCAAGTCACCTTATCATGATGCAAATTTGCAGCATCAACGGAGGCCTGAAAGACTAAATATTTATTCTCTAATATCCTAACCCACATGGAGAGCTCCACCCTCCTCCAAGCATTGCTCCTCTGGGTCTCGCTGCTCTTATAAATAGACTGCATGCTGACTATTTTGCTTTCGCAAACTGATGTTCCTCAGGTGGTTCTGCACAGCCTTGGGATGAGCTGTAAAGATTAGCTCTGGGCATTCAGCCCTCAGGGATGTATTGTTGTCAACTCTTCTCATTTTTTTCTGCAAGGGAGAGGAAATTTGACAAGTGCATCTAGTCCTGATAACAAAGCCATTGTGGAAAATCAAGTGAGAGTGGTGTCAGTTGCTGTGTTGTGTCTCCCTCTGTTCCCTCAGCACTCATGAGTCTATTTAAACTCCTTCTTGTGTCCATGGACCAAATGTGGGACACGTCATACTTGCAAAAACCAGCCTCCTCGTCTTCACGTGGTAAAACATGAGCAAGTCACTGCAGAATATTAGCTGGGCTAGAGAGCCTGACTCTCTGACTGAGGGGAATGGTGTCTGGCATGTTTTACCACATCCACCTAGAAAAAGTATTTGCATTTTGAGTCAACAGAGGGATAAATCTTCCCCTGGCTCTCTGCAGTAAAAAGCATTATCTTCAACAGGACAGATTTGCAGATAATCAGTTCAGTGTGAGTTCTTAGTACAGCATTGTGGCCCTAGACAAATGTAATCATTAGGTGCATAATTAAAGAGTATTGATAGAAGTAGGTAGCTTAGATTTTCTCAGCATATGAGACTCATCCATCTATCATGGAAATGCTGTGTCTGTCACTCAAAAAAACCTCTGAAAACTTAGAAAAGATTCCAAGGAATTTCCTGAGCATGATCAGGGGATTTGAAAGCACATTTAAGAACAATCAATTCCAGTGGCTCAAGCTGTTTATACCATCAGGTCTGTGGGGTTACTTGGGTAGGTCCTAAAATTCCTACCTAGGGATAAAGAATTTGAGCGGATCTCAGTCTGTTACCTAGCAGTCAAATGCATCAAAGATCAAATGGCTAGAACTTGAAGCTAGAAAAAATGAGACTTGAAAGCCAGAGTAGTTTTTAAACAATGTTTATACTTAATCACTGGACCAGTTTACTAAGGGTAAATTGGATTCTCCATCACAGGAAAGTGTTGCATTAGAAGGGGAGGGTTTGGTTTGATTTCACTAATAATTCAAATGAGAATCAACTCAGGGCAGTCTTGTGACCTTGATGGTTGCTTTCAACTTTTCAGTCTGTTTCTTTCCCGTTCCTGACCTGCAGAAGAGGCGGACAGCTCAGCCCTCCTGCCGTGGCCAGCGCAGGGACCTCCCACAGATCCCTCCATGGGAATCCTCAGCAGGCACAGGAAGGGACCGCAGACACAGCATCCCCTTCTCCATCTACTGCAGGCAGGGGAGCCACTCAAGAACATCACATATAAGTCTATTCAAGCCCTCATTCCCTTTTATTTCTTTTCCTTTGAAACATGACATTCAGCCACTTCTGAACTTACATTCCAATAGGGTTCAGCTCCTTCTACACCTACCACACACTGGCGTATTTCTTTTTTTAAATAAGCAGTACAGACCTTTTGTCACTCAGCATCCCTGCCTGTAGCAACAGTCTCAAGCTTACGGCTTCAGTGAGAAAACCAGGCAACGTAACGAGGCAAACAGCAGAAGTGCCTTTTGATTCCCACAGGACTATTCCTGGGGTAACCCCACATGGCAGGAACACTCAGCCATCCTCCCTCTCCTGTTCGCCTCAGCAGGGCAGAAACCCCTTTTTGGGGGCTTGTTTACACACATACACGCTCCAGAAGGTCAAGACAAAGCTGTTGCAGGCAGGAGATGATGAGCATAATTGAAAGCACATTCTGTCTGCGAGAAGATGCTAAAATGGCTCCAGGGTCCTAACACATAGGCTCTGCGAGAGCTGGCATGACAGAGGACACTTCCTTTCCCACCTGCCTGCCTTCCCCTCTTATTCCTATCTCCAGAGCAAGAGAGAAGGAGATGGGGAGGGTCTAATTACTAGTGGCACAGTTCATCGACTCGAGAGTTAATCCAAACTGCAATTGATTGTGCAAGCAATTAATAAGAGTGATAACTGCAGCACTGTGGAGGGGCTGAAGGCGGGCCAAGCTATGACCTCGCTGGAAGAAGTCTCCGGCTAGAGGAGGGAACAGACTACTAATCGGTTAAATCTCCCCAACATGAATCATCTGAGCTTGTGCAGCAGAGTCTTTAATTCACTATAATTTAATTCTCCAAGGCATAAACCATGGAGATCTACAACCACTTAAAACTCCTGAGTGAGAGCGTTCAGGCATGCTATGAATTTTCCTCAGTGTCTTCACACCTTCAGTTCAATTTCTACCTCTCATGTAGACGTGGACCAAGAGCCATGTAACTGCTTTTCAGGCTCAGCCTCATGCAAACTCCCAAGAAGAGGTCTGACCGCACAGTGTCTCAACGTTTTGACCAGAAATAGAGTTTTTGAAAACCTGTATATGTGACTTCTGCCCTGCTTCAGTGATTACATCTTTTACCAGTCCTGCTGTGAGAGGGGCATTTTCCACTAAACACTAGGTTTTTTTATTAGGTGTGACGTGCTGACTGGTCTCATTTGAACTTGGTATTATCTTCAGCAGAGATTTTTTCACTTGATGTCGATATATAGCAGAGTTCCAGCTGACATAAAACTCCAGCTCCTTGCATCTGGGAAGTGTATAAATTTTGAATTCATAAGGCCTTAAAAATTGAGTATCCTTAATGAGGTGTAGGTCATAAGCACTTCTGTTCTTTCTCCATATCACTAGAAACTACTGTGAAGATTAAGGCAGCGAGGTTCAGAAATGTGCTTTAATCATTATGGGTAGTTTATGTAAGAATTGTTATTTTAGATCCATGCTGCAGAATACATACCTAAAACCTAGCTGGGTTTCAAGAACAGCATGTCTTTTGATTTGTCTTTTATTCAAAGCCAATTAATATTTATATTTTTATAAAAAGTTAAACTAGGCTTTAAGATCAATGAAATCTTTTATATATAAAACTATAACTGCTAAAATTATCCTTATCTTGTCCCAGAATGTTGCTTCTTTTAAACTGTAAGGATGGCGCTTCCCTATACACTCATTTATAGAGAGATGGTAAGAAAATGTTCTACTCCAGTAGAATTTCATCAAGCTTATGAACATTACTATGCTTTTATATTTACTGCAGAGATTTGGGTTGGATATTGGGCTGTTTATTTTTAAGAAAATAGTTTTTTTCTTTCATTAGCAGTATACCACTCTGAATTTGTAGAAATTAGCATAGTTCAAAAGTGGCTGATTTGCAGCAGTCTGGAATTTACACTCAGTTATGTAAATCAGCTTCTGCATTAATGCAATGAGCAGTTCTGTCTGTTCTTATTTGATCCTTTATGGAAGAGGAAATGTTGAAAGTGAACCAAGAATACCACATTAGAAATGTCATATGCAATAGGAAAGCAATCAGCAGGCCAGGTCAATCAACTACTTCCAAATTCCCTCGATTGACACCTTCTCTGCAAAAATTTGGTGATGGCCTCCAAGAAGAGGGAAAACAATTTGTTCCATAATCCCCACAACAGCTGATGAGCGTAGATGCTCCAACACTTTGTAGTAGCTTTGTTGGTCTGTCAGTTTCCACAGCAAACGTGCAACACAGCTGTCCAAGCTGCTGCTAGAGAGCTGGAGAGAGGATCCACAACACGTCAGCACTTCTGCAGCCTCCACCCTCATCTGCATTTTTGCCACTTGTCTCTCTATAGCATTTTCTATAGGGTGGGAGCATGGGTGCAGCAGTTACCAAGTACAAGTTAGAGCAGCTTAGGCTTGCCCTTCCTCTCCTTGCATTTATCTAACCGTGCTGTTAATAAGCCTTCGTAGCTCAAGAAATAAACATCTTTGGAAACAAAGACTTAGGCTTTGTCCTGATTTCACTCCAGTTCCCTGCAGACAGACACTGTGAACAAGCTCTCACAACTTGTCTCACTTTTCTGATTAAAGCATTATCTTTATGTGAGGCTAGAATTTAAGGCATCAGATTGGACTCCATCCGTAGCTAAGTGACAGTGTTTGCTAGATAAGTATCCTGAAAGCTTTGCAGAGGGTTTGCTCTGCTGAAACAAACTGTAATGATACCATAAATAAAGAGTGGCACACAGGAGGGCTCAAATTGGATTTCAGCCTTTGTTGAGTGATAAAAGGGCAGCACCTTTTAACTAGGATACAAAAAACCTTTCTGTAAGGGGTCCTCCAGAAACAAAATCCAATAAACATACACAATTAAAAGAGAGAGAGAAAAGCAAAGGGCCATGCAAGGACAGTCAGCTTTCCCAGGTAAAGCTGAGGCAATAAGAGAATATGCAAAGTACCCAGTCATAAGAAAACACATATGAGCACATCGATCACTTTAAACCGTAATCCTCAAGCAAACACTAGTCATTTTCTTACCTCTAAAAACAGAACTAGATCTTTAACCATGTCAGAGGAGTAGATAATAACCATCAGAAACCCGCAGAGACTTGACTACCAGCATGAAGATTTTCCACTGTATGAGAAACAGCACAATTTTAGCTTTCCAAACATAAATGGGAAATGGCATAGGAGGAATCATAGTCTGCTGGGAGAATATTTTTTCTGGGCGGGATAATAATAGTTTTTTCGGCCTGTGTCACACACGTAATTGGTTCTCTTTTTCATTAATGAATTTCTATCTCTGGCTTTACACTGAACTAGACCTCATGAACAAAGGCGATCTAACAAAAAGTAATATACTTTACATTAGTAAAACGATCCATTCGAATGGATGTGTGGGAGAGGAGAAGTAGACCTGTGAAAGAAAGATCTCCTTTCCCATATATCCTTATAAATGAATGATTTTACTAATGTAGAGAGAGGTCTACAACTGTTAAGCCTTGTCAATGAGATCAGAGACAGGGTCCTGCTGTCTGCCTCTTAAAGTATATTATTTTTTGTTAGATCACCTTTGTTCATAACAGGTCCTTGAAAATTTAATGTCCTTACATATATCACTGTCAGACTTTATTGCACATTCACGAAGGAAAGTAATTTCATCAAGTGATAGACTATGAAGGCTACTAAATATAGATTTATTGGAAATTCCTGTTGAAGGTAAGTGAATCTTTTTTGCCAGTTGGAATAGAGAGCTACAGTCAAGCTATTTTCTTACCTGTCTATCATCTTTCTCAGTGCAGAGAAAATGATGACTGCTGAGTTCTAAAATCAGATTATCACTGCAGTGCCTATAAGCTTATTTTTAAGTACTCAGTGTTTGTCTTACCTGTGGAAAGAAAGCAGTTTTAGTCTCTAGTCTAAACATTTGGCCAGAACCTAGTGCTTAAAACAAATCATTATTAAAAAAAACAAATCCCCTTTTCAATAAAAGTCCAGTTCAGCAATCACTGAAGGTTGCTTTGGACAGTGTTTAAAATGAAGCCAGGATGGACTTCAGTAGGTCAGAATCAAGATTTGGTAAATTTAATATTTTCCTTCTAGTATACTATGGATTTCCTTTAAAATAATCATCAGCATAGTTTATTTCCTAATTTTTCTGCTACTGCTTTCTTGTTACAGGAACTAGCTCATCAGCTGATGCATACAGCTTCACATGTTTGTGTCCATGAGCTGCGCAGGTTTACTCTCCATGGTCTGCTCCTGCAACAAGATGTAGCTACATTTGCTGCATTGCAACCCACAGCACACCTGTGACTCCCAGGGACAGGAGAAGCAGCTGTGAACAAAGCAGCCAAGTGTTTCACAGTGCTCTGAGACAGAGTTAAGTAGCCCAAGAGTTAAGTAACCGTGGCGTCACATGCACCTTCCTCTCTACCTGACCACAGAGCTGACCGCGGCGTTGCCATTGCCTGACCATCGCTGTCGGGGCTGGGGCTGACCAGTCCTGAGTGGAGGGACTCAGAACATCCCAGCCTGGGATGAGGGCTGTCGATGGGGAAAGTCTGTCTCACAAGCCATCAGCAAGCACAAGCAGAGGGAGATTGAGTTTGGATATCTGGAATCAGATTAGAGGACTGTGCTATTTCATTTTGTGTTTTCTATTATTTCTTTGTGGGCAGGTGGAATTGCCCCTCTAGTCTGAAAAGAGCTGCAAGACTCGTCGGCCTGTGTGAAAATTTTCCTGTATGTTTGTGGCTGAAAACACTTGTGCAAATCCCCGGGATGTCAGAACTTGACTGGAGAGTCCCCTTCTACTTCTGAGGAAGAAGTAACAATCTTCATCGAGAGCTGGAGACCCTTTAGTGAAGAGGGTGCCCTTACTTGAGCGTGACAGCACAGCTCTGCCACCTGCTCGCAGGCAGCCCCAAGGCTGCTCCTTTCTAGGGCCAACCAAAGCACCATCCAGCTCATTAGCCCTGACAGTGGCCAAGACCAGATGCTTACAGGAGGGTACAGAAACAGAGAGAAGCAAACAGCACTGCTTCCCAGTCTCCAGGGATGTCCCGAGGAGAGCTTTCTGAGCTGCTTTCCTTCCGATTGCTCTGCCTGCCCATCTCCATCCCACTAGAGGACCTGGTTGACTGACCAGAAAGCAAAGAAGGATCCTGTGCTCCTTTGTATGACTTTATTTCTTCTAATATTTCTTCCTGGAGATCCTCATAGAATTGTAGAATGGTTTGGGTTAGAAGGGACCTCAGAGATCATCTAGTTCCAATCCCCGTGCCATGGACAGGGACATCTTCCACTGCACCAGGTTGCTCAAAGCCTCATCCAACCTGGACTGAAACACTTCCAGGGAGAGGGCATTCACAACTTCTCTGGGCAACCTGTTCCAGTGTCTCACCACTCTCAGAGGGAAGAATTTCTTCCTTAGATCTAATCTAAATCTCCCCTCTTTCAGTTTAAAGCCCCTTGTCCTATCGCTACACGCCCTTGTAAAAAGGCTCTCTCCAGCTTTCTTGTAGACCCCCTTCAGGTACTGGAAGGCTGCTAGAAGGTCTTCCTGGAGCCTTCTCTTCTCCAGGCTGAACAACTCGAAGTCTCTCAGCCTGTCTTCATAGAAGAGGCGCTTCAGCCCTCGGATCATCTTTGTGGCCCTCCTCTGGATCCTCATTTCCCTCATGCAGAGGGAGATGGTGGCTGATGTTCATTGCTGTCCTATGGACAAAAAGGAGAAGGTGGAGAATCACAAGGGAACAAATGTGCAGTGGAAAGGAGTAGGTGACCTAGAAACAAGCAACAGGGGACAAATGTAGTCAAACAATATGTGTGATAACTAAAGAAGAACTGTAAATCAAGAAAAAGAAAGAAAATTATGAACAACAATAAATGAAGCATGAGAAGAGAAGGAGGACAAAGAGAAGAAAATCGTATGGATGCAAAAGAACAGGATTAAATAATAAAAACTTGAGCCAACAGTAGAGAGAAAAAGCAGTGAAAGAGGAAGAATTCAGAACAGCTTTATTTCCACTGACAAAATTGGTATCCTTAAACCATCTGAAAAAGTGATATTCCCAAACAATTCCTCTCAGTGCACGCTCATTGGGTGCTGGCTTTAATTTCAGTGTTTTTTTCATATGTGTGGTGAACACAAAAAATAACAGAGAGCAGCAGGCATCCAGTCTTTTCCCATACTCACACACTTTTAGCCCTGAAAGTTGGTCTCTGCTCTGAAGTACGACCTGCAGGTACCAATTTTCTCCCTCTGAGTTTGGAGAAAGCCGAAGGTGCTTCTTTTTTTCAGGATAAAACCAGCCAATGCCATGATATGGTGACGTTGCTTAATCCAGAGCTGAATGCTCCAGCCAGCTGTAGGAGACAGAGTACCTCGCTGTCAGCAATACCACACTCACAGATTTTGGTCTCAAAGTCACGTTCAATCATTGACTTTTTATTGATAATTACTCAGATCAAGACCATGAAACTGAGGTTATAAACTAATACGTATAAATAGGGAATTCATTTTAGAGCATTTCGGTTTTGCTCAGGAATATGATTCTTTGTCTCCCCTATCTCAGACCTCAGTTATGCACGGCCCTGGCACACTAATAGGTTTGATAAAGACACTTGCTGCTTTTGACATGCAGAGAAGGAGGTTTTGGTCTACTATTTTGGGTTTTATTGATGACATTCATTATCAAGTCCGCTGCTTCATAGCCCTTATTATCGGCCATTATCTAGTTTGAAAAAGCTATAAAGTAGGATTTATTTTGCTTAACTTCTAAGAGCTAAAATAATTAAGTTTTTTATTTCATTCCGTTTTCATCAACAGTCAGGGATATTGTCTGAGTGCAACTACCTCAGTTTTTATTGCTTGAGTTAATTGGCTTAATTTGAGCTAACTTAACTCATTGGTAAAGGGCTGGTTATAGTCTCTAAATACTCTTTCCAGATCAGTAAAGCTGGAGGCTTATGCCAAGGCTCTGCCTTGGGCAACAGATGTCCCCATCCAACCACATCATTTAAAGAACAGACTCTATTGCCATTGCAGTTGGCTCCATATACCCTTTCGTGAGTCAGTGTTACATGTCCACTTCACTCCACTCCACTGATTTTAGCTTTATCACGAGCTGCTGTTTTTCCATGGGAACGGTAAATCCATCCCAAAGCCAGCACCTTTATTTGAACCACAGCCACCACAGCGAAAGGATCTCCAGAAGCTCACAAATCCTAACACAGCTGATACCACTACAGCAAAACACTAGTTAAAAGAGACAGGCAAAGTGCATTAACCAAGTTAAGGGGGCCACCTTTTCTGTTTAAAAATCAGTATTCAGAGTGCTCAGGTGTTAATTTAGGTTACCTGGGTTCTATACAAGGAAGCGTTTGAGCTCCATCTGGAGACATCAGAGCACAGCTGAAAGGAGTGACAGGTTGACAGACCACTGCGATGTCCTGCTAATACCAACCCAAATCTCAAAACAAGTTGTGATAATGTCCAAAGGGGTCTGGTTGCTCAGTGATATAGAGCCATTCTTTAATCGCAGGCCTAAGAGTAATATTTAGCATGCAAGAACAGATAGATACAGTTATAGATGCAGATGGTTTAGATATCATATAGCTGTCATAGGTAGAATAGGATAAGAATAAATATCAGTTTAGCATACAGTAACACACACAGCAGTCAGACTGTGTCAGTGTAGAGTTAGGCAGGCTATAATTAGGGTCTGGATGTCCAGGAAATGCTAGAAAATCCAAGCAGAGATGAGCTGGGGGTTTTAGACCAGCAAATGAGAGAAAGATTGACTGTCTTTTGGACAGTAGCCAACAGGAATCATTTTTGTCTTATTTAGAATTATTTAAAATGGTAAGATTGCATCTGATTACTTTAAGATAAAGATATCTTTATAGTAGTAGTCAAGAAACTTAAGGAAGGGCCAGGGAACAGCATTCACCTACCCTTGGACCACTATTTATCCAGAGGTTTCTATGAGAAGACACGCAAATTCTTCTCCAGACATAATTGCTGTGTTAAGATTTCCACCCGCCAGGTGAATATCTGTGTCCTTCAGGATATCCTTTCCCATGGATTTTAAGTATCTATCCCCCATCCCTTTACAATTATTTTCCTTCTTATTTGGCATCCCCAGCATCACCAGCAGCAGATACACTGGATGGTGCCGTGCCGTGCAGTACCGCACCGCTCGTGACTTACCCCGTGCACTGCATGATTATCCGGTCAGACACCATCCTTTCCATCCGTTACCATGACAGCCCAGTCATCGTGGGGAAGCTTCCTTGAACTCTCGTACTTCCCACACAATGGGGTCAAACAACAATTACTTCAGTTAATGGCACCTACGATGCACCTGGAGACAGCACCGTTTCCAACAGCATCCAGTGAAGAGTTAAGCTCTGCGGAGAGATAAAGATAGAGCCTAATGCTCATAGACCAAACAAATTGCATAGTGCGTGTGCAGGCCAAGTAGCTGAAAGGCTGTCTAGCCTGCCAGATTTCACATCCACTGGCTAGCTTGGGGGGACGTGCAGTAGCCACCAAATCTGACCTACACCCAGTCAGTGTCAGATCGGATTGGAGAGCTGGCAGGAGCCTGGAAAAGAAAAATGAATGTTGCTGCCGCCTGACTCTGTCAAAAGGGGGTTTATTGTAGCATTTGTCTCTTGGGGAGATGTGATCTGAGAAGAACAGAAGATGTTTAAAAGTATTTTCAAAAAGAAAGTGACAGACATGCAAATGGTTGCAGGGGGGGATTAGGGAAGGGGAAGAGGAAGGGGATAGGGAACAGGGAGGAAACAGCATGTGTGAGAGGTAGAAAAGATCAGAGGATTCACATAAAGGATGGAGGTGAAGATGAGGGTAATAAGAGGGTACAAATAATGTGAGGGTGGGTAGCCAAACAAGGTAGGAAGAATAACAGCATAGCACTTCCATGCTCTGTTTTCCTCTACCAGATGAGCTAAAGGATGGGGGTTTCTTGCGTGGTCTGGGACGTCAGTGTCCTTGAGTCCCAGGAGGTTCTTGTTCCGTTTTGCAAGCTAGACTTTGAAAAGCATGGCCATGTGACATTGCCTTTTCCTATGGCCTCTACGTGTGCTGGATGTGGTGTGTCCCACCCTTGAAAGGTCCCTGAGCCCCATCCTTGCAGCCCCACAGACTTTGATCCGGAAAAGCCTTTCCCGTGTGCAGGGGCTGAGTTGCACTCTGAAGCCTCCCCCAACCCCAGCAGCCTGAAGTGAGGCAAACGTTAGAGACACTCACTGTCACAGCCATCACAGCCCAAGGCAGTGGTTAGAGGGGAAAGAGGGGGCTGAGGAGACCGTCTGAGATGAATGGAGGTGGTCTTGCTGCTTGCAGCAGTGGCATCAGGCAACATGGGCTCTTCTCGCTCAGCTCACTACATCACATGGAGTCAAACATGGCACACCATGCACCTTTGGAAAACCCCTTCTGCTTAAAGGCCAGATACTGTATATCCCAAGGGACAGAGCTTATCTGGTATCAGGTCTGTTGAAGGCAGAAGTACCCAGCATACAGGCCCTAACCACACTCCTCCATGAAAGAACACTTATTTTCTTCCTTTGCACATCGCCAACTGAACCACATTTCTAATTACAGCCTTAATCACTCAACATTCACCCTGGCTACTGCATATCCCTTTTAGGAAGGAAAAGAGAGCACCGTTCTCAGCATAAGCTGAACTCCTCTAGCCAAGGATGAGCTGACTCCCGCGGTCAGGGCAGGGGGTGTGAGAGGGGCTGCAAGAGGTGGGCAGGGGGAGCTGCACCAAGTACTCAAAGAGTTCCCATTACCTCCTTTTAGTAAAATAGTCAGGACTTTCCAACACCGCACTGGAGAAACTGGTCTAGGGGGGATCATGGCACCTGTTTCACTAGCAGTAGAGTATTAACAGAAGAGGGTGGAAAACACTTGGAAATTACATGGATCTCTCATTCATGCTATAAAGTGAACTGAAAATATGGATGGCAATTACAGCTCGCTGTATAATCCTAACTCTTACAAATAATGCTTTCATCCCCGCCAGAGAGAAGGAGGGATTGAATTGCAAAGTGAAGAGCTAAGGCTGGCTGACGGTACTTTCCAACTCAGGAAAAGCCACGTCTTGAAAATCAGAAATTGGTAAATGAATGTAAATCCACATAAAACCTTAATTCCACCCCATCTGAATGATGCCTCTGCATTCCCTTATAACGTTCCTGTGACTCTGCTGTTGAACTGAACCTATCAGGAGCTCACAGCTCTGGTCCCGTAGGCTACTGCTTAACTTTCTGGGCAGATAGAGCGGCATAGCTGCTGAACAGCAGAGCCCTCTGGCCCTCTGACAGCCTTTTGCACAAAAGGTCACTTGTTGCTGTGCTTTCCCTTGCTGTGATTGCACTGGCAGCCCATGATCACCTCCCACCAAACTGCTGGCAGCCCCTTGGACAGAAAAGTGGCCTTCGATTGACACAATACTTACGGTGCAGTGGTGAAATCAGAAAAGACACACCGGTGCTCTCCAGGGACATGCTGACATCTTTATCAGCACAGGGATCAGGTAGAGGGCTGTGGCTTTCCTGAATCGTTACAGATGGGGCTGCTCCTAAGTATCTACTGGCTGTGCGACGCAACTGCCGCCGATGCCATGAATGCAGCTGGCGTGCTTGCCTCTGCCAGGTTCTGGGAAGCCAACTCGCATTCACATGTCTGTGTGCCTTAACACTTTGCTGCCAGGCTTACAGATATGTGGTATTTGCAGGAAGGGAACTTCTGGGAGGACCCAAGCTCACTGAGACATGGGACAGGGGCAGAGAAGTTTCTTATTATTAGATCTAATTGGAAACCTGCTGTGAAACAGCGTAGCGAAAAGTTTTATTCACACATTAAGCTTTGTGAGTTTATAGTCTGTGTAGGACCTAATATATGGGGGGAAAAGAAGTAGAGAAGGGAAGAGAAGATAAATTATAATGAGGCCTGAAACACAGTTAGATATTTCATACACAAAGCAGCCAGTTGTGCCACACTAACTTTCCGGCCACGATCTTTTCCTGACACAGCACATGCAGTTCTGATCACCTGGGGAGAAGGTTGAGATTTATATTATTTCCAAATTAAATTAGGAAGAAGAGTTTAAGTGCAATTTACATTCGTATTGCAGAAGAAAGGGCTGGAGGCATGTTTCAATTTGAAAGCCATATGATCCTGGGTTGAGAATCGCTGCTCTTACAACGTGTTCCATGCGTTGCCACCCAGGCAGAGGGTGTCGATGTGCTGCCACGAGGCAACCAAGGGATTCGGTCATTCGATGTCCCCCCTGTCCCAAGTGCCACCCATGGCAGAGGATGGTAGTTTTTACATTAGACGCGCATCACCAATTTCCTGAGGATGTGGAAGGGAATCAGAGCAAAGGGCCTCCAACAGGAGCTTTGGTCAATAAAGACTCCTCTTTCACTATAAAACCTTTAAAAACTATTTCTGTTCCCAGGATCACCCCTTTCTCCCTCCAGATGCACTGTGTGATGTTTTGTGTTGTGACGCACAACACTGGGTACTGTCTGTCAGGCCATGTTAAGCTGAAGCAGTGGCCTGCAGCGGAGACTCGGTGCGGTTCCCAGTAAATTGTCAGCAGAGTGGAAAGCAATAGTTGCCCATGATTTGAATTTCATGCCAGCTCGTCATGGAAATCTTATGTGACAGTTTGATGTGCCCAAGAGCTTGCTCAAATGGATGCCTGCATCCTCAGAAACCCTGTCCGCTGGTCTGCATTGCCCGCACGGCTTGCTGGGCACTCATCGCACGGCATAACGTTGCTCCACCAGCATCGCGAACGTTCAAATGAAAGCTTTGTCAGTAGTTTAGAGGGCCCAGATCCTAATCGTAACAGCTGTGTAGAAATGGAAAGCTGGAAACCACTGACATTAAATTTAAACTTGGCGAGAGAAAATACAAATTTAGACCCTTTTGTCCTGGCTCAAAGAAGGCATACATGCGCCATCCTTCTGGGCTGCCACTCTATTTTAGGCTTTTATGCTGCCCAGGAGAAATTCCTCTGGCCTCTCCGTGAGGTGAATACTTCTGCAGAAGATAGTGCAGCATCTCCTCAGGGTCTGCAGGAGCTCTGCCCAGCCCCGGCAATACTGAAATTCCACTGTTCACCTAGGAAAAGAAAAGGCGGCAATATAAAACTAAGTCTCTTGATGGGAGAAAATGCTAAGGTGTTCTTGGTCATCGCTAGGAGCAGTGGTCTCTACACCCAGCGGTCTGTTATCAAGGGGTTTCTTGTAGATATTGTAGCCAAGGAGAGTTTTTAAAAGAGATTTGAAGGAAGATAGTGAGGGATTTTGTGAATTTTTACAGGAAGTTTATTCAAGCATGAAAGGCAGCATGGGAGAAGATGGGGAAGTGTTTGCAATGTTAATAAAGGAAAGGTATAGGAGGCTGCTGCCTTAGGCACGAAAGAACTAGGAGTGACATCTTAATGAGATAATACATAAGGGTAAGATATGTCACTCATGAAAGTGAGGACAAATAACAAGTATATTTACTGCTTGACAGAAAAGGGAGAGATATTGATAAGCACAAAATGAGACAGGTAGTCAAAGGGATGGGCTAGGAAAATTCTCTCTGCAGCAGCATTCAGGACTGATACATGCAAGTCGTAAATAAAGGGTAGCATTTGCCCATCTCACATACTTAGCATGAATGCGAATAAGAGTGAGGATCTTTCACTCAGAAAAATCCCTGGTGAATTCCATCGTTCTCACAGCAGTTCACAGGATGGCTAAAAAGCCTCCAGGACACTCCAGTTTGTTTTCCAGACCTGTAGAGCAGTATCTGTCGAAGCTTTTCATTCTAGCATTAGCAAATTTTATAGGTTTCCCTCAGGAGCCTTTGCTACAAAAGAGACACTAATGGCTGGTTCCAGCCAGCGTTGGTAGCGTTAGAGTGTCCACTGCAGCCTGAACTCCTGCCGAGCCTACTTTGGCCACCAGCTGATTCCCTATTTGAGAGAAAGCAAACCTCCCAAACACCAAGAACTCCTTCTCAAAACACTCACAGATTCTTCAAGCTTTGTATGAACACCGCCATAAATTTAATTCACAAGTCAAGGTAAATAATGAGGAACTACCTAACCTCAGCTGGCGACTTTACTGGAGCTTTATTTACGGAAAAATCCAGCAGCCTCATGAACGGATCTGAGACTGGGGTTCCAGGCACAAATATAACACTGCTGTTATTGCCATGATGATTGCTTCTACTACTAATTGTACACAAAAAAACTAGACATCATATGTATCTATAGGCGAGAGTGTGTCTGAAATAATCAGCAACCTCTGATCTCTATTGCTGAGATCAGGCAGAAAGTACGTGCAAGCTGTTTGCTTATGATCATAAGCAGAGGGCAAGTGGCACCTCCATATTTTGCCAGGGAATACAGAAGGTGTTTTTCTCTCACATTGCCAAGGAACAGGTTGACTCTGTTTATAATGCCCGGTAGAAGGCAGGTAGTATCCGCTTGCATTGCCAAGGAACAGGTAAGTGGCATCTGCTCATCATGCCACGCAACTGTGAGTCAATTAACATTAGGGTTGATGTTTAAAATGCTTTAACATTATGAAATCAGAAGTTAATTATTTTTTTTAAAAAGCTACATTTTTATCCCAGATTGTTGATCTCTAACAGTTCGGAGACCATCTCTGACTCTCCTCAATTTATGGCAGGTAACTGTCTAAACCAAACACCTTTAGGGTCATCTCCTGCAAAGTTTTATTCACACAACTTGCACTGATGGGCCCAAGAAATTGAACACAGAGCAGTACCTGTGAAAGCAAAACACTGCAGGATCTGCATAGGGTAAAACAGCACTCAAGGAAGAAAAGTCAGCGTGGTCTGGTTCCTCTCTGCAGCTCCCCTTTATTCCTAGTTCCGACATATGAAAACCCCAAAATCTAATTGCATCTAGTGCTTTTCCTCCTGTAGTAAAAGGCTGTAGTCCATAAAGAAGGAATTCAGTAGTTCCATAGTGACATGCCTTTGCATTAAGTGGCTTTCTGACAAGTTCATACCCTTGGACAGAATGTAGTTTTCACACTTACCCTCCTCCAAGAGTAGAAACAGTGTGAGAAAACTTAAAAAAAAAGTTATACCTAGTAATAATTCATTTTTTAAAAAACAAAATTGGATATTTCAGTTTGTAGCCAAAGCTCCAGGCCTAGGTTATTTTGTTCTTTTCTAGCTGGACTAGTTCCCTTGACCACCTTCCCAGGCTGTTTTCAAGAGGATGGATACAATTACTCAGCCTGTCTCCTGGAAAACAATAGCTGTCATGAACAACTTGCAATGCTCACCAGATCTTCTCTCCAAGTGTCTCAGCTCTGGCCAGGGCTCACCCAAACACATCTCAGGGCTGATTTAGGAAGGGGTTCCTTGTCCCAGTCCTGGTATCAACTGGCTCACAATAGGAAAAGACATTTCAGCAGAGAGGGTATTTCAATTCAAACCAAAAAGGAGTTGCAGAAATAGCACAGCAGTGATTCAGACAGTCAAACACCATCTCTTTACAGAGCAATAGCCCCGTTGGAGGAGAAAGGAGGCTTCAGTTGATGCTGAAGATAGGTACCAGTAGAAGACTGAGGATTAAACTCAGTCATAAACCCACAGAACTCACAAAAGCTCACCCAAACTCCGTTACGAGACCTTACAGGAGCCCACCCAATTTCTGAGCCCCTAGAAAAAACATCTAGAAGAAATATTTATTACCAGGAAAATAAGCTCACATAGATTCTCTCGTTACTACTTTGTCAATGTGGTTAAAGATTAGAAGCGTTCTCCCAGTTGGAGGCCTGTATAAACCTTCAGCCTTTTAATTCATGTTTTAGGTGTTAGCAAAACCACAGCTATTGCAGGAGACAGTTAAACCCCTGACTTGTAATATTAGCTCAGGTCACCATCTTTTCAGGTCTGTAAGTACAAACAAAAAAGGATAGACTGCTTAAATTTGATAAAACCTAAAAATATGTTAATTTTACCTGAACCTTCAGATTCTGAGCCAGCTTCCTGCCTGACCTGTTCTCACACCTCTGCCTCAAGACAAATAAAACCTACATTTGATAAGAAAAGACGTGTTAAATTATACACATTCAGTCCACTGTGAGATAGACATTCAATACAAGGGTGACTATAGCTGATAAAATCAAGCAGAAGTAGAATTAGCACATCCTTTTCATGAAGCATCAGTATGCACAAGCTATGGTAGTCCATGATTTACAGTGTAGCTGAACATTACCTGTATTTGACAAACATCCATTCAAGTCCAGCAGCTCAAATGAATTTCAATGCCTTGACAGGCATAAGACTCCGTTTATTGTTCTTTTAATTTTTGAATATATGTTTTCTTGTAAAGTGAACTACACCAAGTGTTCTTGAATATGCTGTTTCCTCATGATTGTGTAGCGATAATTGTTGATATGGAGTGGAAGAATTTCTGAAAGACGTTTTGATGTCTTAAGGTGCCGATTATAATTACGTGTTCCCAGCAGTTTAGCTAGAAAACGGGTACTCCAGCCTGCCATCATCTCCCCTTGCCCCCTGCTACCAGCCCCAATTCTCTAAATACACAGAGATACACTCAAATAAGCAGGAAATAAATCTTATTATGCTAGCAGGAGGTCTAGGGGGTTCTGATTTTTAGAGCTCTAAGATGTTATTTAGGGACTGCAGCAATATGTGAAGAGAATTGCAAGTTGGAGAAGTAGTAAAAACTCGCAAAGGCATTTAAAGTCCCTTTTACAAGACAGGCTATTTGAGCAAGGGCGGTGTATTGCTCCCCTTTTCGAGGTTTGCTTGCTTGTTTTACTGTAAGGTATGATGCACATTCCAGTGGAGCTAGGTGCAACCTGAGCTGATCCCTAGAGCTGTTCAGAGCCGTTGTCATCTTCCTTTCATCATGGCTGCCGGTAGCATTGCTGAGATCACGAGAAAGGATACCTGAAAGTCCCTGGCTTCCCTGCCTTATTCATACAATACCTTTCTTGCTTTCTGCTTTTTTCAGGGGCGAGTGGAGAGGACAGGATAGCAGAGCCTGTGTCATGGTTCAAGCTCTGGGGCAGAAATCACGGCACGAGTCAAGCTCTCCCACCGCTCCCAGAAGTACATCCCTGCTTAGAAAGACACGGCCAATAATATGCTTCCACATCTCCCATACAGCAGAAAAATAAACTTGAGGAATCCAAAGCTAAATAGAAATAAAACGCAAGCTTTGTGCACACAATGAATTATTTATAAAAAACTCATTCTTTGAGGGTTGCTGCTGCATTCAGCTTGAAATTCAGATAACCCAAGAATTTTTAAGCACACTCATTTATATTCTTAACAGCTATTCATTGCAGCCATGTTGATTTCCCACGATGTTTAATATTGGCTGCAACATAGTTTTATCTGAGCGGATTTGTGCAGAAGTGTTGCTCTTCATGCAAGCATCCATTTATCCCCACAGGAAAAAAATTTAGCCTGCAAACAAGAGTATACACGATTAATTATTTAGCAAATGCTATCTCTTAATCTCCCACTTAAGAATTTAAATTATCCAACCAGAAGCCAGAAACAACGCCATTTTAGGTAGCTGTTCTGTTACACAAAAGCAACAGTAAACAGTGAGGCTGAACTCTTTGACATCAACACAAAAATCTACAGTTAATTTTGACTGGCAAACATTTATGACTGAAAAATACATTCACTGAAAATCCCTCTCATCTCAGCAGTGTCATGGCTACAAAGATCTGGGGATGCTAATGTCATATAATCTGTTCCCACAATATGGGCACAGCACACCTTTCAGTAAGTCTTAATGATCGAACAGGATTGTCACCTAGACATTCCTCCATCTGTCTCTGCCACAGGTACTATGTCTCATGTTTTCCCATGCATATCCCCTGGCACTGAGGGTGGCCTGAAATGCATGCGGAGCCATTTGACAAGCCCGTTTGGAGCAGAAGACGCTTATTTACCCACCATACAGGTGGGCTGGAACAACAGGAGAACCACCACGTCTCTGCTCCCATCTCCGTGAGCTACCAGCTGGGTACGTTGCCAGACACTGCCTGCACTCCTGACACTGAGGATCAGATTGGTTTAACAGTCTGTACTACATCTGTGCTAACATCTGTACTACAGAATGAACTCACTTTAACACATCCTGCAGAAGACAGAACTTGCTTCCCCAATGCTGAAACTCAACGGGATTGTCTCAGTGATGGGCTGGCCCTCAAAATGTATCCCAGATTGCACCACCTGACAAATCTGATCCTCATTAGTATTCTCCCCCTTTCCTTAATCTAATCAGTCTTTCTGGATGGTAACTCACTAAATCAGTCATTAAATATGAAAATCCTCCATGGTGAATCCATATTATTGCTGTGTAACTGCGTGCAAGTGTCTAGTTATTACCTTTGTGGTAGTAACCACCTCTAACCCTGAAAAATGGAAGAGAGGAATTAGGTGCAGAATTCTTTTATAGTCACAGGCAAAAGGCCTACAGTTTCTGGGTCTCAAAAACTGAGTTTTAATCTTTATTACTTCTGGTTTAGCAATAATTATTTTTCTTTAGAAATACTGGTTGGTTGTCCTCTCAGTGTCTATCTCCCCTAACCTTTTAACTTATCAGAAAGTCATGTGTTCTCTTAGAAGCTGTCTGTATTCACAACTTTGGTCCAAATTCTATAAATAACTATAAAAATTAAATATTTCTTTGGAGAGCACCCATGCTTTACAGGAGCTTTCCCAGAAGGCAACTCACCAACCACTTGACTAATTTCTTTGTCACTAATAGAAACATCTGTTCCTTCCACTGGTTAGGATGAAAGCTTAGTAAAAGCCCATTCTTGAGAAAAAAAAAAAAAAAAGTGCTTGCCTCCTGAATAAATGATATCTGAGACAGACGATCTCATAATATCTTCAGAGCCACCAGTCAATTTCCTAAGACACTTTAATCCCTCATCCATCTTATTCCTTTGGAGAAGCGATGGTCACACAATTTTATGGGGTTTTTAAATCCCCTTAGCAAGCAGTCTTGCCACTCTGTGCAAAATATTGTTGTTGAGGTAGTTTCCCCGTCTTCTTCGAAGCTGAGAAAATGACCTCCCTGCATAGGAGTGAGAGGTACTGTTAGCTGATGTCTGAGATCCGTCAGTCGTGGTAAAACTGGTCTACTCCTCCAGTTCAATTCAGGATGCCAAAGCACTCCTTAGACATTTGAATATTATTTCTGCAGGTCTCAGAAAAAATTCAGCTTTTTGCCTTTTCTCCTCTAAGGCATATTCAATATATCCTCCACATAAGGCACTAAAAGCCTCCCAAAAATTACTTCAGAGCCTTCGGGAGGCTCACCGGGCTGCAGAAACTGGCCTGAGGCCATCCCACCTGGTGCTGTGATTCTGCCTGATTTCGTGGTCCAAAACCCACCTTGGGTTGGCGACTGGTGGGAATATGTGTCAGTGTATATGAGCAACAGTTGTCGAGGAAACCCCTACGAGCAGCAGAATCTAGGAATAAACACATCTCTCATATGAACTCAATTTTCTCTTTTTTGTTCCACAATACGACACTCAAAACCTTCTCTAAGCTCTTGTGCAAATTTGTGTGAAACTTGCAAAAATGGATCTTATGCTTTATGCGTTTTATTATACCGAGTCTTGACCAGCAAGTCTGATGGGGAGGTTTCCTCCGGAAGGGTATCAGTCCCAGGAGAATCCAGTCTCTGGATTTTCTGCATCCCATAGTCCTTTAATAATCAAATTAGCCTGCAGCTGTCTTTACGATTTCAGCAGTGTTCAGGCTGTTTATTTGGGAAAAGGTTTTGCAGTGATTTTGAGGAAGCTAGCCGTCAGGAGATACTCACTGAGCACTGAACACAGTTTGACAAGAAGACACATAGCAAGAGGCACCCTTGTCCTTCCAACATGCTGCTTCAAGAGAGACAATCTATCAACAAGACATGCCTAATGATAGAAACTATTTGCACAGTCTCCAAGGTCATATGCAGGTACCCAGATCCACAGCATGCCATATGCAGGCGCTCCATGGGCTCAGTATATTAATTTCAATTCCTCTCAAATATCCTTATCAGGAGCTGGTCTCCAAAGCTGAGACAAAAATCGAGTGGCTACACAGTACGGCAATGTCAAGGCACTAAAGTAACAAGGGTCGCCATGGACAGTTAATTTCTCATTCTCTTGCAGAAGGGATGATGATTCATGAAGCTGTGAGATGATTGCCACCTATGTGCATCAGATATGGCTGCATGCAGATGTGCGGCATTTGCACCTGCATCCCTCAGCTTAACCAATCCTGAGAGCCGCAGACAGAGAAGTCTCCCAGTGCTCGTAGCACAGTTGTACAGACACGACAGGATTGCTGGCATGGACCCTCGTCACAGCCCAGTTCCTCAGAAGTGTTCAAAGCAATTTTGAACTCATGCCCTCCTTAGAGAAACTTATTCAAAGCCTCAAATCACATCCTACCATCTAAATAGCTGAGACATCCAATTATTAATTAACAGCTCTTTTTATACCCAGAGGGTGCAACCTTGCTGCTTCTGTGCATCTGTGAGTCTTCAGGAGCATCACAACTAGTAGTAGAGATTAATTGAGACAGTGTGAAGTGCTGCAAAGCTCACTGTGTGCTACGGCAAGCAATGCTGTCCTGTGGAAAAAAGACTTGGGCTACCTTTGGACTGTGCCAGAAACTGTGACTCGTGGCAGAAGTCATGAATGGACAACAGAAGCTCAAGGCAGCTCATCACCCAATTTCCAGATCTAGCAGTGCTAGAGTCTCCCTGCCCTGAAAAGCTCTGCTCCCTCCCGACCTCTGCCAAATAGGACTTTGGTGGGGCTGGCCATGTGGACACCGCTGGGTGCCTAGCAAGGCACAGGAGTCATGCTGGCAGAAGGCTGGAGCTCATGCAGCTCCATCTGAGAGCAATGTACTGGATATTCCTGGGTGTGCTGAAAATCAAACTCCCATGCCTCCAGCTGGGTATGCAGATGGGGATATTTTTTACTTCTGCCCCTGTATCCTAGTTCCTGATCCATAAAATGAAGTTAGTACATGTCCAGGTAAATGGCACAAAAATAAGTGCATTAATATTTGTGAAGCATTTAGGTATGAACATCAAAGGAGAGCCCAGGAGGAAATTAACAATTGTTTTACAAGTAAGGTTTGAATGGTGTGTGCAAATAATTCATGGGGCTACACAGGGGACAATGATGAAAAGGAGACCACTGAACACCTGTTCATTCTTTGAGTACCCCTCTTCTGTATGCTGAAGATGTGGAGAACCTGGTGGAAAAGTGGTATGCAGGCATGCACGTATTGCACAGAAAGGCAATTCACTAGGATTGGACACACAACCTAATCCTCTAACTTTTGCTTTTACAGGAAGAGGACTTCAAAATAGTAAGATAAGCAAGTCAAAAGGAAGAAATTATATCAGACACATGATTCCATCACATTTAAAACTGTTTGTGCCCATTCAAACCAGAAATATGGCTTTGCAGCACTGAGGTCCCCAATAGTATAGAACTAAGTTTGCTTCAGGTCCAGTTTTCTGGTACAACTAGAATATTATTTAATCCTCAAACTAGCAGAAACGAGGAAGAAAGCACACTAGAGTCTAAAAAGACACATGCCAGGTCCTCTACTGCTGAAGCAGGCTAGTCAGGGTCCAAAGACTTTTGACAGAGTATTTCTATACACAGCAGAAATGTTCAACATGCTTCAAGATTTTATTTTTTGCCTTTCTAAGTGGGTACAGCATCTATTTGTACAAAATGTTTGGTGCTTTGAAGTGCTAACGTTTTGTATTTGCTGATGAAATAATATGATTCTTTTGCTCTATGCGTCCTTAATTTAAGTTCTTCCATTGAAAAATGTTGGCTTTGCTTAAATATTTTACTATCAAGCACTTGACACATGCTGCAGAAGGGAATCCAAACCAGATACTATAGTGCAGGAGACAGACCTGAAGGAACAGGTGCTCGTGGCTTGTTCTGATTCATTAAAATCAGTGGAAGTGCTGGGATTGATTTCAACAAGAGCAGACATGCACATTCATAGAGGAGGGATGGCTTTATGCAAAAGGGACTTACAGGCCAGTTCTCTCCTTTTAGTCCTGACATGGAGTTGTGCTGCAATCCTGATTTAAGCCACTCAATCTGTGGAGCGGTGGTATTAATCTCATGCTTTATAAGCTCACCTGGCTCCTGCACAAATTGCCGTAAATGCTTTTACAAGACTGAACGTGCTTCTGGCTATCAGTGATCACACTCAAATGAACAGCCCAGGAAAAAAAAAAAAATCACATCAGAAAAGCTCAAATTCCAACTGGCACGAGGTAAAAAACATGCTGCAGGAAGAAAGGCCAACTGCAAATGCCTATCGAGAGACACACTCAATTTTCCTTCTTCAGGACCTCTTTACCTCCAAACTTTGCCACCTCCATCACGCAGACCGTCCTTTCCCGGGCAGTTCCTGCTGGCCTGGGTCAGGCACAGCACTCACCAAGTCTGGTCTCTCACTCACTATATTTTTGCAGAGCGAGGCAATAGCATAGCCCCGGGTGCAAATGTGAGAAAAAACACTCTGTGTCCGTGACAACCTGAAAGGTCCAGCCCTCGGTCAGCTCCACTGCCTTGAAAGTTAGTACTGATATCAATGAGGTGAACACGTAATACAGAAATTCTCATTCCAACATGAAAAGCCACTGCACCTCCTAATTTTGATTTTTTTTTTCTTGTAGTTTTTCTAATTGTTGTTGCATTTTTTTCAATATGCTTAATTTCACTGCACTTATTCACTGTTCCTCTTGCATGCAAGGTCCTGGCCATGCAACCCTCTAACTCATATGTGACCCAACCCACCACATGTCAAGTATTTTCCACAAAAGTCAGTGCTGAAAAATGAGTCCTTTGCACCAGAAGCAGTGGAGTTGTACCAGCATGACACTTGGTGTGTAATTTGCTTTAGACATAACATGAAATCATTCCCTTCAAGAAGCTCCAAATTCTCCTGTACTCTCCTGCCTTTCAGCTCTGAATTACTGAAATACAACTTTATGAGGAACACAAATCAGTTTGCTGGTTGCTACCTGTGGCACAACACACAACTCTTGGATTTTACTGGCAGGTTCACAGCCACAGGCCTAGCCATCCTGCATGCCGTCAGACACACTTCTCTGCTGAAGTCGATGAGGCTCATCCAATTTCCACCAAAAGAGATGGTTCCTAATCTGTATTTATTTGTTGTTCTGTTTATGCACAATCTGAATTTAAATATTTTGCTAGCTAGACAGTAGATAGCTAGTCTTTTGTGTGCAGCAAAAATGTAAAGACCTTATTTTAAACTTATAATGATGGTGGTTGTGCTGAAGACAAGTAGATTATTAAATGAAGGCAACAATAAATCTGTTAGAATAAACTGTAGAAACCACGGCCATCGGGTGGTAAAATGGCTGTATACTGACTGTTGTTTTACTATAAGAGCTACCATTAAACTGCAGTTTTATCACCACCATCATTGATTTATTTTGCTGAACTTCCAGAATACAGCCCTGTTAAGATCTTAATTCAAAGTGTTTTTCTTTTGTGCTAGCACCAAAAGAAGAGTATTAGGACTTTCCCTTTAGATCAGAAGCAAAGGTGTCAATCATGCTGGACTGCAAAGAGCTGGCAAAAACAATGTTTGAGCTTCCAGCCAGAGGTGAAGCACTCAGCAGGGACCAGGCTGTGACTCCAACGGAGCTCAGTCACTGTAGATTCCCTGGCTGAGCAGCCCAGCCTAGACACCTCCTGGCCAGGCTGACTTGAAAGCGGAAAACACCAATCCCAAGACAACCAGTGCCCCCATCTAAGACACCCAGACTTGTCCAAAAAGTGCAATGAGTACCCAGAGTACCCAGTCACCCTTCCAGCAAAGCCTGCACCACCTCCTAACAGACTTGACACCTGCAGGGGGGCAATTCTGGGTGGTTTTCTAGATTTAACTAGTCAGGTTGGAAACGCATATTGAGTTCGCATGGTCAATAGATGCTTAACCTCTACAGAAACTCAGAGCTTCATGAAAAAGGTTAATTTTGGCTCTGGATGCCTAAGGTCTATCACGCCTAAGCCTTGCATAACTGCAGACTAAGCATTCAAATCAAGGCAGAGAAAACAGAAAATTACCCAAATCTATCATAAGCCCTATTTTTATACAAACATTGAGGGTGGTGGGAGGAGACTTGCTCTATTCATCCAGGAGCATCTTACAAAAGTCTGTCGCATTCAAATGACTCTAAATTTTCTATTAATAATGGCAAGGCCAACAGCATACCTACGCAAACAGAAAAATTAATGAGAAAAAAAAAACTAGCAGCAGGGTCATCTGATGATAGATCTCTACTACTGCTGTAAAAGCAAAAATGGTAGCTAGCTAGGTAGGACAGAAGACTGCTTTGCCTTTGCTACTCTTTCCATTGCAATGCCCTTTATATATGCAGGCTGAGTGGAATGCATCGTAAAAGGTGACATTTTATAACAGCAGTTTGTAAATTTTACAGAAGCTTACTGCCTGTAAATCACACAGCTTATTCCCTCACTGACTTTATTACTGCAAACCCAACCATGGATAAACTCCATGCCAGTTTACTTGAAATTTATCTTTTTTATTCAGACTGAACTGAGGTCTTTTAATATTCCTTTTTCTTCTAATGATAAAGCCATCCCGATAATCTTATTTCCTTTACAGACATTTTGAAGGACTCTAATGTATATCGAAAAAGCAATTCCTAGTTTTGTTAGTTCCTATCTTAACACGTACTTCTGCTGTCAAAAGATGTGCTTTTCCCCTTTATTTCAATTATGTATATTTATTTTTATTCCAAATCCTCCCCAGGTACCTAACCCTTTTTAGATCTAAACTATCTCTCTTTGACTTGCCTTGCTGTGCTTTGACTTGCTTCACAGCCAGACATCACAGACTGGTTTTTACAGGATCTATGCACAAACCTGTTCTTTATTTGGTAACATCCACAATTATTTCATAGCAGAGCTACAGAATTTATTCTCCCATCTGTGCAGGGGATATTTTCATGCTTAGTCTTCACAGGCAATAATGGAAACCGATGGCACAAATTCCTCGTGCACCAGTGAGAGCTTCATGAACAAGGTGGTTAGTGAACTAATTGATTTTTCCAAAGAGCTTCATGGAGCAGAGTGCCCCAGCTAATGAGTCCACCTCTGTTTTCAGCAGTTCTTATGCCCTGCTGGTGGCCCTGCTCATACTGCATTTTTAACTCTAAGAGAAAGCGAGCCTAGATTCTGCTCAAAACTCCGTTTCAAGGGTAGAGAAGACCAAAATGTTTGGAAACCAGTGTGGAAAGCTATCTCTTCAGGATGGTTCTTAATGCATCTGTTGGAAAGTTCAGCCTTATTTTCCTTGGCAATCCAAGCAGAATTTGTAGTCAGGGTAGGCTTAGTTCAAAGCGCTCGCGTCTGGAGCTCAAGGAGGAGTTAGCTGTGCGAAGGTGTTGATTGCAATGGAAATCTGTCAACATGGAGCAGGATACAACACGACTCTTCTTCAAACTCCACTGCTGGCTCCATGCCTGTTTGGAGTTCACACCACTTTTAACAAGGATGGTATGAAGTTTCACTGATACACCTTGATTTTCATTGACTGACTCATTTCATGACTCATAGCCCAAGCCCCTTTTGGGCTCATGAAAGACTTTGCTCCTTAGCTACAGAACGTCTGCAGTGCCAGGGAAGATGTGGGTTTACTGTACAGATGACACAGCCTCCTCTTGTAGCCATTCTAGCCAGTGATATTGGACTAAAAAAAAAATTATGTAGTGCCTGATTGTCTTTTCACTTATTTCCCATTAATTGGGGGATAACTCGATGGAAATAAACTTTGAGTCATGTTTGCTCCAAGACAACAAGCAGCTTCAGCATATTGCGCTTGTAGCTCCATAGCTCAGTAGAAATGGGGCTGTGAGACAGCCCAGACAATACTAATTATTTGCTTAGATGCTAAAGAGATCTGCTACAAATTTGGAGTATAATGTGTTAAAGATACCTTAATGTGAGATATAGGTATTTTTAAAGGACCTTTTGGTCCTACAGATGGAGGGAAATACTTACTGAGATGTTGTAAATTCCTAGGAGTTTGGGTTTTCGTACGCTAATAAGTTAGGACATGCAGAAAGTTTGCTAGGTTAGTGTGGGAGTGATCTCTCACTCTGTCATCACATCCATTGACCAATAACCTCAATCTCTTGAGAAGATGTCTAGCAAACACAACGGGCTGCTTCTGTTTAGTCATCATCCAGAAGGATGAACAGTCTCTATGAACACACCGCAGAGGACTTTGCAGACATACCCACGAGTGTCCCTGCTGCAGCCTTAAGCTGCCATGGTAATCATGAAGGTTTACAGCTAATATTTACTGCTGATGCTGAAATGGAGATTTCATTTCCCAGAAGGCTTCCTTAAAGTGTTCACAAGCAAAATCCTTTTACTTCATTTTTGGTCCTCAGAGATGCATCAACATATAAAGGCACTTAATTGCTGGATTTTAAATGCTCTGCTCAGAGATTAAATATTGCATAGAAAAATGGATTCAATAAAATGGAGCACAAATCATTACAATTCCAAAACTTAAATCTCTTTCTAACTTTGCATTACTGTTCTTGCTGCTGCTGCTAATTGTTGGCATGTTTAATTGGAGTTCTTTTTTGCCTGTTTTTCTTTTAAAGTATGTATGTAGAAATGAAGGTGGAAAACCCAGGTGGAGGGTGAGGGCATTTTTTCAGCTGGCCACAGTGAGACAAGGAAATATATTTGCTTTCTAAAATCAGAATTTTGCAAGTTCCCAGTTCCATATGGGAAATAGTAGGAGTTGGATCATTTGGAAAGGAGCTTCTAAAGATATTCCAGAAGAATGAACTTTTGAGATTATCTATTATATGTGCATGGGACATCTTTTTTGTATGACATTTAATCAGCATTGTGTAATGACATTACATTTTATATTGCAAATTACATATTATAATTACCTAATTACACATTGTAAATATATGATTACATGAATTTGCACCAAAATTCATAATTACACTTAATTACACTAATTGCATCAATCTAAACTAATCAACTACAAAATACAAGGAAAAGTCATGCAAACAAAACCTACAGAAAAGAATACTTTGAGAGTGAGCCTGCAATTCCAGAGTACCCAGAGACACATCACTGCCTTATACCTGCAAAACAATTCATAAGTAGACCTCTGTGGGAAACAATTTCTCTGACCTCAGGGTGCTTTTATGCTCTCAAAAACCTACTTCTGTTCTGCAGTGGGGCAAACCACCTTAAAAAGTTTTGGGAAGGTTGGGGTTTTTTTTCCTTTCTTCCTAAAAATACAGGAGGCTGCTCATTCATGATAGTGTACTGGTTAGTTGTATACCACTGAAGGACAGGAAATGGAGACTGAGAGAAGAGCCCTGCAGGTCAAAAGCTCCCTTGAGATACCAGGAGACCAAAATTTTGGTCTGAACTACAGCAGAGCAGTCATTTGAAGCAGAGCTGATGATACCAGTGAGCAAGGGCAGCCAGACTGCCATGCTGGTTGTGTCTCCCTCCAAGTGTCATCCTTTCTGAAGGTCCCTCCATCTGCTCCCAGGGAAGGATTTGGCTTCAGTGAGTTGCCAGTTTCCACCAGAAAAGCGAATATGTTGGATGTCACCTTTGCTGGGAGCAGCAGGTGCTTCATGTTCCTTAAAACCTGGCTCTAAATCTCTCACTTCAGCAATAGGGCAGGATTTACTGCTGCTCTGCTGAGGGCAGTGGTCTGAGGAGGAGCTGATTTGGCTCTGGAGTACAGCCTCGGTCATGGGCTCAGGGCTTTTGGTCCAGCACTCTTGCCCGTTGGGGTCTGTCTTGCAGCCCTAGTCCTTAAGCGCCCTTTCTTGCAAAATGAGTGTCAGCACGTTCTAATTCCATTAGAGTGGGTATTGCCATGCATGATTATAATTTACATTCTTTACTAATTAGCGCCCTATTTTTCTGTCGGATGCTTATTGTGACTCCAGGGAAGGTTTCAATCATGGAAACATATAGTGCTTTTGATGCACTTTCAGTAATTAAATCTCATCTTACATATATATGTTTCCTTCCTTTGGGGAGCAGTTCTGAGGAAACCAATGGAAGTCCTGCTGATCGGAGAGAGAGACGGGCAATTATGGAGTATCCTCTTCTTTCCTTTCCTTTTATCACTGTGGTATCTGTAATTAAAACTGTTGTACTGTAAATACAGCTTTACACATCTCAAATGAAAAGTAGCTGTTGCCAATAAAGCACACAGTGTGCACAGACGGTGTCATCACGAGGGAAACGAACAGAGAGATGCAGCGTATTTCCCCGTGGATGCACTCTTGTAAGTCCCATTAATACTCATAATTTAATGATGGCGTGGGTGAGAATAGGCTATTCCAAGGCATTTAGAAGTGACACAACTCAACTGAGGTGTAGAAGATGTGCTTTAAAATGTTGCATCCCTTCTACAGTGCTCTGTTTCCCAGGAAAATAATCTGTCTAGCAGTTTTTCTTATTTGCCTAATAGCTTTAAAAAAGAGCCTCTTCTTTGCAAACAGCCCCATGTTGCAAGTCTCCTATACAAAACGTTACCTTCTTCTGAACCGGGACAGGGTTTCCAGATGAATGTGTTGGGCCCTGGGAGCATCCCAGATGGTGAGTGGGGGATTGAGAGGTGTTGGAAATCAGCCTCTCAGGCTAAAGTAAATAAAACCTCATGTTCTCATACCCACTATGTACTCCTATCTTTAAAGTCCTTCATCAGACTCTTAAAACTCAGTGAGTTGTACAACGTTATTCTTAGAGATATAATTGTACTCTCACATTTAATGAAAACATGAGGGAATGGCATGGTGTTTGCTCTTCAACCAGAAGATCCTATTCTGAAAAGACCAGACTCATACAAAGTCATTACAATAAATATTGCTTATGCTCAAAGCTAGCAACGTTTATCTACTGCCTTTCTAAACAGGCATAAATCATACAAAATGTTTTCCATATAGCTAAAATTTATGTTAAGGTTTCTATTCAAGCATGTCAAAGCCAGGCAGCCCTGTAGTTAAATTCACCCATGTAATCTCAGTTCTTGCTATGTGTAACATAGTCTTTAAGTACCCAATTACACATTATATTTTCCACCAGATTAAGCTCCTCAGTGGTCTTCAGCAAGTCATTACTGATCGCATCTTAGGTCTAGATCTGCAAAAGGACTTAAGTCTCACAGAGTGCAAAACCATGATGTCTTCAAAATCCTCTCCCTGATTCCACCTCACTTGGGAGATATCTCAGGTTCCCAGGACTTAATTATTCCACATCTGTCAGTAAATATCCTTAAGGACTTGAGGAAGCCTCCAAGAGATGTGTGCCCTAATAATGGTGAGCAGCTTTGCATCTTGTTCATTCCCAGAACCCACTGGGATGAGCAAACTCATCGCTCCCCCACCTGCTTTCCCTGAAGATAGCTAGAGCACATTTATGGAGTCAATCTCTTCACGAAAGAGAAGCAGAAGAGGAGAACATGATTTCCCCATGTATGCGAGAGCTCAGGGCTCATTGGTCCCACCCAAGGTACACAAGATCCACACAAAGCTCCCTTCTCTGCCCAAAAATAGTTGACCCTCTGTCTTCCCTCTCATATAACATTTCGAAGCAGATGATGCAAGGGAACCAGTTGCGGCTGGGTTTGTCTAGTCTGTTTTATGGAAGCTCTTCCACTTTACGTAGCCTAATCCAACGTACATCAAAGCAGACACAAAGCAATGCCGAGTTTCAGCTTGTCTGGCAGCGACACCTCCAAATGGCTGCGGCAGCACCAGGCATTGCAACCTGCGAGCCATTCCTCGGCTCTGGCTCTTGAACTTCCAGCCAGCTGAATCTTCTCTCCACTAAAATGAGATGAAGGGATGTGATTTCACCTGGCAAAGACAGGCAGCGAGACACAGAGATTAAATTATCCAAAATGTCAATCCAATTCACGTGCCTGGTTTGCTACTCTGAGTGTTGCCCTGTTAAGTCTAATCCGGGTTAATTATTTTAGGTCTCTCAAACCAGTCCAAGCTAGAATTATCCACGAGTTACCAGCAGAAATGAAGGAAATGTTTCTAAAGGTGATCTATCCCACTTACCCTGGAATGCTCTTTGCCTGTTCCACACACAATGCACCAGAGTGGATTTTCAAATATTGCTGGCAGTGGCTTTGCACAGAAATGAAAACGTGATCTTTGCCTTCCCTTCACCTGACACTTTGTACAAGGTCAGCTTAAAAATGTCCTGAGTTCTGCCCCATGGACCAAACTATATTGTGAGGTCAGGAGTGTAGTTGATGACTCTATTGCTGAAGGAATCGTTTCTGCAGTATTCTGCTCTCACAGCACCACATTTAAAGCTGGGTAAATACAAATCGATTTTCATTTTAATGTCTGTTCCTGAAGGAAACGTACTTATGTACTCAGTCAAACGAAATCTCTCATTGTGATTTTAAGCTAGCATAAACACTTTTAACACAAAATTAAAGGATTTTTTTCCAAACAAATAGCTATTTTATACTGAGAAATGGATACACTTCCGCTGTTTTCTCAGGCTGCTTTAATTAAAAAAAAAAAAAA